>NW_028318422.1:0-600000 GCF_062004578.1 Staurois parvus
CTCCCAAATGTGGCCACAACATTATCCATAGCCTTTAACAGGTTCCCACTTGGCTCCGTATGGCGTCCTTTCAGGCATGTGCAGTTTGCCTGTCTGCAGAGCCGCGCAGCAGCGCGATCTGTCACTGGCCGTGTACCTCGGACACGGCCGATGACAGATCTGTGTACGGGTACCATGTGACCTGCTGTGACCAATCACAGCAGGTCACATGACAGTTGTATACAATGGATGGCTTCCCTTCATGCCATCCATTGTATACTAGTGTGTCTAGCTGTGAATGGTCACAGCGATCACATGCACAAGCTGGGCTAATCACAGCCCAGCTGTGTCATGTGATTAGCCGTGGCCAAATCACAGCTAAGCACAAAAAAAACCCCTGAATGAATCGATGTCATTCAGGTAAATGCTTGCTTATAGCAAAGTAATTCTTTGCTATAAGCAAATTGTGTAAAAAAAATAAAAAAAAAATAAAAAAAAAAATACTGATCACTCCCCAAAGTAGTACAATGTTACTATGGTAACATTGTACTACTTTGGTCATAGTGAAATATGAACAAAAAAATCCTAAAAGGAAAAAAAGTAATAAAAAATTAAATACTAATAAAAAAAATTTAAATAATTTTTTATTATACTGTCACCAGTCACCGCCATGCCAGTTATATGATGACGCTGTACTGCACTGGTGACAGTATGTAAAAAAAAAAAAAAAATTTGTGAAAATAATTTTTTTAATTTTTTCATTTTCCAGAAAATGACAAAATTACAACTTCAAAAACTAGCCATGCCTCTTATGAAATACGTCGGACTGTCTGTTTTGCAAAAAGGGGTCATTTGGGGGATATCTGTACTGTTCTGACATTCTTGGACCTCAGCCAATCAGAGGAAGCATTGTATACATTCATAGAGTACGATTCTCCCTGTAAAAAGGCTGAACATTGCTTAGCCTGAGCAGATTTTGTTCCAGCAGCTGGATGGGAAGTTCTTGTTCCACTTCCGGAACAAAGCGCTGTATACTGCATGTAGCTAAGGCTACAAACCGTGTTTATACAGCCACTGTCACTGTGGCTTAAAAAAAAAATGCCAGTGGTCTCCTACATGCTGGAGACAATGTGGTGAGCCAGGCTCAACACTACGTATTCTTTGGTCATGTAAGTCACTCAGATCCTTCTGGAATACTACTTTTCAATTAATCTCTGAAATAAACAAAATCTTGTTAACAACGAACCCCTCATTAGCACTCCTACACATCGGGATCGAGAAACTCCCTCTTCGTTCACGAACAATTATTACCCACATACTCTTTGCTGCCAAAATTAACATTACGTGATTATGGAACACAAATAAAACCCCCTCAATCACTTCATTAATTACAGACCTTAACACCCAATGTGAAAGGGAAAAAATTATCCACAATTATTACTTCTTCCTATCACAAATTTAATAACCAATGGACCCGATGGCTAAACAACCCAAAATGTTCTCTACAATCCTGATGACATTTTACTAGTCGAATTACCATCCAAACCAAGACTGGTATCTCCTCAATTACCCAGTTATATCCTTCCCCACACCCCCACCAAAACCCCCCCCCAACAACCCAACTCCCCACCAAGGTTCATCATACATATATGAATACCTCTGATGGTATTGCTAAACAAGATCTACACCTCCACGTACCATTGGGTGGAACAACAACAAAAATACTCAACTATGTATCGTCTAATGTAATATTGTATGAATGAACCATATTTCACTCCCTTGTTTTTCTCTGAAAAATGTAATAAAAATATTGAAACATAAAAAAAAAAATATGCCAGGGCTCTTGGCAAAAAAATGCTAATTTTGAGGGTTTTTTTGTATTAGCGTTTAGGAACGTTTGAGAGTGTTTTTCTGTAAGAAAAAAAAGCTAAATGCAAAAAAGGAGGGGGTTTGTTTTTATGTAAGCAAAAAAAAAAAGGTAAATGCAAAAAAGGGTTTTTTCTGCCTCTAAATGCCTCTGAATTACCTAATGTGCATGGACACCATTAGTTGCTTCTCCAGGTAAAACACTGAAGTCCACTAGGAGCGGTGTTTTTGTATTTGTTTTTTTTTTTTATGCCAGTGTGCATGGAGCCTCCATGAAGTAAATAGGTTGTGTGGACTTGCCTCTTCCCTGGACGACTGGTGTTTTACAGCCTGCCTGTTGAAATTTCCTTTAGCACTTGCCACACCTGGTCCCCCATGGTATTAAATGGGGTCATTTAGTAAGGAACCTCAGTCTTTAATTTAACATACAGTACACTGTATGCTCTCAGAATTATATGAAGCAAAAAGAGAGGCCTTGTAAAGCGGTGTTCACAGCTATATGCCGATTATTATGAATGACACCCAATTGCACATATACAGTGTAAACACAGAACCTGGACTATAGTACCCCACAACACACAGATGAAAATGTGCAGGTTTATTTTTTTTTCTGTTGAGGCTTATTGTAGAAGACTCAGAATTTTTCTATTCCAGAAAATAACTAGATGGAGTTGGGCTTTAGGTCTCATGCACACTGGGCGCTTTTAAAGCTTCTGTTTTAGGTGTCAGGCGTTTTTTTTCTTTCTAAGCCAGTAAACTTCCTGTCATGTTAACCTGTGTCCATGCACACACAGTCTTTTATCAGCATTTTTGTCAGTAGCTGGAGAAAAAAACCCAAAGAACTTCGTTTTGAAGAGGAGTTTTTCATCTGTAAAAATGCTCTAACTTTGCTATCTGACGTTTGAGCGTTTTTGAGCCTTAAGCTTTTTGTATAGTTTTGCTGAAAAATGCTAATGCAAAAACACGGAAAATCCTCACTTTTAAAGCTGCATTCTACAGCTAACGCTACTGGCGTTTTTGTAACATGCAGTGTGTATGAGGCCTTAATACTACCTAACATGGCTTCTCTTGTATTTAAACAAAATGCTGTGTTACAGCTGAGCTCTGGGCAGCAGAAAATCTTTTTAAAACCTCCTCCCTTTCCCCATTTAAAACAGCAAAAAACATTTGTTAATGCTCCATTTTAGCTAGATAATCATAGCTTTGTTCCATGTGATGTTATCCCAGGGCCTGTATTATAGGAAAGGAAGTCAATAGGGCACCCTGCGTGCTTTCCTTTGCCTTGTCAGACAACAACTCCCAAGAGCCCCTGGTCTACACCCAGGATGTGGGCTGGCTCTTGAGAGCTGATTTAGTGGTAATGGGCAGTGACAGGAGAGCAGAGAACTTCTGTTGTCACTTCAGCAAAGTGCAATACAAATTTGAGGAAAAAAAACCTCCTGCTGGGGCAATGCCTTAAGCTTAGCCATACATGGATCATTGTGTGGATAGAATAAAAATAGCAATAAAAGTGAGCGCTCTTATGGTAAGCAGCTGAACACCCAAGGAAACTAAAAAAAACCTCGTCATATAAATATAAAATATGTGCAGCGCTAATCAACAAATCAAACGGAGCAAAGTATGATAAATGTCCCCAATATCAAAAACTGTAAATAAGTGACAGTCTATTTGATGGCAATATCGTGAAATATGACTTCAATCCAGTGGTGGTGCTCCCAGTGGTAAGGTAAGAATTACGCACTCACCAGAAGCGTAATTAAATTACGCAGTTTGTATATCAACAGGGATCCCCTTTCCAGGTATAGGTCCGGACTGAAACACAAGGTGATTCTCCCTCCAGGTAATAAGGATATGAGCCCTCAGAGGATGTGTGTAGATCCAGCTGGCCAGAGGTCCCTTTAAGGCAGTGTTTCTCAACTCCAGTCCTCATGGACCCCCAACAGGTCATGTTTTCAGGATTTTCCTCAGATGAAACAGCTGTGGTAATTACTAAGGCAGTGAAACTGATCAAATCACCTGTGCAAAATAATGGAAATCCTGAAAACATGACCTGTTGGGGGTCCATGAGGACTGGAGTTGAGAAACACTGCTTTAAGGGATAGGTGGGTACAGGTGCTTCCCTCTCTGGATAAGGTGGACCGGAAACTGGATCGTAGCAGGGCTCTATAAATACTATAGCTCCTGCATCTTCCAGCACACAGACACACAGCATGTAAACTCGTAAGCAGGCATCTGTACCCACCTATCCCTTAAAGGGACCTCTGGCGAGCTGGATCTACTCACATCGTCTGAGGGCTCATATCCTTATTACCTGGAGGGAGAATCACCTTGTGTTCCAGTCCGGACCTATACCTGTGAAGGGGATCCCTGTTGATAAACACACTGCGTAATTTAATTACGCTTCTGGTGAGTGCGTAATTCTTACCTTACCACTGGGAGCACCACCACTGGATTGAAGTTTGGATTGATATTTCCATCATATAGACTGTCACTTATTTATGTTTTTTTATGGTTTGTGATATTTTGGATATTTCATACCTTGCTCCATTTGATTTGTTGATTAGCGCTGCACATATTTTACATTGTGTGCATAATTTGGTAGTTTCAGCAGGGACCAGCCAACTTTTGATCCATGTATGGATCGATTTTGACTTCTGTACAACCACCCTGTCTGGTTTTTCCTGAATGATCAATGCCACTGGCTATAGTTGGCAACACTGATCATTGTATTCTGACATTGGTAGTGGCTGACTACCGTGAAAACACAATACTACAACAGGAGTGATTTCCCCATCCACCTTGAATGTGTGGATGGAGAATCTGCACTTTTTTTTTTTTTTTCATTCAACCCATTAGCTGAGCGGGAAAAAAGAAAATGCATAGTCTGCCTTAGATGACTGGAAACTGAAGGGCTCTTATTTTCTGGAATGAGGCAAAGTGGTCAATTGTTGGTGGAGAAGGCCAGCCTAGTTTTTGGCCACAGAACTACTCTGCTGGCATCCTGGATCCTTACAGTGACCTGTAACACCGGATGCTAATACCTCTATGAAAACTAAAAGAGTAGTGTTAGGGTTGGGAACTAAGCTTGCCTTCACTTGCTGTGGCCTTCAAGCTTTTTGCCATATCCCTTTAATACCATGGTCCCAAAGTTGAGATGTATTTATCAATGGCTTACTGTGAGCTACGTTGCAGGGGCCTTCACTTGCTGTGGCCTTCAAGCTTTTTGCCATATCCCTTTAATACCATGATCCCAAAGTTGAGATGTATTTATGAACGGCTTACTGTGAGCTACGATGCAGGGGCACTGAAAGCTGGAAGAAAACATGAGCTCTGCTGTAGAGACAGCAATTACATTCAGTAGACTCTTGCTTCCACCTGCTCAAGCACTCTGGAGCTATCTTGTAAAGTGGCAGTGACAAGCTGGGGCAAGGTGGAAAAAGACTGGCTTTTGCCTAGTACACACAATGAGAAAATCGGATAAAAAAATTTAAAAAAAAGATATTCAGGGCGATAGTCTTATAATCCATTTGTTAGTACTCTGAATTTGAGAGCCGATTACGACAGTTCATGCATAAATATCCGAAGGGACCAGCACAAAAATTTCTCGTAAGATAACAGAACAAATGATTTTTGTTTTAATCAGTACAGTAGTCGTAAAAATCGAGTGACCAAGACCTCGCATGATTGGAAACATGAAACAACTAGGGAAAAATGGTCAGAAAACCAAGTTTGCTTTATTCATCAAGAACTTGGGGGCTGTGCTGCAGCATAGCAGTGTGAACATGTGACACATTGGAACATAAAAGGAAGGCTTTGTACTCGTTCTGCCATAGAGCTGTATGCAGAGTTTTGGCAATTAGTGGTGCTAGGTGGGAGCGCTGTATAAATCCTGCCAGCACACAGTGTTTATCTCTGCCTACTGAAGCCACACTGACTTGGTGATGTTGGTATGTGTGCATGCCATATGTCCGCTACAGGAGGTGTTACGTGACCAGTCTCACTGTTTATGCAAAGGAGGCTTCTGTGATTGGTCGTGCTCATAGGAAATAGGTGCCCTCTCAGAAACGACAGCCTATTCCATCTTGTGGTCTGCAGGAGCATCTAAGGGTGAAAAAAGAACTGTTCTAGAACAAGGATGCACTATCACAACCGTTTTCTCGAGTTCAGCTTTAAGGGCTAGTTCACACTAGATGCAATCCAGTGCTTTTTTTTTTTTCTGCATCAAAAATGCATGCACAGTGTTTTGTATGTATTCCATTGGCCCTAGTTCACACCAGTGCAGTCAGTTCCAGTTCATTTCCGGTGTAGAAAAAAAAAGTAGAACATGTTGCATTTTGTCTGTACAGAATCATACTGGAACATAGCAAACTGCACCAGACCTGCGTGTGGTGTGAACTGTAAGTAAATAAAAACGTATCTGGAATGCATCCAGAGTGTGTTGTGTGGTGTGAATTGGCACTAAGGGCCAGTTCACACTGCATGTGTTTGTGTGCTTTTTTTCTGCATCCAAAAGACACAAAGTAGGTTATATTGTTGTCAGTGTCATAGTTCACATCATTGCTCGTAGTTCCAGTGCGTTCCGGGTGCAGAAAAAAAAAAGTAGAAAAGGCTGCATTTTTCCTGCACAAAAACTGTACTGGAACATGGTAAAATGCACCGGAAGCACCACAAAATGCACTGGAATGCACATGTCTCTATTTAACTCCTTGGCGTCAGCGCCTCCTGGCCCTTTAAGGGTTTCAGAAGCTGGGAGGAGGGCGTCGTGACCACCGTGATTCGCTGTCACATGATCGGGAAAGGTCCTGATCACAAAAGGAGATTGGGACCTTTCCGTGAGTACCAGACGTGTGCTGGGAGCGTGTAGGGCACGCGCTCTCAGCACATATGTTTTTTAATTGCACGCAAATGTGTGGCCACTCGCCGTCCAGGCCCAGACGTTAATTTGAAGAAAAAGAGGGGGAAAAAATTAACTGGAACGCATCAAAAATGAACCGGAATGTGCCAAAATTGTGTCAAAACCGCGCATGCAGAAACGCATCTGGACTCCTTTTCTATAGTGTGAACTGACCCTAAAAGCAGTCAATCAAATTGCAGTTTATTGTAGTGATAGAAGTGAGTATTGATTTCTAGTAGTTACTTATCTCGCCTTTTGGTGCTTGTTTAAAATACATTTTCCTTGACCTTTTCTTTTCACTGCTCTTTCTGTCTGCTATGACTTTATTTTGCCCCTTCCCCCTCCCTCGCATTGGAATTATTATTATACAGTATTTATATAGCGCTAAAAGGTTTGCTCAGCGCTGTACATTATAGTGGGGGACAGTACATGAGACAATACAGTAACAAAACAAAACACGAGGATTCAAGGGCCCTGCTCTTTCGAGCTTACAATCTAGGAGGGAGGGGATAGTGGTACAGGAGGAAGTGGCTGTGGGGAATGGAGTGGTAGGAGGAGTGGAGGAGATCGGCTGTTAGGTGAGGGTAGGCTGTTAGGTGAGGGGAGGTGGAGCCTGCATGAGTTTGCCAACGATCGGACATGGGGTTGGAAGGACAGGTTTGAGTCTAGAGTGACACCTAGCACTTTGGCTTGTGGGGTGGGACTGATGCTGGCGTTGTTGGTCGTGATGGAGGGGTGGGGGGCACGGGCTGGGGGGAAAATCAGGAGCTCGGTTTTGGAAAGGTTCAATTTGAGGAAATGGAGCGACATCCAGTCTGTCGTTCAGTAGGTGGGTGATACGGGCGGAGACTGAAGGGGTGAGGCGAGGGGTGGAGAGGTAAATTTGCGTGTCATCGGCGTAGAGGTGATAGTTGAAGCCGTGGGAGTGTATCAGTTTTCCGAGGGAGGAGGTGTAGATGGAAAAGAGAAGGGGCCAGAGGACAGAGCCTTGGTGGTAGCGTTATAGGTAACACTGAAGAAGCGTTGGGATAGATAGGAGGAGAGCCAGGAGAGAGCAGTCTCTCTGATGCCAAGGGAGTGTAGTTTGAGGAGGGGGTGGTTGACTGTCGAAGGCAGCGGAAAGGTCGAGGAGTAAGAGAACTGAGTAGTGGCCATTAGCTTTGGCGGTTATGTCATTAGTGATTTTGAGTAGGGCGGTTTCGGTGGAGTGTAGGGGAGAGAAGCCAGACTGTAGTGGATCGAGGAGGTTGTTGTCAGTGAGGTGGGCGCGTAGGCGATTGTAGACTAAGCGCTCAAGGAGCTTGGAAGTAAATGGCAGCAGGGAGATGGGTCTAAGGTTGTTCAAGCCGGTGGGGTCCAGGGAGGGTTTTTTGAGTATGGGGGTGATGTGCGCGTGCTTTTAAGGGGGAGGGGAATGCGCCAGTAGAGAGGGAGAGATTGAAGATGTGGGTGAGGGTGAGGGAGCGTAGGATGGAGGAGGAGGGTGACCGGAGGAGTTGTGTGGGGACAGGGTCAAGGGGGCAAGTGGTAAAGCGGGCTTCTGAGAAGACCTTAGTGACCTCATCAGTGGTAGCAAGGCTGAAGGAGTGGAGTGTTGGGGAGGTTACAGTGTGCGGGACGTTAGGTGTTGTGGGGGGTAGGGCGGTTGCGAGGTCAGAGGAGGGGAGAGTTGGTGGGGTTATGGTGGGAGGGAGGCTAGGTGGGGAGGTAGGTTGAGCATTGGCGATGTCCTTACGGATTACGTCGATCTTATTTTGGAAGTGATTGGCAATCTCATGGGCAGTGAGTGAGGTACTGGGTGGGGGTGGGGGGGGGAGAGAGTAGGGAGTTGAAAGTGGAGAAGAGCCGGCATGACAGCTGGAGAGGGTGTTGATGAGGGTTACGAAGTAGGCTTGTTTGGCGGCATGGAGGGAGGAAGTGTAGGTGAGGAAGGAAGATTTGTAGAGGGAGAATGCTCGAGGCAATCTGGTTTTGCGCCATAATCGCTCCAGCGCACAACTGCGTCATTTAAGATTTTTAGTGTGGTCGTTCTGCCAGGGTTGAAGCGGTCGGGGTCTAATGCTACGTGTGGTTAGGGGTGCTAAGGAGTCTAAGGCAGCTGACAGTGAGTCGTTGTACGCAGTAGTGGCCAGGTCAGGGCAAGACAGTGGAAGGATACTGTCGTACAAACGGTCAGCTGCAGAGTGGAGAGGGGCTGGGTTCAGGTTGCGGAGGTTACAGCTGGTGATGGTTTGATGTTTGGGGGAGGAGGCGTTATAGGACAGGGACACGGAGAACGTAATGAGGTTGTGGTCAGAGAGAGGGAAGGGGGTGTTAGTGAAGTTGTGGAGGGTGCAGAGATGAGAGAAAACGAGGTCCAGGGTGTTCCCACTGGTGTGGGTGGAGGACTGTGTGAGTGCAAAAGAAGAGGTTAAGTGGAGGAGTTTGGATGTAGCCGGATTGTTGACATTGATAGGGATATTAAAGTCTCCAAGGATGATGGTGGGTAGCTCAGAGGAGAAGAAGGGCAGCCAGGCGGAAAAGTAGTCAAGGAAGTGGGATACGGATCCAGGAGGCCTATAGATTACTGCAATCCTCAGAGGGGTGGGAGAGAAGAGTCGGATGCAGTGGGCCTCGCAGGAGGTGAAGGATAGAGAGGGGGGGGGTTTGGGAGGTCCTGGAAGGTGGTCAGCGGTGACGAGCACTCCGACCCCACCACCTCTACGGCCGCTCGGTCTGGGTGAATGGGACCAGATGAGACCTCCATAGGAGAGTGCAGCAGGGGAAGTGGAGTCAGTGGCTTGGATCCAGGTTTTGGTGACCACTAGGAGGTTCAGGGAGTGGGCGATAAAGATGTCATGGATGGCGGTGAGCTTGTTGCAAACCGATCGGGCATTCAGGAGTGCAACCGAGAGTGGAGGGATGGATGTGGGGAGGAGGGGGACAGGTATAAGGTTGAGGGGGTTGCGGCGGTTTGTGGGGGTAGGAGGGTGCCCAGTGGGTGAGTGAGGTGGTGAAGGACCAGGGTTTGGGGAAATATCCTCAGAGGTTAGGAGAAGAAGAAGTGTGAGGAAAGTAACATGGGAGCGGGATGTACACAAGCTCACATGCCTTCCAGGCCTGGTGTTTGGGTCAGCAGGAGAGTGAAGTATCAGCAGGAGGTGATGAGAGCAGTAGTAGGAAGATGGTAGCAGTGAGGGTGAGATGTACAAGTTTTGGGGTGGAGCAGAGGGGTAAAGAAGTGAGATTTTGGGAACACAAGATAGTGATATGAAAAGGAGGAGTAGAGGGGACATATTAAAAAGGTACTTGGAGTGGTACTCAGATTTGTAAGAGATGTTTCCCAGGGTGTTTGCTTGCAGTCTGTCCAGCATGCAGTAGAGTTTCTTGCTGTTGTTGTGTCTTCCTGCTGCTTGAGTTCTCCTGCTTTAGTTCAACTGCTGTGTTTAACTGCTTCTTCTTAGCACTCCATCAACGCAGCACTCACGCAATGCAGAACCCCCATCAGAGACTGTGCCCCCCCCATCAGTGATCTCCCCCCATGAGCTGATCTAAACTTAGAGGGAGATGCTCAAATGAACATTCAACTCCATCCCAATTAGAAGCTGATAAGGATCACATGAATAGTGGGGGATGTTTCTCAGGAAACAGACTACAGTCATAAAACGGGTGCAGCTAGAGGTGAGAACTGGTCAACATATACACAAATATAAATACACTATTTGTTCTGAATTTAACAGGAATCAATGCGTTTCTTAGTTAAGAGTGGAGAGAGGTGCATTTACCCAGAGAAAAGCAGCAGGAATCAATCCCAGGCATCCCTGGGAACCGCTGTCACCACATGCATGGCCAAATCAGGGTTGGACTTCGCTTCCATTTATACTACTGATCATTTTACCTCTTTTGTACTCCTTTTTAATGCTTTATAACAATTGAAGTTATTTTTTTCTAATTCTTTTTTTGTTTTTTTTTAGGTGTTGGCAAGAGTAGTTTACTGCTAAGGTTTGCGGATAACACTTTTTCAGGTAATTTTGTGTATTTTATGATCACACTGTTGCAGCACTAGTTTGGGCATACTGCTCCTATAGCACGATCAGTGTGTGTTATGGCTTTTATGCCATATTCCTAGATTGTAAGCTCCAAGGAGCAGGGCCCTCGAACCCCTTGTGTATTTTTGTATTGCTACTGCACTGTCTTATGTATTGTCTCCCATTGTAATGTACAGCGCTGAGCAAACTGTTGGCGCTATATAAATACTGTGTAATAATAATAATATGCATTGGGGTTATGAGCCTGCCTTCTCTGCACTATACTAACACATACTGGATTCTCCCAAGTGCTCTAAATTTACTTATTTGATTTGTTTTGCTAAATGATTAGCAAGCTGGGTTTGACCACACATCTGTTGGTGTAGAAAGACAATTAAAATCTGAGTTAAAGTATAACTAAAGGCAAAACATTTTTTTTTAGTTTTGGATAGAATGGAGAGGGATCAGAACCCTTGTCAGTCTTTATTGCTGTCTGTGCAGCCATTGGGGAGATTCACCCTCTCTATTTGTCCTGTTTACCATTATCATTGAAAGTAAAAGAAAATCCCAAATTTTGTGTTGTCCCCAAAAAAGTAATAGAGTGGAAATCTTCCTATGGGGACACTAGTTCTGGGGATACAAGAGTTTCCCTTTGCAGGGATTTCCTCCCACTTCCTGTTTGTTTATGGGACACAGATGGTGAAAAAAAGTCTGACGGGTTAGAACCCTCCCTTACTCTATCCAAAAGGGGAATAAATTGCTTTTAGTTCTTCTTTAAAGGTTAAGTTCACCTTTTACAGAAAATATAGTACTAGTAAAGGTAAGAGGAGTAGTAATAGTAAGTCATTGATGAAATTATATGTTTTTGTATTGATGTCTGTCTTTTACATTTTTGTTTCACTAAATAAAAATTAATTTTAAAGATGGTTTGATTCATGCATTTCCTTGCACCTTAAAAATCCCAGTTTTTTAAATTGTTTTGTTTTCCAGAAAATAGCCTATGCAGTCAAAGGGCCCCAGTAGGTATTATAATTATGTGCAGCTCTATGTTCATTAATTTTATTGTCCTATCTGTAAGAACTTTGGGTACCTGTGGAAGCCTGACAGGAAAACTCCCAATTAGTATACACCACATCCTGAGCTTTTCGGATGTAAAACACTTTGATTTTTCACTCCTGTAATGCTAAGATTTCGTGTCCTAGCAGCCAGGCAGAACGTGGGAGTTGCTCATAGAAGGTTCAAATGGAAATTAATGTTTTACAAGGCTGCACCTTTTAAAATCTAATGGAGCCCCTTGACTGCATAGGATATTTTTCTTGAAAAGCAGCATTTTTTTTTTTTAATCCAGACTTGATACTATACAAAGTCCTGACCACTTACTTCTCTCCATTGCCATTGAGTAGGGAAGGAACCTCGGGTCATTCACAGCTGTGCTCTCTGCTATTAGCAAACTTAATACAGCCCACTGTTCGTGCTAATCCCTTCCTCGCTGAGTTCTGATGTGCAGAGGATTACCGTAGACCAGTGGTCTCCAAACTGCGGCCTGAGGGACAGATGTGGCCCTTTGCCAGCCTTTATCCGGCCCTTGGGGCTCTATTCTTCCCAATTTGTTCTTAACACTGACACCAACAGTGGGGTATAATTCCTCCAACCAACAGCAACGATATGGCACTCTTACTCCCACTAATATCAATGATAGGGCACCATTCCATTCACTGAAACCAATGACAGGGCACTATTCCTCCCAATGATAGCAATGATGGTGTTCTATTCTTCCCACTAATATCAATGATGTGGCACTATTCCATCCAGTGGAAACCAATGACAGGGCACTATTCCTCCCAATGATAGCAATGATGGTGTTCTATTCTTCCCACTAATATCAATGATCGGGCACTATTCCATCCAGTGGAAACCAATGACAGGGCACTATTCCTCCCAATGATAGCAATGATGGGGTGCTATTCTTCCCACTAATATCAATGATGTGGCACTATTCCATCCAGTGGAAACCAATGACAGGGCACTATTCCTCCCAATGATAGCAATGATGGGGTGCTATTCTTCCCACTAATATCAATGATGTGGCACTATTCCATCCAGTGGAAACCAATGACAGGGCACTATTCCTCCCAATGATAGCAATGATGGGGTGCTATTCTTCCCACTAATATCAATGATGTGACACTATTCCATCCAGTGGAAACCAATGACAGGGCACTATTCCTCCCAATGATAGCAATGATGGGGTGCTATTCTTCCCACTAATATCAATGATGGGGCACTATTCCATCCAGTGGAAACCAATAACAGGGCACTATTCCTCCCAATGATAGCAATGATGGGGTGCTATTCTTCCCACTAATATCAATGATGTGGCACTATTCCATCCACTGAAACTAATAACTGGGCACTATTCCTCCCACTGATAGCAGTGATGGGTCACTATTCATCCCAGTAATACTAATGACAGGGCACTATTCCTTCTACTGACCACAGGCACTATGCAACAGAACACCACACCTGAGGCATTGCTTACACTCCATCGATGCCCAGCCTTGGCCAAGTGTTTCTTGTTCTTCTTGGACAGATGTTTATTGCTTCCTGTGTGGTTCTCTAGAATTGTGAGGAAATTTGTGTCCAGAGCTGCTGATCCGCCCTGTGCACATGTAGCCACTTTGAATGTGTGTACAACCACGGTGTCTGTCATAGATGCCTGTTATTGATTTGTACAGGCTACTACCAGGTGCAGAAATACTCTGTAGTCTGTCGATGTGTGGCCTTCTGTACCCATGTACATAAAACCTTAATTGTATTTATACAGACTGTGAAGTGAGGCTTTCCTGTAAAATATTTTAAACAGTTTAAATAAAGTTCTAATATTTTCTATAACTGAGTGCTTTGTAATGCATTCCTTCTGTCAGTAAATTGCTCCCTAAAAAGTCCAAAAAAGCAGAATCCACAGCTGATTTTGAATGTACAAGCAAACCTAGTGGCAGTAGAAACTGAAATCAATTTGTAATAGTAAAGCACTGAAGAATGTTGCTTCTTTTTCTTTATAGGCAGCTACATCACAACAATTGGAGTAGACTTTAAAATCAGAACAGTGGAAATCAATGGGGAGAAAGTGAAACTGCAGATTTGGGATACTGCCGGGCAGGAGAGATTTCGCACAATAACATCAACGTAAGAATGTACAGGAAGTAATGTGTCCGGGTATTGTTTGGTGTTGGTCAGATGCTGTATCTCCGTTTGAAACACTGTTGCTGTTCTGTATGGGAAATGACACACTTCAAGAAGAAGCTAGTTTCAGCTCAGTTTACACATTTTTTGTTGGTCTCTTCACTGAAAAATTCACGTAGTAAATTTAGTTTATTTTTATCTTTTTAATAAACCACATTGGTGTTTCACTTGGCATGGTTGGCATTTAAATTGCATCAGAATTGTATAGTTATCAGAGCTTCAAATTTATTGAGAATATTTTAATACAAGTGTCTTAAAGTGTATAATATGTTTATTATCCGCATGATGCCTAATAACTGGTGTGCCATTTGAAATTTGAATGTTTAATTAACTGCTGGCTCTGGGCAACAAGACAGATGATATTAACCACTTCCAGACCGGACACTTTTACCCCCTTCCTGTCCAGGGCAATTTTCAGCTTTCAGCACTATCACACTTTGAATGCCAATTGCGCGGTCATGCAACACTGTACCCATATGAATTTTTTACCATTTTTTTGAGACCGATAAAGCTTTATTTTGGTGGTATTTATTCACCGCTAGGATTTTTTTTTTTTTTGCTATGTAAATAAAATAGTCCAAAAATTTTGAAAAAAAGTTTTATACAATTTTGCAAATAAATAATATTTCATCATAAATCTTAGCCAACAGTTATTCCGTTATCTTTTTAGTAAAAAATAAAAAATCCAAATTAGTTTATAACCAAAAATTATAATTTTTAAACATTTTTTTTACATTTTTATATTTTTTTTATATATTTTTTTTTTACATACTGTCACCCTAGCAGTACAGTGTCACCATGGTGACACTGTACTACTTGTGGGGGGTGATGAAGATTTTTTATTTTTTTTTACACTGATTGCTTTTACACCCATATAGGATGTAAAAGCAATCATTTCTCTTTCTCTCTGTCTGCATTCTTGCAGTTATTGAGAAGTACTGAGTGAGCTGTGATTGGTCACAGCTTGTCACATGGTACAAGGCTGCTGTGCATAGCCTTGTACCATGTGACCTCTGTGATCATTCACAGATTTCACACGTAGTAAGCAATGATGTCCCAAGTGACATTTTGCTTACTACTTTGCATGTGATCACTGATTGGCCAATCAGTGATCACATGATCGGGACCACGTACAGAGGTCCCGTCCGACGATCGGTGTTTCACTGTGTCCGGAGGACACAGCGGGCACCGGATCGCGGTGCTGTGCGCTCCCAGAGAGCGCACACAAGCAGGGTGTGGGGAGGCCGTTTATAAACGGCCACCCGACCCTGTACTGCCATCGTCCAGCCGTTTTATATACAACAGCCAGTCGGGAAGTGGTTAAAAACACATATATAGTTCTCTCCTTTCTGCTGTGTTGGCTACTTGTTTTCAACATGTGCATATCTTGCGCATTGTTCTTGGATCTGTGATATAAATGCCTTTTGCTTTTCCTTTTATTTGAATTCTGTGACATCATCCTAAAATGCTTCCTAGTTCTCTTCAGTAAAGCTAGGTTCACACTTGTGCGGGATATTGCCGCTGCAGGACCCACACAGAGAAATATAAGGAATGCAGGTGGGTGCCATTAAATCTAATGGCACACCACCCTTACTGGGAATCACATCCGCACGGGGAACTGCACTGTGCTTGCAGTTCCCATGCAGGCTGTGATTCCAAAAATGGTGCAGGGACCTTTTCCCTGTTTTACAGGAGGCAAGGCAGCCCATTCAAATGAATAGGCTGTCATGCCTGTGCAAACTGTGGCACGCAAAGCTGCACTTATGTGAACCTAGGGTGGGAGTAGGCAACCTGTGGCTCTCTAGTTGTTCTGGAACTACATTTCCCATGAGACATTGCAACATTACAAAACTGACAGTTACACCTATGACTTGCAGAGGCATGATGGAACTTGTAGTCCTGCAACAGCTGGAGAGCCGCATGTTGCCTACCCCTGACCTAGGGTCAATGGCCTGATAGAATTAACCATGTAGTCATTTTACTTTTAAGGCTCATGTCACTCTGCTTCACACTACTTGGGATGGCCATACACACATTTAAATATACAATCTCCCTTATATCTTCCAACAATTATGCAGTGCTGGACCTTTATAACTGGGTATATATTTAACAGATTCTTTAATTGTATAATTTGGTAAATCAAAAGTAGACTGCACAATCAGAATATCACATGTATGACCAGCTTTATGCAGATCATATACTTTAACACTATCAGACGCCTCCAATGGCTATTTCAATGCCTTTTTTTTTTTTTGGGTAATGGCTTTTTTCACAAAACTTGAGTTTCCATCAGCAATTCCTCAGCTGTTTTATAATCTTCTATTGCTAACATCTAGTCATCCAGTTAGTACACCATTATTTTTTTTTCTGCATAAACAAATCCCCAGCAAGTGCCATAAAATTCCTGTATGCGCATAGTAACATCTAGGTATCTTTCTCATATATGCAGGGCTTTTTTTCCCCTCAGAGAATAGGTGCAGGTGTGTATGGAATTGGATAATGATGATAGACCCCCTTAGCAACAATAGATCCTTTCCAACAACAATAGAACAAAATACACCTCATTGATTTGTTTCAGCAACAATACACCCCTGCTGGCAACAATAGATCTCCCAGCAGTCAGCATCAATAGACCAAAACATGAGATGCCCTCAACAACATCCCCCAACAGCAAGACCCCAGTGCAAAATAGATCCCCCACCAGCAACAATGGACCCCCCCCCAGCAACACTACTCCCCCATGCTATAATAGATCCCCAGCAATCCTCATAAATCCCTCTAGCATACCCCCAGCCCCTTTGCCAATGCATACATTTTGTGCTGGAGGTGCCAGACCTACATTTCCCTAAGCTCCTATTGAAAAAAAGCCCTGCGTATATGTAAGATGAGGTATACGATTGGTACAACTCATTTCTATCATGTCATATTTATATTTTTTCTTGCAGATATTACAGAGGCACACACGGTGTTATTGTTGTTTATGACGTTACCAGTGCAGAATCCTTTGTCAATGTAAAAAGATGGTTACATGAAATAAATCAAAATTGTGACGATGTGTGTCGAATATTAGGTAAGCGTTCTCTGTGACGTTCTCACAAAATACAAGTCAGTTCCAATTGTTTCTTAACATAAGTTGTTTTTCTATGTACAGTGGGGAATAAGAATGATGATCCTGAGCGGAAAGTCGTGGAGACTGAAGACGCCCATAAATTTGCTGCACAGATGGACATACAACTGTTTGAGACTAGCGCCAAAGAAAATCTAAATGTTGAGGAGGTGTGTATTGGCTCTGCTTATACCATACTTGAGTTTTCTAGATTTGCTCTGTTCTTGAGTGGCTGGCCAGTCAAGCACACAACAAAGCATAGGCAAATGTAGGCAATCTTTTTGTCATATATTTTCTTTATTATAGTTAACCACTTCAGCTCCAGGAAGATTTTACCCCCTTCGTGACCGGGCCGTTTTTTTTTTTTTGTGCTATTTCACACTGTGCTACTTTAATTGTCAATTGCATGCTCATGCAACCCTGTATACAAATGAAATTTATAATTTTTTTTCCACACGAATAGAGCTTTATTTTGGTAGTATTTGATCACCACTGTTTTTTTTTACCGTATTTGCCGGCGTATAAGACGACTGGGCGTATAAGACGACCCCCCTACTTTTCCTGCTAAAATGTAGTGTTTGGGCTATACTCGCCGTATAAGACTACCCCTCTTCCAATGCACACCAGTGGGAGGAATAGTGCCCCATCATTGATGTCAGTGGGAGGAATAGTGCCCCATCATTGATGTCAGTGGGAGGAATAGTGCCCCATCATTGATGTCAGTGGGAGGAATAGTGCCCCATCATTGATGTCAGTGGGAGGAATAGTGCCCCATCATTGATGTCAGTGGGAGGAATAGTGCCCCATCATTGGTGTCAGTGGGAGGAATAGTGCCCCATCATTGGTGTCAGTGGGAGGAATAGTGCCCCATCATTGGTGTCAGTGGGAGGAATAGTGCCCCATCATTGGTATCAGTGGAAGGAATAGTGCCCCATCATTGGTATCAGTGGGAGGAATAGTGCCCCATCATTGGTATCAGTGGGAGAAATAGTGCCCCATCATTGATGTCAGTGGGAGGAATAGTGCCCCATCATTGGTATTAGTGGCAGGAATAGTGCCCCATCATTGGTATTAGTGGCAGGAATAGTGCCCCATCATTGGCATTAGTGGCAGGAATAGTGCCCTATCATTAGTATCAGTGGAGGAATAGTGCTCCATCATTGGTGTCAGTGGGAGGAATAGTGC
This sequence comes from Staurois parvus, assembly GCF_062004578.1. Taxonomy (NCBI): domain Eukaryota; kingdom Metazoa; phylum Chordata; class Amphibia; order Anura; family Ranidae; genus Staurois; species Staurois parvus. The sequence goes on from NW_028318422.1 coordinate 18,281, forward strand.
CCCATCATTGGTATCAGTGGCAGGAATAGTGCCCCATCATTGGTATCAGTGGGAGGAATAGTGCCCCATCATTGGTATCAGTGGGGGGAATAGGTGCCCCATCATTGGTATCAGTGGCAGGAATAGTGCCCCATCATTGGTGTCAGTGGGAGGAATAGTGCCCCATCATTGATGTCAGTGGGAGGAATAGTGTCCCATCATTGGTGTCAGTGAGGGGTGGAATAGTGCCCCATCATTGGTGTCAGTGGGGGGTGGAATAGTGCCCCATCGTTGGTGTCAGTGGGGGGGGGGGGGAATAGTGCCCCATCGTTGGTGTCAGTGGGGGGGAGGAATAGTGCCCCATCGTTGGTGTCAGTGGGAGGAATAGTGCCCCATCGTTGGTATCAGTGGGAGGAATAGTGCCCCAGTGTATCAGTGACACCAATGATGGGGCACTATTCCTCCCACTGAGACTTGCTGACCCTGTTCTCGTATGGTGCTGCTGCAGCCAGCATATGTGGTTGCAGCAGCACCTCTACACAGAACACTTACCTGCTGCTCCGGCACTCAATTTTCGCGGGGCCGCTCGGCTCCGCCCCCTCGCCGGTGATTGGCCGCCTGTGTGCCTTTCCTGAGCTACAGTTCTGGCGGCCAATCACCGGTGAGGAGGCGGAGCCGAGCAGCCGCACGAACATCCAGTGGCCGAACTGAAGGAGACGCCGCGCTTCCTGGACCGGATCGTCGTGGAACTGGATCCAGGTAAGAGACATCAGCCCCTGCAAACCCCTGTACTTAATGCCGCAGCCCTCCTAACATATGTACCGGCGTATAAGACGACCCCCGACTTTTGAGAAGATTTTCAAGGGTCAAAAAGTCGTCTTATACGCCGGCAAATACGGTAATTCTATAAATAAAAGACTGAAAATTGTGAAAATCTAGCCCATAAAAAAAAAATCTAATTTCTTCATTAACTATAGACCAGAATGTATTCTGCTACATGTCTTTGGTCAACAAATCTCAATAAATGTATATTATTTAGTTTGTAACTAAGTTAGTCCCAATATGTTATAGCATCCACAAACTATGGGATATATAATTTAAAACTGATCAATCCTGACGGCCAATTTCATTTCTTAAAACTCTTAAAATGTCAGGGCAGTACAAATATCCCCCAAATGACCCCATTTTGGAAAGTAGGCCGGTGTTTAGTAAGAAGTAGTTTTTAAAAAAAAAAAAATTTTTTTCACATACTGTTACTGGCACAATACAGCGTCATGATATTACTGGTGTGACGGTGATCAGGGACACTGGTGACAGTATGTAAAAAAAAAAAGGAATAAACAATTTTTTATTCAATATTTAAAATGTTCTTTTATGCTAAACATTTTTTTTTTATTTTTTACAAGATACTTTCATCAGAGTAGTTCAGTGTTGCCATAGTAACATTGTACTACTCTGGGGGGTGATCAGGGATATTTTGATATTTTTGTATTTTATTTTTTTTACTCTTTGCTGGTATAATGAAGTTCATTGTACCAGCAATGCTTTGAATTGTCATGAATGGGTTACATTCATGACAGCTGTGAATACTATTGATCTCTGATTGGCTACAGCTAATCACATGGTACAGGGTGCTGTGATTGTCCCAGGTACCATGTGATAGCTGCGAGCCAATCGCAGCTCTCTAGTAAAGCTGTTATAAATCATATTGATTAATAACAGCTTTGTTGACCTTGTGATCATGTAATCACATGATCTCAGGTCCAGAGTATCGGGATCCACATTCTACTGTGTCCAATGGACACCGCAGTCGCAGGCAGAATCGCCTACGGGTACGTCGCTTTGCCTCTGCATGCTACTCCCTGCAGTAAAAGGACTTGGGTTGTCGGAATGTGGTTCTAAAGGCAAAGTGTTTCTTACCTTACTGCAATAGTGTCCAACCTTTTGACTTTCCTGGGCCACATAAGAAGAGGAATTGTCTTTGGCCACACATAAAATACACTAAAAATAAGAATAGCTGACAGAAAAAGTCGGGTAGATTACAAGTTAATGATCACTGATAAAGACAATGTACCTAATGAGTAATAAAACTTCATTTTTGTATTTTATTTTTATTTTAAAAAAGTAAAAGGAGGACATCATAAAACTAGTGCGATATTTAACACTGGTTTTGATAAATTAACCTTTAATTATCTGATTTGATGGAAGTAGTAGCAATTCTCATTGAATTCTCAAAGGTGCTCTTCAGATATTTTGATTCTAATTTTGTCCTTTGTGTGCTTCATCCTGACTGTTGATGACATGAATAAGGTGTGATTGTGAAGTTGGATATTTTTCTTTGGGAAGATAAAACTTATCCAGTAACTGTCAAATTTTTCTTTGGCTGGATGTGTTTGGTAAATGTACACATTTAAAAAAAAAATTAAAGTAAGTTTACAATTTTTGTGCTGGTCCACATTCATTGCTGTCATGGGCCACAGGTTGGACGCCCCTACCTTAATGCATGCTCTGCATTAAGGTAAAAAACTTTCAAATTCCTGTGCTGCGCTCACCCTTCTTCCCGTAGGCTCCTGCTGTTGTCAGTCAAATCCTGTGGGGGACATGGCTGCACACAGCCTAGCTCGGGAGTGCCCCCTCAGCAGCCACCTTGCTATGAGGGCACTCGGAGAAAAGGTGATGCTGAGAGAGGGCTGGCAGGGAACTCCAGAAGAGGAGGTAAGGGGCCACTCTATGCAATACCATTCTGCAGAGCAGGTAAGTACAACTTGTTTATAGTATTATAAAAAAAAAAAAGCTTTACAACCACTTAAGACAAAAAATACAATGTGAAAAAAATGTTTAGGTTAAATATGAAAGTGATGTATTTTAATTTTAAGTCAGTAGGCTCCCTTAAAAAATGTTTACCAGGCAATCCTTTACTGCTTTGCTGAAAAAATGCCTGTTTACAAAAGCATAGTTTTCAGTGGAGCAGAACAGAGCTGAGACCCATTTCTGCTCCCTGCTTGGTCATACGGCTCAGTAGAGCTTGTCAGAAGAGCAGCTTCTGATTTGTATATAAATGCTGAAAGATTCTGTTTAGGTAGTAGAAAACATCCATTCAAAAAACAAATTTAAACAAAAGTAAAATACAAAAAGCCCAAAGCATCATAGTATCCCATGAATGGCTATAGAAAACCGTTGCTGAGTTTAATTATTACCTACAAGTTAATTAACCATTTGAGCTTGAGCGAAATACCCATACGTTGCTGGACTCTCGGTAGTTATACCGGATGATGCCGTTTTTTTTAGAGCCGGCGATTGATTCTCTTGTCATAGCAATCGAATCAGCTAACTAGCCACTCGATCACTATTACAAGCAGCGGGAGGGGATGTACCCCCCCCCCCCTTTCTGCTGCTTGTTCGGGATAATCCGTCTGACGAGGAGACCTGAGTAACCAGCCAGTAGGTTGCAGTGCCAAGCAAAGCTGGAATCGCCTTTGATCGCCAGGTAGGGGAGCCGAACGAAGTCGGGATTGGCTCTTTACTATGGTAACCCAGAAGCGGTCACTTGTCATCACTTCTGGTTTACCCAGATGTCAATGGTGCCATTTTTAAAAACTCAAAAGCATTTGAAAACACCAATGTGAAATGCTTTTAAGTGTAGAGGAAGGATTGGGATCTTATTGACCCTCAGATTCCTCCATAAAGAGTACCTGTCACAGGTTTATTGCTGTCATGGGGATGTTTACACTCCTTGTGACAGCAATAAACGTGATTTTACAAAATTATAGCAACAGTGTAAAAATAAATAAAAATTAAAGTGCCTCCACCCCCTATGCTCGCTTGCAAAGGCGAGCGCACGCGTCAGTTCTGCACGCTCGCAAGAGTCGTCCCCCACATGTGAGCTATCACTGCGATCATGGACAGTAATTCTAGCACTAGACTTCCTCTATAAGTGCCTGTTCACATATATGCGGATTAGATGCGGTTTGAACTGCATGCAATCTGCATGACATGTGAAATAGCATTTCTTCCTATGGTGCCTATTCACATATATCTCATACACGGCCTGTTCTGAACCAGTGCTGTTTTAAAAAGAGTCCTGTTTGATTTCTAAGCAGTGCGGTCTGGTTCAGGTGTAGGTTACAGGCTATTGACTTCTAAGGGAACCATTTCTAAACCACATATGTGTGAACAAGATAAGATCCTGAGCTAATCCTGTTATGAACCTGATGTGAACCTGTGAACAGCTACTGTATCGATAAGCTGTGAAACCTGAGCTTCAATCTGCAACGCATGTGTGAATCAGCTCTATATCCAAAGTGATAATCTATAAAAGGCTTTTAAGGCATTGACTATGGATAGTAAACTTTGTTGCACAGGCAGGTACAATTTTAAAGCGTGATATGTTTGGCATCTGTTTACTTGGCGTAACATCTTTCATGTTATGAAAAAAAAATTGGTCATTTACTGGTTTTTTTTTTTCTCAAAATGCAAAAAAGTAAAAACATTTTTTCCCAAAAAATTGCGTTCGAAAAGCATCTATCTACCGAAGTGCGTACACCCCTCACATTTTTGTAAATATTTTATTCTATCTTTTCATGTGACAACACTGAAGAAATGACACTTTGCTACAATGTAAAGTAGTGAATGTACAGCTTGTATAACATGTAAATTTGTTGCCTTCAAAATAATTCAACACACAGCCATTAATGTCTAATCCGCTGGCAACAAAAGTGAGTACACCCCTAAGTGAAAATGTCCAAATTGGGCCCAAAGTGTCAATATTTTGTGTGGCCACCATTATTTTCCAGCACTGCCTTAACCCTCTTGGGCATGGAGTTCACCAGAGCTTCACAGGTTGTCACTGGAGTTCTCTTCCACTCCTCCATGATGACATCATGGAGCTGGTGGATGTCAGAGACCTTGCTCTCCTCTACCTTCCGTCTGAGGATGCCCCACAGATGCTCAATAGGGTTTAGGTCTGGAGACATGCTTGGCCAGTTCATCACCTTTACCCTCAGCTTCTTTAGCAAGGCAGTGGTCATCTTGGAGGTGTGTTTGGGGTCGTTATGTTGGAATACTGCCCTGCAGCCCAGTCTCCAAAGGGAGGGGATCATGCTCTGCTTCAGTATGTCATAGTACAAGTTGGCCTTCATGGTTCCCTTAAATGAACTGTAGCTCCCCAGTGCCAGCAGCCCTCATGCAGCCCTAGACTATGACACTCCCACCACCATGCTTGACTGTAGGCAAGACACACATGTCTTTGTACCCCTCACCTGGTTGCCGCCACACACGCTTAACACCATCTGAACCAAATCAGTTTATCTTGGTCTCATCAGACCACAGGATATGGTTCCAGTAATCCATGTCCTTAGTCTGCTTGTCTTCAGCAAACTGTCTGCGGGCTTTCTTGTGCATCATCTTTAGAAGAGGCTTCCTTCTGGGACGACAGCCATGCAGACCAATTTAATGCAGTGTACGGCGTATGGTCTGAGCAGTGACAGGCTGACCCCTCACCCCTTCAACCTCTGCAGCAATGCTGGAAGCACTCATATGTCTATTTCACAAAGACAACCTCTGGATATGACGCTGAGCATGTGCATTCTACTTCTTTGGTCGACCATGGCAAAGCCTATTCTGAGTGGAACCTGTCCTGTTAAACCGCTGTATGGTCTTGGCCACTGTTGTGCAGCTCAGTTTCAGGGTCTTGACAATCTTCTTATAGCCTAGGCCATCTTTATGTAGAGCAACAATTCTTTTTTTTCATATCCCCAGAGAGTTCTTTGCCGTGAGGTGCCATGTTGAACCAGTATGAGAGAGTATGTTAAACAAGCTGTACACTCACTACTTTATATTGTAGCAAAGTGTCATTTCTTCAGTGTTGTTACATGAAAAGATAGAATAAAATATTTACAAAAGTGTGTGTGTTTTAAGAAATTTTCTAGAAAAAAATATTGATTGTAACATGTAAACAAAAATAGCTTGTTCTTCAAGTGGTTATTGGATTAAAGAGAATTTACAGCTTGTTTTTAGGTTTCAATGACTTTCAGGTTCAGTGCTGTCAGATCCTGGTTGACTTTAGGGTGACTGGGCAAGTTGCAGACCAGGGGCTTTCTGTCCCAGATCTGCTTGAAGTGGGTATGGGTGGCATTGTGGGTCTAACAGGCTCATATCCTCTTTTTAAAGCAGGAAAATATTTACAAAATATTAAAATAAAAACATTTTAATGACCCCTTCCATGTTCACATACATAATATACACACACCTTGGGATGCACATGCAGATTACACCACACTAGGCTATCCCTGCACACACCAGAATGAGAGCAGTATATCATGCACCATCATTTAGGGTAACACTGGATTGATGTGCGGAAAAGCTTTAGTGTATCGCCTTAAAGACCAATTTGTTTTTTTGCTGCATGCAGTGTTTGGTAAATATTCAACACAGACATTTAACAATTGTGTAAAAAAAAAAATAGGAATAATTGGTTTGGCAGCACAAGGTTTAAGATGTCAAAATGTAGTTTTATTTTTTTTATTAAACCTAGGAAGCTGATTTATTTAACAAATGTTTATTTTGAGTTTACGTGCCTTTTTGTTTTTTTTGTGTTTGTGGTGGGAAGGATTCGCTGTGTATACCACATGCTTAACTTTAATGGCACCATATTCAGGTAAAATAACACTATAGAACAGAGATGGGCAATTCATTTTCCAAGGGGACACATGAGAAACTTGGACTATTGTGGAGGGTTGAACTTAATTCTGCTCAATATTAATCTTGGACCTGGGAGGGTCCATGAAAAGAGATCTCTCAGATAGTTGGTGGGTGGTAAAACTGGGCGGCTGGGTACAAAATAAACAGCAGCATCTTATTTTCACTCCATTGTGAGCAGGGCATTGTTCTTTCAGAAAGCTTCTGTGTATGTTTTTAGGTAAAGATTTCATAGCTGTAGTTTTTCTTGGCCTCAGCCAAGTTATGTCTTGACCAGGAGTTATTTCTCCTGTGACCAGCATCTCTGTGGGAAAGTAATTTAGAACTGTACCCAATTTGCAGATTTGTTAGAAGCAATACACAAACCCAAATCGATGAGTGGGATAGGAGGTTTGACAAATACACCACAGGGATTTCCACGCAAAGGTAATTTAATTGTAGATCACTGGAGAAATCAAGAATACATCTTTGAATAGGAAGATCTGATTGTTTATAAATAAACACAGAGGCTGCCTTCTCTCATACTGCTATGCATGCTTATAAACCACAGTTGTTTAGATTTTGGTTGGATTATCAAGCAAAGAATATAGGAGCTGCCAATTGCACCTGTTTTTAAAAGGGCCAAGCTTAAGGTGTGTCATACTTCCTTCATTATCTGGTGAGTCACTGACCCAGAACAAGCATTAGCAGGTGACATGACAACCGATAAGCTCACACTTGTTCCAGCTCAGTTATTTGCCACATAATGAAAGAATGATCAGAATAGTCGAAGACCATGTACCTTCCAAGAGCTAAGTGGCAATGGCAGCCTTTCTGTATGGACATGTACTGCAGTAAAATGGCAGGTAATCATCAAGTTTTTCCTGAAATTATAATATTTTGCTTGTAAAGCTCACAACACCCTTTGTTTGCCTTTACAGATGTTTAACTGCATTACTGAGCTAGTTCTCCGAGCAAAGAAAGAAAACTTGGCAAAGCAACAACAGCAGCAACAGAATGACGTGGTGAAATTAACCAAAAACAGTAAAAGGAAAAAGCGATGCTGCTAGGTGCAGGCACAGCACACAGAGGCTGCTCTTAATCCGAACATTCGTTCCTGGAATGAAGAGTAACTGTGCCATGGGCAGTGCCCAGCTTTCAGGGGTTGGGGCATTTTCTCAGTTCTGTGCTGTTAATTTAAGAATTTCTCAAGGTTTTCTATTGAAAGGCGCTGACACCTTTTTATTGCTGTGCCAACAAGGTGTTGTGGATCCTTGTCATCCCCTTGTCACCCCTGCTCTTCTGGAGCGTCTGCTAGGAAAGGACAGTTGCAGTGCCTACCCCTTGGACTGATTAACAAGAGTCTGTACATACTGTATATTGCGTTAACCAGCCTCGCCTCCCTCATTTTGCTTTGGCTTTCACCTTACGATTGCCAAACTGTCGTAATGCGCAAATATAAACTGATCACATTTTTAAAGATTTAGGACAGTTGGCATCTTTAACATTGCGCCTGGTGTCTGTCCTGCCTTCTAGGGTAAGAATCACTAGGCCTTGCTGTTATTTTGCTTCCCTGCTGTTTAGTTTTTTTGTTTTGTTTTTTTTTGTTTTTGTCAATATTTAAAACCATGCTAAAGAAAACCAAGCATCTATTACATTGACCAGAGCAGGACTTGCGACTACAAAGTAATTTTGTTTTTAATGAAAATCTGGATGGATCCTGAACTGTTAGCAGTTGTTTGTTACAATCTCTATCTCAAAAAAAATATTGTGAATTTAACAAATTATGTGGGTAAAAAAACTCTGCCAAATTTTTGTACCATCTTCATAAATAGGATCGAAGTTAATAAAAAAAAAAAAAAAAAAGTGAAATATGGGTCCTGAATTTAAAAGAAAACAGGCAGTTGTCTTGTGATGTCAATGCATGAAATAGAAGGGTTTACTCTGGACTGGTTGTGTTCATATGGGCATTAAAGAACCAATAAACCCAGAATAGAAGTGATACTTTCCTAGAAAATCTTTTGACAGATTTCAGAAATATACACTTTAATGTGATTTTTGCCTAGAAGTGGATACATTCCAGAAGCTATATGTCCAACTTTCTGTGATCATTAACAGAGGGACACAGCAGGCCTATTCTGGCTTCATATATCTGCTACCTGTGGGGGTTAAGCACCAAACATTTTTAAGCTGCATCTTTTCATAATAGTAGCACAATTCTAGGCTGCAAGTTCTAACTTCAATCTCTTGAAAAGCTATGGTCACTGAAGAATCTTCATCATAAAACACTTCTGCCATGACTGATGCCAGGCCCCCATTATGGTTTGCTCTCTCTGGACCACTATGTCACCACAGGACCCATTAATGATGCAGGAGGAACCACAGCAGGGTACCAGGCATTGACATATGTAGAAGTATGATTGAAGTATCTTTAGGCGCTCTAGCTGTGGAACAAACATTAGAACTCATTGCCCACCAAAGAGGAATTCATATTTTTATTAAAAAAAGATATTAAGGCTAGCAAGTTACTTCATTAATTGATTGTAGGAACTGAAACTCTGACTATCTCTTGATTTGTGCATTCAGCTGTCAATCACTGGTTACACCTGCAGCAAAGGTGAGATAATAAACAGATATTGAAAATCTGTGAGGTTAGAAATCTAACAACTGCCTCTGTGACTAAGCATCTTGTGTGTGTGAAAGCAGTCTGGTTTCACATCTAGATGGCAACTGCTGTCCTATACCCCAAATCTTTAATATAGTCCATCTCAGTGAAACCACCTACTGTTTCAGTTGGACCTACAGTTGGTTGGACCCACCGCTGATTTGTAAGGGTGCAAGCTGTAGAGCTTTTCTGTTGTTCCGGGCTTCACTAGTTAATGAGTCACTAATGTGAAATATGCACCCAGGGAAGTGTACCCTTCTGTCAGTAACCTTTTCTGGTTAGTGACTCGCTTGGTAGTGAAACCAGGATGATATTTCCTGGAGGCTGCAGCTTTAGAGCCAACTCAGCAATGGCAGCTACCTTATGTCTGTTCTCACGTGTTCCATTAAATTTTGTTCTGGAATTTCTCAGTCTGTGTCAGCGTAATTTTTAGGCAAAATGATTAAATGGATTGAATCTACTTTTGAATAACTGAATAAAATACAGATGTGTAGGGAAATGGCCATCTTTAGAATACCACATTTCTTTTGGATTGGCTCTGATATAGTGGCAAATTATTATATTTATCTGTGAATGACTGTGTATTTGCATATGTAGTTAAAACGCAAGCTGCGTCCAAAACTTGGTGGTGGTCAGTAAGGGACTGAAAGTGTTACTAAACCCACAACAGTAAAATCAGTCTGTATATGCAGTAAAGCATGCTTGTTCTACCCACTGTGAAGCCTAAGGGGTTAATCCTCCACATTATGTTAAAAAAAAAAATGTATCCTCTCTTCTCTGATCTTCTACTGTCCCCAATCCATCTGCTGATAGTACAGAGCTCTAGGAGTCACTCTGCACATGCTCAGTTTAGTGGGTATTGCTAGAGAGGGTTTTGTTTTTTTTCCTCCTTTGGGAGAATGCATGTGATCAGCACAGGGTCGATCAGCACTGTCCAGAGAGAGAGAGTGTCAGGGGTCATGCAGCCTCATAGGACAGTCAGAGCAGAATGAAAACTCCTACAAGCTTTAACCAGTGCTCAGCTGGACACTATTATTATTTCGATTAGAGTTACTTATATAGCAACGTCAGTTTACTGAACGCTTTACATATATTGTACAATCACATCAGTCCCTGCCCTCAAGGGGTGTAAAATCTAAGGTTCCTAACCTACATTCATACATACACATACTAGGGCCAATTTAGACAGGAGGCAATGAATCTATCAGCATGTCTTTGGAGTGTTGGAGGAAACCGGAGTACCCAGAGGAAACCCATGTAAGTACAGGGAGAACATGCAAACACCAGGCAGGTGGTGCCATGGTTGGGATTCGAACCAATCCCAACTCTAGTACTGCCAGGCGGAAATGCTAACTATTTAGCCAGTGTGCTGAGAAGTCACAAGACTGCTGTATATTGCTGATGAGAAAAGGTATTTAGCTGTTTATATTTACTACAATATTTGTATTTCCATGTTGTGTGTACTGTGGGAGACCAGATATAGTGAATGCAGGGTCCTGGGTTTAGTAACACATTACATCTCTACCCACTTTGTACATGGCCATAAGCAATATGTCCTATCAAAGTTTGTCTCCACATTATTTGATCTACATCATGTCTGCAGATGGACAGAGCTTAGAGTTTCTTTTGATTTCCTACTGGAGCTCCCACAATCTACAAGAAACCAGCTTTGTAAATCCATGCAAAACTGAAAAGAAAAATAAACATTGTGGGTGCAGCTGGCCTTTTCCAGACCCTTGCAGAAAATGACATCAAAGGTAAGCACAAGAAACATGGAAAATCATAGAAATATTTTATTCCAGAATTTACAATAAAAAGCATAATTTGTACTAAAATATGACATTTTATATCTGTTTACGTTATAAAAGAAAACTGTATGCAATATAAAAACTCTGCTTCTTCTATATACATAGAGCATTTCTCAATACTTGAGCTGTAAGGTAGGGTTAGGGGCAGTTCCTCTGCTGTGCTCTGTCTGGAAGACCAGAGGTAGGGAGTCTATTCCTTGGAATGAGAGCAGCTCAGGACCTGTCTACAACAGTTATACCTGCTAAATTCATTTTATCAAGGAAGCTGTGAAGTGAATACAAACGGATGGCTCTAAAAGTGCAAGGTGTTCTCTATGGATAAAATCCAGTGAACAAAGCGTTTTTCTACAAAATAGAAAACTCATCTAAAAGGAAAATAAAGTATGAATACTGCTTAGCCCCAAAGGCTAATACTTTTAGTGGTTATTACATACCAAGGAGGCTGCTTGCCTGGCTGTAAATTTTACTACGAATTTGCTCACTTAGATGGCTTTAGGGATCATCAATGGTGATACTTTTTAAATCCCCTCAGAATAAATTTACCCAAAACAAATGATTCGTAAAACATCAACTGTGATACAGTTGCAGTTAAGCTTTTGTTTTCTTTAGAAACGAAAAGAGGCTTCTCCCTTCAGAACCAATGGGCTCTTCTCCTGGCCGCTCTGTGCGATTCAGAGTGCTAACCTTGCCACAGTGCTTAACGTGGCGGCCCCTGGAGAAGGAATACACAGACTGGCTCCATTCCTTCTGGTGTTTGTCCATCAGTTGCTGGTCAATGACTCTGTGCATGTCATCCTGTTATAAAAGGAAAAAATTTTGCAGTTAATGTGGTCATGTACTGACTGAATTCACACAAGTGAAAACTGGCAATTGCAAGACAAGGCAAATGGGATGTACCAAGAAATATGTTTTATGCACAGGCTAAATGAGCAATGCAGGAGTAGTGGGAGATGACTACAGCAGTAAAGAATTGGTTAGAACAACACGTGCCATAACTAAAGCACCCAAAATCTATTAATCTTTATCAAAGAAGACCGTGGATTCAGCATTAATTTACCTTCTGTTGATGCAGTGAGACTATACAACAGCCCCCACCACTACAAGGGATCTTTTTAGCAGCAGCTGCACATAATATGCAGCACTATCATATATGTTTGTTAGCCCTAGCATAATTCTGTGGCTGCAGTTAGAGCGTAAAACACTTGCCTGTGGTGTTCTTTTCCAGTGGTGCCTCAAGACCAAATGTGGCAGCTTAATCAGCACTTCCAGTAATGCCTGAATATCACGTGATACAACTTAAAGAATACTTCTTTGCAGGGCTTAACAAATCCCAGGCACCAGGTTAACATGGTGACTAGAAATTGCGTCCTGGGTTCACACACTGGCTCCCATTGACTTCAATGCAATATTGCAGCCCCTTTCGCCTTCAATGCAAAATGCCTCCCATTGACTTCAGTGCAAAAACTCCTGTCAATAGCAATCCTACGTGATCACTAATTTCCACCTGCCACTCTACTCTATTGCTTGCAGGTCTGGAACGCACTGCTAAAAACTCGCACAGGACCCTTTTTGTAATGACACTAAAAACATAATGCACGGGGAACACATCTGTGTGAACCACCTCAATAGGAACACATATCTAGCCTGTCATGCGAATTTCTGAGTTTGAAATCGCATGTGTGAACGCGGGTGGCTCCATTCACATCTAGGCATTTTGGGATTGTGGGAGAATCGCTGCGATCACAAAACACAGGTTCAGGTGCCATTATTTTCAGAGGCACCTAAAATGTGGTGCGGCTTTGCCATGCCGCAAATTGCATCAAGTGAAGCCAAAGGTTGCCGTGCCCTGAGTGCTGACCATCCACACTACGTTAAAAAAAAAAAAAAAAAACCTGGCTCCTAGATTCAAAGCAAATTTTTCAAGCCTGCTCCAAAAATTTAAGACCAGCCACCTGCTATGTCCTGTGGACAGGCAGAGCGACATACCCATCATACCCCCCGCTTTTCATGAATGTGGATCCCGGTAAATGGGAACCAGTGGCCCTACATGATCAGAATGGCAGTAAAGCTGTTGTGAATCAATCTGATTCATGACAGCGTTGCTTCCCTCCTAGTATTTTGAACTGTCATGAACTTAACCCATTCATGACCGCTCAAAGCAAGCGTTGCATTGCAGGAACAATAATCTTTATTGCTCCTGCAAAGCAAAGTGTAAAAAAAAAAAATCCCTGATCACCCCCAGAGTAGTACAATGTTACTACTGAACTACTCTGATGAAAGTATTTTTAAAAACAAAATGATAAACAATGTTAAAGTACATTGAGTTTTTTTTGTCTCCTTGCCAACTGCCCGCCCACAATATGCAGACGAGTGGCAGCTCTGAAAGCAACGTCCCCTTATGCTGCTTTCTATTTCCTGGTGTGAGCGCACATGCGTGTAGCCCCCATGAACATGACACTGAGTAAAAGCACTATATTTTACACAAGTTAGATCAGCACATTTAACCCTTTGATTGCCCCTATTAACCCTTTGATCACCCCATCACCCAGCCAGTGCCATTATTATAGTACCAGTATATAGAACTTTCACAGATCATTGTTATTACTGCCACTAGCGACATTAGATCGCATCTGGGTCAATTAACGCCCTTCCCAGCCAGGGTCAGCTAGCATTAGATTGCCCACACTATCGCACTCACACTATAGGTCGCTGATCACCGCCATTACTAGTATAGTGTTTGTACGGATCATTATATTGATCACGAACAGAACTATACTAGTGCCTCCTTTGTGTAGTGTCCCCAAAAATTCAGTGTTAGCAGGATCAGCCCTGTTTGCTGCCAGCACTAGTGTTTAGCCCCTCCGCTGTTTTTCACGGAAGAATCGATTGTGGTCCAAAGGAATTTATACGCACAACAATACATTGCCGCCCACCCAAATTCAGCTCTTGCCAGACAATTCGCATGGAAACCTACCACTTTTTCTAAATTTAAAACTTTTTTTGGGCCTAAACCTCAGCATGGGCATTACAAAAAAGAATGAATTGCGGTCATATTGGTCCACAGACCCGATTCATCATATGCCCATGTTCTCTGCTGTTACATATATGCCCAACAAGGACCAGCAATGTACTGGTACTTGGCTGGACTTTGGGTGGTTATACCAGGATGATGCCTGCAGCTACAGGCATCATCCTGGTATTATTTCACGTAAAAGCAATCCTAGTGACTAATTAGCTGCTGGATGACTTAATAAGCTGTGGGAAAGGGGTTCAAAGTAATTTTCTAGCAAAAAAAACTTGTTATTACGTAAACAAAAAGTGTCAGAAAAGGCTTGGTCTTCATTTGGTTAGAACAGTGGGTGATGTGTGGCATAAGCTTATAATGTTGGCCCTAAAATGCCAGGATAGTAGAAGCAACCCCCAAATGACTTTTCAGAAAGCAGACACTCCAATGTATTTGCTAAGGGGCACAGTGAGTATTTTGCAGATGTCATTTGTTGCAACAAGTTTTTGGAAAATGAAGAAAGAAAATGAAAAATTTATTTTTTTCATTTCTTTTTAAAAACCCTGTAACAAAACATATCTGCAAAATACCATGCCTCTTATATACAGTTGTGTTCAAAATAATAGGATTTTGAGCTTTATTCACTTTTTTTCAACACACTGCTAATAGCTTTTATTTCCATACACACAATTGCATTGGGAACACTACACATTCTATTCCAAATCAAAACATGAAGGGAAATATACCAAATTTGTGGTGTTCAAGAAAAATGAATATTAGACTGTTCAAAAAAATAGCAGTGTTTGTATTCTTCATTACAAACTCAAACATTCACTATATAAACTGAAAAGTGTTTGAATATTTTGCTTTCCTTTGAATCACTTAATTAATATTTAGTTGTATAAGCACTGTTTCTGAGAACTGCTGTACATCTGTGTTGCATGGAGTCAACCAACTTCTGGCACCTGTGAACAGGTATTCCAGCCCAGGATGATTGGACTACATTCCACAGTTCTTCTCTATTTCTTGGTTTTGCCTCAGAAACTGCATTTTTGATGTCACCCCACAAGTTTTCTATTGGATTAAGATCCGGGGATTGGGCTGGCCACTTCATAACGTCAATCTTGTTGGTCTGGAACCAAGATGTTGCATGTTTACTGGTGTGTTTGGGGTCGTTGTCTTGTTGGAACACCCATTTCAAGGGCATTTCCTCTTCAGCATAAGGCAGCATGACCTCTTCAAGTATTCTGATGTATTCAAACTGATCCATGATCCCTGGTATGTGATAAATAGGCCCAACACCGTAGTATGAGAAACATCCCCATATCATGATGCTTGCGCAACCATGCTCCACTGTCTTCACAGTGTACTGTGGCTTGAATTCAGTGTTTGGGGGTCATCTGACAAACTGTCTCCGGCCACTAGACCCAAAAAGAACAATCTTACTTTCATCAGTCCACAAAATGTTGCGCCATTTCTCTTTAGGCCAGTCAATGTGCTCTTTGGCAAATTGTAACACCTTCAGCACGTCTTTTTTTCAACAGTGGGACTTTGTGGGGGCTTCTTGCAGATAGCTTGGCTTCACATAGGCGTCTTCTAATTGTAACAGTACTCACAGGTAACTTTAGACCTTCTTTGATCTTCCTGGAGCTGATTGTTGGCTGAGTCCTTGCCATTTTGGCTATTCTATCCATTCGAATGGTAGTTTTTTGCTTTCTTCCACGTTTTGGTTGCCATTTTAAAGCATTTGCAATCATTTTAGCTGAGCAGCCTATCATTTTCTGCACTTCTTTATAGGTTTTCCCCTCTCTAATCAACTTTTTAATCCAGGTACGCTGTTCTTCTGAACAATGTCTGGAACGACCCATTTTCCTCAGAATTTCAGAGAGAAATGCACTGTAACCAGCATGTACAACATTTGCTGCCTTCCTTCCTTAAATAAGGGCAATAATTGCCACCTGTTTTTCAAAGAATGAATGACCTCACTAATAGAACTCCACACTGCTATTATTTTGAACATGCCCCTTTCAATTAGTGATTCAATTACACAGAATCAGCAGCATGCATGTCATGACTGTTGGGTCTGTTGGATTTCTATTACTCTACTACACCTGCTAGTAAATTATTTGCCATGTAGAAATATCATTTCTACCATAAACATTGATTGGGTTAGTGATGTCTGACTGCTATTATTTTGAACACAACTGTATATGAAACTCATTACATGCAAAGCAAGATAGTTCAAGCCGTGATTTGTCATAATTGTGATGATTATGGCTTACAGCTCATGAAAACCCCAAATCCACAATCCCAGAAAATTAGAATATTGTGAAAAGGTGCAATATTCTCGGCTCAAAGTGTCCCACTCTAATCCGCTAATTAAGCCATAACACCTGCAAAGGGTTCCTCAGCCTTTAAATGGTTTTTCTTCATGTTTTGATTTGGAATAGAATGTGTAGTGTTCCCAATGCATTTGTGTGTATGGAAATAAAAGCTATTAGAAGGATTTTGAGCTTTATTCACTTTTTTCAACACACTGCTATTATTTTGAACACGACTGTATTAGTCTCACCTTTTAAGTTGCATTACTAAAATAAATGAACTTTTGCACGATATTCTAATTTTTTTGAGTTTCACGTGTGTGTGTATATGTATATATATATGTGTGTGTGTGTGTGTGTGTGTGTGTGTGTGTGTGTGTATGTATGTATATATATGTATATATATATGTATGTGTGTGTGTATATATATATATATAATTATAGTTTGTATACGCTATAACTTTCGCAAAAACCAATTAATATACAAATATTGTGATTTTTTTTTTTTTTTTTTTTTTTTTTTTTTAACAGAAAACATGTAACAGAAGACATTTTGGCCTGAATTTGAGTTTTTTGGATATTTGTAATAGAAATGAGAAAATATTGGGTGTTTTTTTTTCTAAAATTTTGGGTCTTTTTTTCGTTTATATCACAAAAAATAACAAGTGATCAAATACCATCAAAAGAAAGCTCTATTTGTGTGAAGAAAAGACAAACCTTTTGTTGAGGTAGTGTTGCATGACCGCGCAATTGCCAGTTGAAATAGCGCAGTGCTGAATAGCAAAAAAATGGCCTGGTTGGGAAAGGGGGTAAATCTTTGGGAGCTGAAGTGGGATTTTTTTTGGAGCAACAGCGAAACCTACCACTATCAGAAGTGTGAAAATATCAATACTGTTACTTTACAAAAAAAGTGATTATTATATACTATATAATAAAGGTTTTACACTGTAGAATATTCCAGATCTGGACCTATTCCTTGTTGGCTAATGCACCAAAAAAAATTTTTTTTTTCTAATTTGTCCATTGAAGGACACAGGAAGTCATTACCTTGACCCAGCTGAATTGGATTTACAGGGCTAGCTTAGAAGTCACCAACCAGCACTTGATTCCACTTAAGGTGCTTTAAAGTCTCTATTCTGGTAACAAGCCATGGAGTGCTTTCCAGGTCCAGAGCTGATGGCATTGCCTTAGCCCTTGCCCTGTAGCTAGAGACTCACTATGTAAGTAGGCATATCAGGCTGAGCATCAGGAGCTACTTCAAGATGTGGACCACTGGGCGCCTTTTTAAATTCCCACTCTATGCTTGTCTCTACCTCAGATGAGGTTAACATTGAGGGCAGGAGCACTGATGTCACCTGCTGGGAGGAGTGTCTCCATGCTCTTTCCTGCCATTTAGTGTTTAGGAAGTGTCTTCCTGCTCCCAATTTGCAATGAGTTGGAAGGATTGGCGATCTTTGGTCCAATCCTCCTGCCAGTCTACAGTCACCATGGTCATTTACAATCATCCAGCCTTCACCACCTGTTAGTTGCGGTGGTTTTGTGAATACCTGAGGCCTTTTCTTGCACCCTCCATGTAGTTGCTTTGTTGCCACAGCATGTCTGTATCTGAACGTAGAGGGAAAGTTCCTGCAATGGATGACCATGGCTTACAGTCTCCTAATGATTCTGGGGACATTTGCTTTGTGTCTTCAGAAAGCACATCTACAAATCAAAATCCTGTTCTCCTATGATTACCTTGTCATCAGAGTTCCCTGCCTAATCCACAGGACCTCTACTAAAGTCACATAAGGCTTTGTGGCCAAATTATTTCTCAGATATTTACAGAGAGCTGACAATCTAAGCAGCACTTTATATATACTGTATATTCACATCAGTTCCTTCCCTCAAGTAGCTTACAATCTAAGGTCTCTCATATGCATGCATACACATCCTACAGCCAATTTAGACAGAAGCCAATTAACCTACCAGCATGTCTCTGAAGTGTAGGAGGAAACCATATCCACTCTGAGATATTCCTCTATGGGGACTAGAAGCACCATTGATAGTTTGTTGACACCCCCAAGCACCTATTCAATTTGTTCTTGTTTAGAAAGGATTTTTCTAAATGGTGGTCCATACCCACAGTAGATGTGACAGTGATCCATATGAACAGGGAGACCACTAGGTTTGATTGAGCGTAAGAAGCATACAGCTGGAGCCTCACGCTTCAGTGGTGGTGACTTGCTTGAAGTATCCTGGCTTGTTTCTTATGAGTCTGATGTCCATACAAATGCGCAGATCACTCTGGTTAAAGTGCTGGAATCCGGACACTGTGTCCAAGGAGTGCTTGACCCAACTGGTCTTCAGGGTATTACAAGCCTAAGAAGTGTAAAGAAAGGTCTACCATGTCCCTTTTCTTTTTCTTCCTTTACTCCTGGAATCGGCATGCCCAGGTATTCCACACCTGGTTGCCCAGGCACTTGCAGGGCAGCATTCAGTAGAATGAAGGTGTACCCCCACATTTATAAGTGAGGAACATTTGTTGTCAAGCCATTTATGCATAGTTTCCCCTAATCATCCTTGTAATAGCCTGGCTTAGGTTTTTTCTTACATAGTAGACATTTGTTACCTTTGGGACATGTAGGTCCAGTAATTATACATGGTATCCCATAGATTCAGCAACCTTGTTCCTTCCCAATGGGACTCTCCTGAAAATTGTGATTTTATGGTCAGTTAAGATGTGTACAGATTAATCCCCATGCTTCTGGGAATCTGCCATTCCAGCCTCACCTTTGCATCTCGAGTTCCCTTCAGAGGATTGGTCCCAGTGTAAGCTATAGAGCCTTCTCTTGTTACCCACACTATGGGACACTTGGATGAGCTATTAATGTGGGCTGTAATGGATAATGTCTCCCAGATTCAGCTGCTATTGTCCGAAAGCAACAGAAGCTTTTCCCTGACTGTAGGCTGCATGGTCTTACAATAGTGGAATCTATGGCTTCTTCACTTTCATGTCCTTTTTCCATACTTAGCTATTGCAAAAGAATCTTGTGCTAAATGCTTCCTGTATGCTAGACTCTTCCCAGATTTTCCTCTGTTGTTGTGTACCAAGTTTCTATGCACACTATACGGTACACCCCTGTCCAGTCCTGACTCCTCTGTTCTTTCAAAGGGCAATCTTTAGAAGGTCAGTTTTTGTTGAGGTGAATGTCTGCTCTGGCAGCCATTCTTGCCATGGAGTTTGTTTCTTTGATTCTTATGGAATCATGTGAGTTGAGGCATGGGCCTTTTCTATTAGACTGTTCTGTTAATTTCCTTCTACTAGGACATCTTTCTTAGGATCCTCTTTCTGAAGATAGTTATTAGGAGGGAGTGCTCTCTCTCCCTGTTGACTATGGTTCAGGTTGTGGACCATTTCCCTATAGGATATTACTATTGTTTCCTCTTTCTTGGTCGATCTGTTTGACCAATTCGTGGTATGGTCTTTTAGTTAGTCTCCCATGTCAAGGCTTCCCTACTGGTTCGTAGGTATCGGGTATCCTTCCCCGTCCTTCCCCTTACCAGGTAGAGGGTTCATCCACATCTTGTGTAATCTTCGGGTGGCTCTTGGGCTTCAAACAGTACCCAGTTCTTGTTACATTGAGCCTTTCAGCAGTTTTGCTGTTGCCCATCCCTCATTTGAACTGCTTTTGGATATCATGAAACTTATTGACTTCATGTGTCCTTCAGTAGAGGAGAAAAAGGAGATTCCCTTCTGTCTCTTTATGTTCCTACTTTGGTACTGCTTGCTTACAAAAATGGAGGTAGGCCAGTTGTGGGTGGGGGGGGGGTTGGGATTTATAATGGACTACAATTTTTTTTTTTTGCCAGTGTCCAGTCCTCTTGCAGGCACCAGTAAAACGCAACAGTTAATGACTTCCTGTTTCCCTCAATAGAGAAGAAAAACTGAGGGACACAGGTTCCACTCCTCTCAATTTATAATCATGCTGTAGCACTTCTTGCTAAACAGCTGAGGCAGACCAGTTACAAAAGGGATAATCCTAGACTACAATTTTTGTTTGCCAGTGACCAATCCTCTTGTAGGTGACAGGATAACCCAACAGATCATGACTGTGTCCCTCCAAGAATAGGGTTTTACTGTGACTACAAAAATCGGATTGGCCAAAATACACACCAACTATCTTTTTTTTCTTTTTACTCTGCTAACCACTGGTTACTGATGACAATACAAAACCCAAATTTAGAATAACTAGGGCCCATTTAATGGAAAAGAATTAACTTTTTACTGATTTTTGCATGTATTTAATTGTCCTATACATAAGGAAGAATAACCACAATTTGAACCTTCTTGTGCTTATTAGTAAACATGACTCCCACTATACTCACTTGGTTCCCAGTCTGTTTAACTTACAGTACTGTTTGGTCACTTGGGTTTTGGAATGGATTACATTTGATGCACCCATTAGGTGACATATTTATACTCCTGATTCTGTTTCCTTTTGACCTCATATTCCCTAGTTCACACCTTTGTTAAAAGCTATTTTTTTTTATAAAATAGTCTATGCACACAAGTAGCCCCAACAAGTTTAAATATATTGTTATTGGATCCATTCTGTTGTGTTAATGAATTTGTGTTAAGTTGTTGCATGAAATTAGCCCCTTCATTTAAGATAGGCTGCCAAACATGGGCCCTGAGGTTGCACATGAAAAACATCAGCCAACCTATACTTACCTTTAGGGCGGCTTATGGCTTGAAATGTTGCATCTTAACTGCACCCCAGATGCTGCAGGTATTCTATACTTCCAGGTGAGAATAATTGCTCCTACTGTTCACTCTTATGTCACTACAGGGCATACAAACCAGCAGGAGGAACCATTGTGTGAGGAAGGGGCAACTGGTATTCGAACCACAATGTGCTCCTTTTACAGGGCTGTCGTTTAAAGCCTGAGGTAACAATACTTGCAGGTTGCCTAGGTCTTGTACAAGTAAGCTTAAAGGTGTGTACAACAAGCTTTTATAAAGCATTTGCAAAGGTTTCAAGCAGCTTTCTTGAAGCCTTTAGAATCCATTCACACCTGGCTTTTGCATTGTGATGCTTTAATGTGTGTTGCATGCACCAAAATAGACCTCAAATAGGTCCTGCAACAACTTTGCTAAGCCACCACACCACAATGCATGTGCACTTGGTTTCAACTGGTTTGGTGTGCTGGACTGTGCTTCAATATCAATGGCACTACACTAGGTCTAAATGGGGCCATAAAATAGATCTATATGCAATCGCCAAAAATGTTATATAAGCTTTAGGGTATGTTCACACTATATACAGATATCTGCATTTTTCTCCCGTGAACAACCCTTAATGTGTTAACTTTGTAAAAAAAAAAAGGAATTTTGACTTACCTGTAAATATATCTTGGGAGTACAGGGCATAGGCTGAATAGGCATAGACACTGGGTTATAGCCCGGTATCTTTGGGTGACTGGACACTAGCAAGTTTTTGAAGATGTACCACCTGGGCATCCCCCTATAGTTCTACTACATTCCATGAGTTCTCCGTTTTGTAGCAAGCAATGCAGAATAACAGAAACAGAAGGGAGGGTGTTCTGCATCCTTTTATCTTTAAAGTGGTAGTAAACAAGAATAAAAAAAATATTGGTCCCTCCTGGAGATTTAAGTCATAGTGCACTAATATGCACTACATACTAGCACACTATGACAGACTTACCTGTACTCGGAGCCCTCCAGTGTAGTGCTGTCATGTCTCCCCAGCGCTTCCATCTTTACCCGGTCTACAGGCTCTGGCTCTGTGAATGGCCATGACTGCGATGACATCACAGCACGGCTCTCTGCATTCTAAAGCATACTGTATGCCTTGAATGCAGAGCATTACTGTGCAGGTGACATAATTCGTTGTTGCCAATGTGAATATCTTCTAAATGGTGTCCTTTTAGAGTATAAGCTCTGGGGGTGAGTTGTCATATTCATCTAGCGATGGTGGACTCTGAAGCAAGATGCAAGGTCCTAAGGGTAGGATGGACAGGGAGTCCATCTTTCTGATAGAAGCTGTTGCTTTGAGGTGTGCTCTGATGTCTCTAAATCCAAATCATATAACACCAGCTCGGTGAGACTCCAGTTTTTATGCAAGCAAAAAGGAGTGACTACAGAAAGCAGAGGGGAAACTCCCATTATCTTAATTGTACAGGAAACAGGGCTTGTATTCATAGACCATGGGATGTCCCAAAGAAATTAACTAAGGAGCGGGCAACAACATAGCAAACAGAATTGCCAACAAGCTCACAGAAAAACAAGGGTTAAAGGAGAAGTTCGCCATTGGGACCATGTTACATGTTCATCCTGCTTTGAGGGTGGAATATGTAATATGTTCCCACTGCTGCACTTGCTGCCCGTTCTCCGTACTAGTTGTCAGTTTTTGAAATTAGCGCAATTGTGTGGGGTTCCGCCAACATACCCACGTCATTCATTCAGAGAGTTCTGTGAATGAATTAACTACAAGTGCTAACATCCCTTGTGGTAGTTCATTCAGTCTTCCTGTCAGTGTTAAACTCTTTGATCGTATGAGGTACGAGCACACGGATAAAACTTACAGTCTGCTGGAGACCTGCATAGCACCAGCGATCTGTTGAGCGCTGAATCACTGCTTTACAGACTCAAAAAATAAATATATGCACATAAGTGAACTTATCCTTTAAGATACTGAAATTACATTGGCATATTTTGGAGCTGGACTTTATCTTTCCTTCAGACCACCTTATCCCTGTGCACACATAATGACCACTAAAAAGGCAACCTTACATGTGAGGTTTCCCAAGGTGATATCCCTAACCAGCTCAATGGGTAGTTTCTACAGTACAGAGAGTACCAGGTTGAGTTTCCAAGGCGCCACCGTAGATTGAATTGGGGGATTTATTTCAGCAACTACCCAAAGGAAAGTCTTGAATAAAGACTGCGAAGCAGAGGTTCCTGGAAGAGAGTGGACAAAGCAGAAACCTGTCCCTTAAGTGGCCAGACACTGGTCAGGACAAGATTGAAGAAAGACCAAAATACTAACAACAGATTATTCCCAGAGACTCAGTGGTCTGTCCTCACACCAGCATTACATGTGTGATGTGAAGTAGGTCATTTTCTCACTCTGAGTAAAGTGGGAATAACTAAATCTGTCCTTCAGCATGTGGGTTTCAACAGCCATTCTAGTCATTCAAGCAGGGTGCAACAGGGCCCTTTGCACCAGTAAGTCTGGTCTATTTTGAAGAACCTGAGGCTTGTCTGTCAAAAGTCTGAGTATGTCTGTGTACCACGTCCTTCTGGATGATGGGTAATCTAGGTGCATGAGGATTGCCTTTCTATCTCTATCTTGTGCAGTAGTCGAGGTACAATCTTTATCAAAGGTATATATCAGCTTGAATGGAGTCTAAGGAATCACCAGGGCATCTACCACAAATGCCAAACAATTTATGGTCCTGGCTGCAAATCTGTTCAGTTTGTTATTAAACCTGAAAGTCAGGATGTCCACATCTGGTTTCCCCCTTCTTTGACAGAAATCCTTGAAGATGTCCGGGTGCACAGACCATTCCCCTGCGTCTAGGCACTGGTGGCTTAGGGAGTGTGGCTACCAATGGTCCACACCAGGGATGTGGACAGCAGATAGAGAGCAGGGATGTGAATTTATCCCCAAGGGAGAATATCAAGTTTGTTTCTCTTAGGGCAGCTCGACAACTAGTACTCCCTTCAATGGTTATGTACAGTTAGCCTTTGCTGTGATATTGTCTGACTGCACCCTGACTGGGTGACCATTCAAAAGGGGTTTCAGTGATGCAGTGTTAATTTGATGGCTCTCAGTTTAAAAATATTGCTGGGAAGCTAAAGTCTGAGGGCAGATTTTAGAAAGATGATTAACCAGCCACAGCTCTGAAGGAACTGATTTGTCCTTTAGACGTTGACAGACAAGGTTTTGAATGAGCAGTCCTTCTGCAGAAGGTCATCCAAGTACCCTGCCACATGAATGTCTTGAGTTCACAGAAGAACAAGCACTTTTGTAAACACTTGGGGCACAGAGGAGAGCCCACATGGTAGTTCTACCACGTGTTGGTATCTCATAGCAGAGCTTAAAAAAAAGTGATGACGTTCTGGGAAGATGGGGTTGTTTAGATAGGCATCTTGAATATCTACTGATGTACAGTACCTTGAAAAAGTATTCATACCCCTTGAAATTTTCCACATTTTTTCATGTTACAACCAAAAATTAAAAAATGTATTGTAATGTGATTTTATGTGATAGACCAATACAAAGTGGCACATAATTGTGAAGTGGAAGGAAAATGATAAATGGTTTTCAAAATTTGTTACAAATATCTGAAAAGTGTGGCGTGCATTTGTATTCAGCCCCTTTACTCTGATACCCTAACTAAAGTCTAGTGAAACCAATTGCCTTCAGAAGTCACCTAGTTAGTAAATACAGTCCATCTGTGTGTAATTTAATCTCATTATAAATACAGCTGTTCTGTGAAGCCCTCAGATTTGTTAGAGAAAATTAGTGAACAAACAGCATCATGAAAGCCAAGGAACACACCAGACTGGTCAGGGTAAAGTTGTGGAGAAGTTTAAAGCAGGGTTAGGTTATAAAAATTATCCCAAGCTTTGAACATCTCATGGAGCACTGTTCAATCCATCATCTGAAAATGGAAAGAGTATGGCACAACTGCAAACCTACCAAGACATGGCCGTCCATCTAAACTGACAGGCCGTGCAAGGAGAGCAGAAAAGCAGCCAAGAGGCCCATGGTAACTCTGAAGGAGCTGCAGAGATCCACATCTCAGGTGGGAGAATCTGTCCACAGGACAACTATTAGTCGTGCACTCCCCAAATCTGTCCTTTACAGAAGAGTGGTAAGAAGAAAGCCATTGTTGAAAGAAAGCCGTAAGAAGTCCCGGTTGCAATTTGCAAGAAGCCATGTGGGGGGACACAGCAAACATGTGGAAGAAGGTGCTCTGGTCAGATGAGATCAACATTGAACTTTTTAGCATAAAAGTAAAACACTGTGTGGTGGAAAGCTAACACTGCACATCACCCTGAACACACCATCCCCACCGTGAAACGTGGTGGTGGTAGCATCATGTTGTGGGGATGGTTTTCTTCAGCAGGGACAGGGAAGCTGGTTAGAGTTGATGTCAAGATGGATGGAGCCAAATATAAGGTAATTTTAGTGGAAAACCTGTTAAGAGTCTGCAAAAGACTTGAGACTGGGGCGGAGGTTTACCTTCCAGTAGGACAATGACCATAAACATACAGCCAGAGCTGCATTGGAATGGTTTTTAGATCAAAGCATATTCATGTGTTAGAATGGCCCGGTCAAATTCCAAACCTAAATCCAATTGAGAATCTGTGGCAAGACTTGAAAATTGCTGTTCACAGATGCTCTCCATCCAATCTGACAGAGCTCGAGCTATTTGTAAAGAAGAATGAGCAAAAAATTCACTCTCTAGATGTGCAAATTTGGTAGAGACATCCCCAAAAAGACTTGCAGCGAAAGGTGGTTCTACAAAGTATTGGCTTAGAGGGGCTGAATACAAATGCATGCCATGCTTTTCAGATATTTGAAAAAAAAATTCTGATTTTGCCATTTTTCATTTTCCTTCCACTTCACAACTATATGCCACTTTGTGTTGGTCTATCACATAAAACCCCAATAAAATACATTTATGTTTTTGGTTGTAACATAAAATGTGGAAAATTTCAAGGGGTATGAATAATTTTTCAAGGCACTGTAACAATTCGTAGAGAATGGGTCACTAAATACAGGTTTGTGTTCTCTATTCATTCATCCTGTCCAGTTAGCAATAGTCTGGCAAATAGACATATCAGCATTTTCTGGATGTAGGGCTGGACCTGCAAGCACAGTAGAAGCCTTTAAAGTGTTACTAAACCCAGGACCCTCCATTCACTCTATCTGGTCTCCCACAGTACACACAACATGGAAATACAATTATTTTAGTAAATATAAACTGCTAAATACCTTTTCTCATCAGCAGTATATAGCAGTCTTGTGTTCATCCAAGCACTGGTTAATCTTGTAGGAGTTTTCATTTTGCTCTAGGAGCAGGGGCGGACTGACCATTTGGAAACGCGGGCACTGCCAGAGGGCCCAGGGTCAGTAGGGGGCCCCATGGGATGCCCCTGGTACTTTTTTCATAGGCTTTTTTGAGTTTGAGAAAGGACACAGGGGCCCCATGAGTTGTCAGTCCGCCCCTGTCTAGGAGACAACCTCTCTAGCAATATACCCCAAACTGAGCATGTGCAGAGTGACTCCACACAATATGTCTTATCAGGAGATAAGAGGGGGGACACTGGAAGAAGGGGAGGATCAGGGAAGTCAGGATCAAACAGCCTTTTTACACAATGCAGAAGAGTAACCCCTTAGGTTCCACAGTGAGTATAACAAGCATGCTTTACTGCATATACAGACTGATTTTACTGTTGTGGGTTTAGACACACTTTAAGAGGGCTTAAAAATGGAAACATCCTCAATAGGAACTGTAAAGTGTTACCTAAGGATTGAAATGGCAGGATCTACTACTGTAACTTCCAATTGATCCTTAAAATTCCTTTTCCATAGGATACATTGATTTTGCTAGCCTCTTCATGTCCACAGTGGCTTGTTTTGGCTGTGGAGGATCAAATTAAATGTGCACTACATGAGGATTGGCACCGCATCAATCAGTGTGTCAACACTGGAAAACGTTGAGAAGACATAGCTTGTGGCTCATAAATGTGGTTGTTTGTAGATCCTCTGCATCTTCTACTACAATATCTGCTTCCCTCTTGTTTTCCCCCATTTCATCTTCAAACAGGTTTAGAGGTTTCAACTTTGATTAATTACTAGAGTCAGGAAGAGAGAGGAAATGTAGCATTTTTGGCCCTTGGAAACTGAAGGTTCTGAGATTGCCAAAGGTTTTCCAAAGAACTCCGACATAGTGGCAGAGAAATGTGTGATGTGCCCCTGTGAGGAAGCTATCTTGAGAGGAGGGGTATAATAACAGGACGCTGCTCTGGGACAAGGAATCAACTATCATTGTCAGCAATCACCTGTAGGCTGTAGGCATGCTATTCACCCATCCTGATCCCGCTGCCTTGAGATCTCTGATTGCTTAAATGAGGGGATCCCCGATGGAAATCTATCTCTGCTCTGTCGTGTCAAATATGTTATGTTCTGCACAACCTTAAAAAAGGACTGGGGAATATCTGAGTGTGTTATTAGAATACATCTACATATGTTTGGTGTTTAGTACTACTAAGTGTTACTAAACCTACAACAGTAAAATCATTCTGTATGTGCAGTAAAGCATGCTTGTTATACTCACTGTGGGACCTAAGGGGTTAATCCTCTGCTTTGTGTAAAAGGATGTTTGATGCTGTCATTTCGGCCCTTCCTCTTGTTCAAATGTCCATGCTGATAAGACAGACTGAACCTGTAGCCCTTCTGCACATGCTCTATTTAGTGTGTATTGCTAGAGAGGTTTTTTTTCTTGGGAAAGTGCATGTGATCAGCACAGGGCCAATCAGCAAGGGTCAGAGGTTTCACATTCTCCTAGAGCAGAAAAAAAACTCCTCCTACAAGCTTTAACCAGTGCTCAGCTGAAGTCACAAGACTGCTCTAACAGCTGATGAGAAAAGGTATTTAGCAGTTTATATTTACTAAAATAATTGTATTTCCATGTTCTGTGTACTGTGGGAGACCAGATATAGTGAATGCAGGGTCCTGGGTTTAGTAACATTTTAAGTTCCCTTTTACTGACAAAGGAAAGCTTTTTTTTACAGTACATATCAACCCTAAATTGATGACATTTATTTGAACAAAGCACTACTTATCATAATCAGCTGCAATGTTTTTTTTTTAAATAAACTATTGTTTTCATCATTTGTAATCCCTCTGCATACACATCATGTCTACATGCACTAATGCAACTGCTGCATGTCAGTTTCCTGGCGGTGACAACCATTAGGAGAGCATGCGATAAGGTGATGACATGGGATAAAAACTGAGACAGGGGCAGTAAGTTTTCATCTTATACAGTGGGGCAAAAAAGTATTTAGTCAGCCACCAATTGTGCAAGTTCTCCCACTTAAAAGATGAGAGAGGCCTGTAATTGGCATCATAGGTAGACCTCAAATATGAGAGACAAAATGAGAAAAAAAATCCAGACAATCACACTGGCTGATTTGGAAAGAATTTATTTGCAAATTATGGTGGAAAATAAGTATTTGGTCACCTACAAACAAGCAAGATTTCTGGCTCTCACTGACCTGTACCTTCTACTTTAAGAGGCTCCTCTGTCCTGCACTCATTACCTGTATCAATGGCACCTGTTTGAACTTGTTATCAGTATAAAAGACACCTGTCCACAACCTCAAACAGTCACACTCCAAACTCCACTATGGTGAAGACCAAAGAGCTGTCGAGGGACACCATAAACAAAATTGTAGACCTGCACCAGGCTGGGAAGACTGAATCTGCAATAGGCAAGCAGCTTGGTGTGAACAAATCAACTGTGAGAGCAATAATTAGAAAATGGAAGACATACAAGACCACTGATAATCTCCCTCGATCTGGGGCTGCACGCAAGATCTTACCCCGTAGGGTCAAAATGATCACAAGAACGGTGAGCAAAAATCCCAGGACCACACGGGGGGACCTAGTGAATGACCTGCAGAGAGCTGGGACAAACATAACAAAGGCTACCATCAGTAACACACTACGCCTCCAGGGACTCAGATTCTGCAGTGCCAGACGTGTCCCCCTGCTTAAGCCAGTACATGTCCGGGCCCGTCTGAAGTTTGCTAGAGAGCATTTGGATGATCCAGAAGAGGATTGGGAGAATGTCATATGGTCAGATGAAACCAAAATAGAACTGTTTGGTAGAAACACAACTCGTTGTGTTTGGATGCAACTCAGCATTCTCTCTCCTCTAAAGAACATCATACCTACTGTGAAGCATGGGGGTGGCAACATCATGCTTTGGGGCTGTTTCTCCGCAAAGGAACCAGGACGACTGATCCATGCACAGGACAGTATGAATGGGGCCATGTATTGTAAAATTTTGAGTGCAAACCTCCTTCCATCAGCAAGGGCATTGAAGATGAAACGTGGCTGGGTCTTCCAACATGACAATGATCCCAAACATACCGCCCGGGCAACGAAGGAGTGGCTTCGTAAGAAGCATTTCAAGGTCCTGGAGTGGCCTAGCCAGTCTCCAGATCTCAACCCCATAGAAAACCTTTGGAGGGAGTTGAAAGTCTGTATTGCCCAGCGACAGCCCCAAAACATCACTGCTCTAGAGGAGATCTGCATGGAGGAATGGGCCAACATTCCAGCAACAGTGTGTGCCAACCCCTTGAAGACTTACAGGAAACATTTGACCTCTGTCATTGCCAACAAAGGATATATAACAAAGTATTGAGATGAACTTTTGATATTGACCAAATACTTATTTTCCACCATAATTTGCAAATAAATTCTTTCCAAATCAGCCAATGTGATTGTCTGGATTTTTTTTCTCATTTCGTCTCTCATAGTTGAGGTCTACCTATGATGCCAATTACAGGCCTCTCTCATCTTTTTAAGTGGGAGAACTTGCACAATTGGTGGCTGACTAAATACTTTTTTGCCCCACTG
This sequence comes from Staurois parvus, assembly GCF_062004578.1. Lineage (NCBI taxonomy): Eukaryota > Metazoa > Chordata > Amphibia > Anura > Ranidae > Staurois > Staurois parvus. The sequence goes on from NW_028318422.1 coordinate 48,400, forward strand.
TAACAGGAAGTGCCTGTGCAATATCATTCCTGGATGGATCACTGGGAATATTTGAATGGAAACTGCAGATTTAGGGCCTTTGTTGAAAGGCTTTTTTTTTAATCAAATGGGTTTCCATAAAAGTCTAAATAAATGCAAACCCACCTTACAGTTGACAAAAGCCCTGAAGCTGCAGTTTCCATTAAATCAATAGAATGAAGGTCAAATGCAGATCTTAAGATGGTCAACTACAGGTCAGATGTATTCTGATTGATCTTCGAAGCTTCTCAAACTGATGCCATCCACACTAGTCCAAAGCCTGCCACCCTATTGAAAAGGAATTTACATTACATAGACTGTACATACTGGAGGCTTTGACTTTGGAAATTTGGTAAATTTGATTTGACTCCTAATAAATAAATATATATATATATTATCCACACAGTTGCTATTATGATTTTAGGCTCATTAGGTAGTTTTAAAATAAATTTGCAGTTAAAATAAAAACTGCAAGCATGCAAAGTTCTTAATCTTGTCCACCATCTGAGGACTAATGCCAACCTGACCTGCAAAGGGGAAATAGCTGAAATTGCAAGGATGAAGACTAAAAACAGTGTATGTCCCTCACATCAGTGCACAGAATAACCACAGTATTGAGTGGAAATACTATAAGGCAAGCAAATGACATTGAAAATGGGCACAGCAGATGGATGGTCATTAATGAATATAAACTAAATTACATTGAGAATGAAAGGCTGATGTGATGGAGAAGCCAGGTACATCAATACAGTGACCGGTGATCTCACCTCTAAGGCAGGAAGGGTGTATGACTAAAGTTGTCGGTACAGGAACTGATAAAGGCCATTAGATCAGAAACCAAAGGAGCCATATAGTGAAAAGCCCTGAGGAAGCAAACTAGAGCCCAGAGACAAGAGACATGTGAAGAACTAATAGACTGGATCCAGCACAGTATGTATTAATAATAGACATGATAAAAACAAGGCCACTTACTACTACTTCAATGATTTCCTTTTACTTGTTTGATTTTTTATTTTAAAGCCGAACTCCAGGATAAGCCAATATTATCTAAATATATGAGCCATTTGTGTTCTTGAATCTTGGTGTGCTTTGTGTAATTCTTCTAGATCTGGGCATTACTCTGGTGTAAAACATTGCCTATGTGTGGGAGCTTCCTGTAATACAGACCGGTCACTGCTGCTCTCTTCTTGTACAAGGTGAATGGTCTTATCTCCATTTCCTCCTATTGTTTTCTGCAGGCAGCCTGTAGTGGGTGCCTCCACAGCTCTGCTCTCTGCACACGCTATATACAGCATAGTGATGATATCACTGCTGCTTTTATAAACTTTACGAATGTATTTTGTGCACACAAAGTGGGTTCTCTGTGGGCACTGAGGAGTAAATTTAAACAAATGAAATTTGATGTGCCTGGAGTTCCGCTTTAAACATGATAATGTTTAAAGCTAATGGTAAAATATAAAATCTTTGTTTTTTGTCGGCTTCTGGCATTGTCTACCCTCAGATGCCATCTCATTTGACACTGATTTGATGGTGCTATTCAATAATGTTCTCATGATCTCATGACTCATGACTGGGGTAGATTTACTAAAAATGGTGCACTCAGAATTTGTTGCAGCTATGCATGGTAGCCAATCGGCTTCTAACTTCAGCTTGTTCACTTACACTTTGGCAATAAAACCTGGAAGCTGACTGGTTTCTTTGCAGAGCTGCATCAGATTCTGCACCATGCGGTTTTAGTAAACAACCCCAATGTGTTTATAAAGGGTTCTGTTGCCCAAGGTAACTTAAATGATCCTTACCCCTTGGAGAAAGACCCCTCTTCTTTAAATGTTACAATCAGTCTGCATATGTTATTAGATTAAGACAGTTTGAATTCCCTGCCTTAAGTTTTAATTAAGGTGCTCCTCAAACTTGTTTGATAAACAGGGCTGCTGACTTAATATTACCATTCACTGTATTTCCCCGGGTGCAGCCCTGCTCTCTACCTGCCTAGGCTTCCAACTAGCCCCCCTCCCCCTTCCCCCAATAGGTTGTTCAGCCCCCCAGTTGGGTCCTGGATTTATATTACTATACAATCTTGTGAACCAGGCTAGGATCTGGTTCTGTGAGAGTTACCTCTCCTACCACCTTTTCTGTTCTTTGCCTCTCTCCTTCACTACTGAACACTCAATTCTTCCCCCTCTGCCTCCACTGCACTCCACTCCACCTCACCTACCCCTTCCCCTCCGAAAACCAAACCCCAAATTTTCCACATCATTGTCTTGTCTACCGTAAAACCATCGCCACTTCCTCTGAAATTTCATTCATACAGTGTCAAGGGTCTCAACAATTTGTTTAAGAGTGCCAAAACCCTTTCCTCTATCCATAAGGTGAAAGTTAGGATAATCCTTTTTCAGGAAACCCACTTCTGTAATGATCACACCCCCACTGTCACAACCCTTACTACTCTAAATAGTTCCACAAGGCAAAAGGGGTCTCCATCGCTATACACACAAATGTACCTAATCATTTTAAACAACATAAAAAAACCCAGAAGGAAGATACATTTTTAATAATAATCTAATAATCATTACCAGGTCTGCACAGCCAGCCAATATTTACACATTCTTCAAGAATTCACCTAAAGCCCCATTCTCTTTAGTATTGATTTTGACATTGCCTTAGAACTCCATTTGAACACTACCTCAAATCGATCAAATATCTCTTTCAGCCAGTTAAACTCCTTTCAAAAACAGTTATTTAGGCTAGTGGATGTCTGGTGGATTCTTCATCCCCAGGATTAAAATTATACCTTCTATTCAGCCACTCACCAGTCATACAGTTGTACTGACTTATCACCAGCCACCACGCTCTGGGTTGGAACCCTACCACTCTCTCATTAGTGTGGTGTGACCACTCACCAATTATGTTCACTTTCGAAATACCATCTGCAACATGCTCAATGTGTTCAAGGCACCTTAACGATACTCTCTTAGAAGACCCTGATGTGCCACCAGACAATAAAAACTACTATCGCCAATTTCTTAGTTGATCACATAAATTAAACTACTCTCCATTTCCAAGGGGAAGGATTAAAAACCGTAGTCAGAGGGACCCTCATACAACATGGGACCAACTCAAAAAAGAATGAACGACATTTCAAAACTACAGTTCATAGAGACCAAACACAAACAGTTCCAATCACCAGCCACCTTTGCGGAGAATTCTCAGAACAATCCCTCATGCCTCTTATCTGTCGACACCGAGAAGGATTTTGGTAGGGTTAACTGGCCTTTCTTTCCCCAAACATTCATCAAATGGGGCCTAAGCCTGCACAAAAATGTCTAGCCCTATAGCATTCCCTTCTAAATGTTATAACCATGGAACACCTAGACAATGCACTTTGATCCAACCCTTAAATCATTGGCGTAAAAAATGCTAAACCATCTACCCTATGATGGCTTGCATACCAACAGATTTTTTTATCTTCACTTCTAGGCAAACAGGACTTCACCTCCCCACCAACCCCATTTGAAAGCCCCCTTTTACAGGACTATCACCTAACTCAAAGCCTATCTTCAATATACTTGATTCTCCTCACTTCACCATTCATCCCTCCCTCACTATAATGAACAATGGACAGGAGAACTGGGAATCTCCCTTTGTTCAAGATTGGGAAAAAGCCTTTATCTTAACACACTGACTCTCCATAGCAAACAAAGCCCAAGAGGCCAACTTCAAAATCCTTACCCATAGGTACAGTTGCATTCCATACCATATATCCCTCAGTCTCAGAACTCAGGAGATGTCACAATCACCCAAGCACCAAGTTCCATATTTGCTTGTCCCCCTATTAAAAAATTCTGAGACACAGCGTTAATACTATATATTAAGACTACAGACACTACTGTCTCAAATCTCTGTCACATCGTCCTGCTTTCTATACTACCAGGATCTATCAAACACCAAGGGGATATCCTGTGACATTTCCTCATCGTGGCACATACTGTGATCCCATACCATTCGTGTTCTTCCCAACTCCCAACAATCACAGATGATTTTATCTCTCATATAGAACACTGCCCAGCACAAGAAAATAACGAAGCATCCTACATTCAGATCTGGGCTACATAGACTATCTTTGGACTTCACAGAAACTCTACAACCTACTATCATCCTAAATTCTCATCCTCCTGGTCTACACATAGCAATGGTGGAAGAGAATCCCCCCCCCCCACTCCCTCCCCTAATACCCCAAAACCCTCTCCCATCTCCGACAGACTCTTTCTCCACACCTAAACCCACCCAGTTCTCCCCTCCTCTGTTTATGTTTTCTTCTCTCTTCCCCCCACATCTTTGTCCTAATATGTATCCCATATACATATATATAAATATCTAAGCAATGCGGACACAAAGTCCTCCAATAGTAACAATCCAAAATTACATAACTGACCGATTCCATCCCCTAACCCACAAAACGAACCCAGATCTGCATCATCTTGCAACCGGGGAAATATAGTTAACAGTGTTTTACGAAGACTCTTTACAGGATTTATGACTTGGAATTATAAGTATCTGTTTGAAGTACTGGAAAACTTTGCTTCTGAAACATGCTCTATGCATACCTTCCCCTCCATTTTTCTTTATTTCATAACCATTGAAAGGTATAGCTGAAAACATTTAAAAAAAAAATCTTTGTTTACCATTGTATTCTTTATTAAGAATATACCAGCCATTTGCTTTTGGATAGGGTGGGTTATTTACATTAAAGGATAAGCTCACCTTTTAGTAAAAAATAATAAATGCACATTTTTTTGCAGATTAAAAAATGTGCATTTACTATTTTTGTCTGCAGGAGCCTGTAAAGCATTGCAATCAAAGCGGAGAGCGGGGGCCGGTCTAAATATGGGTATAACATGCAACATGTTATAAAAGGTGAACTTATCCTTTAAAGGCTAACTCAAGCCAGAGAGTTAGGAATCTCCACTGGGTTTTAATTGCTGCCTGCATCCCCCAAAAAGAGTGCCCCCATTTCCTGTCCCGTCTGCCACTCATTGCAAGAACAAGAAGTGTGAGGTATTCGCAAAATCTCACAATAAAAAAGTACCAGATGTTATATACCTTAAAACACTATGTAAATCTACACAAAGAAAGTTGTTATTTGATCATAAAAAGGACTGCATCGTAAAAATGTTAATGGTGCTGTTCTTTTCTCATAAAGCTAATGTTTGTATTGATGAAAAAACATACTCTGTGAATCTGAGTTAAGGAATATTCTTTTTTTCCATTAAAAGACAACTATAGTGTGTTTACTCACCTGCCATGCCTCCAACTGCTGGGACAAATTGACCTTTTGTTGAATGGCATCTAGTAGCTGAGTGTTTAGTGACATCATGTCAATTCTACACTTTGCCAGTTCCATTTCCACAGCATTCTTTCTGGAGAGGAAATTGTTATACAAATTTAGTCATATACAGTGGCTAAAGTAAATATTCAATGCTTGGAATATTCTAAATCTAGTGTTTAGCTGGCCACAAACTGTTAGATTTTTTTTTTCAATCAGCCAGCGGGTTTAAAGGAGAAAAAAAAATTCCTCCATCCATACAAAGGAGGTGTATGATGGAATTCCTCCTGTTGGGTCATTGTTTTCTGACAGCACCTCCTGCAGCTGTTGGAATACACTGATCAGCAGCTGCAGCTGACTGGCTGGAGCTGCCAATCAATAAAAGTTTTCCAGCATGTCCCTTAAACAGTCGATATCCAATTTATTGAATTCTGTCCAGCAGGGACAGCAACACACTGATTGAAATTCGGCTGGATCCTGCAGTGTATGGTCAGCTTTACAATCTGGAAAAAAACCCATCTGGATTGCATTTTATGAAACTGACCTATACAGAATAACACAAAATTTCTAAAGAAATCTGTGTGAACGTGGAACAGGTAAGCATTGGTGATAATGTGCTGTTACCTTACAAATCTTAAAATATATCTGAAGCAGAAACCTTTTTTCCCCCTATTTTGGATAGAGAACGTAAATATCTCAAGGAGGGCTACAGCCAGCAGGAACCCCCCACTCCATCCAAAAATAGAAAAAAAAATTGTTTTGACTTTAGTTGCACTTTAACTAAAATGATATTAAACAGTGATAATATCCTATTTGCTTTCAGTGGGTTGATACCTATATCCAGGGTCCGTGTACTGTGAGGGAAAAGAGGGTATACAAGGGTTGCTTCCAAAATGTGTACCACATAGACTAGCTTTTATATTGTGGACTGAGTAGTTCCAGTGGTATTTCCAAAGTTTAGAGTAGACATCGCTAATTTAAAATCCTTAGAATTTTCTTGGATTCAGTTTCTTTATGCAGGGGAAAATGAACAAAAGTAACTATGTACCTGAATACAGCAGCAAACTGTCATAAACAGATCCTTTTACATTTCTTTACACTGATTGTGTTAACTGTATAGAACACAACCTAGTATAAACAGGAACTACTGGAGCATATGAAGAAATTTAGCGAAGTGTCATAATTTTTACTTAGCATTCAAATTGTTATTACTTGGCAATAGCCTCATCTCGGTCCTTTATGGCCTTCAGTAGCTGTTCGTGCATATCATTATTCTGGGTCAGTTCCAAGAGGTGGTCCCGCTCCTCTTTCAGTGCAGTCATTTCAACACTCAGTAGAGTTACCTGAATATAAAACAGCATTTTGGCATTAGAAATACAACCGTTAATAATAATTTTATATATATATACAGTGGGGCAAAAAAGTATTTAGTCAGCCACCAATTGTGCAAGTTCTCCCACTTAAAAAGATGAGAGAGGCCTGTAATTGGCATCATAGGTAGACCTCAACTATGAGAGACAAAATGAGAAAACAAATCCAGACAATCACATTGGCTGATTTGGAAAGAATTTATTTGCAAATTATGGTGGAAAATAAGTATTTGGTCAATATCAAAAGTTCATCTCAATACTTTGTTATATATCCTTTGTTGGCAATGACAGAGGTCAAACGTTTCCTGTAAGTCTTCACAAGGTTGGCACACACTCTTGCTGGTATGTTGGCCCATTCCTCCATGCAGATCTCCTCTAGAGCAGTGATGTTTTGGGGCTGTTGCTGGGCAACACGGACTTTCAACTCACTCCAAAGGTTTTCTATGGGGTTGAGATCTGGAGACTGGCTAGGCCACTCCAGGACCTTGAAATGCTTCTTATGAACCCACTCCTTCGTTGCCCGGGCAGTATGTTTGGGATCATTGTCATGTTGGAAGACCCAGCCACGTTTCATCTTCAATGCCCTTGCTGATGGAAGGAGGTTTGCACTCAAAATCTCACGATACATGGCCCCATTCATTCTGTCCTGTACATGGATCAGTCGTCCTGGTCCCTTTGTGGAGAAACAGCCCCAAAGCATGATGTTGCCACCCCCATGCTTCACAGTAGGTATGGTGTTCTTTGGATGCAACTCAGCATTCTCTCTCCTCCAAACACGACGAGTTGTGTTTCTACCAAACAGTTCTATTTTGGTTTCATCTGACCATATGATATTCTCCCAATCCTCTTCTGGATCATCCAAATGCTCTCTAGCAAACTTCAGACGGGCCCGGACATGTACTGGCTTAAAGCAGGGGGACACGTCTGACACTGCAGGATCTGAGTCCCTGGCGGCGTAGTGTGTTGCTGATGGTAGCCTTTGTTACGTTGGTCCCAGCTCTCTGCAGGTCATTCACTAGGTCCCCCCGTGTGGTCCTGGGATTTTTGCTCACCATTCTTTTGATCATTTTGACTCCACGGGGTGAGATCTTGCGTGGAGCCCCAGATCGAGGGAGATTATCAGTAGTCTTGTATGTCTTCCATTTTCTAATTATTGCTCCCACAGTTGATTTGTTCACACCAAGCTGCTTGCCTATTGCAGATTCAGTCTTCCCAGCCTGGTGCAGGTCTACAATTTTGTTTCTGGTGTCCTTTGACAGCTCTTTGGTCTTCACCATAGTGGCGTTTGGAGTGTGACTGTTTGAGGTTGTGGACAGGTGTCTTTTATACTGATAACAAGTTCAAACAGGTGCCATTGATACAGGTAATGAGTGCAGGACAGAGGAGCCTCTTAAAGAAAAAAGGTACAGGTCTGTGAGAGCCAGAAATCTTGCTTGTTTGTAGGTGACCAAATGCTTATTTTCCACCATAATTTGCAAATAAATTATTTCCAAATCAGCCAATGTGATTGTCTGGATTTTTTTTCTCATTTTGTCTCTCATAGTTGAGGTCTACCTATGATGCCAATTACAGGTCTCTCTCATCTTTTTAAGTGGGAGAACTTGCACAATTGGTGGCTGACTAAATACTTTTTTACCCCACTGTACATATATATACAGTGGGGATCGAAAGTTTGGGCACCCCAGCTAAAAATTTGTATTAATGTGCATAAAGAAGCCAAGGAAAGATGGAAAAATCTCCAAAAGGCATCAAATTACAGATTAAACATTCTTATAATATGTCAACAAAAGTTAGATTTTATTTCCATCATTTACACTTTCAAAATAACAGAAAGCTAAAAAATGGCATCTGCAAAAGTTTGGGCACCCTGCAGAATTTATAGCATGCACTGCTCCCTTTGCCAAGCTGAGACCTTCCAGTGTCATGGATTGTTCTCAATCATCGTCTGGGAAGACCAGGTGATGTCAATCTCAAAGGTTTTAAATGCCCAGACTCATCTGACCTTGCCCCAACAATCAGCACCATGGGTTCTTCTAAGCAGTTGTCTAGAAAACTGAAACTGAAAATAGTTGACTCTCACAAAGCTGGAGAAGGCTATAAGAAGATAGCAAAGCATTTTCAGATGTCAATATCCTCTGTTCGAAATGTAATTAAGAAATGGCAGTCATCAGGAACAGTGGAAGTTAAAGCAAGATCTGGAAGGCCAAGAAAAATATCAGACAGAACAGCTCGCAGGATTGTGAGAAAAACAATTCAAAACCCACGTTTGACTGCACGATCCCTCCAGAAAGATCTGGCAGACACTGGAGTTGTGGTACACTATTCCACTATAAAGAGATACTTGTACAAATATGGTCTTCATAGAAGAGTCATCAGAAGAAAACCTCTTCTACGTCCTCACCACAAAAATCATTGTTTGAACTTTGCAAATGAACATATAGACAAGCCTGATGCATTTTGGAAACAAGTTCTGTGGACCGATGAGGTTAAAATTGAACTTTTTGGCCGGAATGAGCAAAGGTACGTTTGGAGAAGAAGGGGCACAGAATTTAATGAAAAGAACCTCTGTCCAACTGTTAAGCATGGGGTTGGATCAATCATGCTTTGGGGTTGTGTTACAACCAGTGGCACAGGGAACATCTCACAAGTAGAAAGAAAAATGGATTCAATAAAATGTCAGCAAATTTTGGATGGTAACTTGATGCCATCTGTGAAAAAGCTGAAGTTAAAGAGAGGATGGCTTCTACAAATGGATAATGATCCTAAAAACACCTCGAAATCCACGGGGGATTACATCAAGAGGCGTAAACTGAAGGTTTTGCCATGGCCTTCACAATCTCCTGACCTCAACATAATTGAAAATCTATGGATAGACCTTAAAAGAGCAGTGCGTGACAGACAGCCCAGAAATCTCAAAGAACTGGAAGACTTTTGTAAGGAAGAATGGGCAAAGATACCTCAAACAAGAATTGAAAGACTCTTGGCTGGCTACAAAAAGCGTTTACAAGCTGTGATACTTGCCAAAGGGGGCAGTACAAGATATTAACTCTGCATGGTGCCCAAACTTTTGCAGATGCCATTTTTTTGTTTTCTGTTATTTTGAAAGTGTAAATGATGGAAATAAAATCTAACTTTTGTTGACATATATAATAAGAATGTCTAATCTGTAATTTGATGCCTTTTGGAGATTTTTCCATCTTTCCTTGGCTCCTTTATGCACATTAATACAAATTTTTAGCTGGGGTGCCCAAACTTTCGATCCCCACTGTATATATATATATATACACACACACTGTATATTCTTTTCATAGAATACAGGGCCAAAAATTATTAAAAACAGCCATTATGACATCTGTACTACAGCTACAGCTTCTAACTCTACTGCTATTACTTCTGTTATTATAGATCAATATCATCTGATGAAAATTAAAGTGTTACTAAACCCACAACAGTAAAATCAGTCTGTATGTGCAGTAAAGCATGCTTGTTATACTCACTATGGAACCTAAGGGTTAATCCTCTGCATTGCATAAAAAGGCTGTTTGATCCTGACTTCTCTGATCCTCCCTTTTTTCCAGTGTCCCCCTCTCGCCTGATAAGACATATCGTGTGGAGTCAGTCTGCACATGCTCAGTTTGCTGTGTATTGCTAGAGAGGTTTTTTATTTTTCTTGGGAGAGTGCATGTGATCAGCATAGGGCCAATCAGCACTGTCCAGACAGAAGTCAGGGGTTTTGAATCCTCCTAGAGCAGAATTAAAACTCCTCCTACAAGCTTTAACATGTGCTCTGTTGGACACTGATAGAAGTCACAAGACAGCTCTAACTGCTGATGAGAAAAGGTATTTACTAAAATAATTGCACTTCCATGTTCTGTGTACTGTGGGAGACCAGATAAAGTGAATGCAGGGTCCTGGGTTTAGTAACCATTTAATTGCTATATAAACTAATCAACATCCAAGGATATGCGAATGATATCCAAATCACTGGATGTGGTCTGTTTTTTGAACATGTTTATTTAAGAGACGTCCTCATTACTTGGTTCTACTATTCTAGGTCTTCAAATGAAGACACTACTTTGTGAGACTGGGTTTAAAATTGGTTACAGTAGCTCTTCATTAAAGTAAATCTGTCAAGAAAGAAATGAAGAAGCTGTTATTTCTGACCTTTTCCTCTAAAATGTCAGCTACCTTGCTATTAAGCCAACAGTTATACTTAAAGCCCAACACCAGATTTAATAAATGCTGCCTTACCTAATATCTATAACAAATGTCTAAAAAACACTGCTTTCACCCAAATATTTAGCACTCTGCACATACTTTGTCCTGCACTGTGAATCTTCTTCTGGGATGAATGACACCAATCTTCTTTCCACCCACTTCCTGTGAGCCCATGCTATAATATATACACTCCCTGGGGGTACATCATCATGCTGGTCTGGGTTCATGTTCATTAGTGTGGCTTGACAATTAAACTGTATGTTACTCCAACATTTCATATGTCTGAAATGGAACAATGTTACCATGTACTCATATTATAAAGTATCCTGTTCTCTTTGCATTGCTTACTTTGTGTGAAATACCTTATGATCCTGCCAGTCCCTCTGCTTTCCTATTTCAAACTGACCACGCCAAGATATGGAAGCGCTTCCATCCCAGTGTGGTCAGTTTATTTCTTTGCATCCTACTTGGGAGTAAAGCCTGCCTGTAATCCAAAGGTCAGACTTGTGCTGACATGCCCTCACATAGGAAGATCAGTGTACTGCTGGTTTCTCTGCCCCTTGCTGACACATCCCCTCTGTCTATGCATTTCTACATTTTACACTAGACTGTCTATTCTCCTTTCAAGCTGCTGATGGCAGCCCCCCGTCCCCCCCCCCAATTATCATAAGAAGCTGAGAACAGAGCTCATGTGATCACTTATGAAAAAAGAAAAAAAAGCAGCAGCGCAGCCACCAGAATGCTTCAATCTGACAGGCAGTGGTCTGCTTGTCAGATATATACACAGCCACCGGGAGTGTGTGTAAAACACCCCACTGTCAGGTCTGTACAACATATGGACCTAGCAAAGAAAGGTTACAGTGTTACTAAAGGCATTTTTTTTAATTAAAATAATAAACACGTTATATTCTCCTTGCAGACAGCAGCCCTGAACCTCCTCTTCTGGGGTCCCCCTCTGGCGATCTTGGCTCCTCATCTTCTCCGTGTGCCCCCATAGAAAGCAGCTTCCTATGGAGGCTCATGTGTGTGCTTGTTCCCATAGACACACATACCACAGCATAGCCCTGCCCCCACTTCTTCCTCACAGCATTTGACTGACAGCAGCAGGAGCCAATGGCTCCTACTGCTGCTCGATTCTCTGTGTGAAGAGGAAGAGAGGAGAAAAGGGATCCAGCCATGCACAGAGCTGGATTGAATAAGGTATTTGGGAGGCGGGGGAGGATGAAAAGCTGTAAAAGGTTTTTTTTACCATAATTCAGGGAATGCAAAGGTAAAATAGTTTTGGCTTTAGAACCACTTTAAGCTATTTTGCGCGCTATAATATCTATCTCCTATGTGAAGATCACCCACCATAGGTTAGTGACAGTCTTAGAGGGTCCATTCACACCAAGAAATGCTGTTATTGTAAAAATTCTATTTATTACTACGTGGATAGGATGCATTTCTGGCTGCAGCCTTACGACTTCTATAAAATATGCTGCATTTTTGTGCATTTAAGTGCATTAAGAATTGCCACCAAAATGAATAGTAAAGTAAAAAAAAATGCATGCATTGTGAAGCATTTTATATTCTTAGCACATTTGCATCAAACAAAATTCCATTGTATTGGTTTCTTTTTCATTGCATAATGACTGAAAAAAAAACATACAAGTAGAAAATGAGCATAAAAGCAACTAAAAACACGTTACTGCATCTGTTTTTCTGTATAACTGAGTATTGGCTTTGGCAGTCAGGAGAGTCCACAATGGTGGAGTGAGCACAAACCTTTACTGACACTGCTTTAACTGTGGTCTGCTGTGTGGCACATAACTGGATTTCACAAGTTCTTTGAGCGTTGTATCGATCTACTGACATACTGTTGAAATCTGTGTAGTCAATCGTAGCTGTAACTGCATAGTGATCTTTACTTTGGATTGTTTATATTTTATTGGTTTATTTTATTATTTTAAGTTTATATTGTTTTTAGTCATTTTTTTTTCATTTAGATTTGTCTGTGCACTTCCTTTAGAAATATCATGTCATGTTTTAAAACCGAAATAGGGAGCTGCCATTGCTTACTGGGTTTTAAATGAGCAATTCTGGAACATACCTAGAATAAGAATGCTGATATTGAAGCAAAAGCTTTCAAGTGGCATATTTCTTCCAGTTTATCAACCTATTAAGGTGACACTAAACCCATGCATTAACAAATATCATTTACATTACAGTATGCTGCACAGAGATACTGTATGTAACTGAGGTTATCCTCAAATATTCTTATGTGATGATTTTCTTACATCAAATGTATGGGCCTAATACTTCCATTTTGAGGGTGGTTCCACTACCCTTTTTGCTCCTCCTGTACATCTGTACATCTAGCGCCCAAGGATCATATTCATGTACTGCACTACAACGCTACATGCCAAAACAGTCAGTGCCAGCATGTAAAACCTCCTCCTATGTCAATTGTGTCAGCAAACTGCTTCTTTTACAGCACTGCCCTTGTATGAGGTACCAGCAATGTAAATGGGAATGCCAAGGCATGCGCATTTTCTGAATGCTGGGGCAATGCATTTTGGGAGATGTAGTCTGAGGCTTGCAGTGCTCATGACTAGAATGATATATACAATATTTGAGCCTCAGACCAGGAGTTTGGTAATTGCGCTTCCGAAGTTAGCTGTAAAGGGCAAAATGTGAGGTAATAAAGGACACTTTTAAAAACTCTTGCAGATATGTGATACATGAGATGGAATTTTATATATTTATGACATGCTGATGTTTATTAGGGGAGGGTTTAGTGACTCTTTAAGCAGTAAACCAAAGGATAAGGATGACTATCACAGAGTATGCATCCTAACATTCAATCATAAGGAACTCTGCACTAAGGTATAATGTTCAAAAGGCTACTATATGCAATGCAGCTGCACACCTCCTATACTCCCCAAGGGAGATAGTGCAAATTAACATAAACATAACTAGGTGCAGCGATAAACAACAACCAAAAATATTAAGATTATTTATAAATCCTCCTTCTGTCCCTTTAAATCCAATGCATAAAGTGCTAGTGATATATCCAATGTATCAGTAAAAAGTGCTGTAAACAATCCACAGTGTAAACAAAAAATAATACAATAAACCATGAATAACTGTCCTCCCAAAGTCCAATATATAGAAAAAACTGCTGGGGCTGTAAACAATGCTGTGATCAGTCCATCTGTGCAAACCAATAATGTGCTCTCTCAAATATCTGTGTTTGCTGTTCTTTATTTTCTCCACACGTGACCCACAACAACCAGAACGTGCCTGCGCTTGTTCACTACTCCCCTTGTGTGTAGCACTCACCGAATAATGCTGACCCCTTATGCTGAATAAGGTCAGTAGAGCTTTACATATGCTTTCCTACCACCAGGCATCCTCCTCACATACTCCTCTGGGGGTACCTTCTCACCACCGTTTCCACTTCCAGTCTCACTTGGGTTCAAGAGATCAAAGAGGAGACCCGAAAGAGTGTATTTCAATTTATTAACTCAAAAAACAACTGTTGCATTTGCAAGGTTCATATATCGACACAGCCTCGGTAATATTCAATGGCACCTTCACTTTCTCGTCAAAATGGCTGTGCACTCCACCAGCCAGAAGTGACGTCAAGATCGTAGCTCCTTCCAATGCATTCGTTCATGTGATGTCTTCAGGGGAATCATTTCCCGCAGTTGGCCGATTCTGGGTCACAGTGCAAAAGTATGTGCACTCCTGTGGCCCAGAAGAGAAGTAAGAGCAAAAAGGCTATGGCCACACTTCTCTTTTAAATTTTTTCCATTCTAGGCATAGTGGTCCTTTAAATCAAACTAATATACCTAAATAGACATTTTCTCCTCTATGTCTAAATCTCTTTTTGCTCATATGTGATTTCATATACAAATATTAATAACACAATTGAAATTATTATCATGATATCATAATATTATATTATATATAATAATATATTATAAGAATTATTATAATTATTATAAATTACTTGGTGGTTTTCTACCTGTTTATGAAGTTGCTGAAGCTCCTCAAATGTTTGCTTCATTCTCACTTGCTCTCCCTGTAATAGCTCTCTGAGTTGTTTGGAGTCTTCACTAGTCCGTTTGATCTGCTCTTCCAAGCCATCATCCTCACATTTTCGTGCACTCTGTTAAGAAAAATATGAAACTTGACCACTCTACAGTCATACAAGAACATGTCTTGAAGTCCAATGCATACAGTATATGGAACCCACTACCTTCTAATTCTTATCTCCTTCAAACCAGAACACAATAAACATGAATATCAAAATGAATTTACGATTTCTCAGATTCAACACAGGTGTGTATTATATTGTTACAGAGTGGATGAATTTGCCCCTTGAATTAAAGATCTCTATAGCCATGAAAAACAGTAACACCTGTTAATATTATTCTAAATTAATTAAATTGATATTGACTGATACCTACATTACTCATGAAAAAGAAACAGGTGTAGTAATGCTGTACCAATGAAATACAGTATATGGGATATGATTAGGCCCCAACTGGGTGAAACATGTTACAGGGAGTTCTGCCATGAGTAGGAGACCAAACTGAAACAATTTTTTACGAAAAAGGAATGCAATCATCACTCTTGGAAAATGTTTATTCAATTGTTTAATTGTGTAGAAAAAAACAATCACTGACAAGCCTCAAAACTATTTTCATTTAACATTCCAACCATCTGGCTTTAACCACTTGCCTAGCGGGCACTTTTACCCCATTTCCGCCCAGGCCAATTTTCAGCTTACAGCGCTGTCGCACTTTGAATGAGAATTGCGCGGTCATGCAACACTGTACCCATATGAAATTTTTATAATTTTCTTTACACAAATAGAGCTTTCTTTTGGTGGTATTTAACCACTTGCCCTCCTGAATATTTACCTCCCTTCCTGACCAGGCCTCTTTTTGCTACTCGGCGCTGCACTAATTCAACTGATAATTGCGAGGTCATGCAATGCTACACCCAAACGAAATTTACGTCCTTTTATTCACACAAATAGAGCTTTCTTTCGGTGGCATTTGACCTGTGCGCTTTTTATTTTTCATGCTATAAACAAAAAAAGACCGAAAATTTTGAAGAAAAATTATACTTTTTACTTTCAGCTATAAAAAATATATAGTAAACTCAAAGTTAGTTATAAATTTAGGCCAAAATGTATTCTGCTACATGTTTTTGGTAAAACAAATCCCAATAAGTGTATATTGTATGTTTTGTGTGAAAGTTATAGCATCTACAAACTATGGTATAGATACTGCAATTTACACCATTTGTTTTGCTATACAGTGCTGTGCTAGTTTAACTACATGCCGCCCAGCCACTGTACATATACGGCGGCAGGGCGGCACTCACAGGAAAAACCACATTTTATAGACGTGTGTTTGTAAACAAATAGGGGGCGCGCGTGAGGCGCGCCGCCGCCCTATCTGTCCCGCGGATCACCGCCGCAGATGTCAGTTGCTAGGTCACAGCCGCTCGGCGGCAAACAGTGACAGACAGCACAGCTGCAGTAGCTGTGCTCTGTCACTTCCCTGTCAGCTCGAGGATGAGCTGATCGAGAAAGAAGAGTTTCTATTTCTCAATCAGCCTTGTCCCCTGCAGCACACACCCCCACCCCGTAGTAAAACACTTCCCTCACTCCTATAACCCTTCCCTGCAAAATAAAGTTAACCCCTTCCTCCCCATTGCCATTAGTACAGTGTCAGTTTTTTTTTTTTTTTTGCACTGATCACTGTATTAGTGTTTTTGGGGATGTCAGTGACCCCAAGTCAGTACCCCCCAATGTCAGAATGTCCGCCGCAGTCCCACCATAAGTCGCTGGTCGCTGCCATAAGTCCCTGATTGCCGCCATAATTCGCTGATCGCCGCCATTATTAGTATAAAAAAAGAACCAAAATTCCCAGTATCTTTCCCGCCATTTGTAAACGCTATAACTTTCACGTAAACCAATTAATTTACACCTATTGGGTTTTTTTTTTTTAGCAAAGACATGTCACAGAATGCATTTTGGCAGAAGTTTATGACTAAATTTGATTTTTGCATTTTTTTTTTACTGGACATGTTTTATAACAAAAAGTCCAAAATATTGTTTTTTTTCCTCAAATTTGTCAGCCTTTTTTTTTATAAAATAAAAACCGCACAGGCGATCAAATACCACCAAAAGAAAGCTCAATTTGTGGGGGAAAAAAGGATGTAAATTTCATTTATGTACTGTATTGCATGACCGCGCAATTGTCCGTTAAACTAGCGCAGCGCTGTATAGCAGAAAAATGGCGTAAGTTGCAGTATTTATACCATAGTTTGTAGACACTATAACTTCCACACAAAGCAATCAATATACACTTATTGGGATTTTTTTTACCAAAAACATGTAGCAGAATACATTTTGGCCTAAATTTACAACCAACTTTGAGTTTACTATATATTTTTTATAGCTGAAAGTAAAAAATATTGTTTTTCTTCAAAATTTTTGGCCTTTTTATGTTTATAGCGTGAAAAATAAAAAGCGCACAGATGATCAAATACCACCGAAAGAAAGCTCTATTTGTGTGAAAAAAAGGACGTAAATTTCGTTTGGGTGCAGCATTGCATGACCGCGCAATTATCAGTTGCAGCGCCGAGTAGCAAAAAGAGGCCTGGTCATTAAGGGGGGTAAATCCTCTGGAGCTCAAGTGGTTAACGGACAATTGCGTGGTCATGCAATATGGTACATAAATGAAATTTATGTCTTTTTTTTTACACAAAAAGAGATTTCTTTTGGTGGTATTTGATCACCTGTGCGCTTTTTATTTTTGGCGCTATAAAGTGAAAAAGTTTTAAAGAAAAAACATTTTTAAAAAAAAAACAATATTTTCTCATTTCGGTCATAAAAAATATCCAAAAACACTAAAATTTCGTCATAAATTTAGGCCAAAATGTATTCTGCTACATGTTTTTGGTTAAAAAAATCCCAGTAAGTGTATATTTATTTCTTTGTGTGAAAGTTATAACGTCTACAAACTATGGTATAGATAATGGAATTTACACAGCTTTTACTTTCTGACTGCCCATCACATTTCTTGAGGTGCTAAAATACCAGGATTGTACAAACACCCTCAAATTACCCCTTTTCGGAAAGTAGACACCCTAAGCTATCTGCTGAGAGGCATATTGAGTCCATGGAAGATTTATTTTTTTTCCACAAGTTTCTGGAAAATGACAAAAACATTTTTTTTTTAAACAAAGTTGTCATTTAAATTATTTATTTCTTGCACAAACCATGGGTATATGTAGAATTACACCCGAAAATACATTCTGCTACTTCTACTGAGTATGGGGATACCACATTCGTGAGACTTTTTGGGAGCCTAGCCACATACAGGAGCCTGAAATCCAATGACCACTTTGAAAGCCTGAAGATGCGTAACTTCCTCATTACACTTCCTCACTACCTATCACAGTTTCGAAGGCCCTGACATGCCAGGATAGCACCAAACTCCACCAAATGACCCCTTTCTGGAAAGTAGACACCCCAAGGAATTTAAAAAAAGGCATGGTGAGAATTTTGCAGATCTCATTTTTTCTCATAAGGTTTTGAAATATAAAAAAAGAATAGAAAAAATATGTTTTTGTTTTTTTTCTTCATTTTCCAAAAACTTGTGCCAACAAATGAGATCTGCAAAATACGTACCATGCTTCTTATCAAATTCCTTGGGGTGTCTACTTTCCAAAAAAGGGTCATTTTGGGGGGTTAAATGCTATCCTGGCATTTCAGGGCCTCCGAAACTGTGATAGGTAGCCTGGAAGTGTAATGAGGAAATAAAGCCCTTTAAAAGTCCGAAGGTGCTTATTGGATTTTGGGGTCCTGTACTTGGCTAGACTGCCAAAACGTCTCTCACATGTGGTACCCCCATACTTGGGAGAAGTAGCAGAATGTATTTTGGGGAGTAATTCCACATATACCCATGGCATGTGTGAGCAGTAAATCATTTAAGTGACAATTTCGTGTGAAAAAAAAAATATTTTTTTTTGTCATTTTCCAAAAACTTTGTGTCGATGTCCCAATATTTATGGACCTGACTGTATATATGTGATTTTGTACACCCATGCTACCCTGTAGCAGTATTTCTGCTATAGGACGGTCAAGAAGCGGTTACAGAAGCGGTTTGTGTTGCGTCGCTACGTTACTTTAACTGACAATTGCGCGGTCATGCAACACTGCACCCAAATTAAATTTACGTCCTTTTTTTCCCACAAATTGAGCTTTCTTGCGGTGGTATTTGATCGCCTGTGCATTTTTTTATTTTTTGCGCTATTAAATAAAAAAAAAAAAGGCTGACAATTTGAGATAAAAACAATATTTTGGACTTTTTGCTATAAAACATGTCCAGTAAAAAAATGTAAAAATCAAATTTTGTCATAAATTTTGGCCAAAATGTATTCTGCGACATGTCTCTGCTAAAAAAAATCCCAATACGTGTAAATTAATTGGTTTACGTGAAAGTTATAGCGTTTACAAATGGCAGTATAGATACTGGATTTTAAATTTTTTTTTATACTAATAATGGCGGCGATCAGCGACTTATGGCGGGACTGCGGCGGACATTCTGACACTGGGGGGAACTGACATCCCCAGTGACACCAATACAGTGATCAGTGCAAAAAAAAAACACTGACACTGTACTAATGCACTGGGGAAGAAGGGGTTAACTTTTTTTAGTCAATGAAAGGGTTAACTGTGTGAGGGGAGTGTTTTACTAGGGGGCGGGGGTGTGTGCTTCACGGGAACACGCTGATCCAGAGAGATAAACTCCTCTCTCAGGATCAGCGTGCTCGGAACTGACAGGGAGCAGAGCTGCAGTGTACACACTGCAGCCGTGCTCCCTGTCAGTGATTGCCGGTAATCACCGGGACCCGGTGGGTAATGATCAGTGGCACAGGTAGGGCGGTTGCGCACCTACCTGTTTTGCAGAAAGATGTTTAAAAACGTGATTCTGGGCAGTGGTGCTGCCCTACTGCAGTAAAAACACTGTGGCTAGACAGCAACCAATTAATCACCACTGTGTGTTTTATTTTTTGCACTATAAACAAAGAGCAAAAAATTTGAAAAATAAAAAAGTTTTTCTTTTTTTCTATTACAAAACAGGTAATGTTTCTCCATCACTGATGTGCATTGATGAGGCTGCACTGATAGGCAGTACAAATGGGCAATGATAGGCAGCTCTGATGGATACTGATGAGGTGGCACGGATAGGCAGCACTGATGGCCACCGACAGGCTGCACTGGTGGGCATTGATGAGGAGACACTGATGATGCGGCAGTGATAAGTGGCACTGATGCGCATCACTGACGGGCGGCGCTGATTGACGGCACTGACAGGCAGCACTGATGGGCACAACTGCTGGGCAGCACTGATGGGTGGCACTGCTAGGCGGCACTGCTGGGCACAGGTGGGTGGCACTGCTGGGCAACACTGATGACCAGTGCCGATCTGCTTGGTGACAGCTGCCGATTGTCTGCAGTATTTTCCTCACGCTGTGACAGCATGAGGAAAGTGCTGCCAACAACCAGCAACTGTATTTACTTCATGATCTGCTGTGTCAGCGGACACAGCTGATCACGTGGTAAAAGGCCGCTGTGATTGGCCTTTTACCTCATGACGTGATCAGCTGTGTCCGTAACACACAGCGATCACGGAGATCACCGGGTGTGCGCCGCTGGAGGCACGTGGGAGGGCGTGTTTTGGGGGGAAGTCATATGACGCCCTCCCAGAACTGAACAACCACACTGTAGCTGTCATTCAACTATAGCACGGTAAGAGTGTAGTTAAGAAACACTTAAAAAATTTAAAAAGAAAGAAAATTGTAGTCAATTGCACTTGTTTTTGAAGATAAAGCAGAGAAAGAAAATATTCTGGGGAAAATATTATGAAATAAACATCTGCATCAGATTACATCTACTAGTTAGTCTGCAGTTAAAAAAGAGTCATTGCACACCTTGGTGAGCTGTTGCACCAAGCTGATTGACATGAATCATGGCTTCAACATGAGAGATGTCAGTTGAAACAAAGAAGATGATTATAAAACTTCTTCAAGAAGGTAAATCACAGAATGTTGCAAAAGATGTTGGTTGTTCCCAGTCAGTTTGTCTAAAATCTGGACCAAGTACAAATCAAATAGGAAGGATGTAAAAGGGAAGCGTACTGGTAGACCAAGGAAGACATCAAAACGTCAAGATAGACAACTTAAAGCAATATGCTTTGAAAACAGAAAATGCACAACAAAACAAATGAGGAACAAATGGGCAGAAACTGGAGTCAATGTCTGACCGAACCGTAAGACATCGCCTAAAGGAAACTGGGTTTACATACAGAATAGCCAAACGAAAACCATCATTCACACTTAAACAGAAAAAAACAAGGTTACAGTGGGCTAAAGAAAAGCAATTATGGACTATGGATGACTGGATGAAAGTGATATTCAGTGATGAATCACAAATCGCATTGGGCAGGGTGATGATGCTGGAACTTTTCTTTGGTGTCGTTCCAATGAAATGTATAAAGATGACTGCCTGAAGAAAACATGCAAATTTCCATAATCATTGATAATATGGCATGTCAGGTAATGGTACGGGGGAGATGACAGTCATTAAATCTTCAATAAATGCACCAGTTTATATTGAGATTTTCAACACTTTTCTTATTACATCAGTTGAAAGAATGTTTGGTGATGATGACATAATCATTTTGAAAACTTTGCTTCAAGAAAGACATTTGATGTCATATGATGTTTATGTATGTGCTGTGCAGCATTGATTCTATTTATGTTAAGCAGCAGCTTCTCCATTTCACTATTAGTCACATATTTATTTATTCACTAGGTGGCGCAGGAGTTTAATTTAGTTTTAAATAAGATTGTTTACTGCTTACACTGTTAGGAAAAAAAATAGATTTTTTTACTTACTTATAAAATCCTTTTCTTGGAGTACATCACAGGACACAGAAAAGTTAACCCAGACTACTGGGTTATGCCTCACATTCAGGTGAATGGACACTGGCTAACAGCAAAGTTTTACATCACTGAGCATAGAAGCTCCCACTCCCAGTATTGCCTCAGTTTTTTCAGCAAACAATATCAAAAGCGAAAAAATATGTTTGTGATGTACATCAAGAATAGGATTTTAAAGGCAAGTAAAAATCGTGTTCATTACAGAACACAGGAGGAGGTAATTCTTGAACTAGTGGGTGTTCCAAAAACAATCCCACGAGAGGCAGGCAACATCAAACAACAGCTAACAAGCCCAATAGAAATATACCTCTTAACATAATTAGAAGAGAAAACAAGAAGGCCGCTTGATGGACTTTCCGACTGAAGCTGACGTCTACCGAGCCTCAAACATCCACCTGGTAAAACTTAATGACTATATGAGCAGAAGACTAGATGGCTGCCTGACAGACTTGGGAACCAAGGATGTTTTGGAGCTGGGCATATCAAAAGCAGCACTGATTTAAATGACATGCTTAAAGCGACTTAGACAGGAAGGAGTTTCATGGTCTCCAAACAAACTTGTCCTGGTGAGGTACAGGAAAAAGTCTCCTACAGGACAAAGCTGCAAGCTCAGACAAACTTAATGTAGGCGAAAGCCACAAGAAAGGAACCTTGCATGACAGGAGATGGAGAGAAATATCCCAAATAGGTTCAAATGGTGGCCTCTTATGGACTGACAACACCAGACTGAGGTCCTACAGAGGTAGCAGGAAGTGGAACATACTAGTCGAACAATGTGAGCCATCCCTTCTGTGTGTAGCAACCCCCCCAACACTTACCTGAGCCCCCTCGCGATCCAGCGATGCCAACGAGAGCCTCGGTTTTCCGGGGACTCTCACTCCTGACTGGCTGAGGCAGCATATGTTTTCTGGTACAAAGCATTGAAAGTTATCATGAAAATAAAATAATAAATTATAAAATGGGAAGACGGTGTTAATTAGGGCTGATTAAGGTAAATTAAGGGGTAATAAGGGGTTAAACAGGAATACGTTTTTTTTTTTACTTTGTTTTACTTTCGTGAGGTTGCTTAAAGTATTTGTAACTTCAAAAATAAATAAGCATTCTTCTGTTTCTATAAGGGGTTCCTATGAGCTTTTTAAAATTTGTGCCGAAAGTGCTTCTCTATTTCCTGTTTGGTCCTGCCTGTTCCCTAGCTTGCCAAGCTAAGCATATCACGTGATCCATGCTAGCTTGTTAGTTTACGTTCCCTGTTATTCTGCTGCTAGATATAGGCACATTGTGCAAGTGATCAGCATGTCTGTATCTTCTGTGGTCAGTTTAAACTCACTCCACCTGCCCATCCCTCCTCCTTTGATTGATGGCAGCTTCCCGGCCAACAGAACCTCATCCTCTTCTTTGTGAAGCTGCAATGATATGTGCCCCTCTCTGTACATACTCCCCAGCCATTCCTACTCCTTTGATTGATGGTGGCTTCTTGGCCAGCCGATCCGCCTCCTCCTCCTCTTTGTGAAGCTGCACTGTGGTGGCTCTGCTCACTCATGCATGAACAGCGATCACGTGGTCATTTTGAAAAAATATACATATGAATTTAAAAGAAGCATATACAGTTTATATGTACTCAAAAACGTGTATAGATAAACGAACGTCACAACTACTTTAAAGGCAAAGATTAGACTTGTGTTTATACTGTCACGTCTCTGAAAAGCGATCCGCATTCAGATCAAATTTCAAAGACATTCGACAGATGGTGAGGATGTGATATGACTCCTTCTCTCCTGTTTTAATTCCGTAAATGCCACACCAACAAGCTGCATCCCCATTCACTTGAATGGGACTCTTTTGGTGGTGGTACTGCCTCCTGAACTGGACAAGAGCGATAATTTTTGCCATGGGCACAAAGTACCACGACCGCAGCATGTGCTCAACCCAAACTGCAACTATAAACGAGCCCTAACTGA
Source organism: Staurois parvus (assembly GCF_062004578.1). Taxonomy (NCBI): domain Eukaryota; kingdom Metazoa; phylum Chordata; class Amphibia; order Anura; family Ranidae; genus Staurois; species Staurois parvus. The sequence continues at coordinate 72,300 of NW_028318422.1, forward strand.
CAACATATTCAGAATAAAGCTCATCCTTTTGATCTTTAAATGAATGAAACAGAGTAGATACAAAAGTAACAATTTTACTTTGTATGTCTAAATCTCATGGCTGAACAGTGTACATAAACACTGTGTCAGACGGTCCATTTTTTCAAAGCAACAGCTACTACAGCTGCTGTATTTACACAGCAACAACTCCTGACTGCCCTTTGACAACTGGGAACTGCTGGTGAGGGCCATGTGGGTAAGTTAGAGGGGCAGATGTACTACAGATACAGATGTACTTTTATTAAAGCAGCATTAAACCCAAAACCAAAAATGTTATATATTGCAGTTTACCAATAAATAGATGGCTGTATTTGTTTTTTTTACTTTTTTCCCCTTCTGTTTTTACCTGGTGATCTGGCCAGTAACACACCTCCTTTATTAGAGTGCCCCCACTCTGGATGAATGAGCACAGTTGGCACCTTTGAACAGTAGCATTGTCAGTGCGGGGGGAGGGACGTGTTAGATGAACTAGCAGATTAATAAACACTAACAAACTAAAGCCAAACTCCAGCTCACACTGCAGTTGCAGCAACAGTTTTATTTCTTTTGAAATAAAGGTTTTACATAAATAAATAAAAGCTGATCATTGTAAGCACCCCTGTGATAAATGGTTTGTCTCATCTCTGTAACTAATACATCTGGAAGAGAGCTTGTTCTTTTTTTAAAAAAAAAAAAGACTTACTGACAAGATCACCAGATGAAAATAGACAAAAGCTTAAAAAAGAAAACTAGTGTAGCCACCACAAGCTGCAATATACAGTAATAAATGTTTGCTTTTGGGTTTAATACAGCTTTAAGTTTTAGTGGACATACCCCAGTGTTCACAACTGGCTAACTATTTATTTTAATTTATTGAGAGAGATAGAAAAATCTACTGCTTATATGAGGTTAAACAAAAACATTAGGCCTTTGCCTGCTTATCATTTATTTCTTTCATACAAAATGGTAATTGTTGTGTACCTGTGAACCTGTATTGCTTATACAAGGCAAAGCAAACCTGTACTTTGCTCATACAAGACAAAGTAATAGGTTTCCCAAGCACAAATAGTACCATGTGTTACCGTCTTAGGGGTGAAGTACAGGTGTACAATAAAGACCAACTCCGAGCACAAAGCATTTTTTTTTATATTTGTGTCTCAGTTTAAGAAAACTTCCCCAACCTTTCTATACCAATGACAAAGAGACAGAAAGTGAGGCAAAGTGTACCCAAATAGGACACAGACATCAATAAAAACCCAAAAGAAGTTCCAGCCTTTCCCCATTCTACAGTCTACACCCCCAAAAAAGATTTGGATTTAGTTGGTCATATTTATGAATTATGATATGTTCAGCTAGAAATCATTTTTATAGCATGATAATTTCTAGTGTAAATGTAAGTTATATATATATATATATATATATATATATATACATCACCATATATACAGTATACACTCAGGTCCATAAATATTGGGACATCGACACAATTCTAACATTTTTGGCTCTATACACCACCACAATGGATTTGAAATGAAACGAACAAGATGTGCTTTAACTGCAGACTGTCAGCTTTAATTTGAAGGTATTTACATCCAAATCAGGTGAACGGTGTAGGAATTATAACAGTTTGAATATGTGCCTCCCACTTGTTAAGGGACCAAAAGTAATGGGACAGAATAATAATCATAAATCAAACTTTCACTTTTTAATACTTGGTTGCAAATCCTTTGCAGTCAATTACAGCCTGAAGTCTGAAACACATAGACATCACCAGACGCTGGGTTTCATCCCTGGTGATGCTCTGCCAGGCCTCTACGGCAACGGTCTTCAGTTCCTGCTTGTTCTTGGGGCATTTTCCCTTCAGTTTTGTCTTCGGCAAGTGAAATGCATGCTCAATTGGATTCAGGTCAGGTGATTGACTTGGCCATTGCATAACATTCCACTTCTTTCCCTTAAAAAAACTCTTTGGTTGCTATTGCAGTATGCTTTGGGTCATTGTCCATCTGCACTGCGAAGCGGTGTCCAATGAGTTCTGAAGCATTTGGCTGAATATGAGCAGATAATATTGCCCGAAACACTTCAGAATTCATCCTGCTGCTTTTGTCAGCAGTCACATCATCAATAAATACAAGAGAACCAGTTCCATTGGCAGCCATACATGCCCACGCCATGGCACTACCACCACCATGCTTCACTGATTAGGTGGTATGCTTAGGATCATGAGCAGTTCCTTTCCTTCTCCATACTCTTCTCTTCCCATCACTCTGGTACAAGTTGATCTTGGTCTCATCTGTCCATAGGATGTTGTTCCAGAACTGTGAAGGCTTTTTTAGATGTCGTTTGGCAAACTGTAATCTGGCCTTCCTGTTATTGAGGCTCAACAATGGTTTACATCTTGTGGTGAACCCTCTGTATTCACTCTGGTGAAGTCTTCTCTTGATTGTTGACTTTGACACACATACACCAACTCCCGGAGAGTGTTCTTGATCTGGCCAACTGTTGTGAAGGGTGTTTTCTTCACCAGGGAAAGAATTCTTCGGTCATCCACCACAGTTGTTTTCCATGGTCTTCCGGGTCTTTTGGTGTTGCTGAGCTTACCGGTGCGTTCCTTCTTTTTAAGAATGTTCCAAACAGTTGTTTTGGCTACGCCTAATGTTTTTGCTATCTCTCTGATGGGTCTGTTTTTTTTTTTCAGCCTAATGATGGCTTGCTTCACTGATAGTAACAGCTCTTTGGATCTCATCTTGAGAGTTGACAGCAACAGATTCCAAATGCAAATAGCACACTTGAAATGAACTCTGGACCTTTTATCTGCTCATTGTAATTGGGATAATGAGGGAATAACACACACCTGGCCATGGAATAGCTGAGAAGCCAATTGTCCCATTACTTTTGGTCCCTTAACAAGTGGGAGGCACATATGCAAACTGTTGTAATTCCTACACCGTTCACCTGATTTGGATGTAAATACCTTCAAATTAAAGCTGACAGTCTGCAGTTAAAGCACATCTTGTTCATTTCATTTCAAATCCATTGTGGTGGTGTATAGAGCCAAAAATGTTAGAATTGTGTTGATGTCCCAATATTTTTGGACCTGACTGTATATAGTACTGTGCAAAGGTTTTAGGCAGGTGTGAGGAAATACTGTAAAGTAGGAATGCTTTCAAACATACAGTACATTGAAAAAGTATTCATACCCCTTGAAATTTTACACATTCTGTCATGTTACAACCAAAAAAGTAAGTGTATTTTTTTGGGATTTTATGTGATAAATCAACCCAAAGTGGCACATAATTGTGAAGTGGAACGAAAATGATAAATGGTTTTCAAAAATTTTTTTATAAATAAATATCTGAAGAGTGTGACGTGCATTTGTTTTCAGTCCCCCTGAGACCATACTTTGTAGAACCACCTTTCGCTGCAATTACAGCTACAAGTCTTTTTAGGGTTTTGGAGGGTGAAATTTTTGCCCATTCTTCTTTGCAAAACAGCTCAAGCTCTGTCAGATTGGAAGGAGAGCGTCTGTGAACAGCAATTTTCAAGTCTTGCCACAGATTCTCAGTTGGATTTAGGTCTGGACTTTTAGCTCTTGGCCATTCTAACACATGAATATGTTTTGATCTAAACCATTCCATTGCAGCTCTGGCTGTATGTTTAGGGTTGTTGTCCTGCTGGAAGGTGAACTGCGGCCCCAGTCTCAAGTCTTTTGCAGACTCTAACAGGGTTTCTACTAAGATTGCCCTGTATTTGGCTCCATCCATTTTCCCATCAACGTTGACCAGCTTCCCTGTCCCTGCTGAAGAAAAGCATCCCCACAGCATGATGCTGCCACCACCATGTTTCACAGTGGGGATGGTGTGTTCAGGGTGATGTGTAGTGTTAATTTTCCGCCACACTTAGCGGTTTTTGCTTTTAGGCCCAAAAGTTCAATTTTGGTCTCACCTCACCATAACACGTTTGCTGTGTCCCCCACATGGCTTCTTGCAAACTGCAAACAGGACTTCTTATGGCTTTTTTCAACAATGGCTTTCTTCTTGCCACTCTTCCATAAAGGCCAGATTTCTGGAGTACACAACTAATAGTTGTCCTGTGCACAGATTCTCCCACCTGAGCTGTGGATCTCTGCAGCTCCTCCAGAGTTACCACGGGCCTCTTGGCAGCTTCTCTGATTAATGCTCTCCTTGCCCAGCCTGTCAGTTTAGGTGGATGGCCTTGGCTTTTTAGGTTTTCAGTTGTGCCATACTCTTTCCATTTTTGGATGATGAATTGAACAGTTGTCCGTGACATGTTTGTAGCAATCGCGCACACAGAGATGGATGCAAACCTCCATTTTGGCAAAGGCCTCAATCTTGTATCATTTTCTACTCCCAAATCAACTTCCCTCCAAATCCCCCCTCCCTCGGTGTTGAGTGACATGTGGTCTGTATGATGCTGAGTTCAAAAGGCAACAGGCCCAGTGGGAGAGCTCCATGGCTATAAAATCCCAACCTAGCTGGTGCCCAGATGTCTGTTAGCTTCTCAATCTGGGATATCGTAAAGCCATAAAACCAGCCCTTCACTGAGCTTCAAAGACATTACAGGTAGTCGTAAAACGGACTCACATTTAAAAATCCCCTTTTCCCCTATGATTTCATATCTTGGAATATGAAAGACTTACATAAAAACTAGGCATATATTCAGACCGGTCACTTTAATACAAGTCATCTGATATATTACACCCCCTAGCTGACATCTACAGGAGAGCAGAAAATGATATCTCCTTAACCATCCCAGAAGGTATGTCATATTTCATATCTAGATGGTCGGCAGGTGATTCAGCAGATTAATCTACTCGTGGCTAGAATGTTACATGTATCCAGGGAAAGTTATTACCCTGGTATCAACTTGGGAGGGATTTCGGTTCTAGCTGGGGTCTCCGCCCAACACCCTCCCCAAATGAGGCGATTGGTTCTCTGCTTCAAGGAGACACCCTGCTGAGTTCCTAGAAAAGCTGTTATGCTTGGAGCAGGAAGTTAAGCTAAACTAAGCTGAGTTGAGTTGAAGTTGAAGAAGCTCCCTTTTAACATCGGAACTAACATTGGGAGATAAGGCCCTTTTGCTCATAAAACTTGAAAGCTGCTTAACCCAGGACTTTTGGCAAGTACTTTATCTTTCTAAACTTCTTTCTGTTATCTCTTTGCTGTGTTATTGCTCTCTGTATATATATATATATATATATATATATATATATATATATATTGGCTACATCTTTTTCTGTAAATATTTTTATTGCACCCTTTTGACCTTTTAGTAGTAAATCTTACTTTCTGAGAGTGTTGAACTGTTTCTAAAGCTCTTTAATGCAAACTAAGAACCTCTGTCTCTGAAGAGCGCTCCTGTGTGTGTTTAAACCTCTGTATACCCTGTCTGCGGTGACAGTGGTATACAGAGGATTATTCAAACATAACAGTGTTATTGCTGATATTGCCGAGTTTCCTCTTTCTCTGTACAAAAAGGAGGTGGTGGCAGTGTGAAGGGTTAATTGCGTAATTAACCTGACCCAGTAACAATCACTCCCAGGCTCCCGGTACACAGATTGTGGTCCATTAGCTGGAAAATCTTTGTGCAGGGTGCAGCTGGGTGTGGCAATGTTACACACGTGACAGCGCGGTTTTAGATTGGCTAGTCCTTCGGTCACAAGTTTGGTGAGAAGGGCTGCAATCATCAGAATGTTCAAATATTGGGATTTTTTTTATAACCTAACCCTGCTTTAAACTTCTCCATAACTTTATCCCTGACCTGTCTGGTGTGTTCTTTGGCCTTCATGATGCTGTTTGTTCACTAATGCTCTCTTACAAGCTATATAGTTACATAGTCTGGCTGAAAAAAGACAAACGTCCATCCAGTTCAACCATAGAAAAAAAAAAAGATATAATCCTATACCCCCAGCTGATCCAGAGGAAGGCAAAAAAAAACCCAGCAAAGCACGATCCAATTTGCTCCTGCTGGGAAAAAAATTCCTTCCTGATCCCCCCGAGAGGCAATTGGATATTCCCTGGATCAACTTTACCAAGCTTCTGAGGGCTTCACAGAACAGCTGTATTTATACTGAGATTAAATACCCACCTGACTTCTAAAGGCAATTGGTTCCACTAAATTTTAGTTAAGAATATCAAAAGGGCTGAATTCAAATGCACAGCACACTTTTCAAATATTTATTGGTAAAAAAATTTGAAAACCATTTATCATTTTCCTTCCACTTCACAATTATGTGCCACTTTGTGTTGCTCATCACATAAAATCCCAATAAAATACATTTACGGTTTAGGTTGTAACATGACAAAATGTGGAAACTTTTAAGGGGTATGAATACTTTTTCAAGGCACTGTATATATTGTAATTGTTTATTTTAATCAATTTACAAAATGCAAAGTGAGTGAACAGAAGAATAATTTAATCAAATCATTGTTTGGAGTGACTACCCTTTAGAACTTCAAACCAGCATCAATTATTAAGCCATCCACTCAGCAGGGACCAGCCAAGATTCGATCCATCTATGGGCAGGCTATAGCAGCCAGCAGTTATCACAATAGTGCTGCAGGAGGGATCCCCCATCAACACAGAGTGTGTTGCTGGGTTAATTAAGCAATTTTCTTTCATCCACCCGTGATGTACGGAAAAAAGATTGCAAAATCTATGGCTTGCCTTACACTTGAGCACTCTGTACACTTGCAAAAAGCCAGGGATTTTGTAGGATTAGAGTCAGGTGTATAATTAACCAATTATACTGAACAGGTGCTAATGATCATCAATTTCATATGTAGGTTGAAATACAGTCATTTTCTGAAACAGAAACAGCTGTGTAGGCTTAAAACTGGGGGAGGAACAGCCAAACTCTGCTTCTAAGGTGAGTTTGTGGAAGACAGTTTCATGTCACAGGTCATACACCATGGTAAGACTGAGCACAGCAACAAGACACAAGGTAGTTATACTGCAAAAGCAAGGTCGCCTTCAGGCAAAGTTTTCAAAGCATATACGGGTTTTAAGATGTGCTGTTCAAGCTGTTTGAAGAAGAACAAAGAAACAGTCAACGTTGAGGACCATACATGCAGTGGTCGGCCAAAAAAACAATGTAGCAGATGAAATACACAGCATGCTACTTCCCTTCAGTATTGGAAGGTGTCCAGCAGTGCCATTAGTACAGAACTGGTGGAAACCAGTAGGACCCAGGTATACCCATGTACTGTCTTGGAAAGGTCTGGCCAGAAGTGCTCTCCATGGAAGAATTGTGGCCAAAAAGCCATTGCTCTGATGTGGAAACTAGGCTAAGTGACTCAACTATGCATGAAAACATACAGTGCATCCAGAAAGTATTCACAGCGCTTGACTTTTGCCACATTTTGTTATGTTACAGCCTTATTCCAAAATGGATTAAATTCATTTTTTTCCTCAACATTCTACAAACAATATCCCATAATGACAACGTGAAAGAAGTTAGTTTTTAAATCTTTGCAATTTTTTAAAAATAAAAAAAAGCACATGCACAAAAGTATTCACAGCCTTTGCTAAATACTTTGTTGAAGCACCTTTAGCACCAATTACAGCCTCAAGTCGTTTTGCGTATGATGCTACAAGCTTGGCACACCTATTTTTGGGCAATTTCTTCCATTCTTCTTTGCAGTACCTCTCAAGTTCCATCAGGTTGGATGGGGAGAGTCGGAGCACAGCCATTTTCAGATCTCTCCAGAGATATTCAAGTCTGGACTCTGGCTGGGTCACTCCAGGACATTCACAGAGTTGGCCTGTAGCCACCCCTTTGTTATGTGGGCTGTGTGCTTAGGGTTGTCCTGTTGAAAGATGAACCGTCACCTCAGTCTAAGGACCAGGGCGCTCTAAAATAGCCTTTCATCAAGGATATCTCTGTACATTGCTGCATTCATTTCTTCTTCGATCCTGACTAGTCTCCCAGTTCCTCCCGCTGAAAAAAATCCCCACAGCATGATGCTTCATCTGTAGAGATGGTATTGGCCAGGTGGTGAGCAGTGCCTGGTTTCCTCCAGACATGAGGCTTGGCATTCAGGCGAAAGAGTTAAGTCTTTATTTCATCAGACCAGAGAGTTTTGTTTCTCATGGTCTGAGAGTCCCTCAGGTACCTTTTGGCAAACTCCAGACGGGCTGCCATTTGCCTTTTACTGAGGAGTGGCTTCTATCTGGCCACTCTACTATACAGGCCTGATTGGTGGAGTGCTGCAGAGATGGTTGTTCTGGAAGGTTCTCCTCTCTCCACAGAGAAACGCTGGAGCTCTTTCAGAGTGACCATTGGGTGCTTGGTTACCTCCCTGGCTAAGGCCCTTCTCCCTCGATCACTCATTTTGGCCGGGTAGCCCGCTCTAGGAAGGTTCCTGGTGGTTCCAAACTTCTTCCATTTATGGATGATGGAGGCCACTCCAATCCAATGGGACCTTCAGTGCTGCAGAAATTTTTCTGTACCCTTCCCCAGATCTGTATCTTGATACAATCCTGTCTCGGAGGTCTATGGACAATTCCTTGGACTTCAAGGCTTGGTGTGTGCCCTGACATGCACTGTTAACTGTGGGACCTTATATAGACAGATTGATACCTTTCATAATCATGTCCAATAAACTGAATTTCCCACAGGTGAACTCCAATCAAGTTGTGAAAACATCTCAAGGATGATCAGTGGGAACAGGATGCACCAGAGCTCAATTTTGAGTGTCATGGCAAAGGCTGTGAATACTAATGTACATGTCAGGAGAAACAGAAGATAAGTGAGCGCTTATGTGACAATATATACTAAGCAGCAGCTGTACACCAGAAAAGGCACCGTATCAAACCTTCAATAGCATATATATGTAAAGGGAGGGAGGTGCAGCGCTATATATGCAGACAAATGATGAATAAACACCGATAATGCACAATAATAAACGGTGACTGTAAGTTAATAACGCCACTAAATGGTGGCTAAGGTGAGAAAAGTAAACAGTCCAATGAAGGAGTGCTCTTAAGATCCAGGGTGATCTTCAGACGTCCAGTAAAAGGACCATCGGGTGATAAAATATAAAGACTGCGCACTCACCAGATACGCAATCTTTATGCGCATTTGTGTAAATATCACTGGACCTCCTGTGTCATCATCCTGGTCTGGTCAGATCTGGTCAGCATATCCCTCATGGCCTGGTACCCGGATGAATGCAGCTTTTCTGTAGATTTGGCCGGCTCCCACCAGAACTCAAATAAATAGAAATAGAAGGGGCTTAGTAAGCTGCACCCCTATGACTACGAGCCTTCGCTCGAAACGCGTCAGGGAAGGCTACAGCAGGTTGGACGCATCACCGCCGGCGCCACGAGGGGCCCCGGCGGCCATCTTTGATTTACTCCTGGGTCAGTACCATTTTTTGTGTGTTGGATTTCCTGCTATCCTGTGCCCCTAATAAAGATACCTAAGGATATTACACTATGTGGCCCTTTCTATTTATTTGAGTTCTGGTGGGAGCCGGCCAAATCTACAGAAAAGCTGCATTCATCCGGGTACCAGGCCATGAGGGATATGCTGACCAGATCTGACCAGACCAGGATGATGACACAGGAGGTCCAGTGATATTTACACAAATGCGCATAAAGATTGCGTATCTGGTGAGTGCGCAGTCTTTATATTTTATCACCCGATGGTCCTTTTACTGGACGTCTGAAGATCACCCTGGATCTTAAGAGCACTCCTTCATTGGACTGTTTACTTTTCTCACCTTAGCCACCATTTAGTGGCGTTATTAACTTACAGTCACCGTTTATTATTGTGCATTATCGGTGTTTATTCATCATTTGTCTGCATATATAGCGCTGCACCTCCCTCCCTTTACATATATATACTAATGTACATGTGGTTTTATTAATTTTATTTTTAATAAATTGCAAAGATTTCAAAACGAACTTCTTTCATGTTGTCATTATGGGGTATTGTTTGTAGAATGTTGAGAGAAAAAAATAAATGTAATTCATTTTGGAATAAGGCTGTAACATAACAAAATATGGCAAATGTTAAGAGCTGTGAATACTTTCTGGATGCACAGTAGGAACTGGCATGCAGAAAAATGGCATGATGAGTCAAACTTGAAATATTTGGCTGTAGCAGGAGGAAGTTTGTTATGGAGAGCAGTACAATAATGAGTGTCTGCAAGCAATAGTGAAGCATGGTAGAGGTTCCTTGTCAGTTTGGGGCTGCATTTCTGCAAACTGAGTTGGAGCTTTGGTCAGGATCAATGCTGAGAAATACAGCCAGATAATCGTCCATCATGCTATACCATCAGGGAGGCATATGATTTGCCCAGCAGGACAACAGCCTCAAAAATACAGCCAATGTCATTAAAGTGTTACTAAACGCACAACAGTAAATTCAGTCTGTATATGCAGTAAAGGATACTCGGTATACTTACTGTGGAACCTAAGGGGTTAATCCTCTGCACTGTGTAAAAAATGCTGTCTGATCCTGTCTTCTCTGCTCCTCCCCTTCTTCTACTGTCCCCAATCCATCTGCTAATAGTACAGATCTCTAAGAGTCACTCTGCACATGCTCAGTTTAGTGTGTATTGCTAGAGAGTTTTTTTTCTTTGGGAGGGTGCATGTGATTAGTACACAGCCAATCAGCATTGTCCAGACAGAGGGTCAGGGGTTATGCAGTCTCATAGAACAGTTAGAGGAGAATGAAAACTAGTTTAAGAACTATCTTCAGCATTAAGAACAAAAAGTCCTAGAAATGATGGTTTGGCCCCCACAGGTTCCTGATCTCAACATCATCGAGTGTCTGGGATTACATGAAGAAACAGAAGTATTTGAGGCAGCCTACATCCACAGAAGATCTGTGGTTAGTTTTCCAAGATGTTTGGAACAACCTACTGTACCTTCCTGAGTTCCTTCAAAAACTGCAAGTGTACCTAGAAGAATTGATGCTGTTTTGAAAGCAAAGGGTGATCACACCAAATATTGATTTGATTTGGATTTCTCTTCTGTTCATTTACAGCATTTTTTTTACACCTGCCTAAAACGTTTGCTCAGTAATATATACATTTACACATACACTGCACCTAATAATACATACAAACAGGGTCTCTATATAAATGTTAAATAGCATTGAAGTTACCGTTGCTTCACAAGTGTCCAGTATGCTAAGTATAAGGCTCTTCAGTTCACTCAGGGCAGTGCGGAGGCTCCCAGCTGGCACGTCTTTGGCAGATGAGGTTTCAGAAGATTCGTCCATAGAGGAGTCTGTGGATACAGCAGAATCTGCACTTTCATTGCCTCTGAGCTGGCAGCAAAGAGATCGGACTTGGCAGTGTGCTTCCCAGAGCTGCAACCTTAACTAGAAGTAAAAAACACATTGCAATGTTATTATGGGTAAACTGGGACATGGATCTGATTTATATAATGGGTTTTCCATTACCATTGTAATTCAAAAGTGAATGTAAAGAGACCCTGTCACCAACTTAAAAAAATTCAAGTAAACGCAGAAAAGTCAAGAATTTTAAATGTTTACTTGCAGTGTTTTTCCTTTATAGAAATTATTTTTTATTCACTTACATGTGTCTTTGAATGTACTAGAAACATTTTCTAGTTATTTCCCTAGAACAGATTTTTGTGTGTAATAGCCCTCCCCTCTTCTAGGACTGTCTACTTACTCTTTGTGCTGACCAAGCTCCTCCACATCTCCTATAACCTCCCTGCATAAACTTTTATGTAGCTGTTGGAAGAGTGAAAGGGAATACTATAGCAGGGGTCTCCAAATTATGGCCCTCCAATTCCCATCATGCCTTTGCCTTTGGGAGTCTTGCCTGTGGCTGTCAGAGTCTTGCAAAGCCTCATGGGACTTGCACTTCCTCAACACCTGGAGGGCCATAGTTTGGAGACCCTAAGTGTTCCTTGAGTGACAGCTCTGAGTCTGCTGGGGCTGCTGACTCCATATTCAAGATGGCAGCACCCAGCTCAGTACTTTTAAATATTTAAACTAGGGAGACTTTTACAAGTACTTAAAAACATGTGCATAAAATATGTTAAATACAAATATAATCTTAAGGGAAGATTTTTGTTTTTTTCAAACTCTTCCATGTTCTAACATAGCAGAATCTCATATGCACACAATTACAGTGAAGGAAATAAGTATTTGATCCCCTGCTGATTTTGAATGTTTGCCCAGTCACAAAGAAATGATCAGTCTAAAAATCAAATGGTAGGTGTATTGTAACACTGAGAGACAGAATAGCAACAAAAAAAATTCAAAAGAAATGCATGTCTAACAAATTATGCACTGATTTGCATGTTCATGATGGAAATAAGTAATAGATCCCCTATCATTCAGCAGGATTTCTGGCTACCAGGTGTCTTTCATACAGGTAACAAGCTGAGATTAGAAGCAGTCTCTTAAAGGGAGTGCTGCTAATCTCATTTTGTTACTTGTATAAAAGACACCTGTCCACAGGAGCAATCAAACAATCAGATTCCAAACTCTCCACCATGGCAAAGACCAAATAGCTGTCCAAGGATGTCAGGGACAACAAAAAAATTCAAAAGAAATGCATGTCTAACAAATTATGCACTGATTTTCATGTTCATGAGGGAAATAAGTATTTGATCCCCTTCACAAAATATGACTTAGTACTTGGTGGCAAATCCCTTGTTGGCAATCACAGAGGTTACACATTTCCTGTAGTTGGCCACCAGGTTTGCACACATCTCAGGAGGGATTTTGGCCCACTCCTCTTGGCTGATCCTCTCCAAGTCATTAAGGTTTGGTGGCTGATGTTTGGCAACTTGAACTTTCAGCTCCCTCCACAGATTTTCAATCGGATTAGGGTCTGGAGATTGGCTAGGCCACTCCAGGACCTTAATGTGCTTCTTCTTGAGCCACTCGTTTGTTGCCTTGGCCGTGTGTTTTGGGTCATTGTCATGCTGGAACACCCATCCACAATCCATTTTCAATGCCCTGGCTGAGGGAAGGTGGTTCTCACCCAATATTTGATGGTACATTGCACCATCCATCTTCCCTTTGATGCGGTGCAGTTGTCCGGTCCCCTTAGCAGAAAAACACCCCCAAAGCAGAATGTTTCCACCACCATGTTTGATAGCTGGGATGGTGTTCTTGGGGTCATAGACAACATTCCTCCTCCTCCAAACACGGTGAGTTGAGTTGATGCCAAAAAGCTCGATTTTGGTCTCATCTGACCACAACACTTTCAACCAGTCCTCCTCTGCATCATTCAGATGTTCAGCGGCAAACTTCAGACGGGCCTGGACATGTGATTTCTGAAGTAGAGGGACCTTGGCACTGCAAGATTTCAATCCTTGTCGGCGTAGTGTATTACCAATTGTTTTCTTGGTGACTGTGGTCCAAGCTGCCTGGAGATCATTGACAAGATCCTCACGTGTAGTTCTGGGATGATTCCTCACTGTTCTCATGATCATTGACACTCCACGAGGTGAGATCTTGCATGGTGCACCAGACCTAGGGAGACTGACAGTTGTTTTGTGTTTCTTCCATTTGCGAATGATTGCACCAACTGTTGTCACCTTCTCACCAAGCTGCTTGGCGATAGTTTGGTAGCCTTGTGTAGGTCTACAATCTTGTCCCTGACATCCTTGGACAGCTCTTTGGTCTTTGCCATGCTGGAGAGTTTGGAATCTGATTGTTTGATTGCTCCTGTGGACAGGTGTCTTTTATACAAGTAAAAAAAAATGAGATTAGCAGCACTCCCTTTAAGAGACTGCTTCTAATCTCAGCTTGTTACCTGTATGAAAGACACCTGGTAGCCAGAAATCCTGATGAATGATAGGGGATCAAATACTTATCTCCCTCATGAACATGCAAATCAGTGCATAATTTGTTAGACATGCATTTCTTTTGAATTTTATGTTGCTATTCTGTCTCTCAGTGTTACAATACACCTACCATTTGATATTTATACTGATCATTTCTTTGTAAGTGGGCAAACATTCAAAATCAGCTGGGGATCAAATACTTATTTCCTTCACTGTACATATAACACCCAACACAATTTACTAGTTATTAAAATACCTCTCCTACACCCTACAATTGTCTACATTAGTATGGGTGCCAATTCATGCTCATACTGTATGTGGCAAGTCCTTATACCAGGTTATAACTACAGTGATTCTGCTGCTAAAAATATGATCACTACAGTCCCAGCCAGTGTTAGTAAGAGACAGAACTCATTTGTTGCTTCTATTTTTAAGTGAAAACCAAAACCCCTTTAATACTTGACAAATATCTGCGTGATGTGGTTTTGCATATCATATCGCATGCTGTAAATTAGATCTTCAGGCCAACATACTGTAAAAGACCACCATGTAAACTGACCCTTTCGTACAAAAAAACAATCAGTGTCCCTGTGACCCTTGAGAAGGACCAATAAACGTGAACAGAAAACAACCAGTGGCCCTGCCGTCCTTGGAAAGGACCAATGGTAGATGCTGTAAGGAACCTGAAAAGCCCAACTTCTTAGGAGAGCCCTGGAATATGGGCAAATTAACCATCGAGCTTGGTGGAAGTGTAGGGAGGAACCCCACAGATAGACCACCTTGTGAGAAACAGAAGAGGGGTCAATTAGTAAGATAATACACAGCAGACCACTACAGGCAACAGTCCTGACCCCTGTCTTCAAGACAGGTCACAGGGAGAGTGAATTGCATTCTTACAGAAGGTGATAAAAGTAATCCTAGAAATGCAAGGAGGCCAGGTTTCAAGGATAATTGTTCACATGTAGGAAAAGAAAATGAGGAGGTCCCCAGAAAGAACACAAATAAACCCAACACACTGCAGAGTTAACAGAGAGAAAGAGGTGTTAGTCTTACAGAGGCCATTATAAGAGAATAACCTATTTGAGCACAAAGGAAGGGCTCTGCATGGACAAGGAGCACCTGAGGAAGGTCCCAGAGGGAAACAGAAAATCACAATGACAAAGAAGATCAACTAATGGCAAATAGGAGTGCACAAGGAGTACGAAGACAAGATGTTAGATAGAGGATATAAAGGCCTAACCTAGGTGTTTTGTGATTTGAAAAGGTAGAAATTGCAGTGTGAGAAATAGGAACATGTCCAAGGATGGGGTGACTTTTTGACATGCTAGGTGAGAACTATCTCACATGACAGATGTCAAAGTGTAGAGAGAACAATCTGCATGCTCCAGAGACTCGGAGGTTGGAATGTGCTTAACTGGTGAATATCAAGAAATTAGAGATGCTGGAAGATCTCTAGACAAGATTCTGTAGAGTAGTCACATAATTAAAGATGTATAGTGAGATGGGCAGGCAAGTGCTGAAGTACCTACAGACCACATGTGGAGAGGAAGCAAGCACATAAGGAGGTACTGAGAACAGGGGCCTGTGACATTTTCCAGTACCAGGAAAGAAGTCAGCCAGTGCAAAGGCCAGTTATATTTGAGGAGGTGAGAGCAGGATTTACCAGCTGGTAAAACAGGTAAATCTGATGGGAGGGCATAGCAAAACTCAGAGCAGAGTCTGAGGATTGTAGGCAAGGGAGGACTGTGTAGAGTAGGGAGCTCATGTAATGGAGCAAACCTCTGCCTGTAGTGAGGAGTAGACTTCCAATGACTCTGAGTGGAGAAGCAGAGCACTGGCTGTCCCGAAGGATCCTGCCAGTAGGAACTGGAGATGCAACTGACAGGAGCCAATTGCAGCATGTTCATGAATATTCATGATGTTCATGTTCAGTGATAGACAATACACAAGTATTGTGCTGAAGGGAATATAATTATAAGACTGAGGACAGCAAAAGAGATTCTTTGATTACCTCCCTGAAGGACCTTGACAAATGTAGAGCAATTGTTAACAGAGGTCTACCTCTGTTAACAATTGCTGGAGGCACCTTTTAATGCAAAGAATTGATGGAGGCACCTTTTAATGCAAAGAAGTCTTTGAGCAGGTCCAGTGGGCTAAGTGGTGATGCCATGAGGTGAAGGACCTGCAATAGATGATGATTCCCTGAGGGACAAACAGGTCAGATACATACGGTATGGGAGACCCATAGAATAGGGAAACATGATTGAGGATAGCGGGGTAGGAACCCCCCTCCACAAATAGCTGCCCCAAGGGAACTTCCAAAGAGGTTTTTCCCCTAGGAAAGATATGCACAAAAGCCACTTTTCAGGATGGCAGAACCAGGCTTTAAACCTTAAGATTCTGCACACATGCTGAGAAAGTAAAGACATTCTGGATATCTGACGGATCACATTCTCCATGGCACTGCCGAGGGCAAGAGTTGTGGAACATCTATAAATCGGAGAAAGTTCACTGTTGATTTCTCCAGTCCAGTTTGCCATGGCCTGGGTAACTAACAAGATGGCAATAGCTGGTTGCAGAACTGAGTCTACCAAGGCGAGGGGGACTTCAAAAGAGTCTCCTAGGTGCCTATAAACCGAATCCTTAAAGGATTCCATAAATAGAAACGATAGATTGATTACTTCAAGAATATCTGGTTTCACAGTGGGAACAGACCGTCTCTTCCTAAACTCCCGCTTCCATGGGGAGGATGGAATAACCTCTCATTATATAAGGCCCACTCAGCTTGATCAAGAATAGGGAAAGAATAGGGAAATGGTGACCAGAAGTGTGTAGTCAGGAGCCATGCTGAGTCACATCGATGTGAAAGGACACCATTGAAAACAATGTGGCTCCCTTGCAATTCTGTGTGACTCAAGTTGCATCTGAAATTGCATTAGTGTGAATCAGGCCTTAAGGTACAGAGAAACCCTATCTTACCTTGTCAATGTCCCTTATCCCATCCAAGATCCAGGCTTTGCCCATTACAATCTTTAGGGTTTGGTTGCCAAAGGGATGGACCACGACTCGACATGTATAGCATCTTGCAGTTAACGCACTCATTTCATCACGTACCAAGGTAGGCAACGCATGCAGGATCCAGTGCTTGAAGCAAACTTTACAGGCTGACCCTACTGTTACAATGTCTGGGTAAGGTTCCCAAGATGTTCATTGAAGGTAACTGATATAGACACTGCTAATGAGCCATAAAGCAATAAGCGGTTGGATCGTAAAAGAAGTTTCAGTCGAGCAATGGAGGATAACTGATAAAAAATAGAGATTGGGTCAATCACCCAAGGACACTAACAAAACACTGCAGCCTCAAGAAGTGGGCAAGGTTACAGTGGGCATCAAAAGTTTGGGCACCCCAGCTAAAAATTTGTATTAATGTGCATAAAGAAGCCAAGGAAAGATGGAAAAATCTCCAAAAGGCATCAAATTACAGATTAGACATTCTTATAATATTTCAACAAAAGTTAGATTTTATTTCCATCATTTAAACTTTCATAATAACAGAAAACAAAAAAATGGCGTCTGCAAAAATTTGGGCACCCTGCAGAGTTAATATCTTGTACTGCCCCCTTTGGCAAGTATCACAGCTTGTAAACGCTTTTTGTAGCCAGCCAAGAGTCTTTCAATTCTTGTTTGAGGTATCTTTGCCCATTCTTCCTTACAAAAGTCTTCCAGTTCTTTGAGATTTCTGGGCTGTCTGTCACCCACTGCTCTTTTAAGGTCTATCCATAGATTTTCAATTATGTTGAGGTCAGGAGATTGTGAAGGCCATGGCAAAACCTTCAGTTTACGCCTCTTGATGTAATCCCCCGTGGATTTCGAGGTGTGTTTAGGATCATTATCCATTTGTAGAAGCCATCCTCTCTTTAACTTCAGCTTTTTCACAGATGGCATCAAGTTACCATCCAAAATTTGCTGAAATTTTATTGAATCCATTTTTCATTCTACTCATGAGATGTTCCCTGTGCCACTGGCTGCAACACAAACCCAAAGCATGATTGATCCAACCCCATGCTTAACAGTTGGACAGAGGTTCTTTTCATTAAATTCTGTGCCCCTTCTTCTCCAAACGTACCTTTGCTCATTCCGGCCAAAAAGTTCAATTTTAACCTCATCGGTCCACAGAACTTGTTTCCAAAATGCATCAGGCTTGTCTATATGTTCATTTGCAAAGTTCAAACGATGATTTTTGTGGTGAGGACATAGAAGAGGTTTTCTTCTGATGACTCTTCCATGAAGACCATATTTGTACAAGTATCTCTTTATAGTGGAATAGTGTACCACAACTCCTGTGTCTGCCAGATCTTTCTGGAGGGATCATGCAGTCAAACGTGGGTTTTGAATTGTTTTTCTCACAATCCTGCGAGCTGTTCTGTCTGATATTTTTCTTGGTCTTCCAGATGTTGCTTTAACTTCCACTGTTCCCGATGACTGCCATTTCTTAATTACATTCCGAACAGAGGATATTGACATCTGAAAACGCTTTGCTATCTTCTTATAGCCTTCTCCAGCTTTGTGAGCGTCAACTATTTTCAGTTTCAGTTTTCTAGACAACTGCTTAGAAGAACCCATGGTGCTGATTGTTGGGGCAATGTCAGATGAGTCTGGGCATTTAAAACCTTTGAGATTGACATAACCTGGTCTGCCCAGACGATGATTGAGAACAATCCATGACACTGGCAGGTCTCAGCTTTGCAAAGGGGGCAGTGCATGCTATAAATTCTGCAGGGTGCCCAAACTTTTGCAGACGCCATTTTTTTGTTTTCTGTTATTCTGAAAGTGTAAATGATGGAAATAAAATCTAACTTTTGTTGACATATTATAAGAATGTCTAATCTGTAATTTGATGCCTTTTGGAGATTTTTCCATCTTTCCATGGCTTCTTTATGCACATTAATACAAATTTTTAGCTGGGGTGCCCAAACTTTCGATCCCCACTGTATATAGGTACACTGGAGGGTTATTCCCCACAAAGATTTTGCCAGTGTCCAAACACCTAAAGGTAGTGGCATTTAACTCATGAGCCAAGAATCAACTCCTGTGTCTTGTACAGAATGTTTAAGGAATGGTTAAAACCCCTGTCAGTTTTTTTATGTTTGTGTCCTATTGAGGAGTTTTATTTTTCCTTCCTGTTCCACAGGTACCTTTAGATATCTCTAAATTGAGGGGCATTCTCCTGTTAGATATCACTACAACATGTCTACCCTATTGAACATTTTCCCTAACCTCTTCTCCTGTTGCTGTGACAATTTGGATTTCCTATGACATTCTTTACCAGAGGCAGTGCTCACCAGGACCAATAGCGAGGGTGACTCTTCCCAGTAAAGACAAAGACAAAAGAAAAATCTGTGGGGATGCACTGGATACCTTTAGCTGCCATTGCGCTCTTGCTGGGTGTCCAGTGCATCCCTGTACTTTGAGGGATGGGCTCCCTCTAGGCAGGTCTGCCTTTAATCTATCCACTGATATATGTGCTCCAATTTTAGGAGGCTCTCGAAATTATAGAGTTAGGACCGCAATTCAATGGGGTGCCTAGATGTGGGCACTGCGGCTTACACATATATTTGCAAATGTGTGCAACTAAACCCCTTATTTTTAAATGTGAACTGTTAGAAAGGGTCCATTTGGTTTTGCTGCAGGCTAGCTGGTAAGTGAGATGGGAATTTTTGTTTGTTTTTTTGTTTGGTTTGGTTGTGTGCCGCCCTTCAGTGTTCTCCTTGCTGCAAGGGCTGGTTGTAGTTTGGGGCCATTTGTTCGAGCAATAAAAACCTGACAGAGGTGTAACACCTCCTAAAATGTAAAAAAATTAAAAAACATACACTGTAAATCCATCTTTAAATATGCTAGTTAGAGTTAAATATTTTTATAGGTGGCTTTATATTAACTTTATGTAATCCCTGGACAGCAGGTCTGAGGCTGAGAGAGGAAGAGGTAGGAGAAGAACTGTGATGCAAGAAGGTTCTACTACTTTGTAGTAGGCTGTCAATCTAACACTAGGAGCTTACTAAAAGGTGAGAAAGTAAGGTAAGTGAAGTTATGGCCTTATCAGTGTAACTATTCTCATAGTCAGTGATCAAGCTGTAATGCTTAACTGCAGTGTAGAAACGTAAGCTCGCTAACCTGGCTTTGCGGTATGGCAAGTGTGTCTGGATCACAAGACTATCTCTGCATGCCTCACTGCTCCAAAGCTGCCCATATCCTCCTGAATCCTGCATACTATCTGGGTGCTGAATCCCAAAAGCCTGCTCTTGCTCCACGCTGCACACAAATTCAAAGGAGGCAAGCTGAACACTGATGACATCTTGAAGGTCCAGTTAGCTGTACTGAGCAAAAATCTTTGTGATTAAACTCTGCTCATGGTGAAGTGAGTTACAATGAGGGGGCTCAGGTGGAAGGTCAGGAGTCAGTACTGTATCTTGCTTGCTTGCTTAGTAAAGCTAACTGGATTCCCAAGACGTCATCAATGTGCAACCTGATTCACAAGGCTGGCTGAACAAAAATAAAAACCTTTTGGCAGGTAAGACTGTTCAGATACATGTATTTCAACAGTGTATTACGCCATTTGCCCACTGATCCATCCTCAAGATATTTCATATATTGTTATGAGAATGCCTTCAATCATAAGGCTTTGCTGACGGCTCTATCTATCAGGTTTCCAGTGAGTGACAAGGACAAAGCTTCCATCACAGAGATAACACTTCTAAACACATTCACAGTATCAACAAGGTAGACGTCTGAGTGAACATACTGTAATGAAGCTTTGGCTGATCCTTTCTTTTTTCTTAAACACCAGCACACAGATATAAGAGATTAGGACACAGATAGTATGTATGGCCAAATATGACAAACAGCATCTGTAGCTAGAAATGTTTTAAAGTTCAGTTCTAAAGGACAGTATAAAAGCATAAACTGTCTAATATAGAGTATAAAGTATATTTGCTTAGGACATTTACAGACGGTAATGATCATTGTCAGAAGTCAGCTGATCACATTAAAGTTTTCTATGAAAGGGTAAATCCTGCCATTAGCCATTACTATATGTGCACCAACTGGCAGGGTTACTGTCCAATCAAAATGTGACTAAAGGTGGCCCTCAAAATAAAGTTCAAATTTTATGTCTTTTGGAAGGCATGAAGGATATACCTGTTCCCGCTCCTGTTCCTGTTCCTCGGCCTCTATACTTTGCTCAATCTCTGACAGCAGTGAGGTACTTGTGCTGTTTAGATTTTGGAGACTCTTTTCCTCTCTGAGTTCTTCCATCTTCACCTGCAGCTGCCGATAAGAAAGCCTCAGCTCTTCCAGTTCCATCTGGCTCTCCCCCAACTGCAGAACAACATAAAAACTTGTCACATTCAAAGAGAAAAATGTTAGAGTTCCAGCAATATAGTTAATAAACACTCCTAAATACTTAGGCACATTTTAAATATTGTGCAAATATAGTTAAACATGTAAAAGATAATTAAGAAGAAAAATGACAAGGCTGTCATGAGCTTAGGGCATAACTAAACGTGCCTCTGCTTCAGTGAGGTGACATCTGCAAGCTCCCTCGCTAGCCTCCAGGTTATTTTGAGGTTCAGCGTGTTCATCCATCTCGGTTAGTGGGATAAGATTATATCATGCAAACACTGAGGCATACCGACTAGTGTATACTGATTTCTGCATGCCCAGCTCAGTGTACACTGTAGAGAAGTTTGGAAGCAGGAAGGTAAGAAACATTTTTTTGCAGATGAAACCTGGTATGTCTTTGCTGCAAAAAAAAAATCTTCCTGCTTGCAAACTATTTTTTTTTAACTGAAGTGCCACTTTTCATCTACGCCATGTTGTACATTTTTTTTATTAAATTGAAAAGCTGAAAAAGCTGAACACAATGAATGCATGAAGCAATAAATGGAGAAAATAGGTTTCTAACAGCAATTACACTGGCATTAGCTTCAATTTTCTAATGCATACTAGAACATTGGGTTTTGTTTGGCTGCTTTAATTGAGATAAACATGTTTTCCTTCTGACTAATATTACAGTGTGCGTAGCTTCATATCATTCAAGTGACATTAAAGTGTATGTAAAACCAAAACCTTTTTCAGCTAGGTCTTGTTCACACTGGGCATGTGGAAGGCCGTGTTTACCTGCACACCTGTGCAGGCAGCCCCATTGCTATCAATTGGGACATAGCAGCTGCACAGGCCAAAAGTAACCACATAAATGTCAGATTGGGAGCAGTGGCTGTCTGTGCAGCTGCTGCATCCCAACTGATATCAATGGGGCTGCCTGCACTGGAATGCATGGAACACTTGTGCATCCCCATGCAGGTAAACACAGCCCTCCACCGTGGTATGCTTAAATACACCTCGTGTGAATGTGGCCTTAAGGCTCATTCACACTTTGCCGTTTTTGTGTGTTATGTGAAGGACAAGCATTTTAACACACACAGTGTCATGTGTTAATGTGCATTGCATTAAGGCAGCCCATTCCTGCTGACACACCATATATTTACATTCAGCAATTTTTTCAGACATGGTAGTGTGTTGGGGTGTGCTGCATTGCACGCAAGCTATGTTGTCTTGGGTGTTCAACTCAAAATGGAAATCCATAATTGCAGGGTTGTCACAGGAACAGGGAGTGACCCCTGGTTCACATATATGCGGCCGTGCGGGTCGCGTTTTGTGGGGCATGAGAGCCCATTCATTTGAATGGACTCCTGTGCCTCGTGACACGCAGGGAAGAAGTCTCTGCACTTCTGAAAACTCAGCTAGGTTCCCAGTAAGGTTGCATTTTCCAGTGCGGGTGGCGTGCCATTAGAACTAATGGCACCCGCCCGCGGGTCCGCATTCCTCTGTGCAGGTGGTACGTCTGCACAGATTTTCATGCAGATCTGCAGCCGTACCACCCGCACATATGTGAACCTAGCCTGAGGGAAAATCTTTCAATGGGGACATCTGTTCTGGTGACCATTGTCTAAATGACAAAGTATTTCCCCCTACTTTGGAGAGTTTTTTTTTTAATTCCTGCTGCATCTTTGGGTCAGGGAGTGAAAGAAAACCACCCCAATCAGGATAGGATTGCAAAAAAAAAAAAAAAAAGAAAAAAAAGATGACAGGGTCTTACCCGTTTCTTACTTGTTTTAGTTTACATTTGAAGGCCTGCATATCTGAGAAAACACATTTTACTACAATGCATAGTAATGCATGATTGTTGTGTTGAGTTGCCATTCATTTTGAATGTTATACCAATGTACCCTCAAAACACACGCCAACACACATGCATTGCAGAGCACCAAAAGACAGACGAGAAGCTTCTGGCACCCCAGTGCATTCATTTTAAACGGCCACCAAACACACCTTGCAAATCACCCCTTGCAAACACACGTACACTGCAGTACAGGTACCAAAACACACAGATGCTTAAATGTGTTAAAAGGTGTACTGTACATATTATTTAATACAAAACTAAGTAATTCAAATTTAAAATCACTCCTATATAGAAAATTGGAATCTCTAGTAACATGAATGCATTCATTGTTATCTAATTCCATCTTTCATCATCACCAACACGTTATGCTTTCTCTCCTATGACATTTAGAAAACTGGGTGGACCAGCCTGGCTAATTTTGATCTATCTACAAGCATGGGCACCTGAACTAATTCCCTGCACTCTCCTCTTTCGCTGTCATTAGAATTTCTGAAACTATTTGGGAAATACTTTCATATATCTAACAATATGTGCTGAGCTTTCCTCTTCTTCATCATTTTACTCTCATTCTAAAAACCTTTGGGAAAATCATATGAGCTAACCCAGATATTATTTCATTCACTTGTAAAATCCCTTTCTGGCAGATTCTGGCAGTTGACAGGTGAACGATAGGAATCAAATGAATCTTACTGTCAGTTTAGAAAATCTTATACAAATCTAATGGGCTGCACAGAAACACACTTGTACAAAAGTAGACTAAGGCACCTGTAGGCACCAACATACATACATTGCAGGCACCAACATACATACAGTCAGGCCCATAAATATTGGGACAGCAACACAATTCTAACATTTTTGGCTCTATACACCACCACAATGGATTTGAAATTAAACAAACAAGATGTGCTTTAACTGCAGACTAACAGCTTTAATGTGAGGATATTTACATCCAAATCAGGTGAACGGTGTAGGAATTACAACAGTTTGCATATGTGCCACCCACTTGTTAAGGGACCAAAAGTAATGGGTCAATTGGTTTCTCAGCTCTTCTATGGCCAGGTGTGTGTTATTCCCTCATTATCCCAACTACAATGAGCAGATAAAAGGTCCAGAGTTAATTTCAAGTGTGCTATTTGCATTTGGAATCTGTTGCTGTCAACTCTCAAGATGAGATCCAAAGAGCTGTCACTATCAGTGAAGCAAGCCATCATTAGGCTGAAAAAACAAAACAAACCCATCAGAGAGATAGCAAAAACATTAGGCATGGCCAAAACAACTGTTTGGAACATTCTTAAAAAGAAGAAATGCACCTGTGAGCTTAGCGACACCAAAAGACCCGGAAGACCATGGAAAACAACTGTGGTGGATGACCGAAGAGTTCTTTCCCTGGTGAAGAAAACACCCTTCACAACAGTTGGCCAGATCAAGAACACTCTCCAGGAGGTAGGTGTATGTGTGTCAAACTCAACTATCAAGAGAAGACTTCACCAGAGTGAATACAGAGGGTCCACCACAAGATGTAAACCATTGATGAGCCTCAAAAACAGGAAGGCCAGATTAGAGTTTGCCAAAAGACATCTAAAAAAGCCTTCACAGTTCTGGAACAACATCCTATGGACAGATGAGACTAAGATCAACTTGTACCAGAGTGATGGGAAGAGAAGAGTATGGAGAAGGAAAGGAACTGCTTATGATCCTAAGCATACCACCTCATCAGTGAAGCATGGTGGTGGTAGTGTCATGGCGTGGGCATGTATGGCTGCCAATGGAACTGGTTCTCTTGTATTTATTGATGATGTGACTGCTGACAAAAGCAGCAGGATGAATTCTGAAGTGTTTCGGGCAATATTATCTGCTCATATTCAGCCAAATGCTTCACAACTCATTGGACGCCGCTTCACAGTGCAGATGGACAATGACCCAAAGCATACTGCAAAAGTAACCAAAGAGTTTTTTAAGGGAAAGAAGTGGAATGTTATGCAATGGCCAAGTCAATCACCTGACCTGAATCCGATTGAGCATGCATTTCACTTGCTGAAGATAAAACTGAAGGGAAAATGCCCCAAGAACAAGCAGGAACTGAAGACAGTTGCAGTAGAGGCCTGGCAGAGCATCACCAGGGATGAAACCCAGCGTCTGGTGATGTCTATGCATTCCAGACTTCAGGCTGTAATTGACTGCAAAGGATTTGCAACCAAGTATTAAAAAGTGAAAGTTTGATTTATGATTATTATTCTGTCCCATTACTTTTGGTCCCTTAACAAGTGGGTGGCACATATGCAAACTGTTGTAATTCCTACACCGTTCACCTGATTTGGATGTAAAGACCCTCAAATTAAAGCTGAAAGTCTGCAGTTAAAGCACATCTTGTTTGTTTCATGTCAAATCCATTGTGGTGGTGTATAGAGCCAAAAATGTTAGAATTGTGTTGATGTCCCAATATTTATGGACCTGACTGTACATTGCAACATTATTACCTTAGAAACTGCCTCATTTACACCAGGTGTACTAAAGTGTATGCCCTCGGAGGATCATGTTAACCTGCACAGGGATGGCCAGGTGTTCCGGGAATCCCCATGCACGAAGTCCTGTTGATGACAATTGGGACGCACTGCTCCCAATTTGACTCGACCCACCCAGATGTGAAATTGGGAGCAGCTGCTGTGTCTGTGCAGTCACTGCATCCCAAATTACATCAAGTAGACTGCATGGAACACCTGTGCATCCCAGGTGAAGACCCTTCAAGGGTGTAAGTGTAAGGGAATTCCTGTGAGACGGCTGGTGAATAGACGTGCGCATGTGCACAGAAATGCACGATCACGCACACGCACTGTGAAGATTGGCACCAGACGGACTATTTAAGAAGTGCCTCTGCATGTGCTGAGTGCTGACTGGTCTTCAGCTCCCCCGTGTCCTGCTTGTTCCTGTGTGATTCCCTTGTTGCTGACCTGGCTTGTTCCTCACCTGACTCTGATTGATCTCCTGATTGATACTGGTTCCTGACTTCGGCTCTGCTCCTGACCTTGGCTTTCCTTCTGATTCTGTACCGTGCTGCACGACTGTTGATGACCCTGGCTATTCCTATGACACTGCTCCTGTCTCTTACCCTCACTAACTGCCTTGCTCTGGTGCACGCCTGGCAATCTACAAAACCTGCTCTGCATGTTACTACTGTGCCTGAATCAGAAGATCACCAGTCTTCCAGAGTCATCATCTGCAAGAGCTGCAAACAACAACTACTGGCGCTCTTGTCCCCCTGGTCCTAGACTCCCTCTGTTCCAACTCCAGCGGGGTCAGGGCTAGTGACACAAGTGAGGCCGACCTCGTCATATCAGTCTCCCATCAGGTACGTGACAGTAAGTTTCAGTAATCATCACGTGAACGAGGCCTTTGGCAATGTCAAGTTCCAAATGAATATCGCCTTTAAATGCTTGTTGAGGCCAAATTTTATCCTGTACACTTCAGCCCCTTTTCTCCACGTTTACCAAATGTAGAACTGCGTGTACCCTTTCACTGCACAGCAACACCTCCCGCTTTAGATGGATAAACCAATTTTATTTTTTAAATGCAGACTACAAATTTTTTACAGGGACACGGTCATTTTGTCCACACAGTGCAAAGAGACAGCATCTGCGAAAAATTCCCCTTCCCACCTGATACTCACCTTTACAGTGATACATTGCAGCTGGCATCACAATACATGGTTTTGGAGCTTAGAGGGAGCAATGACATCACCCTCAAATGACAATGCTGCTAGATCTAACCACTATCACATGGGAGTAGGTCACTGTTTCCCTCAAGCACTGTCACAAGGGAGGAGGTCTTTCTCTCACATACCTAAATATTTTGAGCTTGCTGATGTAGAGGATGGAGCAGTGGGGGATCTCTGCAGAAGTGAGTTTTAGCGGGGGGAAGGGAGGGGGTTTCCTAAACACTATCACAATGCCCTGAATGGGTTACAGTAGGTGTCAGGGTCTCTTTAAAATTATTAAAACTCTAGAAATGTGCATGGATATCTAATGCATAAACTAATAAGGAGCGGCACGGGGTTCCCAATCTTAAAGTGCTTAGGACAGATCTCCCAGCTTGGCATTCTAAGTTACATAGTTAGTCTGGTTGAAAAAAGACAAAAGTCCATCCAGTTCAACCATTAAAAAAAAAAAAAAAATTATAATCCTACACCCACAATTGATCCGGCGGAAAGAAAAAAACCCCAGCAAAGCATGATCCAATTTTCTCCAGCAGGGGAAAAAAATCCTTCCTGATCCCCCGAGAGGTGATCGGATATTCCCTGGATCAACTTTACCTATAAATGTTACTAACCAGTTATATTCTGTGTATCTAAGAAAGAATCCAGGCCTTTTTTAATGCAATCCACTGAGCTGGCCAGAACCAACTCTTGAGGAAGTCTATTCCACATTTTCACAGATCTCACTGTGAAGAAACCTTTCAGTGTTTGGAGATTAAATTTCTTTTCCTCCAGACGTAAGAGTGCCCCCTTGTCCTCCGTGATGACCTCAGGATGAATAACTCTACACCGAGTTCGCTATATGAACCACTGATGTATTTATACATGTTGATCATATCCACCCTTAATCTCCTCTTCTCAAGAGAGAATAAATTCAGTTCCTCTAATCTTTCCTCATAGCTGAGCTCCTCCATGCCTCTTATCAGTTTGGTTGCCACTCGCTGTTCTTTCTCCAGTTCCCCAATGTTCTTTTTGTGAATTGGTGCTCAAAATTGAACTGTATATTCCAGATGAGGTCTTACTAATGATTTGCACAGGGGTAATATGATATCTCTTTCTCTGGAGCCTACACCTCTTTTAATACAAGAGAGGATTTTGCTCGCTTCAGAAACTGCAGCTTGGCATTGCATGCCATTATTCAGCTTATGATCTACCAGAACTCCCAGATCCTTCTCCACCATTGATTCCCCCAGTTGTACTCCCCCTAGTATGTATGATGCATGCATATTCTTAGCCCCCAAGTGCAGAACCTCACATTTGTCAACATTAAACCTCATTTGCCACATAGTTGCCCAATTAAACAGTGCATTGAGGTCAGCTTGTAAATTGAAGACATCCTGTAAGGACGTTATTCCACAGCACAGCTTGGTGTCATCTGCAAAGACTGAAATGGTATTTTTAATATGAGACCCTATATTGTTTATAAATATATTAAAAAGTAAGGGTCCTAACACTGAACCTTGGGGTACACCACTGACAACCCTAGACCATTCAGAGTATGAATCATTAACCACTACTTTTTGAATACAATCTTTTAGCCAGTTTTCTATCCATTTACATTTGGATTTATCCAAGCCTGTAGACTTTACCTTACACATTAGCCATGTGTGGGGAACTATGTCAAACGCTTTTGCAAAATCCAAGTATACCACGTCCACCGCCACCCCTCTGTCCAAGGTTTTGCTCACCTCCTCATAAAAAGAAATCAGATTTGTTTGACAACTTCTGTCTTTCATGAATCCATGCTGTCTGTTGCTTAAAATATTTTTTTCCAGCAAGAACTCATCTATGTGGTCTTTTATTAAACTCTCCAGTATCTTCCCAACTATAGAAGTTAAACTAACAGGTCTATAATTACTTGGTAAAGATTTTGACCCCTTTTTAAATACACCACATTGGCCTTACGCCAATGCAGTGGTACTATGCCAGTCATTAAAGAGTCCCTAAAAATTAGAAACAATGGCTTTGAAATGACATAGCTCAATTCTTTAAGGACCCGTGGTTGTATACCATCTGGCCCAGGTGCTTTATTCACCTTTATTCTGTCTAAATATTTTTGGATCATATCAGTTGTGAGCCAAAGTGGATCATCTGGAGTTGTGTCAATACCATGCCCATTATGGACAAGAGCTCCCCCATGCTCCTTTGTATACACAGAACTGGAGAAGGTATTTAATAAATTTGCCTTCTCTTTGTCCCCAGTAACCCACTCTATTATTGCAATTATTGCCCTTAGTTAAGGAAGGATTTTTATGAATTTATCCATTTTATTTTCTCCACTTTAATAAAGTTCTTCCTTTCTATATATAAATTCTACTCTTTTTATCCAATCTTTTAATTTAGGGGTCTTTTGGACCTTCCAAAATTTAGGGATCAGCCCTTTTGCTGCATTAATTAGATGAGGTGTCCCGTATTCGTATACTGTTTTACTGTTAGATCAGTATTATGGAATATGCACACTCATGGATCTCTAACTATACCCTCTCCTATAATCTCTACTATTTGTTGAACTACTTCCTGCCAAAATTCTTGTATTTTGGAACATTCCCAACATATATGTACCATTGTGCCCTCCTTCCCACATCCCCTTCAGCATAGCGATGAGGTCTCTGAATGTAATTTATGGGCTCTACTGGGTGTAACATACCATCTTGCTATAAATGTATAATTCATCTCTACTGTGTTTATGTTGACTGTCCCGCATACAATTCTAAATATTTTCTCTTTCTCTGCTGCTCCCTCACTTTCAACTCTTTTTCCCATTTGCCCATATACAGTGGCACAACCAGTTCAACAATTATAGAAAGTGTCTTATAAATACGTGAAGTGCAATGTTTTTGTGTTCCCTTTAAATTCAATAATTGCTCCAAAGGATACAAATTTTCAACCCATTAATGGCTGTAAAAGTGATACAGCAAAATGTCTTAACTGGTAATACCGCAATTCATCTATCACCTGAAACATATCCCTTTTTTGTTTCAACTCTTGTAAAGTGTTTAACTCCACTTTTTTCATAATATCCTTTAACCATGCATTCCAATTACCTGCAATAGTGCTCTTCCCAGGTGGGTAAACATTTGTTCCCACCAATAGTATTAATGGTGAATTATTCTTCCATCCATTTTTTAGTGAATTAAGTCCCATACCCTAAAAACATTCTTTGTTAGAGTACTAGTGTTTTCAGAAAACATACGATACTGTTGAGGAACCCAAATAATTTTATCTAATTGTGCATCACTCAGTGTTTGTTCAATCTCTACCCAACTTTTCCCCTGTGGATTATACACCCATTCCATTACTCGTGATATAATTACCGCACAGTAATATATTTTAATCTCCGGCATATTTAGGCCCCAATTTATTTTATCCTTACAGAAGACCTCGTATTTCACTCTTAGTTTTTTATTTGCCCATATATATCTCATTATCATCCCTTTTAAAAACCTTAAAATACGTAGGTGGCAAATATATTGGAAGCATTTCAAAAGTATATAAGATTTTAGGTAGTATCACCATCTTAACCATATTAATTTGTTCTATCCAGGACAGTGATCTTTTTGAGATTTTCCTCAACTCACCTTTTATTTAATCTAATAATGGTATATAGTGCACTTGGTATATACTCTTACGTGATGGGGTTAACTTTACTCCTAAGTACTTTAGTTCTTTATCCTTCCACCTAAAATTTTTCTTGTAATGCCTGTCTTTCTACTCTCGGTATATTAATATCTAAAATCTCAGATTTTAAAAGATTAATTTTAAAGTTTGATATCTCTTCATAATACTTGAATATTCACATTAGGTTTGGCAAAGTTACTCTGGGATTTACAACATAGAATAACATATTGTCTGCATACACTGCTACTTTATGTTCCACTTCTCCTCTCCATATTCATTTTATGTCTACACTTTTTCGTATAGTTGCTAATAAGGACTCCAAGGATAAAACAAACAGAAGAGGTGAAAATGGGCATCCCTGCATAGTTCCACTGTACATTTCAAAAGGTTGAGACAATGAACCATTGATCTTTACCACTGCTGCGGGATGACTATATAGAGATTGTATCCACTGGACTATTTTTGGACCCAATCCTATCACCTATAAAGGTACTCATCATAAATCCCCAATCTACCCTGTCAGACGCTTTTTCAGCATCTATCAACAGGAATAGCACTGGGGACTTCTCCTTCTTGCTCTTTTCTAGGAGGAGGAGTGATCTTCGGCCATTTTCTCTACCTCCTCTTCCTGGTATATAGTATCTCACCGTATATTTATCTGGCCCAGGGCTCTTCCCTGTTGCTTTACTCCTTCGTGCAACTTGTATTTCTTCTTGTGGGATTGGTCTTTCTAACATTGCCGGTCTTTCTAACATTGCCAGTCTTTCTTCCTC
Source organism: Staurois parvus (assembly GCF_062004578.1). NCBI lineage: Eukaryota > Metazoa > Chordata > Amphibia > Anura > Ranidae > Staurois > Staurois parvus. The sequence goes on from NW_028318422.1 coordinate 103,498, forward strand.
TACTCTATGTAGTCCAGCCACTTTTGAATATATATGGGTTTTTATTCTCCTATCTTCTTCCAGTTCTTTTTGATTCTTGGATTTAACTGCATATAAGGAACTGTAATATTTTTGAAATACACTAGCAATTATTTTAGCTGGATAAACTAATTGTCCTGTTTTATTTCTAACTTTCTCTATAAAATTTACAGATTTTTTTTTCCTGACCATCCTTGCCAAATATTTTCCTGGTCTATTCTCCCATTGATATCTTTCTCTTTACACCATATTAAAGGTCCTATTTGTTTCCTGTTCCATTAAGTTACTTAGTTCTCTCTTTAAGATTATCTTATGTTGTACTTCAGTTTCTGTTCTCTTTTTATGTGATTGTTCTAATGCATATAATTCCTCTACTAGTATTTGTATCCTTTCCAACCTTTTTTTCTTTTTTTCTGCCCCTATGGCAATCAAAATACCCCGTACATATGCCTTATGTGCCATACCCTGGCCACTGAGACTTCCTCCGTTTCATTTGACAAAAAATATTGTTCTATTTCTTTTTTTATTCTCGCTTCCATCTCCTGGTCCTGGAAGAGTGTCTCCTTTCATTTCCAAGCATATGTTTTAGTCTGCACCCCTCCTATTTTCTGGTTCAATTTTTTTATTAGAACATATAACATTACAATACAACTGGTCGCCCACACAGTAGTATAAAACAAAATAACAAATGACAAGCTACAACAACTTTGTTCACAATAAAATTATTTACAGTGCAGTCTTACGACTTGAGCCTCAGGCTTGCATTAATGACCCAGGACCTAGTCCTGAGGGCTCAATAAAACAAGCATGGAAAACTATAGAAATGAAGTTTTTATTTTGGTTAAAAAAAACTGGATAGGTAAAGGCAGAAAAAGAAGAGAACAGAAGGAAGGGGAAAGAAGAAAGAAGAGCAGGAGGAGGGGATGGCGGAAGCTCCTGCAGGCCTAGGCGGTCAAAACTCAGGAAATACCCAAACCAAATGGGGATAGGTTAGGAAAGGCGTAGGTCCACCAGGGCCTCCATACTTTAAAAAATTTGGCTTGTGTAGGATGCTGGACATCTTTTCATGTAACATCAAGGTTGTCAGGTTAGTTTTCACCATTTGAAACGACACTGATGTTGTCTTCCACACCTTGGCGATGACACGTTTAGCAGCTATGAACAGGTAGGTGGCTAATTTTTGTTGGTGAGAAAATAAATCCCTGATAGAACAGTGTAACAGGGCCAGTTTAGCTTCTTTGGGGACTGGGATGTGGAATATGGAGTATAGGAGGCCAAAAACCCTGGACCAGAACCCCGTGAGACGTGGATGCGGCTACCAAGTATGAACCACTTCACCCTGTTGTCCACAGCCTCTGAAGCATCTATCATTATACTCGAGGTTCGAACTTGCAATGTGGGCAGGGACCCAGTACCACCTGCAGCTTCCATTGTGGTCATGTTGAATGAGCAATGAGAGACAGAAGACCAGGCTTTGGTCCAATCCTCCGGTTCAGTGGGGGATCCCAGATCTCTCTCCCTGCTGGACTTTTAAGCAATTGAGGAGGGAGAGTCTACAGTGTTCAGTGAGGAATAAAGAAGAGTAAAAGTGCACACCCGAGGAGTGCCAACAGAGATGTTTGAAGGCCATGGACCAATAAGGGAATGTAGAGCTGCATCTCAGAGAAGATATCCAATGGCGGAGTTGAACATAGCGAAGAAACTCAGCCGTCAGTGCACCATAGGCCTCGTGAACAGAGGGCCGAGAGGGGAAAGTACATGAGATGAGGAAGTGTCGAACCTGGGTGAAGCCATGAGTTGACCACCAACTAAACGTTTCTGGCTGTTGACCTGGAGGAAAGAGAGGGTTGTTGAGTAACAGTAAAAAGGGTAGAAAGGGGGACACAAGGTTGTCGGAATAGCGGACCGAATCCCAGACTTTCAGGCTATGGAGCATTAAGGAGCTAAGTGGAGAGGGGTGAAGTCTATGGGGGAGCCATAGCAGAGCCAACACAGGAAGAGGTGCACAGTTGGGAAGTTCCAGGAATATCCACAAGGGGATATCCATGGTTGCATGGAGCAGGGTAAATTGGGCAATCTGTGCCACTTTATAATGCTTCACTACAGTAGGAACCCCCAGACCTCCTCAGTCTATGGGTGTACAGTGTAAAGCGAGAGACTCTGGGGCATTTATAAGCCCAAATAAAAGAGAGAATTCTGTTTTGCAGTAGGTGTAAAAAAAAGGAGGGTACCTGAATGGGTAAAGTTCGGAAGTAATATAGAATTTTTGGGAGGATGGTCATTTTTATAGATTGTATACGGCCAATCCACAATAAGGAGGAAAATTGCCATGACTGTATTAAAGAGCTGACTGTCTGAAGAAGCGGATAATAGTTGGCGAAAAGAGGATAGAATAGGATGAGGTCAGTTTGACTCTCAGGTAGTCTAGAGAGGAGTCTGAGGAAGGGGGCAGGGAAATATTAAGTTCCGTTGTTTTATGAGGATTAATCTGGAGGCCCGATAATACTGAGAAGCGGGAAAGAAGGCGTTGTAAATTAGGCAGAGAGGTTAAGGGATTTGACAAGGTAAGGAGAGCATCATCGGTGAATAAATTTACTTTGCAATGGGTTCCCGCATAGGTAACCCCTGAGATATTAGGGCCCGACAGGAGCGCAATGGCCAAGGGTTGAAGTGCAAAGACAAATAGGATGGAAAAAAAGGGGCATCCTTGCCTAGTGCCTCAGAAAATAGGAAAATGGTCAGAGAGGAGGCCGGCATATTTTACACAGGCTAAGGGAGAAGAATAGAGCGCTGAAATCCAGGACAAAATGGGATTGCCATTCACAAAAGTGGTTTCTGATGATGATAAAGATGAATACATGAATAAAAGGAATATTTAAAGAAGATTTAACCTGATCCTAGCAGTGCAGTGGTTTCTACAACCAGCTGCAAAAAGGAAACCTCCTAAAATCATCAAGTTGGGGGTGTGGGATTAGGCTATTATTGTTTCATGCTGTATCTTGAACACTAATTTGTAGACAGTGTATCTACTGCAAAAAGATCAAGAACAATTAATACTGTTAGATAAAATGTAAATAATGTTTCCAATCACCTAAATGTCGATGTATTTAAAAGGCAGCACAGCTAGACTACTTGCTACATCTATTTAGAAATGCATTAAAGAAAACTGTGTTTTTTTATTTTGTTAACCATACACTCCCATTTTTTTCTACAATACAGAACCACAGAAAATGTTATGATGTTAAGGAAATAATATTATCCTGCCTTTATATGTGTTGCAAAATGAGTACACTATGCATTCAATCTAACAGTACATAACTAAAAACAAAAGGTTTGTGGACCTTTATTTGTTAGAGATGACAATCTAAGAGAAGAAGAAATAATATAAAAGATGCAAATCAAAATGCATGTGCTCAAAAAATCTGCTTGCTCTGGGGGCACGCTTGTTTCCCAGCCGCCTTTGTGTATCCATAAGACACAGAGAATGCATCGCGGCCCCTCCCCTGCTCCCTCCTCACTGGCTGTGATTGACAGCAGTGGGAGCCAATGGTTGCCACTGTATCTCAGCCAATGAGGAGAGAAAGCATCTGCTCTCGTGCACATTGCTGGATCAGGATTGGGCTCAGATAAGTATTAAAGGGGGCTGAGGGGGGTTTTTACCTTTTTGCATAAAAACCTTCAGCTTTTACAACCCCTCTAAGATAGGTCTCTTGGGATTTCCTGTACAGCAGCATTTGACTGGGAATAGCAGGGGCAGTCCTGGGAGCCAATCAGAAGTGCTGCATGCAAAAAATGTGCTGACAATGAAAATGTTGAGTGAAGGAGAGAGCAAAGTGGTAACCTCATCAATCTGTTGCTGCTGCTCCTCCTCTGTTCAACCACAGGTTAGGGGTAGAAGGTGATCATGCTGTATTACTGAACTGCATGTAAATTTTAGAAGTGAACAGAAATATAAATCTTTTGACAGGTTAAAAAGCATGCATTTTAACAATGTGCTTTCATTTAGCTGCTTGCCTGAAGTTCAGCTGTAAATTTATGAACTATATGTATATATAATCACCATATACCACTACTACTAAAAAGAATGCTAATAAAAGAACCTATGCTAAGTAAATTGTCCTGTATTTTTATTCGGTTAAATGAAATAATAGGTTATAAGATTCACCAAAATGGCACTTTTGTTAACAGAATGCATTTATTGACCAAAGTATGTATGTACCTGAAGTTCCTTGGCACAGCTCTCTTGATTTAGGGCTAACTCTCGGTCATGCAGCTCCTCTACAATTCCCTGAAGCTGATCGTTTTCTTCCATTATGGTGCTCAGTTGCTCCTCAAGCTCCCGCTTACGATCAGAAAGCATCTTAATCTGAAAACCACAAATTGAAAGGAATCTGGTAAACAAGGCAAGGCTGCCTGTGCTTCTTATATCTTGTTAAGAATGATAGAAACTAACTTTCTGGAATCTCTGAGATGCCTACATAGAAGGGGGAGGTACAACATAAAGAATGTGATGTTCGGTGGAACCAGGGACCAGAAACAAGCAGTGTGGGAGTGTGGAGGAATGCCAGGAGATAAAGTACAACAAAAATCTCATCTGTGGGTTAACTCTTCATCTGGACCTCATGCTCGCTGGCTGTAGCTCTCAGTTCTGTGACTGAATGTAATAATAAAACTCAACTTTTAAACACTTTGTAGAAAAAAGTTGAGTAAATGGAGACTGGAGCTAACTAGGTTCCACAGCACCACATCCCAGTAATAATAATGTCAATAGGAAGAAAACAAAAGGGCATTTTCAAGGTGCCAAAACCACATATAAAAGTTAAAAAAGAAAAACTTCCATTTATTGATACAAATAGTTAAAAGAGAATAAAATCCAGTATTTCAGCATAGTACAGGTTCCAAACATGATTCAAATACACTTCTTCTTTGACATATTGCTGAAAGCTACTCTCTACGTGTTTCACCTACTAGGCTTCTTCAGGAAAATACATGTAGCTTCATAGAACACCATCAGTAACAATGCTTCAATTCAGAAAACAAGGAGCCATGCCCCATTTATGGTTGCAACACATGTGTCATCCCAAGTGGTCCCCAGCTATGATAGTGTGCCATAGGAAGGACAAAAAGACCCAGTTAAAAAAACAAATTGTGTTGATCAAATCAATGCCAGGCTGTCATTATACTGTGGACAATATCAAACCAACTGTCTCTTGATCAGTGTGCAGTGCTGTAATGCCCCCTTGTGACCCCACTGAGGAAGGGGTATCCAGTATGGACACTCTAATCTTAATGCTGGGCTCTGACAGATTCATGTACATGTCTCGAACAGGTACATGAATTGGATGCAAGCCCCACACAAGAGGTATCACCGTGAACATTATAGAAAGAGCAATAATTATAGCAGCAGACCTCCTGTGTAACTCTAAATTGGTGCCCTGTAAAAGCTTTTAAAATGTTTCCAATGGATAATTTAATGTGTCGTAGTTTGTCACCGTTCCATGAGTGTGCGCAATTTTAAAGCATGACATGTTAGGTATCTTGGCGTAACATCATCTTTCATATTTTATCAAACAATTGAGTATTATATTGTATTTTTGTGCATTAAAATGCATGAAAGTGCATTTTTTTTATTGCATTTGAAATACCGCTGCACAAAACCATGTTATATAACAAAAATGCAACACCCACCATTTTATTCTCTAGGGCCTCTGCTTAGAAAAAAATGTATGGGGGTTCTAAGTCATTTTCTAGCAAAAAATGCTGATTTTTACATTTAGGAGAGGAATGCCAGAACTTGCCGGTGGTTAGTAATAAATATGCACAATGGGTATTATCAAGTCTAGTGCAGTCTGTATATTTATTACTACTAATTAGAATTGTATAGCTTTTGTATTAAATGGTATACAACAAGTACAATTTTTTCAAATGTGACATGAAATTACCTAACAAGTAATTTTCACAATTAGCATTGTGATTTTTCTTAAGCTGTTTTGTAGTCTTATTCACTGGTGCAGGATTAGAGCAGGATCACTGTATCATATGAAAAGTTTTAGGCTAGGATTAGCCTCCCTCCACACACAAAAAAACAATCAAAACCACCGAGGAATTTTTCATTTAAATCAATGATATGGTTCAAGTATGCTGAATTATACACAATACAGAAAATACATTGTCGTTTATATATATGTGTTTAAACCTGATTAATTGGTATGAGTTGTATGAGACAGTTCTTTCCTTTTTAATTTTATAAAACCGATGATTACACAGAACAATACGGTCTAAAATCAATGTAGTAAATAAGAATAACATGGCAAACATCTAATGTTATACTCACATGGAAAGGTTTATAGCTGTTTAAGCAGCTGTTTCAATCAAAACGTACTCACTGGTCCTTTTAATTTCTTTGATAATAGTCCTGAGGATGTAGTGATTCAAACTTGTAATCTGTATTACCATGACCTTTATACATTAAAGATCCTTGCTGTGAAAGCACATTCTCGCCAGAAACATGACTAAGACTACCGTTTTGCTTCATGTGTTTTTTCAGCAAAAAAAAAAACTGCAATGGTAATATTTGAACACTGTGTATTGTATCTCATGTGACATGCATTTTGTACATACTGTAGTTTTACCGCCTTGTTTCTGACTACTCTTACAGCTCCATCCAGCATTGGCTTGCCAACATCCCAAACAATTTGTCCAGAAAGAACAAAAAGCAGTGTACACTCAGCAAGACAGCATGCAGACAATAACTAAGAGCTACACATGACAGGTTAACTCATGCATTCCAGGATAGCAGCTGTACTTACTTCTAGGATCTGCTGCTCCGCACCAGGTAAAAAAGAGAAAGGAAAAAGGGAATTGAATGGAAAGAAAAGGAAGGAGAGTGACAGAGACCAAGGAACACAATCTATTTTAGTTTAGGTTTTACACACAATATAGATTTGTTCCACCAGTACATACTTGGTCTACATTTAGACATATACAGGGTAGACTGGTAACCCACAAGGATTGTTAAATAGGAACAGGAGGAACTTAATTCACAATGGCTCATTCAAAAACACCTCCTACTTTCTCTATACAATGAACAGCAATTCAATCAAACATGCATTCCTTTTAGATCTAGAATTAGTTTGAGAATCACACATATTGTCAAAATAATTGACAATGTAAATGATGGCAATACCTTTAATGCTATGTGGCCCCTCTGCCTTTGTGTAAAGAAATAATCACCTACTTCCATGGTGTCCCTACCTCCCTGCCCAGATGAACTAGACATTGTTGCCCCATCACTGTCAAGAGACATTCTACAGCATTACCATCAGCAAGGAAGTGACATCTCTTCCATGTGGTGACAATGTGGAATCTAGTAAATAGTGATCAGGTGGCAAGCTGTTGGACAGTGATCCAAACCATATTTTCAAACAGATGCCATTCTAGCAGTCCATCAATATCCCAAGTATATTAATTAGTGATACTTTCAGTACTGAAGTTGTGAACACTTTTAAACTTTAGAGTTGATGAACCAGATGTCGTATGATGAAATGCGTAGGGCGGAGTCTGTGGCGTTATCACGCAAAGGACAATGGCACAATCTCCAGAGTTGTTTTTACAGATTTCTGATATGCATATCTATTTCAATACCATGTGAGTGTGTTATTTTAAATTTTAATGAATTTGATCCTTTTGATGCTACACTATGAGGCAGTTGATTTATATATTTCCTATGAGATGAATACCTACCTGAGATTGGTGAAGCATTATGGGGCTAGGATGCCTGATTGTTTATACAGAGTGCTATTTGACCACTCAGTCTCTGGGGTTCAAATCAACTTGAAAAGGATTCTGTGTTGCCTGTCCTTGGTGGAATGGTGAAATCTGGGCAATTTATTTTTGCACAAAGATTCTGGTTCATCAACACTGAAGTTGAAAAGTGTTCATGTCTTCAGTACTGGGACTTTTTATGGACTGCTACTTTGATGGGACTTGTATTGTTATCACAAATTTAATTATTTTCCTTTATTTAATATGTTTTATTTGAGTTTTTTAAAATGGTTTAGTGCTGCACAGTTATGAACATCGAAGTTTGATCTCTCCTGGCAGCTCTCTTATGGTCTGAATAGAAGTCTGAGTGCAGGGGATTTTTTAGTTTTTATTTAATTTCAGCTTAGGTCTCCTAAGGGTTTATAATGCTATATGACAGTATATGTATATGCAACAGCAGAAATAAAAATTGTATTGTGGCTAGATTACATATCCTTTTTTCTCCAATTTTAATATACAGTATACAAGGTTCAGAATACTCTGCTCCTGCCATAAAATAGTTGCATTAACCAGTGTGGGATGGGAACCTCGGTGATGACATAAAATAACAGCCATTTTTTTAGGTTCCCTCATATTGTAAAATTAATTATGTCAGGGTCATTGGAAATGTTCCACAGGGAAACCTAAGAAATTAAAAGCCACAGAGGTCATGTTCTGAAAATTATATCATAGAAGGGCAGGAAACATTGGAGGTCAGTGGAGCTCATGTAAGGATAATGTTTTTTTTTCCCTAAAAAACATAATTTCCAGTGTTCTCCATGTACCTATCCCTATGTGGATACAACTATCATTGTGGTAGTATTAGCCTAGTGATTACATTTAGCATGGAATTTATTTCAACATGAATAGAACAGGCATCCAATAGAACAAAAGATAACCAAGTTGAGATGGGTAACATCTTTGGAAATTTGAAAATAGTTATAACCCACATTTTATTTGAAAAATTAAACCTTTAAACGAGAAGTGTGGCCAAGCTTTTTTGGCTATACTTCTCTTATGAGTCAGGCTCTGAAATGATCATGACATTATGGGCTAAGAGCCATAGGCAAACCACTCCTGCCTACTCTCCTGCCCGATACTCCACCCTGAGTAGACCAAGAGCTGAGCGATCAGAAGCCCTGTCATCACTCAGTTCTCTGGGTTACATCCAACGTGGGACACAGATTCTGCAACAAGGGGGGGAGTATGAATTTTGTTTTTTTAAAACCCCAAACTTCTCACCTAATCTTTAAAGATAGCTGAATATATATCTGTTAGCTGGAGCCTACAAAGAGCAGAGGTAAAGAGGTAGCAGTTCTCTGTATAGTTATCATCGACATATTTTTACCATCAATAGCACTCCTGTAAAGTTTATACACATTGTGAGATTATTCTAAACCAAGTTAACAAAATAAAATAAAAAATGTTTTACGTAAAGCACTTAGCATAAGGGTGTTGCTTTGATGGAAGAAGTTGTCTTCCCACAGAGCCCAGGGATGAAAATCCATCTCTTTCTATAAAATAATCTCCTGGATGATGTGTTCTTGCTGTAATGATCTTAGCAGTAATCATTACATGTAAATGCATATATATTCTTTATTTTGCTGTGGGATACATGCCCTTCCTGGAAAGGTTAGAGATGACAGCTTACCCAGCATTACAATGGAATAGTCAATATGTTTGGTGATTGTTTGTGCAGCTCCCTGACTACAATCAATTAAACTGTCAATATTAGCCATCTGTCAAATCTAAAATCTATTCTAGAAAACCCCTACAGTCTGTTCTGATGGAGAGCCAATATCTGTATTGCACTAAAATGAATGCTGTAGTAAAGAAGAGTCATAGTACAGGTCACTGAATGAAATGATCATAAGACATCCACAGTGAAATTTTCTAAGCTTCCAAGTTATATTTTTCCTCTCCAACGATGAATATAACTGCCCATGTTTGTCATCCTTCTCATAAACAAAGACTATCAAAGGGATATAGTATTAGTGCTCATTTAGCACCAATATATATACAGCTTTAATAATAGATTTCACCTGCAATTAAGTAACAGGTCAAATCTGAAATATCAAGTTCCAGTACAGGAAAGGCGGAACCCAGTATAGCAGGAGCTCATAAGGGACACAAATTAATATCTTGTAAAATTAACATAATTGACTTATCCAGTTATGGATTTTTAACAAATGTGACAATGTGGTAGTACAGTAAACCAAACCACCAATGAGCTATCATCTTTTACTAAAGTGATGGCTGTAATCTGAAATCTGATTAGTTGCTATGGATTTCTGTGATTTACCATCACTTTAAAGGCCTGTATGCCTTTTATAATATGTTTACCTTTTTTTATTAACGGAATGCTATTGTGAAAAATGTTGTATTCTGATAAGTGTTGCTGTCAAAACATGTAATAATAACAGTAAATTTGCATTTATTTAGATTTTTTTCTATATATACTGTGCATACAGAACAAACTGTCTTCCAAATGCAAAATTTACAGGGCTAGGGCAAACTATAACACTTCTGGAGGTACTTGAGCAACAGCAGCAGTTTTTTCAAGAAAGAAACAAGACAATACATTTTGTCCCCCTTACATGATCAGGATCGTTCCTAAATGTGATTTTCATATGACTGATTTCACTAAAGGAATTACCACTTCATGGTCATCTACCTAAAATTGCAATGAAATACCCCAGTGGGAGCTTGTAAGAGTCTGATAACACAATTTTCCAGCATTTTAAAAAGGTCCTCCAAAAAGTGCTATTAAGCTATGGCAACCTTAGTCACCTGACTTCCTCCTAAATATCTCAGGATATCCAGTGGCAATATTTCCTTGTCCTCCTTGGGGTGTTCCCAATATTCTCAATGAATTCCCAGTAAGGTTGGAATTTGGGTCTGGAAATTTAAAGCAGAACTAATATCCTTACAGTTTGTACAATCAAAGAAAAGTGCACGGCTTCAACCATCAAAGCACTCACCTAATATGCTTGAATCAAGGGGCTGGCTTGGAGTTCATCATTCATAAAGACATAGCTCAGTGTAATCCAAAGGAGAAGATGCATACTTATGATGACATCACAAGCTTCGACAAGCTTCTGCACATGGTCCCACCCCCAGAACCACTCCTCTGACATGTTTCACCCATGGGCTTAATCACAGGGGATAAGATGGCCAGGGGGAGTGAGGCAAGTATGACCATGCACTCTAATTATGATTATTGGTATAGCCCACCACCATATTGCTGTGAATACTTGCACATAATAATAATAATAATACCAAAATCCCCCCTCACCCAATGGTACTTAATTTTGCTTTAAAAATAGAGGGTTACCAAAAGGGTTACTGAGATATATAAGAAACCATTAGGTATTTTAACTCCTTAGCAACTACCAAATACTAAAATAGCATTTTTTAGTGGACTGTGGGAGGAGAAATAAGGGAGTTGCCATTGCTGACTTGTATTTATAGCTACATTATCCAGGGCTGTTACCCTGATCCTGGCTACCGTGCCTATTAAGACACTGACTTGTTACAAACATGCATCCAGTGATGTCTTAGAAACTCTGGATGCTCAACCTACAGGCTTGATTCAGGTCAAAGAACTATCAGGTAGTAAACCAGGAAGCTGAGAAATGCCCTGAAGCTTGGGCCTTCGAAATATTAGCAGTAGTAGCTCATACATTTATATCCCTATAGGTTCCCTTTAATAGAATAAAATAGAAATATTAATAAAATCAATTAAATTAGGCCACAGGTATATTTCATTTTAGTCAAGTCTCTCAATGCTATCATTTATTTAAGTAGAACCTGACCTCTGAGAGAAGATTTTCCAGCCGTGAAATGTGTTGACTTGTAGACATACTCTTCTCACGGAACTCCTCCTGCAGAACACTGACCTGCAGTGACAACTGTCTTTCCATTTCTGTAGCCTGTTTGTAGAATTACATAGAAAAAAAATTGAAAGTTACCAAAGCGATGTCATAAAAAAAATAATTATAATTCTGAACTGTTTTAAGTAATAACTTACAGGCCTAAATTTGCAAGCACACCACACAGTCCCAGGTCTATGAAACTACATCAGCCTATGAAGCACACACTTTTTCCACATAGGCAGCACCACTTACACTACAATAGTTGCTGCTAATCTAAAAAGGGTGCAGCAGCTATTTTCCATCAGGCAATTTCTATTAATGTTTAATGACAATACTTTTGATAAATTATGAAAGGTCCCCATTGAGATAACTAGTTAATGGTAAAAAAGAATTGAAACCCCTAATGTAGAAAGAGAGATTGTAGAATGCAACCACTAATTGTAGAATGTATCAGATAGCAAGGATTTTGCATTTACCATAAAATCTGTTTCTTGGTGTCCATTGAGGGACATAGTAATTCAGATACAGTCAGGTTATACTGCCACCTACAGAAGTTTAGGGAACTGCTAAACAGAAGAATTGTAAGCCAGCCCCTGCACCTCCCTCATCTAACCAGTATGCTTCAGTTTTGTAGGAAAGCAGTATAACCCGCAAAAATCAAAAGCAAGAGCGAAAAACACAGATCGGTGGAACCTTTTTTTTCTCTCAATGGATTCCAAGAATTAGATTTTATGAAAAGTGCAAAAATTGGATTTTCTTTCCCATCAATAGAGGGACACAGGAATTCAGATACAGTCAGGACATCCAACTGAGGGGTCGGTAACAGAGAGGCACCCAACAAGTAAAGGGGACTCTGTGCAACTCAGAGCCACCTGAAGGATCAACACACAAATGTGAACCAGATGAAGAGAAGCCCTCTGCAAGAGAGGGGAAATTGCAGTTAATATAACTAAAACATAAAAAAACAAACAAGTAAACTGTGTTCAATGTGCCAAACGTGAAGTCTCTCTTTAATCAAAGTCCATATATATTCAGATAAAAAAGATCTTCCACCATCCAGTAGATCCTTGTAGTGTAACGAAAACATGAACTGCCACCACCTTACTCAAATGTACATTCAAAAGATCATAAGCTGTAACAAGTACAGCAGACACAGCATGTTTCTCAGGCACAAATCATCCCCAGGTGTGTGCACTTCCACTCCGGAATCACTCCTCTTAGGCAACAGCAAAAGAAAACTACCACTGGAACAGAAGGAGCTCACCAAAGAGCCAACAGAAAACCAGTAGTAGTTTAAATAAAGGTTTATTGTAGAACAGAGACAGTCATCCAGTTAAAACAATTAAACAGCAAAAAAAAAAAAAACACAGTAGAAACTCACTGAGAGAGCTGTCGACAACTCAAGATTGTACAGCAGCATGATATCAGCACTGAGTTTCCTCCCCTGGACAGGAAGCTGCCTTTTGCTGTTGCCTAAAAGTAGTGATTCTGGAGTGGAAGTGTATGCACCCAAGGAGGATTTGTGCCTGAGAAACAAACATGTAGTGTTTGCTATATTTATTACAGCTTATGGTCTGTTGAGTGTGCATTTGAGTAAGGTGGTAGCACTCTGTTTTAGTAACACTACAAGGATATACTGGATGGTGGAAGATCTTTTTTAGCTGAATACAGTATACATGGACTTTGATTTAACAGAGACATTTGGCACATTGAACACTGTTTACTTATGTTTTATGTACGTTTTAGTTATATACACTAGCGCTGCATCATTTCACAATATTGTAAATCTTTAGGTTTGGGTATATCAAACTTTATTTGCCAGCAGCCACGTGTGTTATCACAGTGCAATCATTACAACATGTTTAAGACAGGGGAAGTTGCCAAACACCAATAGAAAAGCACGGATGATCAACCTGATGCTCAAGACTAGGGTAGAGGAGATCAGTGCCAGAAAGGAGTGACTCCACCTGAAGAAACACTGTTTGAAGCAACAAGAGGCTCTGAAACTAAAAACTCACCAGAACAGGTCAAATGATAGTCTGATTAGAGAAGAACAAACCCACAACATGAGGTGGACAAAATAAAAACACTGGTGCAAATTTCCAGGAGAACAGGTCTCCAGGGAGAACCTTATACAAAACCAGATCCCCATGACAAGACCGGCCAGCCTACACAGGAAGGGTGAATGCCTACAATCCTAACCCTTTGGTTTTAGGGAATGAAAACTCCATGATAAGAAGATGAGTGTCTAGCCAGACAGCCAAATTTGCTAAGCGAGGTATCCAAGAATCTTTGCAATCATCACAGCACAATAGTCTATAAGGGCTGTGATACCTGTAGAGAACTGAAGACTATAGTCCTACTACAGCCTGACTGAATAGGCTGCATGAGAAACCCACCCACAAGGGTAGGCAAGGATGTAAATTATACCTCAGCACCAGAAGAAAACAAGGATTAACAAAACACATCCACTATAACACCTGCAGGTGTATCTGGGGTCTGGCAGAAAGGTTCTGCAGAACCCTAAGCAAAAAACATGTGTCTAGTAATCTCTTGGCCCATCTCAGTTCAGCAAAGTGTCCATAGCAGTGGAGAAAGGAACAGGTCTCTTTGTGTCAGAGCTAAGAGTTGTTGCCTGATTATGAGCAGAATAGGAGAATTTTTGTGGACAATAATCTTCAAAGGGCTGCAGATCAACCACCAAATAAAATCCAGGTGATCAGGTCCCATAAAGGCCAGAAGATGTACTCTATCCATAAAAGGGTGTACCGCTAGCAGGAACCCCTTATCAATCCAGGGGAGCACAAAGCCCAAGATCTCCAGTAATGTTTTCTGCCTGCCACACTAGAGATGAGGAGCGCCAATGTGCTCAAACCTCTCCCTTCGGTGTGGAGACTACTGGGTAAGGAGAGTTATATTTTACTGTTTTGTGTTTAGGGGAGACAGGCATTAGGCCCTTCAGATCAATGTTGACTACAAGGATCCAAAGAGCTCACCCTCTTCAAAGGAAGATTTCTGAGTGTCCCACAATGAGGATGCCAGCAAGGGGCATCAGGGTGCAAACAAACACCGATACTCTGAGAAGTAGAAGGTACAGTCAGGTCCATAAATATTGGGACATCTAACATTTTTGGCTCTATACACCACCACAATGGATTTGAAATGAATTGAAATGAAACGAACAAGATGTGCTTTAACTGCAGACTGTCAGCTTTAATTTGAGGGTATTTACATCCAAATCAGGTGAATGGTGTAGGAATTACAACAGTTTGCATATATGCCTCCCACTTGTTAAGGGACCAAAAGTAATGGGACAGAATAATAATCATTAATCAAACTTTCACTTTTTAATACTTGGTTGCAAATCCTTTGCAGTCAATTACAGCCTGAAGTCTGGAACGCATAGACATCACCAGACGCTGGGTTTCATCCCTCGTGATGCTCTGCCAGGCTTCTACTGTCTTCCGTTCCTGCTTGTTCTTGGGGCATTTTCCCTTCAGTTTTGTCTTCATGCATGCTCAATCGGATTCAGGTCAGGTGATTGACTTGGCCATTGCATAACATTCCACTTCTTTCCCTTAAAAAACTCTTGGTTGCTTTTGCAGTATGCTTTGGGTCATTGTCCATCTGCACTGTGAAGCGGCGTCCAATGAGTTCTGAAGTATTTGGCTGAATATGAGCAGATAATATTGCCCAAAACACTTCAGAATTCATCCTGCTGCTTTTGTCAGCAGTCACATCATCAATAAATACAAGAGAACCAGTTCCATTGGCAGCCATATATGCCCACCCCATGACACTACCACCACCATGCTTCACTGATGAGGTGGTATGCTTAGGATCATGAGCAGTTCCTTTCCTTTCTACTCTTCTCTTCCCATCACTCTGGTACAAGTTGATCTTGGTCTCATCTGTCCATAGGATGTTGTTCCAGAACTGTGAAGGCTTTTTTAGATGTAATTTGGCAAACTCTAATCTGGCCTTCCTGTTTTTGAGGCTCACCGATGGTTTACATCTTGTGGTGAACCCTCTGTATTCACTCTGGTGAAGTCTTCTCTTGATTGTTGACTTTGACACACATACACCTACCTCCTGGAGAGTATTCTTGATCTGGCCAACTGTTGTGAAGGGTGTTTTCTTCACCAGGGAAAGAATTCTTCGGTCATCCACCACAGTTGTTTTCCGTGGTCTTCCAGGTCTTTTGGTGTTGCTGAGCTCACCGGTGCGTTCCTTCTTTTTAAGAATGTTCCAAACAGTTGTTTTGGCAACGCCTAATGTTTTTGCTATCTCTCTGATGGGTTTGTTTTGTTTTTTTCAGCCTAATGATGGCTTGCTTCACTGATAGTGACAGCTCTTTGGATCTCATCTTGAGAGTTGACAGCAACAGATTCCAAATGCAAATAGCACACTTGAAATTAACTCTGGACCTTTTATCTGCTCATTGTAATTGGGATAATGAGGGAATAACACACACCTGGCCATGGAACAGTTGAGAAGCCAATTGTCCCATTACTTTTGGTCCCTTAACAAGTGGGAGGCACATATGCAAACTGTTGTAATTCCTACACCGTTCACCTGATTTGGATGTAAATACCCTCAAATTAAAGCTGACAGTCTGAATATTTATGGACCTGACTGTATATCCAAAGAATGCTGATGTTCCAGGTCTCTGTTTAGGTAGGGGAAAGCAAGAACTGATCCCAGTTGAGAGGAGGAATGCTGAATATCACAAGAAGCCTACCAGGACCCAAGGACAGAGGATTTGACTAAAGAAGGGTGTGAGTCTGGATAGGGTACAACGTCAAAACCTGGATCCCCACTAGACAGGAGCAGGGATCTAAGGAGGCAAGGAACCCAGGGAGATTGGGGAAACTGCATAACCTTGTGCAGTAGCTTAAGGGAAAGAGGAAGGAGGTTCAAGAGACAAGCAGTTAGCCTGTGGGTTAAACGGGGCATCCTCTGTGCCAAAATGTTAGAGAAGCATACTAAACAATGACCCACATGGCTACAAAATCAGCTTCCTGCTTGTAGAAACTGTGTGACACCTTTATGCAGAAGGCTTCTCAGAAGGGATAGCTTTTCTCTGGCTTTGAGTGGGGTCAGTGGGAAGTAGGTTCGGAAGACCTGTAGATAACCCTGAAGTAGATAAAGTAGAGGGGTGGGATCCCTCTAACCCCTCCACAGTGCACTGAGGCAGGAGCACACGCTGGCCATCCGTGACATTGCTAATCATAGTGTCAAGAGCAGGGCTAAATAGATAATATCCCTCAAAGGTTAAGCGAGTCAGATACTCCTTAGATGCAGCATCTGTGTCCCAACCACATAGCCAGATTGCTCTACGCATCTCTACTTACATCAAACCCATGCGTGACACAAGTTTAGATGCTTATAACAATTCATAACAACTAATACAAGTCCTAGAAATTTGTACCATCTGCTCCATGAAAAAGGGGAGTGATCCCTTTTGAGGGAGTCCATCCATTCTAACACAGTTTGACAGATTAAAGTCACTGCCAACAACATGGAGGACAAAACCTGGCAGTTCAAACTTGCATTTAAGAAGGGACTCCAGCTGTCTGTCAGTGGAATCTCGAAAGGCAAGCACACCCTAACCTTGTTGTATTCCTGTTGAGGTGGGTCACTGCTATTGCTACACCAGGAACCGACCACTGTTTAACAAAAAAGTTTAGACACGCTATAGGACGAAGTCTTGGACCCTTCATTGTGCTTCCAGTCAGCATTTAGGAATGCATTAAATAACACTTTTAGCAGAAAGGTCTTTGCAGCTGTAGGAGTCCTAAAAGACCCAAGGCTTGGAACAGCAAATTGATCCTCCAGATGCAAGGTAGAACACACTTCATCAATAAGATTTGAAACAACCACCTATAAACCTGAGGTGATGGCAGGAGACTGTCGTGCCTCAAAAACAGTATCTTCAGAGATAGACTGCTAGGACTCTAATTCTGATTCAGAGATAGTGACAGGGACCAAAAGCTTGGTCTAATTAAAAGGTTCAGAAGGTCAGGGACAAACTTTGCAGGTGAAGACACTGGAACATATCTACGGCCTCTGCGAGCAGGTTGCCCAAGTAACTGACCACACATAGCTAAAATGTTCTATGTGAAAATGAAGGTTCCTGTGGATATGGAGTTAACCCAACAGAGTTAGGGAAGACTCCAATGTTAACAACCCTATAATAATAAAAGTCTCAGACTACAGATTACAGACCAATCACTAAAGTCTCATTTAGGTCAAAGTGACAGGATCTCTTTAAAGCCCAATCCCAACTCTGTTATACTTAAATTTACAGGATTCCCCCCGCCCCATTTTCCAGGGGAGCATGTCATTTCTATTTTTTGGCTGTATGTACAAACATTATTTTACAAAGGCAATCCTCACGCTGCCGCCTCTCACCTTGTAGGCTCACAAATTACTACAATGTACAGTCTCAGTAATCACTGGAGAAGTGAAGCTGGCCATACACCATTTAATTTTTTTTAGTATAGTTCATGGCTGCGTCTGATTGAATGCAGCTGCTGTTTACCTGACAGTTTTTCACCCAGTTCCTTTGATTTTTCAAAGAATGTTGCATGGGAAGGGCTGACAGGTGACCAGCCGAACCAGCTGAACAGTGTATGGCCAGCTTAGGAATGTTTATTCCTACCTGTAGAAAGTATTTATTCTCCCAGATTCCCCCTCGCAGATAGCCATTTGGATACAGCACTTAGGTAAAGTCCTTAAATTAATCCAAAGAACAGCCTTTTTGTTATTGTTTTAATTAAGTTGTTGCTATATATTGTGACATGTTAGTAATTTATTTATGCAGATTGACAAACATACTGACAGGTCCACTTCAACCTGTTTTCAGACAAGTTCATCCACGTGCTAAGTAGGGCTGGCTATTCATAAGAATTAAATTTTGCATTTAAGAAAGAGTTAGTGGTTAGAAGAAATGGAGAAAACTATTTTCCCTCATGTAAATGTTAATGTAGGTTTCTTGTATTACTGTGGCAACGTGTGGCCATTGTATATACAAATGCACCAAACTAAATTCTTTAAATGATCACCTTGATTTTCAAAAGACTATTGAAACAAGGAACAGAGGATTAATTTTAGTGATTGCTAACCAAAGCTTCAAAGCTACTTAGCTCAATTAGTTTTGGCATTAGTAAACACCATAGAGGTCATTTAGGTTAAGAGGACAACAAGCAGGAGAAAATGAATGCAATCCTGTTTTGTATTCTTCCATTCCTAACAATGGCTTACATTCTTGCCAATCTTGCAGTTAAAAACATCTAAACCTAATATTCACAAAAGTTCTTTATTTAAGACCTTGACTACAAATTTATTTCCAAACTTCAGACAACATTTTTATATTCTAGTTAAATAGATGTTCTGCAGTGTTAATCAGTTTTTTTGACAGAAAGTCAATTGCACATTAAAAATGCCTAACCTGTTATAAAACTGGCACCTCATCCAGAAGTATGAGTAGAACACACAAATTCAATTTTCAGTGATTAGATTTGTGGCATGAAAATGTGTATTAGGCAGATTTGTGAGCTTTACTGGAGTATTAGTATGTCTGAGCATTATCAGCAAACAGCTTGCTAATTGCACTTATCAGTATTGCTTTCCAGCATACTGATGATAGGATGTCTTAATAAAATACAATATTGTTTGTAATATTATAATAAAATAATAGGGTGTAATTAATTCAGGTTTTCACAGAATTAATGCAAAACCTAACGTATTAAACTTTTTTATAATTATCTATATCATTATTAAGCATTTAATCGGGTGTTAACACAACACACGTTAACCCACTGTGCTATGCAGGTTGTGTTGCAGTGCCATTCATCTAGAATGGCACCCCCAATGCACACATACAGTAGCTGCCAAATCACCGGCAGTGTATCACAAGCACATACTGTGCCTCAACAAAGGAAAGTGCATGTCTTGTGTCATGGGACGAAAACAGAACTTTTATTTTATTTATACCTTGATGTAACATATAATTACTAAACAAGTCATTTTGTAAATTACTACCAATACAAAAATAACCTTTTTACTTCAGTCTGCAGCTATCAGTAATTTTCAAAAACCGGCAAAAATTCAAATGTCACTTCCTTGTAACAGTAGCAACAATTGTAGCATTCTTGTGTGTGAACAGAAATACCCCAACATGTCATTTTACTATTCAAGCAACTGCCTCCCTTCTTTTCCCAGTGTTCAAATACAACACTTGGACTGATTTTGTGACCATATCACACAGATCTGACACATAGGGGGTTGTTTACTAAAACCAGAGCGTGCAAAATCTAGTGCAATTCTGCACAGAAACCAATCAGCTTTCATGTTTTATTTCCAAAGCTTAACCACTTGCCCTCCAGAGCATTTACCTCCTTTCCTGACCAGGCCATTTTTTGCGTTACGGCGCTGCGCACCCTGATGAATTTTTTCCCCACGAATTGAACTTTCTTTTGGTGGTATTTGATCGCTTGTGCGTTTTTTGTTTTTTTTTGCGCTAAAAGCAAAAAAAGATCAACAATTTTGAGAAAGAAACAATATTTTGGACTTTTTGCTATTAAGCATGTCCAGTAAAAAAATATAAAAAATCAAATTTCGTCATAAATTTAGGCCAAAATGTATTCTGCAACATGTCTTTGCTAAAATAAAATCCCAATACGTGTAAATGAATTGGTTTACATGAAAGTTATAGCATTTACAAATATAGATTCTGGGATTTTTTTTTCCCTACTAGTAATGGCTGCGATCAGCGACTTTTAGCGGGACTGCTGCATTCTGACTTTGGGGAGGAACTAATGTGGTGTCACTGACATCCCCAGTGACACCAATACAGTGATCAGTGCTAAAAAAACAGCACTGACACTGTACTAATGACACTGGGCAGGAAGGGGTTAATGTGAGGGGCGATCAAAGGGTTAATTGTGTGTAGGGAGTGTTTTACTAGGGGGTTGGGGGGGGTGTGCTTCACTGTAAGCACACTGATCAGGATTTAGTCAATCACAGCCACAGCCATCCTGAGCAGTGCGCCCGAGCTGACAGGGAGGAAGATTGTTTGTAAAAAAACAGTCTTCCTCCCCGTCGGTGATTGTCGGTAATCACCGGGCGCCGGCAAGTAATCACCGGCCGGAACCCGGTGATTGACATCCGTGGCCGCGAATGGCGGTGCGCGGCTCGCACGCGCCCCCTACCCGGAAATGCAAAATCAGTATATCTGCTTTACGGTGGCGGGTAAGCAGTTAATTGAACAAGCTGAAGTTAGAAGCTGATTGGCTACCATGCACAACTGCACCAGATACTGAGTGCTCCAGTGTTAGTAAATCAACCCCATGGGGGATTGCTTTACAAAAACTGGAGAGTGCAAAATCTGGTGCAACTCGGCATAGAAACCAATCGGCTTACAGGTTTTATTGTTAAAGCTTAACTGAACAAGCTGAAGTTAGATGCTGATTGACTACTATGCACAGTGGCACCAGATTCTGAGTGCTCCAGTTTTAGTAAATCTACCCCACAGTATTCATGCACTATACATAACTGAAAAAAAAGGAAAGGTTGTTTTTTGTTTTTGTTATTAGCAGATTTTAATACAAATAACAAATTGAAGTCATACTCCAGCTAACACTCCAGCAAACATTTTTTTCCTTTTGGGATAAAAGTTTTACATGAATAAATAAAAGCTGATCGTTTTAATCACCCCTGCCAGTGGTAAACGGATGGTCTCATCTATGTAAACTGATACCTTCTGCTGGAGAGCTTCAACTTCTAAAAAACAAGAGTTGATGGCTGAATCACCAGATGAAAATAGAAAAAAGAAAGCCAAAAAAAAGAAAACTAATGTGGCCATCACATCTATGAATTGGTATGCTGCAATATAATAAATGTTTGCTTTTGGGTTTAATATTGTTTTAACAGAGACTCAGATGTCCTGGACCTGTTTGCTGACTTGTAGGTACTCTGATTCTTTAAGGCTTCATGTACATGAAAAGCTCCTAAACTTGAGGTTAGGAGCTGTTGGCATTTTTTTGGCAAAGCTCCTAAACTCAACTCCATAAAAGCCTATGTGTCCATGTACACATAGGCTTTTATCAGAGTTTAGAAGCTGCCGTGTTTAGGTGAGGTTAAACCTCCCTCTCCTGAACGTGGAAGAATTTCGTTCAGGATAGGAACATTTTGGCCGGCGACCGCGGGAAAACGCAAAACACGGTAAAATGCGGCAACCACAGTACTGCGTTTTTGCCGCGATTTGCATTTTCCCATGGCCGGTGGTCAAGGCAGGCTTGTGTACATGAAGCCTTAGTGTCTTGACTCCACACCTAAGTCTCTTACCCCTATAACTAGAGATGAGCGAATCGAACCAGGCGAAGTGGAATTCGTTTCGAATTTCAGGAAAAATTCGATTCGCGGCGAATCCGAATATTAGCATACTTCGGGTGCGCGAATCGGATTTTTCCCGATCAGCCGGCAAAAGTGTCCCTGCAGAGAGCTCCGCTATTTCTGACAGTTCTCTGACAGTTCCTTCACATGTACAGCGGTTGAAACATTGTATCTATTTGTTTCCATTTAGGATACAGATGTTTTTATTCGGAAATAGATACAATGTTTCAACCGCTGTAAATGTGAAGGAACTGTCAGAGAACTGTCAGAAATAGCGGAGCTCTCTGCAGATACACTTTTTGCTGTACTGGAATACTTCTTCTTTTCATTCTTCTTTTCATTCTTCTCATTCTTCTTTTCATTCTTCTTTTCATTCTTCTTCTCATTCTTCTTCTTCTTTTCATTCTTCTTTTCATTCTTCTCATTCTTCTTTTCTTCTTCATGAGAAGAAGAATGAAAAGAAGAATGAAAAGAAGAATGAAAAGAAGAATGAGAAGAATGAAAAGAAGAAGAAGAATGAAAAGAAGAATGAGAAGAAGAATGAAAAGAAGAATGAGAAGAAGAATGAGAAGAATGAAAAGAAGAATGAGAAGAATGAAAAGAAGAAGAAGAAGAATGAAAAGAAGAAGAATGAAAAGAAGAATGAAAAGAAGAAGAAGAATGAAAAGAAGAATGAGAAGAAGAATGAAAAGAAGAATGAAAAGAAGAATGAGAAGAATGAAAAGAAGAAGAAGAATGAAAAGAAGAATGAGAAGAAGAATGAAAAGAAGAATGAAAAGAAGAATGAGAAGAATGAAAAGAATGAAAAGAAGAAGAAGAATGAAAAGAAGAATGAGAAGAAGAATGAGAAGAAGAATGAGAAGAATGAAAAGAAGAATGAGAAGAATGAAAAGAAGAATGAAAAGAAGAAGAAGAAGAATGAAAAGAAGAAGAAGAATGAAAAGAAGAAGAAGAAGAATCTTTTCATTCTTCTCATTCTTCTTTTCATTCTTCTTCTTCTTCTTTTCATTCTTCTTCTTCTTTTCATTCTTCTTTTCATTCTTCTTCTTCTTCTTTTCATTCTTCTTTTCATTCTTCTTCTTCTTTTCATTCTTCTTCTTTTCATTCTTCTTTTCATTCTTCTCATTCTTCTTTTCATTCTTCTCATTCTTCTTTTCATTCTTCTTTTCATTCTTCTTCTCATTCTTCTTCTTTTCATTCTTCTCATTCTTCTTTTCTTCTTCATGAAAAGAAGAATGAGAAGAAGAATGAAAAGAAGAATGAAAAGAAGAAGAAGAATGAAAAGAAGAATGAGAAGAAGAATGAAAAGAAGAATGAAAAGAAGAATGAGAAGAATGAAAAGAAGAATGAAAAGAAGAAGAAGAATGAAAAGAAGAATGAGAAGAAGAATGAAAAGAAAAATGAGAAGAAGAATGAGAAGAATCTCATCCTTCATTCTTCTTCTCATCCTTCTCCTTCTTCTCATCCTTCTCCTTCTTCTCATCCTTCTTCTTCTTCTCATCCTTCTTCTTCTCATCCTTCTCCTTCTTCTCATCCTTCTTCTTCTTCTCATCCTTCTTCTTCTCATCCTTCTCCTTCTTCTCATCCTTCTTCTCATCCTTCTCCTTCTTCTCATCCTTCTCCTTCTTCTCATCCTTCTCCTTCTTCTCATCCTTCTCCTTCTCCTTCTTCTCATCCTTCTCCTTCTCCTTCTTCTCATCCTTCTCCTTCTTCTCATCCTTCTCCTTCTCCTTCTTCTCATCCTTCTCCTTCTTCTCATCCTTCTCCTTCTTCTCATCCTTCTCCTTCTTCTCATCCTTCTCCTTCTCCTTCTTCTCATCCTTCTCCTTCTCCTTCTTCTCATCCTTCTCCTTCTCCTTCTCCTTCCTCATCTCCAAGGGCATTTAAATTAAAGGTACAGTGTTCTGCACTAATATAAAGGCTCTCTGAAGCCTAGAAACCCTTTTTATAAGTTAAATTCGCAGCGAATAAATTCGCATCGAATCGAATTTCTTCCTCAAATTCGGCGAATCAGCCGAATTGAATTTTTGAATAATTCGCTCATCTCTACCTATAACCTTGAGAGTGGTTTTCCCATCTGCCTCCCTTTTCTCTTCAAGTTTTGTTTAATGTAACTCCTTCTCTTGACAAGGTGTTCTCCTCAAATGTCTCTGATTTGGTATATTCTATACCCCAAACATACCAACCCTTGTACTATGTACCCACTTCCCTCTCTCTCCCTTACTCCCTGCTAGTTTTTCCTGTATTTTAGCTGCCTGTAAACCCCTGTGCAGTACGACTCAGACTGGAAAGGGAAGTGGCAGCACTTTGAGACAATCGGGCTCAACTGCATTTTTAACTGCTATCAATCTAACATTGGGAGCTTGCTGACAGTAGAAGAGAGCAGCATGATTACTTCATCAGTAAAGTGATCCTGCCTAAATCAGAAACCTCAAGGCAGGTCAGTGACCAAGATCTATATTTTAACCACAGTGAAAAAAGCGAGATCACCAACTTGGCTAAGCTGTCTGGCAGGAATGCCTATATCACAAGACTGCTTTTCAAGAGTTCTGCTTCAGCTTGAGAATCCCTTTGCATAAAAAACATATCTCAATTGTTATTTAATATACATTTCTACACAAGCTACATAGGCTGTAACCTAAAGCACCCCCCACACTTGCTTCTAACAACCAGTAAAAACACAATCCTGTGTATGCTAAAATGATTTAGACTGCCCCTGAACATCCTGTGCATTTTCATTGGTGGAATAATATAGTTTATACTTACAGTTTTACCACTTTGGGTCCATGCACCTAGAATCAAATTTCTAGCAGAGTAGGGTGACATTCTTTCCTGATCTTCCAGAAGTGCACTGACACAAACTAGGTGGATTGCCTCTTTCTGCCTTTCAATCTCTAGCATTGACGCGGTAATTGACACACCAATTGTAAAGCATAAATAGGGCAGCACAGTGGCTAAATGGTTAGCACTTCCGCCTGGCAGTACTAAGGTTGTTGGTTCGAATACCAGCCACGGCACCACCTGTCTGGAGTTTGCATGTTCTCCCTGTGCCTGCGTGGGTTTCCTCCGGGTACGCTGGTTTCCTCTCACACTCCAAAGACATACTGGTAGGTTAATTGGATCCTGTCTAAATTGGCCCTAATATGTGTATGTATGAATGTGAGTTAGGGACCTTAGATTGTACACTCCTTGAGGGTTAGGGACTGATGTGAATGTACAATATATATGTAAAGCGCTGCGTAAATTGATGGCGCTATATAAGTACCTTAAATAAATACATTTCTCTACACCTGATGTGTTACATTGCAAAAACAACCCATTTTTTACTCATTGGCATTAGAAACACCCTATTGATCCTTAAAGTAATTCAGTCCTGTTTGGTCGTGAAACTGTTACAGTGCATTCAGTTTGCACCAGAGAGTGATGTCTGAGTAATATTTCTGATGTCACAGGCACGTTGTGTCTAAACTCAAGAGAAAAGCAATAAAATCACATCTCTATGGTAACATCACTAGACTGTGACAGTATAATATGGCGTAGCCTAGCAACTGGGATAAAGATTTTAGCATTTCTAAAAACCAAACAGGACTTTCAGCTGGACTTTTCATTTTGGGAGATTTGAAAGAAAACAGGAATTTGATCTGCAAAGGCTTCTGAATGTTCAGAATGTGATCCTTACATAACATATCATTTAAAATAAATGGCAGGGTGATTAAAGTGCTAAACAGAACATAAGCAGCGGCAAATATTTTCACTGGCGGTACATTCTAGTAAATGATTACAAGACATTACATTGGCTTTCTGCCCTAAGGAAACTGCTACAGTTTTCAATCAGGCAATTTAAAGAGAAGTATGGCCAAAGGTTTTTTTCATACTTCTCTTCTGGGTCACAGGAGTGCACCTACTTTTGCTCTCCTGTGACCCAGAGTCATACAATAACAGAGCTGCTCCAGGCTCTGGAAAGATCCTGTCCATATTGTCGCGATCTACTCAGCACCCTGATTGACAGCCACCTCTGCCTCTTAGTGAAGGAAACTCCAATGAGACACAGATGGCAAACATAAACCATACAGGAGTTATAACCCTCCATTACTCTATTAAAAAAAAAAGTTTTGCCTTTATCCCTGCTTTAAGGTCTCATGAGAGAGCTCCAGTACAGACACTTTTTATTTGTTGTAACAAAGAGATATCTTTTCTTTCATAACAATGACATATGGCCTATTGATTATGGTGAAATGTTAAATTTAGGTCCAATATTCCTGCTGAACACATAAAAGAACAAAAAGAAGTCCTGGAAAATTACATTGCTTTGTCCAGTAGCACAAAAAAGATAGTGAGGAGCAGTTGAACAAGATGTCAGATACCACGGGTTACCCTGTGGGCTAAAAGGGGTGTCCTAAGCATTTGTCTAAATGTAAAAACCCCACCTGTAGAAGTGGGGGCACACCTTCATACAGAAGGTGCGTTAAAACAGAAGGTCTTAGCAAAGACATGTTGCATCTGTGCAGCAGTTAGGTAACTGGGCCCAATGTGATTCCTCAGCTACTTATGAACCCAGGCAGCTGGTGCTGATGATGAGGGTTTTAGATGTCTTTAGATGACCAGGGCACTGTAGGTAGAAAGTGGAAAGAGACTGGGGAGTGGATTCCATGTGGTGCTTCAAAAGCAAGAATAGCAATGGGATGGTGCTTCCACCAGGCTGAATGTAGGGAAAGACAGTGCAGAAAGCAAATGGCATTCCACACAATGGATAAAGTCATTGCTGCCTCAGCCTTAACCTGGCAGTAACAGAAAATTAGACATGGTGCTCAGCAATACAAACTGTGTGGTAGCCTGCAGGGCTTTAGCGTCTTACTCGCTAAGTGAGTCTTCGGAGACTCGGTCACACCTGGAGCTATGCCACAGCTCTGGACCTGAAAAGTGGTTAAATAACTCAGGTCTGGAAAGCACTACAATACAGAATCCATACCTGAAGGTAACATTCCACACTAACCCTGCATGTCCAGTCCAGTGGGGTCTGGGTACAGCCTCCAAACTTAGTCAGATGAAACCCCAATTCAGGCAGCTACTACAGTGCCTTGAAAAAGTATTCATACCCCTTGAAATTTTCCACATTTTGTCAAGCTACAACCAAAAACATAAATGTATTTTATTGGGATTTTATGTGAAGGAAAATGATAAATGGCTTTCAAAAGTTTTCACAAATAAATATCTGAAAAGTGTGGCATGCATTTGTATTCAGCCCCCTTTACTCAGATGCCCCTAACTAAAATCTAGTAGAACCAATTGCCTTCAGATTGCCTTAGCCTAATTAGTAAATAAAGCCCACCTGTGTGTAATTTAATCTATATAAGCTGTATAAATACAGCTGTTCTGTGAAGCCCTCAGAGGTCTGTTAAAAAACATTAGTGAACAAACAGCATCATGAAGGCCAAGGAACACACCAGGCAGGTCAAGAATAAAGCTGTGGAGACATTTAAAGCAGGGTTAGGTTATAAAAAAATCCCAAGATTTGAACATCTCATGGAGCACAGTTCATTTCATCATCAAAAATGGAAAGATTATGGCACAACTGAAAACCTAAAAAGCCATGGCCATCCACCTAAACTGACAGGCTGGGCAAGGAGAGCATTAATCAGAGAAACTACCAAGAGGCCCATGGTAACTCTGGAGGAGCTGCAGAGATCCACAGCTCAGGTGGGAGAATCTGTCCACAGGACAACTATTAGTCGTGCACTCCACAAATCTGCCCTTTATGGAAGAGTGGCAAGAAGAAAGCCATTGTTGAAAGAAAGCCATAAGAAGTCCGGTTTGCAATTTCCGAGAAGCCAAGTGGGGGACACAGCAAACGTGAAAAAAGGTGCTCTGGTCAGATGTAACCAAAATTGAACTTTGTGGCCTAAAAGCAAAATGCTATGTGTGGCAAAAATCTAACACTGCACATCACCCTGAACAAACCATCCCCATCGTGAAACATGGTGGTGGCAGCATTATGTTGTGGGGATGCTTTTCTTCAGCAAGAACAGGGAAGCTGGTCAGAGTTTATGGGAAAATGAATGGAGCTAAATACAGGGCAATCTTAGAAGAAAACCTGTTAGAGTCAGCAAAAGACTTGAGACTGGGGCGGAGGTTCACCTTTCAGCAGGACAACGACCCTAAACATACAACCAGAGCTACAATGGAATGGTTTAGATCAAAGCATATTCATATGTTAGAATGGCCCAGTCAAAGTCCAGACCTAAATCTAATTGAGAATCCGTGGCAAGACTCTACTGTTCACAGCCGCTCTCCATCCAATCTGACAGAGCTTCAGCTATTTTGCAAGAAAGAATGGGCAAAAATGTCACTCTCTAGATGTGCAAAGCTGGTAGAGACATCCCCAAAAAACCTTGCAGCTGTAATTGCAGCGAAAGGTGGTTCTACTAAGTATTGACTCAGGGAGGCTGAATACAAATGCACACCACACTTTTCAGATATTTATTTGTGTTGAAAACCATTTATCATTTCCCTTCCACTTCACAATTATGTGCCACTTTGTGTTGGTCATCACATAAAATCCCAATAAAATACATTTATGCTTTTGGTTGTAACATGACAAAATGTGGAAAATTTCAAGGGGTATGAATACTTTTTCAAGACACTGTATATAGAAATCTATTCAAGCAATGGTGCCAGCGAGGATTCTTGAATGAAGTCACATATGAAAGAATTCCACAAAGCAAAGAAAGCTAGAAAAATAGTTGACTTTTTTTCAGCAGGAGAAAGACATCCAACCCCCTATGACAATAGCAAGAAACTAAGACATGTTGTGAGGAGGTGAGGTTATGCAGGGGCTGGCCTACAATTTTTCTGTTTGCCAGTGTCCTTACTTTCAGTATAACCTGTCTGTTTCCGAATTATTGTGTTCTTTAGTGGAGAAGAGAAAAAAAACACATGTGGAGGAATGCTGCTCTACACTGTATAAAATATAGAGTGGTGAGGGGTTAGAACCCCTGTCAGGTTTTACTGCTGTCTGCAACCCAGATAAATTTACCCTCTCTAACTGCCACCATAACAGGAACAGAGGGGAAATCTTCCAATGAAGATGTTCCTGTGACAGCTGTCTGAGTGGGGATCTCCCTTACACTGGAAAGATATCCTTTTTCTTTCTGTTGAGTCTTCAGCAGAGGAGGAGTTTTAACCCTCCCCTACTCGATCAAAAATGAAAAAAAAAAACTTTTAGATGCACTTTAGGCATGAACGCATGCTGCTTTATGCTTTACAAAATACAACGTAAGAACACCAATGGTAAGTTAAAAAGCAGTGCTTGAGGCAGCTTTGCTACCTGTACCCTAGCCTACTACATACTGAATCTGTTGGTATTTTATAAGGCTTTACTGTAATTATACCAACACCTGAAACACTTGAGTTACAACAAAGAAAACCATTATTTACCTCCAACAGGAATATTAATAAATACGCAGACCTTCCTAGTCCTTTAACAAATACTATTATCAGGCTTGGCTTCAAATCAGACATGGTAGTCAAACTCTCCGCCCTAAACATACCATTCATTTTTATGGATGCAGGTCTTCACTGCCGTCAAATAAAAGATAAGATCTCATAAAAGTAGTTGTGCCCTATTTTAATGCAATAAAAATTGACATTTAAAAATATTTTAAAACTTCCAGAAGGAAAGAATAAAGATAATACTACAAGTCTGAGCATTTATTTAGCCTTCAAATCATTAGATTGATAGCATGGAAGCAAATAGAATTCATATTCTATTTTGTTGTGTTGCTACATAAAGAGAGAGACTGGGCTTTGATGATGATAATGTTCTCTCAATGACACTACTAATGCCTATAACTTCATATAAGATACCAATAGTACACTACCAAATTTTGTGAATACTGAAGCTAACATAAAGGCTCCTCATTTTAACTTTTTTTCTCCAAGTGAAAGCATTAATGATTGTGTGTTTGTGAAAAAAGCAGATACTACATATGAAAATCCCCACTGCACATTCACTTTTCTGTGCTCTGTGATCCCTGCTAAATAAATGGCTTGGAATTCTCTTTTTTATCTAGTCAGAATTGGCTTCTCTTCTTTCCACTCTGTTCCTAAATGTTTCCTGTAATGTGCCCATGGGGCTGAGTGTACTTCAACCTGTCAATTGCTACTGGCCAAACAAAAATGTAAGAGACAGGCAGCTGCAGCCAGCTATACCAACTCTTCTTTGCTTGCTATCTTTTGCCCAATACGTAAGCATAAAAATAACAGCATAAAGCAGTATAACAAGAATGTAAAAAACATTGCTCAGATATACAAAAATGATCTACTTCATGCCTTACTTCAGCAGCAACAAGTATTTACGGTACAATGGAAGAACCCAATGATCTGCTTTTATTCACCTTCAGTTTTGTTACCCAATATAACTTATGGCTTTTCTTCAACTGCTGGAATTTTGATAAATGTGGAACCTTATGTATGGAAAAAAATTGGCAAATAGGCAGGATTTTAAACCACAAGAGACATATGTCTCTACTGCATTAAAATTCCATTACCTGCCTATATGCCCTGTACCCTGCGCATGTGCAGCTAAGTGTACAGGTTTTGGCAATGCCAAGATGAATGCACTCCCAAGCATTGCGCAGGAGTTATATCATTGGCTGAGCCAATGAAAAAGGCAGAGAATCAGTACTGGCAGCTGACCAGTTGAAAATGACAGTGGCTGGAGGAAAGCTCCAGGAAAAAGCACTGGATAGAAGGAGAGTATAGTTTTGCTTTAAGAAACAAAATATTTTGTTGTTAGCAAGACATGGTTCATTCTCTTTGTGTATGTTTTAAAATGCTTCTATTGTAAAGTCCAGTAAATTGTAATCTACAGTATTTTATAGATTACCATCCCTACATATGTATCACTTAATTAACCCCATATAATCTACCTATTTATTGCGGGGCACTGGCTGGCAGGATTGTGGTTGGTGTTTTGGTGTTATCTAGGTTACTCATACCCATATGGTGAGGGTCTTCAGAGTTTATGATTGAAAGGCTATTGTCTTCTCAAAATGTAATAAGTTCTGTCCTGGGTCCTGGTACCCTGAGGCTTTGTAGAACTTTGAGTGGGCATAAGCAAGTATTCCTAGGTCCACATCACGGCTGGCAAGCAGACCTAGTTATTAGTCGTAGCCGTGCATTGTTCTTTATATGTATATGGTATATGTGAGCTGACTGATAATCAGGACTCTCTTTCTTGCTCTCTCTGCTCTGGGAGCCTGCTGTTGGGTGAAAAGGCTGACTGCTGTTAGAACACTAAAAAGGTAGACATACTACAGTTTATTTGTTTTTTTTTTCTGGAAACCCAAAAATAACCCTGTTAGTCAGAAACTGACCTGAGTTTAGTTAGTTGCTTGGACAAGCAGCTGTACAAAACACTCCATTTAAAATATGCTTGTTTGCTGCCTTGCTGACAAGACGTACATACCGTTAGGTCTATATATATTTAGACACAGGTACAATTTTAGTTTTTTCAGGTATTTGCCAAAACATATTCAAGGCTATAGTTATATAATGGATATGGACTGAAAGTGCACACTCTCAAGTTTAATTTGTTTGTTTAGTTTAGTTTACATCCAAATTGGAGGAAGGGTTTATGAATTACTGCTCTTAAGAGTAGCCATCCCCCCTTTTTCAAGGGACCAAAAGTAATTGGACAATTGAATCAAAAGCTGTTTCATGGCCACGTGTGGGCTACTCCTTCATTATTTCTTCATCAATTAAGCAGGTAAAAGGTCTGTAGTTGATTCTAAGTGTGGTATTTGCATTTGGAATCTATTGCTGTGAACCTACATCATGCGTTCAAAGGAGCTGTCCATGCAAGTGAAACGGGCCATTATAAGGCTTAAAAAATGAAACAAATCCATCAGAGAGCTAGCAGCAACATTAGGAGTGGCCAAATCAACAGTTTGGTACATTCTGAGGAAAGAAGAACGAACTGGTGAGCTCAGCAACATAAAAAGGCATGGACATTCATGGAAGACAACAGTGGTGGATGATCACAGGATCCTCTCTATGAGAAAGAAAAACCCATTCACAACATCCAGACAAGTGAAGGACACTCTCCAGGAGGTGGGCGTATCACTGTCAAAGTCTACAATCAAGAGAAAACTTCACAAGAGCAAATATAGAGGGTTCACCACAAGGTGCAAACAATTCATAAGCTTGAAGAATAGAAAAGCCAGATTAGACTTTGCCAAAAAACATCTAAAAAAGCCAGACCAGTTCTGGAAAAGCATTCTTTGGACAGATGAAACTAAGATTAATCTGCACCAGAATTATGGGAAGCAAAAAGTGTGGAGAAGGCTTGGAACAGCTCATGATCCAAAGCACACAATGTCAGCTGTAAAACATGGTGGAGGCAGTGTGATGGCATGGGCATGCATGGCTTCCGGTGGCACTGGGTCATTGGTGTTTATTGATGATGTGACAGAAGACAGAAGCAGCCTGATGAATTCTGCAGTGTTTAGAGATATATTGTCAGCCCAGATTCAGCCAAATGCAGCAAAGTTGATTGGACGACGCTTCACAGTACACATGGACAATGATCCAAAACATACTGCAAAAGCAACCCAGGAGCTTTTGAAGGAAAAGAAGTGGAGTATTCTACAATGGCCGAGTCAATCACCTGATCTCAACCCAATTGAGCATGCACTTCACTTGCTGAAGGCAAAACTAAAGGCAGAAAGAGCCACAAACAAAGAACAACTGAAGACAGCTGCAGTTAGAGCCTGGCGAAGCATCAGAAAGGAGGAAACCCAGTCTTTGGTAATGTCCATGGGTTACAGACTTCAAGCAGTCATTGCCAGTAAAGAATTCTAAACAAAATATTAAAAATGAACATATTATTTATGATTATATTCAATTGTCAGGATAGAGCCTGCACGTTTTCCCCCATAGCAAGCGGCTTGCTATGGGGGCAGATGGAGAAGAGGAGGAGCCAAGAACGCTGGCAGATGCAATATCACAGAGCACTAAAGTATAACGTGTTTATTATTTTAATTTAAAAAACTAACTTTAGAAACAATTTAAGCCTTGTATACAGCTATATCTGTATAAACATCTTTTCTGCTACAGTAGGTTAGGGCAGATCACTTAGCAATGTAAAAGGGGCATCCTTACAAATTATGCTCTATATACAGCCAGAAATAGCCCCTCTGCCTATCAGCCTGGTCTACTTGCTTCTCTTAATATGCCACTAGAGAAGAAAGAAAGCCTAAGTGTTCAGCTGAAAGTACAGATATGCATATATGAGTCAGCAGATTTTAAGGAAATGAACATGTGTGGTGACAAGTTCCATTCAGAAACTTTCATTTTCCTTCATGTCCATTTATCATTTCAAACTTTCAGGCCCCGATTATCAGTTGGTATCTGGGGAACCTTTGAACAATATACACAGTTATCATTCAAAACCCAAAATTGATATTGAAGCTATGGGTATGGACTATCAGTTCCGCATATTGCTTTGGAAAATCCTGTTGTGGCCAGACTCACTTTACAGCCGTTTGTTAAGTGTTCTTGCATGGCAAGACCACTTACTGTTATCTCACATATATATTCTATTACAGCCAAATTTACCACCCTAACTCCTCCTACAGTTTTTACACTACATAGACAGTAATATACCAAAACGTGCGGATTATTCCCGATTGGTGTGCTATTACTTGGTGGAACGTTTCGCCGAATGGTTCACGAAATATCGGCGTTTTTGTGGTGAAATTGGTCCCATAGGAATGAATGGCAGAATGTTCAAAACTAGAGTGGGAGCTGACAAAAGCTAGAGTGTGAGCTGAAAAATCAGGACATGATTTCTAAACTGCCATCACTCCCTCATTTTCAAGCCCAGCTACACAAATCTTATATTAAAACGTTCAGCTATCCCTGCTGCCACTAAAAAATGTCCACCGCTAAGCCATAGTCCTGATAGTTTTCACAATATACCATTTGTTTGCAACTCACGCTGCCCATTGACCTTTTCACAGTTACTCCAGCCACTCCAACCACACGACAGTTACTCAAGCCACTCCACCCAGTTACTCCGCCCACTCCAGTTGTAGACTACTGGTGGAGGCAAGAACACTTCACACAATTTCCCCAGAAATTGTAGCTTTTCTAGTTTATTATTATTATTATACAGGATTTATATAGTGCCAACAGTTTGCGCAGCGCTTTACAATATAAAGGAGACAGTACAATTACAATACATTTACAAAACTTTACAAAATTTTACACAATGTAAAAATTTAAATTTAAAAGGTTTACAAAAGGAGTATGAGGGCCCTGCTCGTGGAGCTTACAATCTATTCTACAGCTGCCCTGACTATGATAAGAAATTTGGTCTGCCTGGCTAATACGTCAACTAACTAAACAATCAGCTCCATATTTTAACCAATAATGAGTTATAGATATAGTAATTTTTAGCTGGAGTTTCCAGAGACCAGAAAGTTATTTCAAAGGGTCCCTCTGTGTTGAAAAGGTTGAGAAAGGCTGGTCTAAGGTTTGTATGCTTTATTAAAGTTCATTGTGATGCATTTTCAAATATGTTAAAACAGCCATTTATCCACCCTCTTTAGCTTCATTTCAATTTAGCTATGGAAAATAAGCATTAAAATAAATAGAGAACATTGGAGAAATATGTTAGGACCTTATATATAAATAAATCATGGATTAAAAAAAATGTACAGTATTTAAAGCCAAAACTTCTTTTGTTTTTTTTTTTGGAGAGAGTATGGAATGGTGTCCCACTGTGGAAACACAATAGAATGAAAAAGAAATTGCTCCCAAATAAGGGAAATCCCCTTAGACAACTGTTACCAAAACAAGTGTCCTTACTGAAAGGATTCCTCTCTATTCCTGTTGCGGTGCCAACTCAATATTTGGGTTTTTTCTTCATTTTATGTCCCTGTGACAAAGGTCACAGGACACATAAAGATGGTGACTCTCCCCAGTAGGGACACAACAGCAATAAAAACTTGACAGCAATTCTAACCTTTCCCTACTGCAAAAAAAAAAAGGTTTTGGTTTAGATATACTCTAAGTTGAAATATACATGTTGTTTTCTATACACATTCTGTATGTCTGATACCGTAAGTGTCAGAAGGGCAGGTTGAAGCACTGGCAAGACTGTAGATT
Organism: Staurois parvus; assembly: GCF_062004578.1. Taxonomy (NCBI): domain Eukaryota; kingdom Metazoa; phylum Chordata; class Amphibia; order Anura; family Ranidae; genus Staurois; species Staurois parvus. The sequence continues at coordinate 138,762 of NW_028318422.1, forward strand.
TGTCTGGCCTTATCAAAAGTGAAAATATCAAGAATGGCCATGAAAGCCCTGTTTCTGTGTCCCTTAAGAGGTTAATAGGCAAATGCAAAGAAACACTATTAACCACTTGCCGACCGCGCATAGCCGAAAGACGGCTTCACCGCGGCCGGCTAGTTCTGGGTGGACGTCATATGACATCCTCCCAGAACGCACTCTCCTGCGCGCCCCAGGGGGCGCGCACCCGGCGATCTCCGTGATCGCTGTGTCCTACGGACACAGCTGATCACGTGATGTGGTGAAAGGCCGATCCCACCGGCCTTTTACCACGTGATCAGCGGTGTCCAATGACACGCTGATCACAGGAAAATGCAAGTGCCGGTTCTCGGCTGCACTTTCCTCACGCTGTCAGATCGTGAGGAAAGTACTGCCGAGAACCGGCAGTTGTCAGAGCGGGGATCGGCACCGATCATCAGGGCACTGATGATCAGTGCCCTGATGATCGGTGCCCAGCAGTGACCCCCGCAAGTTCCGATCAGCAGTGCGCCCACTAGCCCCGCCCACCCATTCCCAGCAGTGCCCCCACCTGTGCCCAGCAGTGCCCCCACCTGTGCCCAGCAGTGCACCCACCTGTGCCACTCTGCAGTGCCACCTACCTGTGCCCAGAAGTGCCACCTACATGTGCCCAGCAGTGCCGCCCACCTGTGCCCACCCACCTGTGCCCACCAGTGCCACCCACCTGTGCCCACCAGTGCCACCCACCTGTGCCCACCCACCAGTGCTGTCCACCAGTGCCACCCACCAGTGCAGCCCAGCAGTGCTGCCAGTCAGTGCCACCAGTCAGTGCCCAGGGGTTGTGCCAGTCAGTGCCGCCAGTCAGTGCCCAGAAGTGATGCCAGTCAGTGCCGTCTATCAGTACCCATCATCAGTGTCACCTATCAGTGCCGCCTATCAGTGCTGCATATCAGTGCCGCCTATCCGTGACCCCTAATTAGTGCTGTCTATCAGTGCCGCCTATCCGTGCCACCTCATTAGTACTGCCTATCAGTGCCCTTTAGTGCTGCCTATCAGTGCCCATCAGTGCCGCCTATCAGTGCCCATCAGTGCCGCCTCATCAACGCAAATCAGTGAAGGAGAAAAAATACCTGTTTGAAAAATTTTATAAAAGAAACAAATAAACTTTTTTTTTTTTATAAATTTTTTGCACTTTTTTTAATTTATAGCGCAAAAAGTAAAGCGCCCAGTGGCGATTAAATACCACCAAAAGAAATCTCTATTTGTGAGAAAAAAATGATCAAAATTTCATATGGGTACAATGTTGCATGACCGCGCAATTGTCAATCAAAGTGCGGCAGCGCTGAAAGCTGAAAATTGGCCTGGTAAGGAAGGGGGTATAAGTGCCCGGTAGGCGAGGGGTTAAAAAACAGAAAAGGACTGTAAACAAGTCTTTCTCAGTGTGAATGATAACACTATGATATTTTAAGAACTGCCAAATGCTTCTGCCAAAGATTCTGTTTTCTAAATAACTGCTCCTCAAGAAAAAAATGCCAAGCAGAAAACACTCTCTCACAAAAGTCTATGGGGTTGGTTTACTAAAGACAAACAGTCTGTTTATTTTGCAAGGGAATTATCACTTTCTAATGGAATGTGCTGAAGCTCTGCTGGTTTTCATCATCCAATCATTTTCAAGTAAATATATTTTTTTTTCTTGGACGTGATTGGCAATTCTTTGCAAAGTGAATTTTAACTACATTCACTAAGCTAAGAGGAAAATTCCCTTCCAAAGTGAAAAGTCCCTTGTAAGGTGAAAAGGTTACTTGCCTTTAGTAAATCAACCCCTATGTGTGTTTGAGCAAGTTTTAAATGAACAGCTTTTATGGTTTTCAGAATCATGCATTTTTGAGTAACTTTAGATATACCCACCGAGCGCATTGAGGATAATGTACCGATCTGTAGAAATGGCATTGTATAGGTAAATCTACAGAAGTATTTCAGTGTCTGCTGATGACATGGCAGATGGAAATCGCTTTGTCATCAAAGACCCCAATCCTATTAGCTCACTGGTCTTGTGTCAGCTTCAGAGAAACGTATTTTCTGATCTATATATAGATTAGCTGAAGACAAAGAGGGGTTAATTTACTAAAGTAATATTACATCATTATAAGCCAAACCTATCTTTGTTTCCTGTAAAGGTTTTCTTTTTATCTCTATCCTTAAATCTTCACCTTGATCATGATTATTTGTTGGATTCAATTTTATATAATTCAAATTAACCCGCCATCTTGCTCAGTCAGGGCAAAATCAGTTAACAGCCTAACTTGTCTGCTACTGATCTTCAACTTCCCCACACTCCCGTTTGCCTGTCAAAGTCCCAATTAAAAAGCCTGTGTAAAATCAGTTTTGGCTCAGAGCTTGCACAAGGCTAAAGACTTTCAACCATCACAGTTCTCAAGCCAGGCCACTGGCATCTCACTGAATAGTGGGAGGAAGTGTAATGGGTCACATGCTCCCCCATATCTGCAAATCATAGGTGTCTGGGTTATAGACGGGATGACACAGGAGCACAGGGAAGGAAAGTATAAGCAACAATAGGTAGAGACTATGAGTTGGACCTGCTACTTTGCTCGGGATGGACAATTGGCAGGTTTCCCTAAAGGCTATTATCCTTATCATTGCTTCACTACTTCTTGAGTGATTGGGCAGGAACAATTATGTGCATGCCATGTGCCCCCACATTTCACTGGCTGCATGTTTGATATGAGTAAGTAACTCAATAAGTGACCTAAAGATGAGGGTGAAAAACATTGATTTTGCACCTTCATAAACAAGTCAGTAACATCAATGTCTTTATGGGCCCCATTTATAAAATAGCAGTATGGCATTACTGCAGCTGTATTGCGGATTTAAAAATACAGTTGCAAGAAAAAGTATGTGAACCCCTTGGGATTACGTGGAGTTTTGCATGAATTGGGTATAAAATGTGCTCTGAACGTCATCTAAGTCACAACAATAGAAGAACACAGTCTGCTGAACATAATACTACACAAACATTAGATGTTGCCATGGTTTAATTGCACATAACATGTAAACATTCACAGTGCAGGGAGGAAAAAGTATGTGAGGCCCTAGCTTAATGACTTCTCCCAGAGCTAATTGGAGCCAGGAGTGAGCCAACCTTGACTCCAATCAGTGTGATGATATTGGATGTGTTACTGACAGCTGTTCTGCCCTTAAAAAACACACACCTGTTTTGGGTTTACTGGTTTCAAGAAGCACTGTCTGATGTGAACCATGCCTCGCAGAAAAGAGCTCTCAGAAGACCTACGATCAAGAATTGTTGACTTGCATGAAGCTGGAAAGGGTTACAAAAGTATCTCCAAAAGCCTTGATGTTCATGTGTCCACGGTAAGACAGACTGTCTACAAATGGAGAAAGTTTAGCACTGTTGCTACTCTCCCTAGGCGTGGTCGTCCTGTAAAAATGACTGCAAGAGCACAGCGCAGAATGCTGCATGAGGTAAAGAAGAATCCCAGAGTGTCAGCTAAAGACCTACAGAAATCTCTGGCACATGCTAACATTTTTGTTGACACATCTACAATAAGGAAAACATTAAACAAGAATGGAGTACATGGGAGGACACCACGGAGGAAGCCATTGCTGTCCAAAAAGAATATTGCAGCACGTTTGAAGTTTGCAAAAGAGCACCTGGATGTTGCACAGCACTACTGGCAAAATATACTGTGGACAGATGAAACCAAGATTGAGTTGTTTGGGAAGAACACACAACACTATGTGTGGAGAAAAAAAGGCACAGCACACCAACATCAAAACCACATCCCCACTGTAAAACATGGCGGAGGGAGCATCATGGTTTGGGGCTGCTTTGCTGCCTCAGGGCCTGGACAGATTGTTGTCATTGATGGGAAAATGAATTACAGAGTTTATCAAGATAATTTTGCAGGAAAACGTACGACCATCTGTCCGCCAACTGAAGCTCCGCAGATGATGGGTGATGCAACAGGACAATGACCCAAAGCATACAAGTAATTCAACAAAACAATGGCTGCAACAGCACAGAATACGCCTTCTGGAGTGGCCCAGTCAGAGTCCTCAACCCGATTGAAATGCTGTGGCATGACCTTAAGCGAGCGATTCACACCAGACATCCCAAGAATATTGCTACACTGAAACAGTTTTGTGAAGAGGAGTGGTCCAAAATGACTCCGGATCGTTGTGCAGGTCTGATCTGCAACTACAGGAAACGTTTGGTTGAGGTTATTGCTGCCAAAGGAGGGTCAACCAGTTATTAAGTCCAAAGGTTCACATACTTTTTCCTCCCTGCACTGTGAATATTTACATCTTATGTGCAATTAAACTATGGCAGCATCTAATGTTTGTGTAGTATTATGTTCAGCAGACTGTGTTCTTCTATTGTTGTGACTTAGATGACGTTCAGAGCACATTTTATGCCCAATTCATGCAAACCTCCACGTAATCCCAAGGGGTTCACATACTTTTTCTTGCAACTGTATATATACCAGAACATTCACAGAATATACATACAATATACAGTGAAAGAAGCTAAGCTTCTACACCTTTAACCATTTGTTAGGACAGACAGTCTTGAAATCTAGTTAGGCCGCATGCACACTGCTGCTCCTAAACTCATGTTTTTGGAACTTTTCGCCAGAGCCCCTGAACACAACTCAATAAAAGCCTATGTCTCCGTGCAGTTTAGGAACAGCAGCATTTAGGGGCAGCGAATGCTCTACTCCTGAACGCAGAAAAATCGCATTCAGGAGAGGAGAGTTTTGGCACAAAATGCTTGACGCAGTAAACACGCATGTAAACGCATGTACACACGCATTAATGATAGACGGATTTAGCGCTTGAGCATTAATTCGTTTCAATAGACAGAATAAATTATTATTCTGGCCAATGAAATTAATTAACGTCTAGGAGCTTGATGCTAATAAACGTGGGTAAACTAGGCTAAACACAGTACACACATTTACTAGTGTCCATCATTTTCCTGCTGCCAGGAGAAACATGTCTAGGCAGCATCCAGTGCACATGAACCCTAACAATTAATAATGAAGATCTGCCTGCACAGTACAGGCAAGGTTAATAATGGCAAACATAGGTGCCCTGGTCACTCATAAAACAAGAGAATTATCTAGGAATTTCCCTTGCTGCTGAGTCCATAATAGAGTATCTAAAAAAGTAAACTGCAAATTTTAAATATTTCTCAGTAAGTTGTGCTATGTGAATAGGGACATGTAAAAATATAAAGTAGGTGTTATCCCACTTTGCCTGCAAAAGTGGAACTACACTTTAAAGTGTTCCTAAACCCACAACAGTAAAATCAGCCTGTATATGCAGTAAAGCATGCTGGTTATACTCACTGTGGAACCTACGGGGTTAATCCTCTGCATAGTGAAAAAAGGCTGTATCCTCTGCATTGTGAAAAAAGGCTGTTTGATCCTTTCTTCTCTGATCCTCCCCTTTTTCAAGCGACCACCACTTATCTCCAGACTGAACCGTAGGCATGCACATGCTCAGTTTGGTGTATATTGCTAGAGAGGTTTTTTTTTTTTCTTGGGAGAATGCATGTGATCAGCACAGGGCCAATCAGTACTGTGCAGACAGTGGTCAGGGGATTTCCATCCTCCTAGAGTAGAAAGAAAACTCCTCCTACAAGCTTTAGCTAGTGGTGGGCTGGACACTGATAGAAGTCACAAGACTGCTCTAACTGCTGATAAGAAAAGGTATTTAGAAGTTTATATTTACTATAATAATTGCACTTCCATGTTGTGTGTACTGTGGGAGACCAGATAGAGTGAATGCAGGGTCCTGGCTTTAGTAACACTTTAAGGTAACGCTACTGTTGGTTTTTTCATGACTTTCAAAATGGAAACTAACATCTAACTAGCCACTCTGACTTATGCAGGCCATAGATGGGTCGAAAATCGGCCGATTTTTCGGCCGAAAATAAAATCGGCCGATTTTCGGATCGTTAGTGGGCTATTTGGTCGGCCGTTTTTCGGTATTTTGGCCGTTTTTTTTTTTCTGTAAAGTTGGAAAAAAATCGGCCGATTTTGACGATCGGCCGATTTTCGCGGCAATTAGTGGGCAAATCGGCCGATTTTTTGCCGATAAAAAATCTGCGCATGAGCAGTGACCTGCAAGAGGAAGACAAAAAGAAGAAAAAGAAGAAGAGGAAGAGGATGAAGAAGAAGAAGAAGAGGAAGAAGAAGAGGATGAAGAAGAAGAAGAAGAGGATGAGGAAGAAGAAGAAGAGGATGAGGATGATGAAGAAGAAGAGGATGAGGATGATGAAGAAGAAGAAGAAGAAGAAGAGGATGAGGAAGAAGAAGAAGAGGATGAGGATGAAGAAGAAGAAGAAGAGGATGAAGAAGAAGAAGAAGAAGAGGATGATGAAGAAGAAGAAGAAGAAGAGGATGAGGATGATGAAGAAGAAGAGGATGAGGATGAAGAAGAAGAGGATGAGGATGAAGAAGAAGAAGAGGATGAGGATGAAGAAGAAGAAGAAGAGGATGAGGATGAAGAAGAAGAGGATGAGGATGAAGAAGAAGAGGATGAGGATGAAGAAGAAGAGGAGGATGAGGATGAAGAAAAGGATGAGGATGAGGATGAAGAAGAAGAAGAGGGTGAGGGTGAGGAAGAAGAAGAAGAAGAGGATGAGGATGAAGAAGAAGAGGATGAGGATGAAGAAGAAGAGGAGGATGAGGATGATGAAGAAGAAGAGGATGAGGAAGAAGAAGAAGAGGATGAGGATGTAGAAGAAGAAGAAGAGGATGAGGATGAAGAAGAAGAGGATGAGGATGAAGAAGAAGAGGATGAGGATGAGGAAGAAGAAGAAGAGGAGGAGGAGGAGGATGAAGAAGAAGAAGTGGATGAGGATGAGGAAGAAGAAGAAGAAGAGGAGGATAAGGATGATGAAGAAGAAGAGGATGAGGATGATGAAGAAGAAGAGGATGAGGATGATGAAGAAGAAGAGGACGAGGATGAGGAAGAAGAAGAAGAAGAAGAGGATGAGGATGTAGAAGAAGAAGAAGAGGATGAGGATGAAGAAGAAGAAGAAGAAGAAGAGGAGGATGAGGAAGTAGAAGAAGAAGAGGAGGATGAGGATGATGAAGAAGAAGAGGATGAGGATGATGATGAAGAAGAAGAGGATGAGGATGAAGAAGAAGAGGATGAGGATGAAGAAGAGGATGAGGATGAAGATGAAGAAGAGGACGAGGATGAAGATGAAGAAGAAGAGGACGAGGATGATGATGATGAAGAAGAAGAGGATGAGGATGAAGAAGAAGAAGAAGAAGTAGGATGAAAATAAGAAGAATTCCAGTCCAGCAAAAAGTGTCTCTGCAGAGAGCTCAGCTATTTCTGACAGTTCTCTGACAGTTCTTTGACATTTACAGCGGTTGCAACAATGTATCTATTTGTTTCCGAATAAAAACATCTGTATCCTAAATGGAAACAAATAGATACAATGTTTCAACCACTGTAAATGTGAAGGAACTGTCAGAGAACTGTCAGAAATAGCGGAGCTCTCTGCAGGGACACTTTTTGCCGGCTGTAGAAGGGATGAAAATCGGCCGATTTTTTTTACCATTGATGGTAACGTCGGCCGCTTGAACGACCGAATTTTCGTTTTTTAAAAGAAAAATCTGCCGTTTTTCTCCCCATCTATGGCCTGCATTACTCCAAGGCTGTTTATTATGCTTGTCTATCCAACTCTAAGTAATCATGCACACTGGAAGTTTTGATAATGCTAGTAACGTTAGCTGTGTAAAGTCACATTAAAAACGTGAGTTTTCCACATTTTTTTGCATTTTTAAATTAGCGTTTAGCAGCGTTTACGTATTTAGTGGAATTTTCCTGCATTTGCAGTTTTTAGCGCTTTTTTTTTACCAAGAAATTTTTTTTTTTTTTTTCAGTAAAAATGTCCAAAAATGCTGGTTTGCTGCGTTTTACCGCATTCTGCTGCGTTTTTCAGCGTTAGAGCATTTAGAGCAAAAAACTCTTCTAGAAACCCACTAGTCCTGGTGGTTTTTTCCAGCCAAAAAACGTTCACTACACATAGGATAATATGCTAGGGGGTTTACTAGCTGTAGAAAAAAATGTCAAAAACAGCAGCTGTAAAAACGTCAAGTGTGCATGAGGACTTATAGTAGAAGAACAGATTCTAACATGGACCTAAGTGATAACGAGTGACACCTGCCTATCAGAGAGGCTGAGGGGATGGCAAAGATGTAGCATTTACTAAATTCTATATCCATGATTCCAAAATGTCACATTCTAAATACTCATATCAATAGTAAAGTATGGCTTGCAGAGGTACATACTATGGGGGACATTTAATAAAACTGGAGAGTGCAAAATCTGGTGCAGCTTTGCACAGAAACCAATCAGCACCCAGGTTTTAATGCTAAAGCTTAACTGAACAAGCTGAAGTTAGAAGCTGATTGTCTACCATACACAGCTGCACCAGATTCTGAGTGCACCAGTTTTAGTAAATATCCCCCTATATTTCTCTATACTACATTTGAAAGAAAAGTAAATGTGACTTAATGATATATCTGTATAAACAGTATTACAAACACAGTCAAAATTCTGCCAGACAGTTTGATTCTGTCAGGCAGCAGGAAGCTGTGAAGATGTTAAATGAACATAATGAATGATTAATGAGTAATTAATGTGTATTTTCACTTTCGCCTGCAGGTATAACTCCCCTTCACTCTGTTTAAGAAAGATGTTGCTACGCAAAACACCTTGTTGGCATGCTGACAGGTTTACACAATAAAGCAGCATAAAGAGCAATATTCATGTGCAGCAATGAATGTCAACCGATCAAATAGGTATCAACGTACCTAAGATCACTAAATAGTTGAATTCTGAATGGCTATCATGAGTTACTGCACTTTGCTTCTTGACTGTTAAATAAAACTGCTTGTGTAATCCTTGTTCATGACAATAATCTAGTGAGAGATTATAAATCTACACTGCATATAAAGAGGAAGATTTATATCCATCTCATTATACGGGAGATGAAGAAAGGACCCACTTTTTAAAAGAGAAGTATAGCCAAAATTTATCCCTGCACATCTTTGGAAATCGCAGTCCGCATGGGAACCGAGGTTCCCAGTACGGTTGCGATTTCCAGTGCGGCATGCTATTAGAATTAATGGGGGAGAATGTCACCAGCACACCGAGGATCACCAATATGGGTCCAAAAGTGATAATGAACGATCACATATTTACAGCAAGGCAACGTTTCAGAGTCTCGCAGGACCCCTTCAGCAGGCAAAAAAGCTTCAAGAAGAATTTATATTCCCTTCTCCTTGTGTGCGTCAAATGTTGAGTCAGGAAGGCATGCTGCAATCACAAGGATGGCCTTTCCCTTGCTTCCCATCATTCTGAGCTGTGCAGAAATATGTTGTTCATGACTAATTCAGTATCCCTTCACAGTGCATATGTTGCATCCAAGTTTCATCAAGCTTCATAAAATTATTAACAATGGTTGCAGTGGTGCCATTCTTGTGGCAAGAGTAGCCCAGAAATCTCATCTCACCTTTAGACAGACAGATCAAAATAGCCATTGATCTGATCAAGTTGCACTGAACCCCAATAATAGATTTTCTCAGAGGATTTAGTTTATATACAACCCAATTCTCAAAAAAAGTTGGTGTGCGCTGTGGAAAATCTACATACAAACAGAATGCAGAGATTTCCAAACCTCATAAACCCATATTTTGTTCACAGTAGAAAATAGAAAATGTTTAAAGTGAGAAAATGTACCATTTGAATAAAAAAAATTATGTAATTTTGAGAATGATGGCAGCAACAGGTCTCAAAAAAGTTGGGACAGGGCAACAAAAGCTGGTAAAGTAAATGGTACTAACAAGCAAGAGCTGAAAGAACATTTTGCAACTAATTAGGTTAACTGGCAACAGGTCAGTAACGTGACTGGTATAAAAAGAGCATCTTAGAGAATAGGAGTGTCTCAGTAGTAAAGATGGGCAGAGGTTCACCAATCTGTAAAAAGCTGCATCTAAAAATTGTCAAACAATTTCAGAATAATGTTCCTCAACATGAAATTGCAAAGACTTTAAATATATCATCATCTACAGTACATAATATCATCAAAAGATTCAGGAAATCAAGAGAAATCTCTGTGCGCAAATGACAAGGCCAAAACACAATAATGGATGCCTGTGATCTTTGGGTCCTCAGGCAGAACTGCATTAAAAACAGGCATGATTCTGTGATGGACATCACTGCATGGACTCAGGAATACTTCCAAAAAACACTGTCTGTGGACACAGCTCGCTGTGTCATCCAAAAATTCAAGTTGAAATGTTACTAAAGTAATTTTTTTAAATTAAAATAGAAAACATGTTATACTCACCTGCTCTGTGAAGTGGTATTGCAGAGAGTGGCCCCAATCCTCCTCTTCTCGGGTCCCCCAGCCATGATCCTAGCTCCTTCTCTTCTTGGAGTGTCCCCACAGCAAGCCATTTGCTATGGAGGCAAATAGGGGTTTATTTACTAAAGCTGGAGAGTCCAAAATCAGACTCCCTTCTGCATAGAAACCAATCAGCTTCCAGGTTTCATTGCCAAAGCTTCATTGAACAAGCTGAGGTTAGAAGCTGATTGGTTTCTATGCAGAAGGGAGTCTGATTTCGGACTCTCCAGCTTTAGTAAATAAACCCCATAGTGTCTGCATGCTCCTGAGCTGTGTGTCTATGGAGCCGCACTCCATAGACTTACACAATGGGACTTAGCCCTGTCGCTCACATCCTCATCACTGCATTTGATTGACAGCAGCAGGAGCCCATGGCTCCTGCTGCTGCGCGAGTGCTGTGTGAAGAGGAAAAGAGGGGAGAACAGATGCAGCTGTGCACAGTGCTGGATCTATTCTCCCCCTTCACACAGGGAAGGGGGAGCACAGACAAATATAAAATGTTTTTTAACTTAATGCAAGAAATGCATTACAGTATAAAAATTTTTTTAGCTTTAGTATCACTTTAAAGCTCTAGCATGCAAAGAAGAAGCCATATCTGAACAAGGTCTAGAAACGCCACCATCTCTGGGCCAAAGATTATCTAAAGTAGTCTGTTGCAAAGTGGAAAACTGTTCTGTGGTCAGATGAATCAAAATTTGATATTCTTTTTGGCAAGCATGGGCACTGCATCTTCTGGATTAAAGAGGAGAGGCACCTTCTGGCTTGTTATCAGCGTTCAGTTAAAAAGCCTGCATCTGTGTTGGTATAGGGGTGCATCAGTGTGTATGGAATGGACAGCTTGCACATCTGGAAAGGCACCATCAATGCTGAAAGATATATCCAGGTTTTAGAACAGCATATGCTCCCACCTAGATTACATCTTTTTCAGGGAAGGCCTTCCATATATCATCAGGACAATGCTAAATACTGCATGACCTTGTAGTAAAAGAGTCTGAGTGCGGAACAAGCCTGCCTGCTTTCCAGACATTTCAACAACTGAAAATATTTGGCGCATCATGAAACAAAATATACAATAAAGAAGACCCAGGACTGTTGAGCAGTTAGAATCCTATATCAGGCAAGAATGAGACAACATCTCTCTCCCAAAACTCCAGCTACTGGTCTCCTCAATTCCCAGATGTTTACAGAGTGTTGTTAAAAGAAGAGGGGATGCTACACCGTGGAAAACATGGACCTGTCCAAACTTTTTCTATGTGTAGCTGCCATCAATTTTAAAATTACCGTATTTTTTCTTAACCTCTTGGCGCCAGCCACATGCAAATGTGCGGCCTCCTGGCGTCTGGGCCTTGATGCTGAGCGGCCGCACATTTGCGTGCAATTAAGAAAAACATATGTGCTGGGAGCGCGTGCCCTGTGCATTCCCAGCACACATGTCCGGTACTCACGGAAAGGTCCTGATCTCTTTCGATCAGGACCTTTCCCGATCTATGTGACCGTCGTGACGATGTGTCATGGCGGTCACATGACCCTTAACCCCGCCTCCCGACTTCTGAAACCCTTAAAGGGCCGGGAAGGGCCGGCGCCAAGGGGTTAAAATGGTACATTTTCTCAGCTTAAACATCTGATATGTTCTCTATTTTCTATTGTGAAAAAATATTGGCTAATGAGTTTTGCAAGTCGTATTCTGTTTTTATGACAGCATCCCAAATTGTTTTGGGATTGAGGTTGTATTTTTTTACCTAAAATTTACAGAATATTTTATTAAATAAGGAGTTTGTGTTATTAAAAATAAAGTTACCCAGGCTTGTCTAGTGAGATTTGCTCTATGGATATTATTAACCTTGACATTAAAGTGATCAGCTATGACTGCCAAGGACACTCACCCTATTGAGCTGTTCCAAGAGTCTTTGGTTTTGATCTGATAATTCCTGGACTACTGAGCATTTCTGCCGATCAGCCTCTCTCAGATGCACCTGCTGCTTCTCCAGCTCTTCCTGTAGCTGCTTGACATCACTCTCCAGCTCAGACACTCGCCCTTCCCATTCTCCTTCACGATTCTCAAATCGTCTTTTTAATTCATGCTTTTCTTGCTCCAGATGCTATAAAAAATACATAAGGAAATTAGTACATGGTTATATTACATTATTATAATTTTAATAATAATAATGCAGGACTTCTCTAGAACTTCCTCCATCCTCTGGAACTCCTTACCCCAATCCATCAGACTGTCACCTACCCTCCTCACCTTCAGGCGCACCCTGAAAACCTTCCTCTTCAGGGAAGCCTACCCCAACCTCACCTAACACCTGACCTCACCTAACAACTAACCTCCTCCACTCCTCCCACCACTCCATCCTCCACAGCCATTTCCTCCTGTACCACCTTCCCCTCCCTCCTAGATTGTAAGCTTGAAAGAGCAGGGCCCTCGAACCCCTCATGTATTGTATTGTTACTGTCTTGTCTCATGTACTGTCCCCCTTGCTACTGTACAGCGCTGAGAATACCCTTTGGTGCTACATACTGTATAATAATAATAATAACAATTTAGTATCTATTTCTGCACATGCAAAATGACTCTAGTAGTCTACCCTACAACTGAGAAAAACCTATACTTTCTAGTGGTCTTCCCACAATCTTTTAGAGCAGGGGTCTCCAAACGTTGTGAACAAAGGGTCGGTTTGCTGTCCTCCTGACTTTGAGGGTGCCGGACTGTGGACAGTAGGAGTAATAAATGCCCGAGCATCAATGGGAATAAACAATGCCTCATTGTTGGTATTAGTGGGAGAATTAGTGATTGTTGGTACTAGGGAAAAAATAGTGCCCCATCATTGGGATCAGGTAAAAGGAATAGTGCCTCATTAGTGGTGTCAGTGGGAAGAATAGTTCCATACCATTGGTGTCAGTGAGAGGAATAGTTAAATAATATTGGTGTCAGTGGTGGGAATAGTGCCCCATCATTGGTGTCAGTGGTAGGCATAGTGCCCTATTGTTGGTATCAGTAACAGTAATTATGCCCCATTCTTGGTGTTGTTACAAGGGATAGTGCCTTGTATCAGTGGGTGGAATAGTGCCCCAAGGGCCTGATAGGGGCAAGCAAAGGGCCACATCCAGCCTCCGGGCCACAGTTTGGAAACCACTGCTTTAGAGAACTCTCTTTGTGACACTGATTATTTCCCTCCAATCAAACCACTCTGTACAAAGGATCCTAGACCTTTGTATACAATACATGAAAATGTATTAACTTCTGATGGAAACATACAACTCAAAAACGTGGATGTATCCCTATGCCATGTGGTACTATTCTAACAAAATGGAAGCAATTTAATTGTTTATGCTTTACAATTATTTGCCTCTTCAATCATTCAATGATTTTCATTACCGAGAAAGTCATTGTCTATAGGTGTAACTAAAGGCAAAACTTTTTTTATTATTAAATAGAGTGGAGAGGGATTAGAACCCCTGTCAGTTTTTATTGCTATGTGTGCCCTGATTAAAGAGAATTGCCCTATTTGTTCTGTTTACCCTTGTCATTGAAAGTAAAAGTAAATTAAAATCCTAAATTTTGGGTTGACACCAGAACAACAACAACAAAGGGAAATCTTGCAATAGGGACACTAGTTCTCGTGACAGCCTGGGAGTCCCTCACTTTGGAAGGATTTCTTCTTACTTCCTGTTTGGCTATGGGACAGGAAGTTAAGAGAAATCTCCTCAATGGGACACAGATGGCAAAAAACTGACAGGGGTTATAATTCTCCCTTACTCTATCCCAGAAAACAAAAAGTTTGCCTTTCTGTTACATTTTAATGTATTCATAAAGGACCCATACCAAAGAAGCAAAAAGTAACAACCAACATTTTCAAGTCTACGCAAATCACACAGAGTATAGGCTCTAACACAGTATTAGCTTAAAACCAAGTAAAAAGATTATTTTGCTTTAAAATGTAATTGAACATTCTTTATTAGAGTTACAGCACTAAAAGTTTTATCATTTAACATTCTATATGATATAACATTTCTAAAATATTAAAAATACATTTTAAACAAGTCAATGTGTATCTAGCGGTTATGATTGGGAAGGTATGCCATAAAATAATTTGCTTAAAAATAGAATATGCTTAAAGCATATCTAAACTCCAAAAATGTGTAATATATTGCATCTTGGCAATTTGTAAAGTTTGGGAATTAAAAAATAAAATATCTTACATACTCATCCAGGTGGATGCAACATCGACGCTATGCTGCATTTGTCCTATGCTGCTTCTAAGACTGAGAACTTAGAAATCAGCATTCTTTGATGACTGTCAGTCACCAGTTCTCTGCTCTGACTTCCAGCACTCATTGGAGCACTTAGTTGTGGAGGGGGCGGGAGCGGCTGGCTCAGGTTCTCAGAAGGTCGCTGAGAAACTGAGCCAGCTGCCTGTCAAGAATCTGGGTGAATCCTGACTTTTAAGTCAGCATCTCTCCAAAGCCTGGATAGGCTCAGTGACATCAGCTGACAGCAGGCTTTAGCACAGGATTGGCTCAGTGACATCAGCTGACAGCGGGCTTTAGCACAGGATTGGCTCAGTGACATCAGCTGACAGCGGGCTTTAGCTTACTGTCAGCTGAGTACAGATCATAGGAGTGCAAAATGAAGTGCACTCCTGTGACCTACAGAAGGCCAAAATAACTTTGGCCGTACTTCTCCTTTAAATGCGTTCACTATTAGTTTTCTATTTTCCTTTATTGTCACCTGGTGATCCAGCCAGTAGCACATTTTCCTGTCTTAGAGTACCTCTGCTTTTACCCATTGGAGGAGCAATGGAGACCTCTTTGGACAGCAGCATTGTCAATCTGGGAAGAGGGTATTGTTGGATACATTAGCAGATTTAGATGGACTTGACTAAAAAAAATTAAAGCTCAACTCCAGCTAACATTTTTTAAGCCATTACAGCAACAGCTTTTTCTTTTCCTTTGGGGATAAAAGTTTTACTTACTTACAGTAAATAAAAGCTGACCATGTCAGTAGCACACATTGGTACAAAACAAGTGGAATTTTAGTCAGAAAATTAAGTCCTGCTAGATTACTTCAGGCTGGCCCCTTTTGCAGGTATAGCTATGTAAAATATTAAAAATAAGTGCCTTTACTTTTTAAAATCCATTAATACACTGTCTCACCTGATCTGCACATGCCAAATTCTCTCCATTTTTAGACACTTTTAGGTACTGACAAATCTGTAGAGGCCGATCTGCTGACAACCTTAAAGTGCAATTAAACCCTCTTATCTTTTATAGCCAAGGAAGCTGCTTCTGTTTGATCTGCAAGTGCCATGGTGCTGCAAATGTGATCAGTTATGACACCAGGCATTTGATGGTTTGACAGTTTGGTTGAGGAAACAAGCAAATGTGACAGTTGGCAATCTGGACATTCCAGGAATGTATTTCTTTTTAAACTGTTAGATCATTGGGTTAAGTTTCACTTTTTAATTGAGGCCTCATCCACACCATCCAATCAGAAAAACTGATGGTAAATGACATGCAGATTTCACTTTCAGAGACATCAGTTTACATCAGTTTTCATGCAAGCTTCAATTAGTTTTATACACTTTGCAGATTCCTGTGCAGGAAAAATCTGCATATGATACTAGTGTTGTGGTGTGAACAGGACACATAGAGAACAATTGCTTTTGTTGTGCCCTTGCAAAAAGCATTCAGAAAAAAGTGACATCTCTGCACCATGGTATGAACAAGCCCTTCCTGCTGTTCAGGGGCTCTGGCAGCAAAATGACAGCCTCCAGCAAAAAGAAACAGGAGCAATGCTGGAGGCATTTTACAACACACAGTAATATTGGCAGCACAGTTATTAATTTGGAATCTATGTTCCTTGCTAAAGAACATTATGTTTTATTAAGTTGTTATGGGTAAAGTTCCGCTTTAGGTCTCGTTGTGTGCAAGTGCACAACAAAATCAATTGTTCTCTATGTGCCCTGTTCATACCACAACACTAGTATCATGTACAATTTATTTTTGCGCAGGAATCTGCAACGTGTATAAAACTCATTGCAACACGCATGAAAACTGATGTCTCTGCAAGTAAAATCTGCACGTCAGTGTAACTTTAGGTGCAAAAATAAAAAAGGGCAAACAGGCAGGAATTTTAATGCAGAAGAGACATGCTTTATCTGCAGACCTATCTGTCGGTCTTCACCTGTACAATGAGCCGTGCACGTGCAGCTCACTGTACAAATTTGTCGATTCTGAATCTGACTGAACTCCCGGGCGTTTTTGGGAGTGATGTCATT
Source organism: Staurois parvus (assembly GCF_062004578.1). Taxonomy (NCBI): domain Eukaryota; kingdom Metazoa; phylum Chordata; class Amphibia; order Anura; family Ranidae; genus Staurois; species Staurois parvus. The sequence continues at coordinate 155,508 of NW_028318422.1, forward strand.
CCCGCACAACCAATGGCAGTGACCGACAATTGAGACCTGGAAGCTGGTCACTCGAAGATGTCAGCGGCCAGGAGGGGAGCTCAGGGACACCGCAACCCTGGAGTTTAAGTGAGCACAGTTCCGCTTTAAAAAAGAAAATGAATGCAGCCATCAAATCTAAGAATTGTTAGGCTGTAATATACTACATTTTAATTTTGGAGATTAGAAAGGCTTTAAAGCAGGGACGCTCAACCTTTTGAAGAGCAAAGGCCACTTAAGCGATTTGATAACCAGTCGCGGGCCAGAATGAAATGAAATGGTTCAGAATTTCACATTTTTAAGTTTTAAATAGCATAAATAACATGTTCCTGCTGCAGCCACTGAATGCCTGCACAAAGCAGAGAAGGAGAAGCCGACTTTCAGCGGTTGCAGAAGGAAAATGGAGAGGATAGGTTCCTGTATGTTCCACCCCCCATCAAACCCCCCCCCCCCCCCCCCCCGTCCACGTACACTACAGAAAGTGACAGGGAGACTGCACAGGCCCCCAGAAGCATGGAAGCATTGCCACCTCTGAGTTGATCCAGGGAATATCCAATTGCCTCTGGGGGGATCATGAAGAAATTATTTCCCCTGCAGCAGCAAATTGGGTCATGCTTTGCTGGGGTTTTTGCCTTCCTCTGGATCAACTGTGGGTGCAGGATCATAACTTTTTTTTTTATAGTTGAACTGGATGGACTTTTGTCTTTTTTCAGCCAAAATAACTAAGTAACTATGATGCAGCACCAGTGGTTGGAGGGTGTGTGGTAAAAATATGTCTCAGCTATAGGGTTTAAAGTGGTTATAAACTGCACCGAAGAAAAAAAATCCCCTGCAAGGTAATGTCATTATGAAGGACTTACCTTAACGAAGCCCTCCAGCGGTGCACTGTCACCGCTGCAGAGGCTTCCATCTTCACCTGGTGTTACTTCTGGATCCGCGAGCTCTGGCTGTCTGACTGGCATGCGCAGCGGGAGTCCTGGGCCATGGCACAGTGCTCTGAAGGAATGGCACGGGTATGTACTAACCTTCAAAGCACATGCACTGGCTCTCAAAAAGAGTGAATATCTCCTAAATAGTGCACATTTAGGAGATATTCATTTTATCTACAGGTAAGCTTTATTATACGTTTACCTGTAGGTAAAAGTATACAAAAAGAGTTTACTACCACTTTACTGCCCCCCAAACTGCAAATGTAAATGAGCCTTTACTGTCCTGAGCCCCCCCATAAGGCTGTTTTCACATTAATGTGCTGCTGTTTACCTACACCACAGGTTTGCCATAGACTTCTATTATATTTTGCAGGTGTGCAGGAAGTTTTGGTTCACTTTTACTAAACCCGCAGGATATAATAAAAATGCGCTTCCCTGGTTTGAGGTTGAGGGCCACATCAGAGGGCTTCGGGGGCCACATCTTGCCCATGGGCCACAAGTTGAGCACCCCTGCTTTAAAGTATCCACAGACACTAGTTGGTTGTCTGGCATACTAAGCCATGTCTCTGGTAATCTTTAGGCTTAGAAAAGATGCTTCTTTGTGATTTACCTTTAGGTTGAAGTCTGTTAAAACAGGATTGCTTGGTAGCTGAACAGCTGTCCACCTGCCAAGCAATATTTAGGTAGGACCAGCATAGCAGCACCTATAGAATATAGCAGGTCTCTGCTCAAAAAACACTTGCTGGGAGAATACATGATCAGATGCAGCCATTGTAATGACAGTCCCATGTCCTCCTGCTCTCTAGCTCCTGTGTCACTTCCTCCCATGCTCACCTCCAACACTTTTCTCGAGCTTCTCTCAACCTGTGGAACTCCCTACTCCAATCTGTCGAACTATCTCCTAATCTATCCACCTTTAGATGATCCCTGAAATTCCTTCTATTTAAAGAAATCTATCCTGATTTTAACTAATGCACTGTGTTTTTACTTTCTCCATCAGCTCATTCCCAACTCTTTGTATCATTTGACCCTCCCTCTTAGATTGTAAGCTCTAAGAAGCAGGGCCCTCTGATTCCACTTTTACCAAGTTGTATTGTAATTGTAATGTATGCCTTAACTTTGTACAAAAATAATAATAATTTTCAGACCTGGTTCACACCAATGTGGTGAGGAAAACACTGCGAATCCTGTGCATTTCCTGCACTGAATTGCAATGGCATCATGTTAATGCGATCTGGTGCTGGTGTCAATGATAAATTAAAGTGGTTGTAAACTTTGTTTTTTTAATTTTACTTATAGGTAAGCTTATAATAAAGCTTACCTGTAGGTAAAATGAATATCTCCTAAACATGCACTTTTTAGGAGATATTCTCACTTCATTTAATCCAGCGCATGCGCTTTGAAGGAATGCATACCCGTGCCGTACCTTCAGAGCTGTGTGCCGCGGTCTGGGACTCCCATGTGCATGCACGGGAGTGACGTCATCGTGGCCCAGTCTGTTAGAATACCGGAGCTCGCGAACCCGGTAGGAAGACAGGTGAAGACGGAAGCCTCTACAGTTTTAACTTCTTGGCGCTTGCCGAATGCAAATGTGCGGCCTCCCGGCATCTGGGCCTAGATGCCGGGCGGCCACACATTTGCGTTCTATTAAAAAAAGACACACGTCTGGTACTCATGGAAAGGTCCCAATCTCCTCTTTCAATCAGGACCTTTCCCGATCATGTGACCGCAGTGATGTTGTGTCACTGTGGTCACATGACTCTAAACCCCACCCCACCTCCCGGCTTCTGAAATCCTTAAAGGGCTGGGAGGTGCCGACACCAAGGGGTTAAGGTATGTTTTACATAATGTGCTAGTATGCAATGCATACAGGGGCGGACTGACCATTTGGAAATTCAGGGACTGCCCGAGGGCCCAGGGTCAGTAGGGGGCCCCATGAGATGCCCCTGGTACCTTTTTCATAGGCTTTTTTGAGTTTGGGCAAGGACACAGGGGCCCCATGATCCCCTATTGCCCAGGGGACCCATGAGTCCGCCCCTGAATGCATACTAGCACATTATGACAATACCCTGCAGTGGATTTTTTTTGTCTGCGGTTTACTACCGCTTTAACGACACTTCAAAATAAATTGCTAGAAATTGCATTGCATGGGTGCGTATTTAAAAAAGGGTCCTGCACCTCTCTGCTGCGGATACAATGTGATTTGAGCCATAAAAGTATATGGCACAAATCGCACTGCACAGGCGTTTGCATGTAATTCTCACACAAATGCGTTGTGATTCCTGTGCGAATTACATGCGGTATAATGTGAACCTGGGCTCAGGATGACATGTCTACGGTGTCCATGTCCCACACATTGAGCAATGTGATCAGGGCTGTGCTGTATGTGTGGGCAGTATGCCTAGCTCCTCTCCAGCAGTGTGTGATGTGGCCAAGGACAGAGGGATGAAGGTGACATGTATGGGTCAGTCTCTGACCTCCAGGCGATCAGTCAGCTCCCTCTGCATCTCCTCGTATCTCCGGCTCATGTCCTGGTTCCTCTCCAGCAGAGCCTTCCCCAGCCTGGCCGCCAGCACCAGGTCCCTCTCCTTCTGCCGGATGACGGTGAGTAGAGGCGGCTCCTCCCCGGACTCGTCGGTGTCTCCCGGCTCCTCTTCTCCTTCTGCGGCCATTAGCACCAGCTCTTCGTCCAGCTCCAGCAGCCCCCGCCCCAGCTCTGCCTGCTCCGGACGCTCCGGGGAGGATTCCGAGCGCCTGCTGATAGGGAGCTCCATAGGGCGCTGTCCGGGGCGGCTGGTGCTGAAGCTGGGCTCCTCCTCGGTGATCAGATGAGGGGGGGAAGAAGTCAGCCGATCCGGACCCCCCGCTCCTCTCCCGTCCAGGCAACTCAAGGTGGACGGGGCAGCAAGTGTTAAACCCGCCCGGCTTCTCCCTCATCCACCGGGGTTCACACAGCCCAAACAGGGGCCCGGAGGCATTCGAGGAATTCCGGCTGCAGGCGGTGTACTAGTCCTTCTATAATTCGGTGCCCCCGGCCCCCTCCCCCCGTACCCGGCCCCGGCCCCGCTCGTCTCCCCCCCTCCCCGACTCTAGTGCGGACGTGTCGGGCCCCGCAGGCCTCGGGCTGCGCTGCGCTCTCCTCGCCCCTTAGCGCCGCGCTCCCCCGCACCCATCTCTGCAAGGCTCTGGCGGTGCGTGCGCAGCCCGTGACGTCACCGACACCTGTTCGGTGGGAGCCGCTCATTGGGTGCAGATGGTTGCGCGATCAGCTGTGTGTGTGCACACCTCTAGTGGCCGATCTGTTGCTGCTGATGATGATGATTCCAGATTGCCCGGCGCTGATTTCAATAGTTGGGTTTGCAAATTAACTTCTGTGGTGCGGATCTAAGCATCCAATGTCATGACCCAGCACATAACATAAACAAACGTTCCCAACTAGGGTTCTGTGGAACAGGCATGCTGTTGAAGACCAATGGGCCCAGACTGGGACAAAAAATAGGCCAGGGCATTTTGGACTGAGCAGCCCCAAGCCCGGGGACTCTTTCCTCAGAGCACTGTGGCAGAACGCCAGGGCCCGGTCACAAGAACGACCTGATAGTTCTGCCACTTGTGTCAGTAGGTTTTTATTTATATTATTTTATATTTTATTATTTTTTTACAGGAGAGAAAGAAGACATAGAGCGAAATAAATAGAGAAGGAAAGAGAGAGAGAGAAAAAAGGAGAGAGGGAGAGAGAGAGAGAGAGAGAGAGGGGGGGGGCAAAATAAAGGAAGACAGGAGAGAAAGGAAGACATGAGAGAAACAGTAGACAGAGAGAAAGAAAGAGAGAAGTAGAGAAAGAGGAGGAGGGGCAGAACCAGAGAGAGAGAAAGAGAGAGAAAGAAAAAGAAAGAAAGGAAAAAAGGAAAGAGAGGGAGAAAGAAGAGGAAAGCAAGAAAGAAAAAGGAGAGAAGCTGGAGACAGAGAAAGAAAAAAAAAGAAAGGGAGAAAGAAAGAGAGTAAGAAGAGAAAGAAAGTAGAGCAACAGGAGACAGAGAGAGAGAAAGGGAGAAAGAAAGGAAAGAGAGAGGGAAAAAGAAAGAAAGAAAAAGGAAAAAAACTGGAGACAGAGAAAGAAAGAGAGAGAAAAAAAAGATAAAGAAAAAGAGAAAAAGAGAGAGAGAGAAAAAAATAAATTAAAGAGAAATAAAGGAGAGAAACAGTAGACAGAGAGAGAGAAAGGAAGAAAGAAAGGAGGGAGAGAGAAAGAAGAAAAGAGAAAGTAAAAGAATGAAAGAAAGAGAAAAATAAACAGGGAAAGAGAGAAAGAAAGAAGTAAAGGGGAGAGAAGACACAAGGCTGGCAGGGAGTGTTGTCGGGGCAGACACAGGAGGAAAGGATGGGAGGAGGAGGGGCAGAACCAGCATTCTCTCTTCTCTCCCGTCTATGGTGGGGGGGGGAGGGACTGTCTGTACTATCCCGACAGATCCCCTGCAGCAGCTGGGAGGAGGGAACCCGGCGGCAGTGCTGCAGGAGATGAGGGGGGGTCGGCTGCGTGGGAGCATACAGGAGACCACAGTATGCAGAAGATGGATAGGAGCGGCAGCCGGGTGGCACATAGAAGAACCAAGAAATGCATGGTCTGGTTCCTCTATGTGCTGCCCGTCCACCCCTCCTATCCAGGCATCCCTGGCCCACTGGGCAAATGTCCGGTGTGCCCTATGGCTAGTCTGGGCCTGATGGGGACCCATACAACCACCTGAGATCCCCTCCCCCCCCCCCAAAAAAAAACAGTTTACTATGTGTCAGTTATGAATGAACACAATGAGTGATTGGTACCTATCAGTATTTGTGTTCATTCAGGAAAGGAAGCGGCTGGTAAATGTGACATATTTACCAGAGCTTTCCCCCACTCTTCATCCTGAAGGATCCTACTGTGTGCTTGCAACTGCCATTGGGAAGAAGAGGAGGGATGCCAGCAGGACTGTGGGGTTGTGGTGGCTGATTTCACTAGTTGGGTTTGCAATTTTTTCTGTGGTCTAGATCTATGTAATGTTATACCCCTGCACATAATATTCTAAACAAACGTTCTCAACTAGGGTTCTGTGGAACAGGACTACTGTTAGAAACCACGGGGTCCCATACAGCCAACCCCCCCCCCTCAAAAAAACAAACAAAAACACAGTGTACTATGCTTCAGTTATGAATGAACTCAGTGAGTGTTCGGTACAGATCACTCATTGTGTTCATTTAGGAAAGGAAGGGTCTGGTAAATGTGACATATTTACTGGAACCTTCCCCCATCCTCCAACCTGAAGAATCCTATTGTGTGCTTGCAGCTGCCAGTGGGAAGAAAAGGAGGGACTCCGGAAGCACTGCAGGGTGGGGCTGATTTCACTAGTTGGGTTTGCAAATTTATTTCTGTGGTCCAGATCTAAGCATGCAATGTTATGCCCCCACACATAACATTCTAAACAAACGTTCTCAAACAGATTTTACTATGTTTCAGTTATGAATGAACACAGTGAGTGATCGGTACCAATCACTCATTGGGGTTGATTTGCTAAAGGCAAAAAGACAGTGAACTTTGTAAAGTGCAGTTATACTCTGTAAGTGCAGTTGCTCCAGAGCTTAGTAAATGTGCAGAAGCTCTGCTGACTTCCATCATCCAAGCATGTGCAAGCAAAATGCTGTTTTTTAAAATTTCCTTGCACGGAATTGGGTATTCTTTGAATATTGAAGCTTTACCTCATTTATTAAGCCCTGGAGCTGAGTGCAACTGCATTTTGCAAAGTGCACAGTAGGGGTGCACCCCAACTTCGGTGGCCGAAACGTTTCGGCCGAAAACATCCCTACTGGCTCTTGGCCGATATGAAAAAAAGCACCCATGCAGGTGCCGAAAAAACCCTGCCCCTCGCCGCCGCTTGCACGCCGCTGCCACCGCCAGCTGCCACTCGGTAGTTCTCAGCCTTACCTGAGAAATCATCCAATGATCCTGTCACTGGGCATAGAGATTAGTGAAGGAAAGATGGCCTCCACTCATCTCTATACCCTTGGAGGACCGGAGCAATGTCACTTCCGGGTCTGGCCTTTTTTTTTTTTTAAACACTAGATCAATTCTTTTTTTGATGTAATGCTTTACATTGTAGAGGAGAGATGTGGGGTCTCCATAAAGAGGACCTGTCACTAATTATTTCTATCACAAGGGATGCATACATTCCTTGTGATAAGAATAAAAGTGATTAAATTTTTTTTTAAAGGGACAGTGCAAAAAAAAATTAAATTAAATAAATTAAAAAAAAAAGTTTAAAGTGCCCCCGTTCTCGTACATAGTGGTGAACGCATATGTAGGCCATGCCCACATATGTAAATGGTGTTCAAACCACACACGTGAGGTATGTCGGAGCAAGAGCAATAATTCTCGTACTAGACCTCCTCTGTAACTTTACACTACTAACCTGTAGACATTTTTAAAGCATCACCCATGGAGATTTTTAAGTGCCGCAGTTTGACGCCATTCCACGAGCGTGCTCAATTTTAAAGTGTGACATGTTGGGTATCTATTTACTCGCCGTAACATCCTCTTTCATATTTTACATTAAGATTGGGATACATATTGTGTATTTTAATCAAAGTGTATTTTTTTCCAAAAAATATATATTCATTTTTAAAAGCTGCACATTTCAGTTTTGGTTTTCGGCCAAGTGCATTCCGCACCAGAATTTTCATTTTGGCGCACCACTAGTGCACAATTTATTTGCCTTTAGTAAATTAACCCCATTGTGTTCATTCAGGAAGGGAAGGGGTTGGTAAATGTAACATATTTACTGGACCCTTCACCCACTCTCCATCCTAAAGGATCCTATTGTGTGCTTGCAACTGCCAGTGGGAATGAGAGGAAGGAAGCAGGCAGCACTGTGGGGATGGGGGCACACAGGGGGGCCAGGGCAGCAGGGGGAAACATATGACTCAAAGGGAGGGTGTTGGGTCCACCAGGTGGGCAATTCATGGAACCGATCCTCTGTATTGCTCTCTCTGCAGCAGCTGAAAGCCAGTGGGCGGAGGAGGAGAAGAAGCCAGCTTTCAGCTGCTGCAGAGAGAGTCATATATAGGATTGGCTTCAGTAAATGTCCCCCTACCATGCCAGTCACACTCACTGCCCACATCTGATTCACCCAGCTGCCTTGGCCCCTCTGCTGGCCTGAGCCCCATACAGGAGGACTGGTGGCACCCTCTTATCTACTGCCCTGCTGTGGAAGCTTAGGGTTCTTCCAGGGGTTTCTTGAGCTGTGGCTGATTGACCTCTGATCTGATGGTGCTAGCTTACTTCCAGGGCCAATGCATGACCTATGCTTCTTTAGCAAGGGCTTATTAACTTCATTTTCAGGGTTAAAATAGTTGGGGAAGGGGGGACATATCACCTCTTCACCACCTGCCAAGCACCTATCTGACCACCACTGTAACAGAGGCATTTTTCCCATTGACATGAATGTTAGGGTCATTTTCCCTATGGCCCATTTCGAGGTTCCCTGAGACCTGAAAGTTATTTTCAGGGTTCCTCTGGGGTAAAAAGGTTGAAAAGGGTTGTTCTAAAGGTACCTAGACACATATGAAAGCCTGCAAATCCATTTTGGATCTTTATAGTTAGATAACAAAGCATTCATAGGTCTGAAAGCTTTCCCTAATGATCCCTGGCCAAGCCACATGGAGGACAAATTGGTGGATGATGGTTTTTCTTTGCTGTTCAATTCTCCCAAGACAAAACTATGCCTAAATTCCTCCTGCCCCTTTCAGTTAGCACAAAGATACAAGTTTACCCAGTGTAAATGGTCATTTAGTAGACAAGGCTGTACATGCACAGCAAGCTGCCCTCTGTAGCCACCTTAAATGAATTTGCTCTTTGCACTTACTGGGTAAAGCAACAGATGCATTTCACCCTTCAATTGAACCTGTGCCCAGTCTGGGTTAATTCTGACCAGGGGTGGACTGACCATTTGGAAACTCGGGCACTGCCCGAGGGGCCCGGGGTCAGTAGAGGGCCCCATGAGATGCCCCATGGTACCTTTTTCATAGGCTTTTTTGAGTTTGGGCAAGAACACAGGGGCCCCATGATCCCCTATTGCCTGGGGGCCCCATGAGTTGTCAGTTTACCCCTGATTCTGACATTTCTCTCATACATGTGAGAATCAGCTTTTTTTTTGCTAGAAAATTACTCAGAACCCCCAAACAAGGGGCCCTGGAGAATAAAATGGTTGTTGTTGCAATTTTTATATCTCGCGATATTTGGTCAGCGGTTTATCGAGTGCAAATTTTCAGGGAAAATACACTTAAGTTTAGTGTACACAAACACAATATAATACCCATTTTTTTGTAAAGCATAAAAGATGATGTTGTACTGAGTAAATAGATACCCAACATGACACACTTTAAAATTGTGTAAGCCCGTGGAACAGTGCCAACCTGTGTTACCTAAAAATATCCAACCCTTTGAAAGCCTTTACAGGTTACCAGTTTAGCATTACACAGGAGTTCCCACTGCCGTCTCTGAGCCAATGAGGAGGGAGAGAGTATCTACTCTCATGCACATCACTGGACCGACATTAGGCTCAGGTAAGTATTAGGCCCCTTTCATACGGGTGGTTAGATTTCAGCTTTTAGCTGCAGTTAGAGGAACTTATTTACCACAGATAAATGCAGACAATGCATCCCTATGGCTCCATTCACACACTGCATTTAGCAACGATTTCATAACATATGGTTTTATGCATTTAGGAAAAATACAGTTGACAGCATTCAGGAGTGATGTATCGCAGCTCTCTGTACATAAACGCAGTTAATCGCAATACAAATAAAAAAATAGGTAAACAGACAAGAATTTACTACCGCAGCAAAACGCAGCGACATGTAAATGCACAAAATCGCACATAATAGCAGATAACCTCAATGTACAAACACAAGTGATCTCTGTGCCAGGAGTGTTGGAATTTCAAAATAAAAAAAACATGGGAAGCTGCACACTGCAGGTTTAAAAGAAATACAAGAATTGGTAAAAGTGGTTCTAATGGCTGAAGTTTTTTTTGCCTTCATGCATTCTATGCATGAAGGGAAAAAACTTTCACCCTTTAGAACCACTTTTACAAATTCTCTTTTCATTTTTTTTTTATCCCAGAACATTATATATTTTCTGAATGCAGGGACCCTGTACAGTAAAATGGTAAGATGACAGTTGCAATTTTTTATGTTGCACAGTTTTTGTGCAACTGTTTATTCTATATTTTCTAGAACAAATACAATAATATAAACTTTATTGTGTAAACACAATTTAATCCTCGATTTTCCAGTACAAAATAAAAGGTGAGGCAATGTTGATTAGATAGATACCAAATATGCAAATATGTCAAGCCTCTAAACTACATGTGCCTGCGAAATGTCAAAAAGTTAAAGCACCACAAACTATCAAAAGATAATGGTTTAAATGCTTTATAGATCATTAGTTTAGAGCAGTGGTTCTCAACCTTCCTAATGCTGCGACCCTTTAATACAGTTCCTCATGTTGTGGTGACCCCCAACCATAAAATTATTTTTGTTGCTACTTCATAACTATAATTTTGCAGTGGGAGGAGTAGTGCCACATCATTTGTGTCAGTGAGAGGAGTAGTGCCACATCACTGATGTCAGTGGGAGGAATAGTGTCCCATCATTGGTATCAGTGGGAGGAATAGTGTCCCATCATTGGTATCAGTGGGAGGAATAGTGTCCCATCATTGGTATCAGTGGGAGGAATAGTGCCACATTGTTGGTGTCAGTGGGAGGAATAGTGCCGCATCATTGGTGTCAGTGTGGGAGGAATAGTGCCCCATCATTGGTATCAGTGGGAGGAATAGTGTCCCATCGTTGGTATCAGTGGGAGGAATAGTGTCCCATCATTGGTATCAGTGGGAGGAATAGTGCCACATTGTTGGTGTCAGTGGGAGGAATAGTGCCGCATCATTGGTGTCAGTGTGGGAGGAATAGTGCCCCATCATTGGTGTCAGTGGGGGGGGGGGGGGAATAGTGCCCCATCATTAATACTAGTGTGGGGGGGAATTGTGCCCCATCATTGGTGTCAGTTGGGGGGGGGGTAGTGCCCCATCGTTGGTGTCAGTGGGGGGAGGAATAGTGCTCTATCGTTGGTGTCACTGGGGGGAGGAATAGTGCCCCATCGTTGGTGTCAGTGGGAGGAATAGTTCCCCATCGTTGGTGTCAGTGGGGGGGGGGAGGAAATAGTGCCCCATCATTGGTGTCAGTGGGGGGAGGAATAGTTCCCCATCGCTGGTGTCAGTGGGGGGGGGGGTAAATAGTGCCCCATCATTGGTGTCAGTGGGAGGAATAGTGCCCCATCATTGGTATTAGTGACACCAATGATGGGGCACTATTCCTCCTACTGACACCAATGATAGTTACCTTGCTGACTCCTGCTCCAACCTGGGCTCGCTCCCTCCCTCTCCCATCTACAGCCAGCATACCTGGCTGCAGCAGCACCATCTGCACGCTACAGACACTTACCTGTCAGCTGTCTTCCTTCTCCGGCCGCTCCCTTGCTCGATCTTCTTTGATCTTCGCGCTGCTGCTCAGCTCATCCTCCTCCTCGCCGATGATTGGCCGCCTGTGTGCCTCTCCTGAGCTACAGTTCCGGCGGCCAATCACTGGCGAGGAGGCGGTGCAGTTGAGTGATCCCAGGGATGTGGCCAGATGACAGGGGCAGCATGTCATCCCACGCACACATTGCGGTCCAGGGAAATGTGGACGTATCTGCATGTGGGCGGACCTGCCTGAAAACTGATAGAGGAGCGGTGTCTCGGTTCCTAAGACCATCGGTAATACGTGTTTTCCGATGGTCTTAGGAGACCCCTGTGAAAGGATTGTTCGACCCCCAAAGGGGTCGCGACCCACAGGTTGAGAACCGCTGGTTTAGAGGGACCCTGTAGTATAAAAAGATGGCAGTTGTAATTTTTTATGTTGCATGATTTGTGTGCAACTGTTTATGTAGTCTATATTTTCTAGAACAAATACAATAAAATACACTTTATTGTGCAAAAACAATTTAATCCTCACCTTTTCTGTACAAAATAAGAGATGAGGCAATGTCAAGTAAATCGATACTAAATATTTCAAGCCTCTAAACTGCATGTGCCTGCGAAATGTTAAAAGATTACAGTGACACAAGTTATCAACAGTTTACAGTTTAAATAATTTACATCTCATCAGTGTAGAGTTAACCATCATTGAGGGACAGGGAACTAGAATTATTCTTTTACTCCACTGTGTGAGGTGATGCCTAATATGTGTTGCCCATTTACACATGCATTTGCATTTGTATATGTGTGCGCAGGATGACAGGGGTGCTTTTAATTTTTTTTCTTCATTTTGTTTTGTTGTTTGATTTATTTTATTAAATTATCATATATGTAACACTTTTTTTTACTACTTCAAGTAGTGTTAAACTAGAAAAAACAAGCAGCTAATCCATGCAGTGGGGGACCTGTGAAGTGTCCCAGAAGACTGCAGGGGGAAGGAGAGGGGCCGAACTTCCGGCTCAGTTCGCTACGGCGAATTGAGCCAGATCTGGGAGTGGGTACCTATCAAAACTGGATCCCCCCCCCCAAAAAAAAAAAAAAGTGCAAAATGTGGCATTGGAGGGGGGGAGGCAGACAAGCACAACTTCTTCTTTTGGGTGGCGCTCTGCTTTAACTGCTGTCTATGCTTCATTTATGTTTTATGATTGTATACACTGGACTAATATTGATTGTTGCTAATAAAAATCCCTCTCCAACTTAATATTTTATACATAAACAAGTGCATTTGGTTACAGTTTTTAGATTTTCAAGTGTTACTAAACCCACAACAGTAAAATCAGTCTGTGTATGCAGTAAAGCATGCTTGGTATACTCACTGTGGAAACTATGGGGTAAATCCTCTGCATTGTGTAAAATGCAGGATCTGCCTTCTCAGATCTTCCCCTTCTTTTACTGTCCCCAATCCATCTGCTGATAGTACAGAATTCTAGAAGTCACTCTGCACATGCTCAGTTTGCTGTGTATTGCTAGAGAGTTTTTTTTCTTTGGGAGAGTGCATGTGATCAGCACAGGGCTAATAAGCGCTGTCCAGACAAACGATCAGGGGTTATGCAGCCTCACAGGATAATCATAGGAGAATTTTAACCAGTGCTTGGTCGGACACTGATAGAAGTCACAAGCAGAGGCGGACTGACAACTCATGAGGCCCCCGGGCAATGGGGGATCATGGGGCCCCTGTGTCTTTGCCCAAACTCAAAGCACACCCAAAAAAAGCTTATAAAAAGGTACCAGGGGCATTTCATGGGGCCCCCTACTGACCCCGTGCCCTCGGGCAGTGCCCGAGTGTTCGAATGGTCAGTCCGCCCCTGGTCACAAGACTGCTATATACTGCTGATGAGAAAAGGTATTTAGCAGTTCATATTTACTAAAATAATTGCATTTCCATGTGTACTGTGTGAGAGCAGATATAGTAAATGCAGGGTCCTGCATTTAATAAATACGGTTTTAACAGCATAACACTAGGAGGAACATTATGTTTTTATATTATTTGAGAACATATGAAGTTCTTATATGGTGTGGAAGTAGAGTTAAATATGGATGGATATAGGGAGGAAAGTTCCAATAAAGTTCAACTGACCTCCTACAGTAAAGTTACACAGCTCTGGTGAGTTCTTAATTAGCACAGGTGGCGGATAATTGCTGGTGTTGGAAGAGCACAAACAGAGGTAGCAGAAGATAAGAAGGATACATTTTTAAACACTTTGTTATATTTATGAAATGTGATTGATTTGGACACAAAGTCTTTATGGTTTGCACAATAACTATGTTTTGATACAAGTATTGTATTTAACCACTTCAATACCAGACACTTTCACCCCTTTCCTGCCCAGGTCTAATTTCAACTTTCAGCGCTGTCACACTTTAAATGACCATTATTCGGTAATGCAACACTGCACCCAAGTTAGATTTTTATAATTTTTTTGAGACAGATAGAGCTTTCTTTTGTTGATATTTAAACACCACAGGGTTTTTAAAAATATTTTTTTTGCTGTATGAGGAAAAAAATACCAAAATTTTTTTTTCTTTGTTTCTGTCATAAAATTATTCAAAGAAATCATCTTACTTCATACATTTAGGCTAAAATTTGTTGGTAAAAATACCCAAATCGATCAATCCCGATGTACTGATTGACTTTCTTATGTCTTGAGGCCCTAAAATGTAAGGCCAGTACAAATACTTCCCAAATTACCACTTTTTGGAAAGTAGATAGTTTGAGGTATTTAGTAAGAGGCATGGGGAGTTTATTTAAGTTGTAATTTTTGTTTAAATTTTTGGAAAATGGAGAATTTAAATAAAATCTTTCTTTTCACATTTTTTTTACATAGTGTCACCAGAATAGTACAGCGTCATCAAATGACTGGTGTGACAGTAAGCAGAAATACTAACTGGTGACAGCATGTATGTTTTTTTCTTTTTTTTACAACTTTTTTTTTTTTACATACTGTGACCAGAGCAGTGCAGTGTCACCATAGGGACACTGTACTTTTCTTTTTACACTATAATTTCTTGTAACACGGATGATCATTGTTATAAGTAATCATTTTTATGAATGGCATACATTCGTTAACAGCCATTCATTAAGTAATATTGCAATTAGCTGTGATTGGCCACACCTATCAGATGGTACAGGTGGACTGTGATTAGCCCTGTCTGTACCAGGTGATCACTGTGATCAATCACAGAGATAATTACAATAATGCATAATGAATGGCTATGAATGAAAGCCATTCATTGTGTACAACTGTCATGTAATTGCTGTGATTGGTCTCAGCAATCACATAATGCCAGGACTGGCCCGGTACAATCATCTGTCATCCACTACGTCCAGTGGACACAGTGGGTGGCAGTTCGCTCTGCAGCACAGCCACTAGGACTCAAGAGGTGCGTGACTGGGAGAACATCATATGATGTCCACCCAACATGGGAGAGCTCCCTCTCGGCAGTCATTTTACAATAGGCAGCACAGGAAGCAGTTAATATAATAGCTGCACTGTTAGTCTATGGAAATATTAATAGTCCATTTGCTTGGAGACGGGAGGGGGAAGAAGGAGGCGGGAGCAGAGAGGTGTTTTGATATTCTAGGCTGTGGGGATGCGTGTTTCTATTGAGGTACAAAGTGTGGGGAGACACAGTTCTAGACCCTGAATTCAAGGGTGTCATCATAGGACACTGCAAAAGAAAGGAGCCACCCTGCAACAGGAAACATGGGGCAGCAGTTGTGACACTAGCTTAAGCAGGAAAATGGAAATGGATTAAAAGGTGATAAAGCTGCGAACTTAGCTTCTGAAAGTGCCTAAAAAACTGAGGGTTTAATATAACTTTAAATGTATTGCTTTCACATTGGGGTTAACATGCTTCCTGTGTGATAGCATTGGGCAGGTGACAGGTACTCTTCATGGTGACATCAGAGGTCTATTAGACCCCTAACATCTCCCCTGTCCCTTTGCTCTAGTGGGTCAAGCACAGGATTGTTCGGATGGGATTTCAACAGCTTTTAGTCCCAAAATGCTCAGAGCTAAGTGCTTCTGGATTCACAATTAACAGAGGAGATATGGGAAGGGATGTTCACCAATCTCCTCCTGATCTAGATATTGACACTGCTTGTTGTGGTGCTGGACTCCTGGGAGGAGAGAAGAGCCCAGGAACCACGGGGGTGGTTTCATCTGTGATTAACCTCCCTGGCGGTATGATTATTTCAGATTTTTGGTGCTGAAAGCGGTACCATTTTTTTGCATGGAAATATGTATTTTTTTTATTGTAGGCCTGTAATTTAGGAATAACTCCCTGAAATCTATCCGAACAAGAGTCTAGTAAACATTCCGGATGTGATAAAACTTGAAACACAAAATCATAAATTATAATTTAATAAATACTCATAAAAAATAATAATATAATAATAATAATAAATTTAATTCAATAATATAATCAAACCAAAAACACTGAAATTTGAAATATAGCTCCAAGTTCGCACATCACTGAGCAAAGTCGCAAAATCGTTTTCAGTGTCTGATGACGAATTTCCCCCATGAATCATTATCACTCAATTCTGCAAGTAGTTCTGATTTACTATCGCTGTTCTCTAGTCGGTCTAAAATTGCTTTTGACCTAAAGGGGCGCTTTTTGGACGCCGTGGACTTTTCTAAGTTTCCAGGCAGAAAGAACAGTCAAAATGCAGGCAGGGCACAGGACAAAGCAGTAGGGACAAAATGTATGTGAAATGCCTTGATACAGGAATGTTTTGCTATGAAATAATCGTTTTAAAAAAAATTTAATTTTTTTTAAATTTTCAAATTTGCCGCCGGTTCCGGCGCCCGTATGTCCCGACGTCACAAGGACCGGAACACGGAAGCCAGATGCCGGCATCGGCCGGAGGAGATGGCCGGGGACGCTGCAGGGGACGCATCGCGGGAGCGAAGGACAAGGTAAGCGCTCTAGGGAATCCCTGTGCAACGCCGCATGGTAAGCCCGAGTGTAGCTCGGGGTTACCGCTTTTGGTACTGAAACTTTACCCCGAGCTACACTCGGGAAAATCGCCAGGGAGGTTAAGTGATCAGGTGCCTCTTCATTAAACTACTTTTACAGTAAAGCCAAAAGCAACTGCACTAAACAGAAAGAAGTTAATGGTTGCTACTGCAAACCCAGAATATACCAGACATGTCCAAAGAACATAAGAGGTTTCATTAGGCCTTTTTCACACTGACAGTCTAATCGGGTCTACCTGTCAGTTTTTCAGGTGGACCTGATTGGACCATACATAGACCTCTATGGACCGGCGGGTGTCAGCGTACAAGTGTCTACTGACACCTGCCAGCATCCAATCCATTCCTGTATGCCAAAAATAGAGAGATGGGGATCCGTTCCCTACACATCTGGTGGAAACGGACCACCCGAGAGGAAAAAGCAGGCTGTGTCTGCTCTGCAGCAGCAGAGCAGACACAGACCTGTCATCTGCTTGCTTAGCGGGGATCAGTGGAGAGATCCTTTGCTGAGCAAATGGATCCGCTAGCAGGTCCACCCCATCTGAAAGGGGCCATATAAATATGGTTTGCAAAACAGTTTCATAATATCAATGCTTAATGACAGGTCTCCTGTCAGACTTTTTTTCTTTCTTTGTCCCTCTGGGGAGATTTCCCTTCAATTGCTGTCTCAGAGGCACAACAGGAAGTTAGAGAAAATCTCTTCAAAGTAAGGAGACATTCTCTATAAGACAGTTGGCACTCAAATAATTATCTCTATTGGATAATTTTCCTTTACTCCTGTTCTAGTGTTGTGGACGTAACGTTCTGTCCTGATGACAAGGGTCATCATGAGAAACAGGGAGGCACAATCTACCCAGCAGTGACACAAATAATAATAAAAACAAAGATAATAAAAACTTGTCTAACACTCTCTCCAAAACTAAAGAAAAATAACAATTTTGACTTTAAATATACCTCACTTAAATGTTACTTGAACTTCTATCATCTTAAGCTTTGGTGGGTGGTAAATCCTAGAGCCAAAGACTAGGCACAGAAAACTTTCCTGTAAGGCACAGATAAAGGCTATAATATTATTGTCTGACCACACTCCTATTTAAATAGCATTTACATTGCCAGAATCACTGTTAAAAATGTCCAATCCTAACATAAGATCTTTCCCAGGTCCACTACGGGAGTTGCATGGTTTAACGCCTCATCCATCCATACATTAATTTATCAATCCACCCCACAGATTTTGATACTGTCTATTACTGATCTGTGGCCATTGGCTAATACTGTGAGGAGCGCTGTGTTCATTGTGCACATCACTTTTAGTACAGACACTGACTGCCAATGTAAGATATACACTTACTCAAGGGGGGCACAGACACTGGCCATCAAGGTATGGAAGCACAGATACTGACCACCAATGTATAGAGGCACAGACATTGACCACCAATGTGAGGGAGGTACAGACCACCAATATATGGAGGCAAAGACTATGACCAACAGGTCATTTTTCTTCCTGTTAATCACCAATGCCAATTAATTTTTTTCTCTCATTGACCACCAACGCTGGCTTTTTTTTCCCACTGATCACTGATACTGGGTATTTGTACTCCCCCTGACCTCCAAACTGTGTAATGTTTCCTACCTCTGACCACTGATGCCAGACATTTTTCCTCCCTCAACCTAAAATATCTATATAATATATATATATATATATATATATATATATATATATATATATATACACACACACACAACAGTGACCAGTGGGTAGTTATAACATGATTCGGAATACAAACACCCCTTTTCTGATTCTTTGTAGCCTAAAATATTTGGATGAAAAATGAACAAAAGTCTATATTAAATAGTGAATTGTCCAATAACATTATTGCACTTAGACCTAGTCAAAACCATGGCAGAATGACCATGCAAAAGTCTGCATTCTCAATTATTTCATAGCTAAATATTTGCTTGTACAAGACACTGTTGACTGTTGTTTGAATTGGTTAACACTGGTTCTTGATACAATTGAGTGTTTGACGTTTCCTGCCATTTCATTATGGTGGACTTGCTCCCTTTGGTGGAATCAGTAAGTGGAGCTGCTATAGTGGCAAAGTCTGACACAAACCTCTGAGTTTGCTACTATAGCAGCTCCACTTACTGATTAACCCAATATAAGAACCCTCTAAAGAACCCAAGAAGATCTAAGAACCCAACTACATTAAGGGAAAATAGAGACAGAAGTACAACAGAAGATAACCCAAAAAAGAGGAGAGTTTTTGGTATGGTAGCAAAAGTGAGATATCAGTGGAATAGACCTGGAAAATACCTGATGAGAAGATTGAGGAAAAGGAAATTGAGAAACTATATAGAGAAAATCAGAGATAAAATTGAGAAATGGTTTATTCAACCACTGCTATTGCTAGAACCTTTAACAATATTATAATATAATATTATAGTATTATAGTATAATATTAATATTTAAAAAATGTTATAGTATATGACATAAAATCTATGAATTTAAAAGAATCAGAGGGAGAAAAAAGGGAAAAAAGACAGGCATATTTAAAAGAGGCTGGACTGCCTAGACTAGAAGAAGGAAGATTAGCAGTTTTAGATAAATCAATATTGCAGGAGGAAATCTATATGACGTTAAAGAGTACAACTGCAGGAAGGAGCCCTGGACCTGACGGATATACATTGAGATATTATAGGAAATTTAAAGAACAACTTGTGCCTAAGATGTATATATACATGAATGCATTAGAAGAGGGAATGGAAATGAGAAACGAGTCATTAAAAGCACATATTACAATCATACATAATAGGAAAGATCTGTCCCAATGTGCAAGTTAAAGACCTACAGTATATCGCGTATTGAATATAGATACAAATATATATGCAAAGGTATTAGCAAATAGGATGAAAGAGTTTATGTCAGAGTGGATTCATTTAGATCAAGTTGGGTTTGTCCCAGGGAGGGAAGGTAGGGACTAGAGATGAGCGAAGTATTCAAAAATTCGATTCGGCTGATTCGGCGAATTCGAGGAATAAATTCGATTCAAGGCGAATATATTCGCTAAGAATTTAACTTATAAAAAGGTGTTTCTAGGCTTCAGAGAGCCTTTATATTAGTGCAGAACACTGTACCTTTAATTTAAATGCCCTTGGAGTCTGCTGGGGAAGAGAAATAATACTGTCAGTCAGTATGACATGCAGATGAGTGCCGTCGATCTTAGAATCACCGCACACTTCACTCATTTGGGCAGTCACGGGGCCAAAACCAGAGTGTGGAGCCACAGTGTGGCGGTGGAGGCAGCAGCAATGGGAGGCCATACAGCACCCTATGACAAAATGGAACCCACCAGCAGTGTGAGGAGACCTGAAAGTGGCACATGGCAGAGTGTGGCGATGGAGACAGCAGCAATGGGAGGCCGTACAGGGACCCATGAGACACTCTGGACCTGGCAGCAGCATGAGGAGGCGGTACGGGGGCCCATGGCAGATTACGGGCCTGGCAGCAGCAATGGGAGGCCCGTAATCTGCCAGCACCCTATGACAAAATGGAACCCACCAGCAGTGTGAGGAGACCTGAAAGTGGCACATAGCAGAGTGTGGCGATGGAGACAGAAGCAATGGGAGGCCGTACAGGGACCCATGAGACACTCTGGACCTGGCAGCAGCATGAGGAGGTGGTACGGGGGCCCATGGCAGATTACGGGCCTGGCAGCAGCAATGGGAGGCCCGTAATCTGCCAGCACCCTATGACAAAATGGAACCCACCAGCAGTGTGAGGAGACCTGAAAGTGGCACATGGCAGAGTGTGGCGATGGAGACAGCAGCAATGGGAGGCTGTACAGGGACCCATGAGACACTCTGGACCTGGCAGCAGCATGAGGAGGCGGTACGGGGGCCCATGGCAGATTAGGGGCCTGGCAGCAGCAATGGGAGGCCCGTAATCTGCCAGCACCCTATGACAAAATGGAACCCACCAGCAGTGTGAGGAGACCTGAAAGTGGCACATGGCAGAGTGTGGTGATGGAGACAGCAGCAATGGGAGGCCGTACAGGGACCCATGAGACACTCTGGACCTGGCAGCAGCATGAGGAGGCGGTACGGGGGCTCATGGCAGATTACGGGCCTGGCAGCAGCAATGGGAGGCCCGTAATCTGCCAGCACCCTATGACAAAATGGAACCCACCAGCAGTGTGAGGAGACCTGAAAGTGGCACATGGCAGAGTGTGGCGATGGAGACAGCAGCAATGGGAGGCCGTACAGGGACCCATGAGAGACTCTGGACCTGGCAGCAGCATGAGGAGGCGGTACGGGGGCCCATGGCAGATTACGGGCCTGGCAGCAGCAATGGGAGGCCCGTAATCTGCCAGCACCATATGACAAAATGGAACACACCAGCAGTGTGAGGAGACCTGAAAGTGGCACATGGCAGAGTGTGGCGATGGAGACAGCAGCAATGGGAGGCCGTACAGGGACCCATGAGAGACTCTGGACCTGGCAGCAGCATGAGGAGGCGGTACGGGGGCCCATGGCAGATTGCGGGCCTGGCAGCAGCAATGGGAGGCCCGTAATCTGCCAGCACCCTATGACAAAATGGAACACACCAGCAGTGTGAGGAGACCTGAAAGTGGCACATGGCAGAGTGTGGCGATGGAGACAGCAGCAATGGGAGGCCGTACAGGGACCCATGAGAGACTCTGGACCTGGCAGCAGCATGAGGAGGCGGTACGGGGGCCCATGGCAGATTATGGGCCTGGCAGCAGCAATGGGAGGCCCGTAATCTGCCAGCACCCTATGACAAAATGGAACACACCAGCAGTGTGAGGAGACCTGAAAGTGGCACATGGCAGAGTGTGGCGATGGAGACAGCAGCAATGGGAGGCCGTACAGGGACCCATGAGAGACTCTGGACCTGGCAGCAGCATGAGGAGGCGGTACGGGGGCCCATGGCAGATTACGGGCCTGGCAGCAGCAATGGGAGGCCCGTAATCTGCCAGCACCCTATGACAAAATGGAACACACCAGCAGTGTGAGGAGACCTGAAAGTGGCACATGGCAGAGTGTGGCGATGGAGACAGCAGCAATGGGAGGCCGTACAGGGACCCATGAGAGACTCTGGACCTGGCAGCAGCATGAGGAGGCGGTACGGGGGCCCATGGCAGATTACGGGCCTGGCAGCAGCAATGGGAGGCCCGTAATCTGCCAGCACTCTATGACAAAATGGAACACACCAGCAGTGTGAGGAGACCTGAAAGTGGCACATGGCAGAGTGTGGCGATGGAGACAGCAGCAATGGGAGGCCGTACAGGGACCCATGAGAGACTCTGGACCTGGCAGCAGCATGAGGAGGCGGTACGGGGGCCCATTGCAGATTACGGGCCTGGCAGCAGCAATGGGAGGCCCGTAATCTGCCAGCACCCTATGACAAAATGGAACACACCAGCAGTGTGAGGAGACCTGAAAGTGGCACATGGCAGAGTGTGGCGATGGAGACAGCAGCAATGGGAGGCCGTACAGGGACCCATGAGAGACTCTGGACCTGGCAGCAGCATGAGGAGGCGGTACGGGGGCCCATGGCAGATTACGGGCCTGGCAGCAGCAATGGGAGGCCCGTAATCTGCCAGCCCCCTATGACAAAATGGAACCCACCAGCAGTGTGAGGAGACCTGAAAGTGGCACATGGCAGAGTGTGGCGATGGAGACAGCAGCAATGGGAGGCCGTACAGGGACCCATGAGAGACTCTGGACCTGGCAGCAGCATGAGGAGGCGGTACGGGGGCCCATGGCAGATTACGGGCCTGGCAGCAGCAATGGGAGGCCCGTAATCTGCCAGCACCCTATGACAAAATGGAACCCACCAGCAGTGTGAGGAGACCTGAAAGTGGCACATGGCAGAGTGTGGCGATGGAGACAGCAGCAATGGGAGGCCGTACAGGGACCCATGACACACTCTGGACCTGGCAGCAGCATGAGGAGGCAGGCATAACCGCCGTATCTTTATCACGGTTTTCCCAGGCCACCAAATGGCGACGCTGCATATGCTGACGCAACGCTGTAGTCCCAACATGGGCCCCCTGGCCACGCTTGACTTTCTGGCCACATAGTCGACATACGGCTACGTTTACTTCCTCGGGCGGCTTGACAAAAAATTGCCACACCGCCGAGTAGGAAACTTTGCCCCCGCTACTCCTCACTGGCTGACTGCTACTTCCTCCGTGCACACCGGCACCACTACTGGCCGTGGTGGTAGGCTGCAGTGGAGCTGGTGCTGTACTCCGTGGCCGTTTGCCTCCACTGACACTGCTGCGACCCTGCTGCCTCCTGGGCAACCCACCGACTGTTTTGCTCGCTGCCAAGCTGGCACCCTCTTCTCCTGATGATGCGGAAGCAATAGCCTGATGACGACGAGGCTGCCAAGTGCGATCAGCCTCATCATCATCAATTAGGGTCTCCGCCTCACTACTAGCCCCCTCGGCTGCGTGTGGGTCAGGAGACAGACCTGTCTCTAGACCGGCTACCGAGCCACTCTCCTCACCAGTACTTCTTCGCCTGGCTGCTGAAGAGGCGGATGTCTCCCCCCGTTCCTGACCGCCCTCTGTTAGCTCTTCCTCACTGTACAGTGGGGCTGAGCCCACAGCATGCGATACTTTGCTTGGTGAGGGAACACCAAAGGACAGGGGCAGGTAGAGGACACGTGATTTCAGTGGGCTTGCTCCCGGGCCATGCCAACTAATGGTTGTGTCTGACGTACCCACCGACCGTTGGCTGTAGGTGTCAGAGGTGACCTGGGAAGAGGAAGACGACCGAGCCAACCAATCGATGACGGCAGGGTTGTCGGTGGAGACACGACCGCTGGATGACACCGGGAGCACTGGCCTCTGGCTGCGACTAGTGCTGCCTCGACCCCTTCCTCTGCTGCCACGTCTGCTCGCTCCTAAAACATTGCCTCCTCTGCCACTCCTCTGCGTGTTGTCTGACATACTCTTTAATTCAACGATTCTGTGTCCCTGAGTAACAATTCTGTGTCCCTCAGTAACAATTCTGTGTCTGTCCATGAGTAACAATTCTGTGTCCCTGAGTAACAATTATGTGTCCCTCAGTAACAATTCTGTGTCCCACAGTAACAATTCTGTGTCCCTGAGTAACTATTCTGTGTCCCTCAGTAACAATTCTGTGTCCCTCAGTAACAATTCTGTGTCCCTCAGTAACAATTCTGTGTCTGTCCCTGAGTAACAATTCTGTGTCCCTCAGTAACAATTCTGTGTCCCTGAGTAACAATTCTGTGTCTCTGAGTAACAATTCTGTGTCCCTCAGTAACAATTCTGTGTCCCTCAGTAACAATTCTGTGTCCCTCAGTAACAATTCTGTGTCTGTCCCTGAGTAACAATTCTGTGTCCCTCAGTAACAATTCTGTGTCCCTCAGTAACAATTCTGTGTCCCTCAGTAACAATTCTGTGTCTGTCCCTGATTAACAATTCTGTGTCCCTGAGTACCAATTCTGTGTCCCTGAGTAACAATTCTGTGTCCCTCAGTAACAATTCTGTGTCCCTCAGTAACAATTCTGTTTCCCTCAGTAACAATTCTGTGTCCCTCAGTAACAATTCTGTGTCCGTCCCTGAGTAACAATTCTGTGTCCCTCAGTAACAATTCTGTGTCCCTCAGTAACAATTCTGTGTCTGTCCCTGAGTAACAATTCTGTGTCCCTGAGTAACAATTCTGTGTCCCTGAGTAACAATTCCGTGTCCCTCAGTAACAATTCTGTGTCCCTCAGTAACAATTCTGTGTCTGTCCCTGAGTAACAATTCTGTGTCTCTGAGTAACAATTCTGTGTCCCTGAGTAACAATTATGTGTCCCTCAGTAACAATTCTATGTCCCTGAGTAACAATTCTGTGTCCCTCAGTAACAATTCTGTGTCTGTCCCTGAATAACAATTCTGTGTCCCTCAGTAACAATTCTGTGTCCCTCAGTAACAATTCTGTGTCTGTCCCTGAGTAACAATTCTGTGTCCCTGAGTAACAATTCTGTGTCCCTGAGTAACAATTCTGTGTCTTTCAGTAACAATTCTGTGTCCCTCAGTAACAATTCTGTGTCTGTCCATGAGTAACAATTCTGTGTCCCTGAGTAACAATTCTGTGTCCCTCAGTAACAATTCTGTGTCCCACAGTAACAATTCTGTGTCCCTGAGTAACTATTCTGTGTCCCTCAGTAACAATTCTGTGTCCCTCAGTAACAATTCTGTGTCCCTCAGTAACAATTCTGTGTCTGTCCCTGAGTAACAATTCTGTGTCCCTCAGTAACAATTCTGTGTCCCTGAGTAACAATTCTGTGTCTCTGAGTAACAATTCTGTGTCCCTCAGTAACAATTCTGTGTCCCTCAGTAACAATTCTGTGTCCCTCAGTAACAATTCTGTGTCTGTCCCTGAGTAACAATTCTGTGTCCCTCAGTAACAATTCTGTGTCCCTCAGTAACAATTCTGTGTCCCTCAGTAACAATTCTGTGTCTGTCCCTGATTAACAATTCTGTGTCCCTGAGTACCAATTCTGTGTCCCTGAGTACCAATTCTGTGTCCCTGAGTAACAATTCTGTGTCCCTCAGTAACAATTCTGTTTCCCTCAGTAACAATTCTGTGTCCCTCAGTAACAATTCTGTGTCCGTCCCTGAGTAACAATTCTGTGTCCCTCAGTAACAATTCTGTGTCCCTCAGTAACAATTCTGTGTCTGTCCCTGAGTAACAATTCTGTGTCCCTGAGTAACAATTCTGTGTCCCTGAGTAACAATTCCGTGTCCCTCAGTAACAATTCTGTGTCCCTCAGTAACAATTCTGTGTCTGTCCCTGAGTAACAATTCTGTGTCTCTGAGTAACAATTCTGTGTCCCTGAGTAACAATTATGTGTCCCTCAGTAACAATTCTATGTCCCTGAGTAACAATTCTGTGTCCCTCAGTAACAATTCTGTGTCTGTCCCTGAATAACAATTCTGTGTCCCTCAGTAACAATTCTGTGTCCCTCAGTAACAATTCTGTGTCCCTCAGTAACAATTCTGTGTCTGTCCATGAGTAACAATTCTGTGTCCCTGAGTAACAATTCTGTGTCCCTCAGTAACAATTCTGTGTCCCACAGTAACAATTCTGTGTCCCTGAGTAACTATTCTGTGTCCCTCAGTAACAATTCTGTGTCCCTCAGTAACAATTCTGTGTCCCTCAGTAACAATTCTGTGTCTGTCCCTGAGTAACAATTCTGTGTCCCTCAGTAACAATTCTGTGTCCCTGAGTAACAATTCTGTGTCTGTCCCTGAGTAACAATTCTGTGTCCCTCAGTAACAATTCTGTGTCCCTCAGTAACAATTCTGTGTCTGTCCCTGAGTAACAATTCTGTGTCCCTCAGTAACAATTCTGTGTCTGTCCCTGAGTAACAATTCTGTGTCCCTGAGTAACAATTCTGTGTCCCTCAGTAACAAATCTGTGTCCCTCAGTAACAATTCTGTGTCTGTCCCTGAGTAACAATTCTGTGTCTGTCCCTGAGTAACAATTCTGTGTCTGTCCCTGAGTAACAATTCTGTGTCCCTAAGTAACGGTTCTGTGTCCCTAAGTAACGGTTCTGTGTCCCTAAGTAACGGTTCTGTGTCCCTAAGTAACTATTGTGTGTCCCTAAGTAACGGTTCTGTGTCCCTAAGTAACGGTTCTGTGTCCCTAAGTAACGATTCTCTGTCCCTAATACAGAGAGGTCTGTCTCTCTTGAATGACCAGAGGCAATTGGAGAATTGTAAGATGGCCGCAATTTATAGCTCCACCATTACACAGTGCTGGCTGGCTGGCTGCTGATTGGCTAATGCGATCACATGTCATGAATGAATGCATTATGGGTCAGAGCGCCTTGTCTGCGCGCCTTCCCAGAGATCCCCGCTCCGTCGCCGCACATGTCACCGCCATTTTTGGAAAAATTTCGATTCGCGCATCCGAAGTCTGCTAATTTTCGGATTCGGCACGAATCGAAATTTTCCTAATATTCGAAACGAATTCCACTTCGCCGAGTTCGATTCGCTCATCTCTAGTAGGGACAATGGATTAAGATCACTACTCTTTTTGCAAAAAAATACAAAACAGAAATATTTGGCATTAGTCTTGTCGATTGATGCTGAAAAAGCCTTTGATAGGGTAGATTGGGAATTTATGATGGACACATTGGAAGTTTTAGGAATTGAACCTAAAATGATACAATGGATTAAAACGTTATATAGTTTTCCATCAGCAGCGGTTAAGGTTAATGGCATCTTGTCAGAGCCCTTTAAAATGTATAATGGAACTAGACAGGGATGTCCACTTTTTCTCATACTTTTTGTTATATCTCTGGAACCGCTATTAGCGACTGTACGAAGGATTACACATGTAAAGGGAATTTTGATAAGAGTCATGAAACATAAGGTAGCGGCTTATGCAGACTACATGTTATTTTATATAGGAAACCCCAAAGTAACCCTACCCAACCTAATGAAAATGTTAAGATACTATGGAGAGCTATCAAATTTGAAAATTGATCCCCCGAAGTCAGAGATATTAAATATTAAATATTAATGTTCTGAAGACAGATAAACACATACTACAGAAACCTTGTCCCTTTGTTTGGAAGGAAAAGTAGTTGAACTATTTGGGTGTAAAGTTAACCACCTCTTTAAAGAACATATATCAGAAAAATTATATTCCATTGATAAATGAGTTAAAAGACGATTTGAAGAAAATAGCTATCGGATCACTCTCTTGGACTGGTCGTATAAATTTGTTAAAAATGGTGATAGACCCAAAGGTCCTGTATAAATTTCATATTCTCCCAAGATATTTACCGGGGTCATTCTTTGAGACAATAAAAAAGATGGTGCTCAAATATATATGGGAAAATATAAGATCAAGAGTTAACTATGAGGTGAATGAATGGGGGTCTAAATGTGCCGGATTTTATCTCTGCTGGTGCTGTACTAAAGCTGTTGGTACACAGCTTCATATTTGGTGGGATTGCGACCTAATACAACCCTTCTGGTGACAGGTCTTTGCTTTATACGACAGAATCTATGGTGAGTCCTTGGCCCCTTCACCGGAAATTGCTCTCCTCTCTATATTACCGGGCTCGCTGGCTGAGCAGAAGACAAATTTTTTGCGTTTCTTTCTATCCGCAACCCGCCAATTGATACCTCTCTTTTGGAAAACAGCCACTCCCCTGCCTCTTCCGATGTGGGTTACTGTGCTTAAAGATACCATGCGTATGGAGGAAATGCTTGCATTTTCCAATGATACCTATGATACACACAAGTTACTGTGGTCACTCTGGCTCCATTTCTCCTCCCCTTTGACGCTCCGAAATTTGTGTTCCCCAATTGTGCCATAAAGGAGTTGTGCCTTGCTCCCCTGATTCTTTTTCATTCTGGCATATTCACCGGTGTGGCTCCGCGGTCCGTACTAGGGTGCGGGCGGTGGGGTCACTCCGACGGGATACTGGTGGAGGGCCACCTTGACTCTGCTTGCTGCCGTGTCCGTTTACTGACCCTCTCTCTTCTTCTCCTTCACTATCTTTACAACTGGTGTTTTTTTTTTCTTTCTCTTCTCTTTAGACTCTTTTCCCTATTTTTTTCTTTCTTCTCTGTTTGGGTGTATACTCTTTTTTATACAGAGTTATCTCATTTTTGTTGCATACATCTTGCCTGGGGATGCTCCCCTTGTATCAATGTTTTTTCCTATCTCTGTGCTTTATGTTATCGATCCCTCCATCCTGCTGTTATTTGGATTCATTTTCATTCATCTACATGGATCATAGTCACACCTGTGATGTTTTTCTGCCCACTTACTTGTCTATGTTATCATTATTTTCCTGCTTTGTACTGTTAAATTTGATACAAAATATAATAAAGACAAATTTGCCTTTATATGTGCTGAATTTTAGGAGATATTATTGTGCGAGGTTCATTTCACAAATAGCAGATTGTATTTATAACTCACAGGGGAAAAGTTGGGTAATGATAGAAAATACACTGAGCGAGTCATCGTTAGATAAGATTATTTGGCTTCCACAACAGTTTAGGAATCTTTCTGGAAATACAAGCACCTTAACACGAAATGTTTTTAAGATGTGGGATAGAATTCATAAACAAAGGGGGTGGCAGTATAATTCACTATTAATTCCATTGGGGGGAACAGAATTCTTCCCCCCAGGGAAAGAGAATATCACAGGTAAATGGATAAAAGATAGAAATGCACATTTAAAGGCTTCACTGATAAAAGGGAATTGTGTACTTTTATAGAGTTAAAAAATAAGAAGGAAATATTTTCTATGTTAGACGAATGGCGTTATTACCAATTAAGACATTTTGTTATAGCACTCCCACATTTGAACATTTTTTTAGTACAGATACAATGCAAAAACATGTTACTTCTCGCATATATATAAGATACTTACTGGTATATCTGGATTTGTTTCCTCTCCGTGTTTGAAAAAATGGGAAAAGGAATTAGGAACAAAATTAAAGGAACAAGAAAAAAAAATATTTACATTAATACATGGGGCGGTGGATATGAATACAGTAGAAATGAATTACAAATGTTAAGTGAGGTGGTATGTTACACCCAGTGTGGCACACAATGATCAGGGAATTCACCTTTATGTTAAAGGGGTGCAGGAAGAAGGGAGCAATGGCACATATATGGTGGGATTTTCCAAAAATACTGCAATTTTGGCAGGGAATTATACAACAAATACAGGAGATAACGGGGATTAGTGTATTGAAGTATCCCTGGGTTTGCCTAGTTCATAATACCGATCTCACGGTGAAACAACATAAGAACACTATGACATTTCACTTAATAAACACAAAGAAAGGTTTGATCCTGAAATTTTGGCAGCTTCAGGAAACCCCAAAAATAAAAGATTGGATAAGTAGAGTGGAGTTTATATACAGGTTGGAGCAGTGGCGAACTGACAAGTCATGGGGACCCCGGGCAATAGGGGATCATGGGGCCCCTGTGTCCTTGCCCACACTCAAAGCACACCCAAAAAAGCCTGTAAAAGGTACCAGGGGCATTTCATGGGGCCCCCTACTGACCCCAGGCCCTCGGGTAGTGCCCGAGTGCTGAAATGGTCAGTCCGCCCCTGGGTTGGTGGAACTGTATCATATCTGAGAAGATAAAATTGAAAAATGTAAGAATATCTGGGAAAGTTGGACTGTTTTTCAAACATCTATGAGATATTCAGTCCTAGTTGGTGATAGGTAGGGTAGGAGAGTGGAATGAGATAAAAAAAATCTCTGAAATAAAATAGAGGAATAGGAAGAAAGAGGTCCAAAGTAAGAGGTGACCAAAGGGGGGGGGGAGGGGGAGAGAGAGGCCGGAGAGGGAGGGTGGGGTTGGGATCATGAAAATGTTGTTTATGGAAATTGTATGATTCTATTGTGTGGAAAATTTTAGTGTTTATAATATTAAAATCAATAAAAATATAAAATAACATAAATAAATAAATACATAAATGTGCCTGGGCTTTCTATAAATGGAAATCCCAGTCAAGACTAAAAACTAAAACATCATCTAGATATGCTGAAGCAAATGATTTGTTGGGCTTAGAAATGTGGTTCATCATTCTTTGGAATGAGGCCAGGAATCCAAGTAAGCAAAAAAAAAACCAATGTGCTGGTACAGCCTATCTTTCAAAAAAAAGGGAAGGGAACCTGCCAATACCCTTAGATCAAGGGTGGTAATGTACCTAGTGCAACCCAGAATTTCTATTATTACATCCACCTGTGGTATGGGATAAGCTGACTATTCTATCCAGTCCCTTAAGTGGAGATCATCTAGATATCTGATAATGTGGGTTCCTTGAGAATGCGACAGCATAAGAATCAAGGCAAACATCTTGGGGAGGACTTGAGGGCCATGTACAGGCCAAATATAAGAGCCACAAAATTAAACTACTGCTTGTCCACTGCAAATTGCAGGGATCTCTAATGCCGGAGAAGAAATAGAAACATGAAAATACAAATGCTTATTGTCTATTGATGCTAGAAATTTCCCTTGTAGTGATGCAATTACAGACCAAGCTGATTCCATTTTTGAACCCACAAAAGATCCTTTTGGACCCACAAAAGAGACATTGAGGGAGATTTACTAAAGCTGGTACACTCAGAATCTTGTGCAGCTGTGCATGGTAGCCAATCAGCTTCTAACTTCAGCTTGTTCAATTAGGCTTTGGCAATAAAACCTTGAAGCTGATTGGTTTTTATGCAGAAGTGCACAAGATTTTGCATTCTCCAACTGTAGTAAATAAACCCATTGTATCTGCAATAAACAACCTGCCTGCTCGCAGTTTGTGACAATGAAACTTTAGTTCCTCTTTGATGTGGTAATAAAGTCCTATTTTTTTAAATTTATATCTACAGGAAAACCTATAATAAGGCTTACCTGTAGGTACAGTAAATATCTCCTAAACTTGCACTGAATAAGAGATATTTACTTTAGTAGCAGCCAGTGATGTCACCGGCACATAGGAACTGTGCAGCACCGCCACCTGTGACTACCGTGCTCATGCGTGGGAGAGACATTGTTGCATTCGAACAGCTGGAGCCTACAAACCCAGAAGAAAGACCAGGTGAAGATGGTGGAGACAGTTCGCCACTGGAGGGCTGTGTTTTAGGGCTCGTTCAGAGATGTCAGTTGTAGATGAGGGGGTACCACCAGTCCTCCTGTAGGGGGCCCAGGCCAGCAGGGGGGCTCAGGCAGCTGGGTGAATCAGATGTAGGCAGGGAGGGTAATCAGAACAGGGAAGGGGTGATTCCTGGAACCGATCCCCTGTATTGGCTGTCTCTGCAGCAGCTGAAAGCTGGCTTTTTCTCTTCTCCCTCCCATTAGCTTTCAGCTGCTGCAGAAAGAGCCATACAGGGGATCGGTTCCAGTAATTGCCCCCCACATCAACCTCCTTGTGCACCATATGTTTACCCCAGCTGCCCTGGCCCACCTGTGTGCCCCCACCCCCACAGTGCTGCTGGCTACTCTCCTTTCCTTCTTCCCACTAGCAGCTACAGGCAATAGGACAATAGGATCCTTCAGGATACAGAGTGGGGGAAGCAGGGGCGGACTGACAACTCATGGGACCCCCGGACAATAGGGGATCATGGGGCCCCTATGTCCTTGCCCAAACTTAAAAAAGCCTATGAAAAAGGTACCAGGGGCATCTCATGGGGCCCCCTACTCACTGACTGATCACTCACTGTGTTCATTCATAACTGAAGTATAGTAAACTGTGTTTTTTGGGGGAGCTGTCAGGTTAACTGTATGGGGCCCCGTGGTTTCTAACAGCATTCCTGACAACATTAGTATCATATGCAGATTTTTTCTGCGCATAAATGAAAACTGATGTCTTTGCAAGCGAAATCTGCATGTCAGTTTCCATCAGGTTTTCTGCACGTATGTTGTGGACGAGGCCTTATACACATATCAGATTCCTGTGCATAAAAAAATCTGCACGTGTTACTAGTGTTCTGGTGTAAACAGGGCACATAGAGAACAATTGATTTAGCTGTGCCCTTGAAAAAAATTGGTGCAGAAAAACTGATGTCTCTGCACCATGGTGTGAACGAGCCCTTTTTGTTTTCTATTGAAGTATAACGAATTCGGATTGAAAAGCAGCATTCCTTACTCATCTCAAGCTTCCACTTCCAGAAGCTGACACTTGTCAGTATTATAAATTGTCCACTAGAGGGCAGCAATATGAACAACTAGTAGTGATGAGGGCGGTGATTGATCGATGCCGCATCCGACATCTTACTTTAGGGAAGAGCAATGGGGAAGGCTACAGAAAGCTTGTGTTAACGCACGACATTGGCCATATGGCATAAAAACGCCGTACTTATTTTGTATCCGATTATTTCCAAATGGAAAGACTCACTGTAATTGCTCCCGTCAGAAAAAGGGAGAACTGAGGGAAGGAATGCCAAGTTTCCCTGGGACGTCCCGGAAGTGACGACACGAAATTCATATTGGATTTGAATTTAATGGCGGTAAGGAGCGCTGCTGCTGGGTGAGTGAATGCTAATGTTCTTGTTATGGGGGAAGGCGATGTATTGGGGGTGCAGCCAGTGTCATGGAAGGTGAGGGGTGCCTAGCCTCATCTACAGGCCGCGCCCTGGGAAGGGCGTGGTGGTGTTGTTCCTACAGCTGGCTGTCAACATACAACTGTCAGCTGTTTGTCCAGGGCCTGCTTGTCTGTGATATCCATGTAGGGCACTGTGAATGCAAATCTGAGCAAGTAGAAACATCTTCACTTTCCTGTATACACCGTCCAGCTGGCTGTATGCTGGACTGCTTTACATTCAGGACTCTTGAAGGATAAGTTCACCTTTCCTAACATGTTACGCCTATATGCAGGGAGTAACATGTTATGAACGGACCGACCCCCTCACCCCATGATCACCCTTTGTGACAGCTAGCGCGGGATCTTCTCCCCTCGCTAGCTGTCACTATTTTAACCACTTGCCTACCGGGCACTTTTACCCCCTTCCTGTCCATGCCAATTTTCAGCTTTCAGTGCTGAATTTTGACAATTGCGCAGTCATGCAACACTGAACCCATATGACATTTTTATCATTTTTTCACATAAATAGAGCTTTCTTTTGGTGTTATTTAATCACCACTGGGTGTTTAATTTTTTACACTATAAATTAAAAAGACTGAACGTTTTGGAAAAAAAAAAGTTTTTCTTTGTTTCTATCATAAAATTTAGCAAACAGGTGATTTTTCTCCTTTACTGATGTGTGTTGATGAGAGGGCACTGATGGAGCACTGATGGGCGTTGATAAGGGGACACTGATGAGGGATCATTGATGGGCACTGATGAGGGATCACTGATGGGCGTTGATAAGGGGGCACTGATGAGGGATCACTGATGGGCACTGATGAGGGATCACTGAAGAGGGAGCACTGATGGGCGTTGATAAGGGGGCACTGATGAGGGATCACTGATGGGCGTTGATGAGGGGTCACTGATGGTCACTGATGAGGGAGCACTGATGGGCGCTGATGAGGGGGCACTGATGAGCACTAATAGACAGCACTGACTGGTGGCACTGACAGGCAGTACTGTAGGGCAATGATGGGCAGCACTGATGGGCACTTTTGGGGCTGCACTGATAACCAGGGCACTGATAATCAGTACAGATTTCTGGTTGCTGGTTATCAGCAGTACTTTCCTCACACTGTGGCAGCGTGAGGAAAGTACTACCAATAACCTGTCAAGTGTATTTACATGGTGATCAGCTGTGATTGCACACAGCTGATCATGTGGTAAAAGGCCGCTGTGATTGGCCCTTTACCGAATCATGTGATCAGCTGTGTCCAAAGGACGCAACAATCACAGATGACTCCAGGTGCATGCCGCTGGGGGCGTGTTCTGGAAAGGACATCATACGACACCCTCCCAGAACTGGACAACCGCGCTGTAGCCATCATTCAGCTATAGTGCGGTCAAGAAGAGGTTAACAAAATTGTCCATTTAGGGCTCCACCCGCCTGGCCGCATCAGTCCAACAGCCTTTGCAGCTGTTTGCTTGTAGTTCTCAATGAACTACCACGGAGCTGTTGAGCACTGTGGTAGTTCATTGATTCTTCCTGTAGAGTATATCTGCTTGCCTGTATGAGGTATGAGCGGAGAAATACACTGACAGTCTGCAGGAGTCCGCACCTGCGCTCTGTTGATTGCTGGTGCCTTGCTTTACGGGCTCCAAAAACAAAAAAATTGTAAATTTAGCTGCAAAAAATTAGCATTTTTGGTTAAAAGGTGAACTTATCCTTTAAAAGATAAGCTCCCCTTTGGAACATGTTACTCCTGTATTTAGGATGTAATATGTTCAGTATCCCCCTAACTCCTACTTTCCAATGACAGTGGGCAGGGGTTCCTCTCCCCTACAGCCGCTGTCATATTTTAACCACTTTCTACCCGTTGTATAGCCGATATACGGCTACGGGGTGGTTTTGTAGTTCTGGGAGGACATCGTCCTGTTCGCGCACCCCTTGGGGCATGACCCTGTGATCACTGTGTCTGGTGGATGCAGTGGATCACAGTGCTCAGCACCCGGCCGCTGTATCATTTGATTGGTGTGACCAATAATAGCAATCACATGTAAACAAAACTGTAATAAATGGCAGTCATTTATGCCAGCTTGCTTACTACTGTGATCGATCACAGTTATTACAAAGTACAAGGCCATTGAACCATGTGATAGCTGTAGCCAATCACAGCATCACAATAGTAAGCAAGCTGTCATACATGAAAGCCATTAATGACAGTTCAATCAGTTGCTGTTACATTTACCATTACTGTAACAAACAATCACTGTGCAAAAGAAATAAACAATCACTGAACATCCCCCCCTCCCAGAGTATTACTATGTCACTATGATGACACTGAACTCCTCTGATGACAGTATTTAAAAACAAAATGTAAAAAAAAAAAGTTAAAGAATGAAATAAAAAACATTTTTTTTACATGCTGTCACCAATCAATATCCCTGTTCACAGCCACACCAGTCATATGATGATGCTGTACTGCTCTAGTGACAGTATGTTAAAAAAACAATTGTGGAAAAAAAACTTTTTAATTTCTTTATTTTCCACAACATGACAAAATATTACAGCTTCTAAAAATTTGCCATGTCTCTTACTAAGTGCCTTGGACTGCCTACTTTCCAAAAAGGCATAATTTGGGGGATATATGTACTGTCCTGCCATAAGACATGAGATAGGTAGTCAGTTAAGCTCGTCATACACATAACGAAAAAAAAAGAATTGAACAGTTTCCTCCATCCATGATGTTTAGAGTGTCTCCTGCTGCAGCTATTGTATTCTCACAGCTGGCACTTCTGGCTGTCAAAATACCCAAACAGAGTCTGCTGAGTCCATTTGGATGCAGGTGGTGTTTGGCTAACAATTGAAGGATGTCAACAGGGCCTCCCACAGTGTGACACATTATCTATATATGGCCATCTTTAATATACAGGTCACATGATGGCGATAATGTGGTTAATGTGCAGGATAGATGATGGAAGGAAGATGAATATGTTAATATACAGGTAACAAAAAGACAAGGGAAACGGAGAGCACAAAATAATTAATACCCACCACCTTGGATCTGATACTGCTTACCCTTCTTTTGTTAAATCCTTAATTGATAAAAATCCTCCTCCCATTGTGAGTGGAGGGGGGGGGGGGGGGCTTTCAAATAAAAATACTTGAACTCTGAGCGTATTGCCTTTGATCTCCATTGTGTAATAGCAGCATGCTCACATATAGTAAATGGACACTCCAGGAATTCACAGTCACCACTCTGCTGTTTGCTTGTGTGTGTGTTTTTGCGCACGACAATCTGATCGTTGGTACACTGCTTATGTGCAAAATTATTCAAAGAGACAGGCATGAAAATGTTCCTTATACGATACCAGATCATATGATTTTCGTTAGAGATGCACTGATACGTTTTTTTTTCGTCGGTGAATATGTGTACAGATACTTTTGGTCAAATACTCGCCAATACTGATACTTTGCGGTGCAATTTGAGTTAATGGATGCAAATTGCGCCGCAAAAGATTAGCATTTGATTTGAACAGGAATACGATTCCTGTCCAAATCGCATGCAATTTCCCTACTGCTCCTGTGTGAACCCAGGCTTGTCATAGACTGAGTTCACATGGGAGCGGTGCGGGAAACCTCCTTGTAGGTATCCCATGCTGAGTCTCAGTGGTAGGAGAGGAGAGAAAGCAGTGGGGATTTGATATCCCCATCGCTTTCTTTCCTCTCCTTGCAGCGATGACAGTTCGAGCTAGAAGACTTTTGATTGGTCAGCACCGTCCAAGTGAGATGCCGTCTAGCTCGTTCCTGTTCAAATTGCATACTAATCTTTGCTCTGCAATTGCATTCATTAATGCAAATCGCACCGCAAAGTATTGGTTAAGGTATCGGGAGTATTCATGAAAATACTCGGTATCGGTGCATCCCAAAATTTTGTTTAATCAGTGCAAGTTTTTTCTGAAAATACAAATACATTACAATACAAGACATCACTTCTGAATTTTTATTCTGTCCTAGAAGTTTCGGAACTTTAGTAACCTTTTCATTATTGGTATGATATGAGACTAGCATGCAAAAACAAAAATGGAGGATCATTTATCCAATATTCTCACAGTCCTGTGTACAGGGCTTTACAGAGGTCTGTGTATTGAAAAGCCACTGTGTCTTTGTTCCCTTGTTATGCATGTTTTCTGCACTTCAGAGTGTTTATAATACTCCCCCTCCCGTTGCTGTAGTTCATCCTTCCAGCTTATATTTCACTACAGCATCTGTGAGTTGATGGGAGAGACCACAGTGGCTGGCAGGGAGAGCAAATATTTGACTAATCCTACAGTTGAATATTTGCAACATTTTGGAGCAGAGATTAAGAAGCTTTTCAATAAAAGGGCCACTGTAAAGGTAACTATATAAATACTTACAGGTGACCTAATTTATGGTGACTTTTCAGCTGACCTCCCTGCAAATATCTAAATACACAGATGAAATGCATATATGGACCTGTTAGATTTGCCAAGGGATTTGTACACTCACCGGCCACTTTATTAGGTACACCTGGCTAGTACGGGTCGGGCCCCCTTTTTTCCCTTCAGAACTGCCTTAATTCTTTGTGACATGGTGTTGCAAACATTCCTCAGAGATTTTGGTCCATATTGACATGATAGCATCACACAGTTGCTGTAGATTTTTTGGCTGAACATCTATGATGCAAATCTCCTGTTCAATCACATCCCAAAGGTGCTCTATTGGAATGAGATCTGGTGACTGTGGAGGCCATTGGAGTACATTGAACTCATTGTCAGGTTCAAGAAACCATTTTGAGATGATTTGAGCTTTGTGACATGGTGCATTATCCTGCTGGAAGTATCCATCAGAAGATAGGTACACTGTAGTCATAAACGGGATGGACATGGTCAGCAACAATACTCAGGTAGGCTGTGGTGTTTAAATGATGCTCAGTTGGTACTAAGGGGCCCAAAGCATGCCAAGAAACTATCCCCCACACCATTACACCACCACCAGCAAAGCAGGAAGGATCCATGCTTTCATGTTATTAAGCCAAATTCTGACCTACCATCTGAATATTGCAGCTGAAATCGACAGGAGGTGTGTTGCTGGCCAGATCACCAGGTGAAAACAGATGAATGTCGCAGCTGAAATCGAGACTCATCAGATCAGGCAATGTTTTTCCAATCTTCCATTGTCCAATTTTAGTGAGCCTGTGCGAATTGTAGCCTCCATTTCCTGTTCTTAGCTGACAGGAGTGGCATCTGGTGTGGTGGTCTTCTGCTGTAGCCCATCTGCTTCAAGGTTTAATGTGTTGTACATTCAGAGATGGTATTCTGCATACGCATGCGTTCGGTAGTCACGGGCCACGTCACAGTGCTCTGAAGTAATGACATGGGTATGCTGTTCCTTTAGAGCGCATGCCAAAAACAGCAAATATCTCCTAAACTGTGCATTGCATACTAGCACATTATGAAATACTTACCTTAGAATGAAGCCCTGCGGTGGTGTGTTGTCACCGCTGACAGGGCTTCCATCTTCCTCTGGTCTTCCTTCCGGGTGCACAAGCTCCGGCCATCTGACGGGCCAAACTGCGATGACCTCACTCCCGCGCCTGTGCATGGGAGTCACTGGGGCCACGGCACAGTGCTCTGAAGGAATGGCACAGGTATACCGTTCCTTCAAAACATATGCTTTGGCTGCCAAAACCGTCAAATATCTTCCAAACTGTGCATGTTTAGGAGATATAAATTATAAGCTAACCTGTAGGTAAAAATCACAAAGTGGACTTTACTACCACTTTAAAGTACCAAACCAAAACATGTATGCTAAGTAAAGTTGAAGAAAAGTACATATCTATATACTTGTTCCAGTTGAATGACTCCAAGCAAGTGTGTCGGCATGACAGCCAGGCAACTATCATTTTCAGAAGAAGAGATTGGCAGTGGCAGCCTTCACGTTTCTTTTGATAGATTTACTTTCAGTATGTAAAGTAAACCTTTACATGCATAAAGAAGGGGAAACCGCAGAAACAACTTCATCACTGTGTTGTTGCTCCTCCATGGTCCAATTAGCACAATAGGAGTGATTCTTAGAACAAACTATACTACTTAACTGCACCAGGGGTCGGGTTCCTGGATTGGCTGTTTGTCAGATGTGCTTGGATCACAAGACTATCTGTTATTGTATGCTTTAATAAATCGTGATTTTGCTTTCTTTGCCTCACCATTTTTTTATGTAGAGTGATAGTGATCATGAACATTCATGTAATGTATTCCTTTCATTTGTGGTTTCAGAAATGTTGAAATTCAAGTTTGGACCACGCGGGGCAACTGATTCCATATCCTCTGAGCCCATTACTAGCAGGGCTGCGCGACTGAACAACTTTTTTCAGGTGCCAAACTTATTCTTCCACTAAAATGTCTTTAACTACTTTGTCTAAATACTATAAAATAAACTAAACTGTTGTTTTTAGCCATAAAATTGTGCAGCGCACTTCATAAATAACCTTATCGATTTCACTTTAGATTATGCCAGTTGTATGGCTTATGAGAAATGTGAATGAGAAATTAAGCTCACTAAATGTTTGTTCTGCAGTTCAAATGGTGCGACGAGGCGTATTGTAGTGAGATAGCAGGATTAAATGCAGCATTGTTTTCAGAGATTGTATGTTAGAGTGTAGGTTAAGGCCAACTTCATGAGTACATTTTAGTGCAGGGGTGCTCAACCCTTTGAAGAGCGAGGGCTATTTAAGTGATATGGTAACTGGTCATCGGCCATAATGAAATAAAATGAAATGGTTTGGAATTTACATTTTTTTTTAATTTGAATAGCATAATGTACATTTTCCTCCTGAAACCGCTGAATGCCTGTGGGAGGGAGTGGAGGAGAAGTCAGCTTTTAGATATTGCAGGAGGAAAATGGAGAGGATCATTTTCTGTATATGTCGCCCCCACCACTCCTCATGTCCAAGTGTAAAACAGAATGTGACAGAGAGACTGCACGATTCCCCTGGAGCATGAGACAGGGTCGCCATTGCGACCCTGACACTACACAAGTGGTTGGGGGGTGTGGTATAAACCACTTGTCCCCCACACTGCAAATTTAAACGAGCCCTTTCTGTTCCAAGCCCCCCCATAAGGCCTCTTCACACTGATATGCTGGGTTTACCTGCACCATGGCTTTCCTGCGGGTTAGCTGCCATAGACTTATATCTTGCAAGTGTGGTGCACTTTCAGAAAGTGCAGCAAAACTCCTGCATTTAGTTTGAGGTTGAGGGCCACATCAAATGGCTACGATGGCCACAGGTTGAGAACCCCTATTTTAGTGGGAGTTTCAAAAATTATGACGTCAGACAGGTTAAATGAACATCACTCAGCTAAGACTGATGACCTCTGTCTGCCTCTCATTTGTGGATACACTGGTTGGTTCTTGTTTTCTTTCCTCTCCAACTTACAGCATTATGTATCTGCATTATCATTTACAATGGTAGGCAAAATGGCATTATGATAGGACAACACACTGTGCAATAAGAATATAAAGTTTTCAAAAAATATAAAAACAATAGGAGGTAACCTGGGTGTATCCGCGTGTTAACAGTGGAAGAACTAGGAGGCAGGCTTTCCTTGATCCTCTAAAGAGAATAGTTCTGTCTTTCGACCTCTCCTCCAGATGTCATCTTATAAGAATATAGAGTTACCCATTTAGCTCTTTGGTCTCCTAATATAGGAAACTATGTATTTGGGAGAGCAAAATGGTGAGAGCAGGTAACTAACACAAAAAAAGGAGAGGGTAATGGATAAAGGAATGGAAGGCAAGGATATCGAGAGCTGGGTAAGAATAGAAGACTTAGTTCAAGTTGGGAGTTCTGCCTGTCCCTAAGCAACTCTTGCCAAGCTCAACTGGAATTCAACCTCCCCCTGAATTTCTTTACCGTCAGCCAAATCGTTACAGGTTATAGAATTGGCTCATATTGTTATAGCCTGTAAATTTGGGAGTCCATCTTGTGTTCTGGTTTATACAATAGATAGTTTGGAGTTGTCTTTAACCACTTGTCCCCAAGTGGATTTACCCCCCTGCCTGACCAGGCCATTTTTTACGTTACGGCGCTGTGTTACTTTAACTGACAATTGCGCGGTCATGCAGTGCTACACCCAAATTAAATTTACTGCTTTTTTTTTCCCCACAAATTGAGCTTTCTTTTGGTGGTATTTGATCGCCTGTGCGGTTTTTATTTTTTGCCAACAATTTTGAGAAAAAAAAACAATATTTTGGACTTTGCTATTAAACATGTCCAGTAAAAAATGTAAAAAATCAAATTTCAGCATAAATTTAAGCCAAAATGTATTCTGCTACATGTCTTTTGCTAAAAAAAAAAAAATCCCAATACGTGTAAATTTTTTACTAGTAATGGTGGCGATCAGCGACTTATAGCGGGACTGCCACGGGCATTCTTACACTGGGGGGCACTAACTTGATGTCACTGACATCCCCAGTGACACCAGTACAGTGATCAGTGCTAATAAAAAGCATTGACACTGTACCAATGGCACTGGGTAGGCAGGGATTAACTGTGTGCCATTTTACATTCTGTTCAGTGTTTGTGCTTCACTGTAAGCACACTGCTTTGCATGGCTGTGCTGTGCACAGCCATGCAAAGCAGTGTAAAGGAGCTGACAGGGAAGAGAACTGTTTTGTTTACTTATCGGTCTTCCCCCTGTTGTAGATCCTCAGCAATCACTGGCCGGGACCCGGTGATTGACAGCCACAGCCGAGCTCCCCCTACCCGACAATGCAAAATCACGTATATATACGTGATTTTGCGCACAACTGCCTCCCTGTAGCAGTATTTCTGCTATGGGGCAGAGCTAAAGTGGTTAAATGTGTCTAGCAGTGCCAACTTTTGTGGAAGCTAGAAATCCTATCCTGTTTAGTGTACACATTTTCTTCCATGTCTTGGTTAAGAATGTGGTGTCCTCCAAGACTAGGGAATCACACATATGGCTGCATTTATTAAAGTGGTAGTAAAGTCACTTTGTATATTTTTAGCTACAAGAAAGCTTAAAATAAAGCTTACGTGTAGGTAAAATGAATATCTATTGTGCACGGAGCAACAGCCGGTGACAACACCGGCACATGCGCTATGAAGGAACGGCATACCTGCGCTGTTCCTTCGGAGCTGTGTGCAGCAGCTGAAACTCCCACATGCAGGTGTGACACCATTGGTGCCTTGGCCATTCAAGCAGCCGCAGCCCGCAAACCAGGAAGGATGACCAGGTTAAGATGGAGGACTTCTGCAGCGCACTACTGGTGGGCTTTGTTCTAAGGTAAGCACATTGTATTACCTTGCAGCAGGATTTTCTTTTTTTTTTTTTAACAGTTGTGTTTATTGAAGATGTACAGTGGTACAGAGTTACATAAAACCTAATCAAGTGGGCAATATACGACAAGGTAAACAGAATTCACTAATATCCTAAAAACAAAAGAGTCCTACAATAGCATCCTGATAAAATTCTGTGTTCCACCCAAGACCTGACCCGAGCAAGTTAGTCAAACAAGAACTTAGTGTGACCCAAAGGCAGGTGTCCAGCCAAGGAAGGGGGAATCGAGGTGGAGGAGGGGAAGGGTAGGAGCGGGGAGGAGGAGGAAGAAGAAGGGGAAGACAGAGGGCATGGGCGGAGACAGGTACAGGTAGCAATACAGTGTTGTTCGGGTGCTACCAAAATCTTCAAACAAATAACTGGAGACCACTACAACCTATACTGTGAGACCCTGTGCCTCCACCTACCCAGCTCATATTTGATCAAATTTTGCTGGACAGTTGCAGCTTATGTACGTAAGCTTACAGAGAGGAAGAGCACCATTAATTGCTGCCGTCCAACCAGAGACCTTGGGTGGGGTTGGCAACTTCCATCTCAACAAATTTCTTGTCTAGCGTAATAAGTAGAGAAGAAGACAAACAGCTTACTATGCTTAGATGCCTCCACAAGATTAGTAAGTCCGAACAGCGGTATCAGCGGGTCAAAAGGAACAGACAGGTTATCAACTGCATTGATAGTGTTCAATTCCCCAGTCCAAAAGGGATGCAGCCTCAAACATAACCAAAACATATGGTTAAATGTCCCCTCGGCCGTATCACAGCAGGAACATGCTGCCGTTTTCCCAGGATAAATTGCAGCCAGTCGCTGAGGAGTATAGTATACTCTGGATAAATCTCAATTGTATAAAGCGATCTCTGGCAGAGATCATAGTAGGGAGATATTGCAAAAGGCAGTCCTCTCAGTCATCTTCCGTCAGGAATGGGTGGTCCGTGTGCCATTTACTATAGAGTGACTCCATTCTAGGGGTAGTCAGAGGGGATAGCAAGGAGTGGATTGAGAACAAAGCTTTAGGCAGGTCTTCCTCTATCAACAAACTTTCCAAGGGGTCAGTTTGTATAGCTGGGGTAGATGGGAATTGAGCAGCAATCGCATGGCGCAAATGTAGAAACCAGATAAATATCCGGTAAGACAGGCTGTAAGCGTGTTTGAGCTCCTCGAAGGATGGAAAGGCACCCCGAGGCATTATATGTTGCAATATCTTAACGCCATACCGAACCCACACTGCAGGTTCTGGCACCGTGTGCAGATGAGGAAGTGCAGGTTTGCCCCAGAATGGTGTGTAGGAGGAGTAGGTGGTATTTTATGCATATTGAACCCTGGCCTGCCTCCAGATTATGCACACTCCAGAATAATGAAGCAATCGATAATGTGAAGTGCCGATTTAAGAGACAGATCACAGTCCTCCAGGTTATAAAAGAGTGTCATCTGCGTACAAGGAAACCCAGTCTTCCCAGTCACCCACAGAAATACCTTGCAAGGTCTTAGAGGAGTGGATCAGACAGACCAAGGTCTTGATCGCCAGGGCAAAGAGACTTGGCAAAAGGGGACAGCCCTGTCGAGTGCCTCTGTGGACAGCAAAAGGGGAAGATAGAGCATTATTAGTATGGACTCTCGCATATGGTGAGTTGTAGAGGCACTTGACCCATGAGGTGAAATTAGGGCCAAATGCGAAACGCTGAAGAGCCTCCCACACGTATTTCCATTCGACTGAGTCAAAGTCCTTTTTTCAGCATCAAGGGACAGCACGACACCTGGGCTGTCTCTGGTACTGGCAACAGAGATGTGAGTGAATAGCCTACATATGTTAATGTCAGTGTCTTTACCTGGCATGAAGCCTGTGTGATCATAATGCACTAACGTAGAAATAACTGAATACAGTCTCCCAGCAAGCACTTTAGCGAAGATTTTCACGTCTGCATTCAACAGAGAGATTGGATGGTAAGAGGAGCACTGTGTCGGATCCTTTCCAGGCTTTAAAATCACCACTATCACTGCCTGCAGCATAGAGGGGGGCAAATTTCCTGTCTCATGTAGTGTATTGAGAAGGTGATGAAAACGGGGAGCCAGCTGATCAGTGTAAGTTTATAAAACTCAACTGGGTAGCCATCCGGGCCCGGTGTTTTCCAGACTGGAGAGCACCAATTGCCTGCTGGATCTCTTCCAAACAAATGGGGCCTCCAATTTTTCCCTCTGGGCCAGGGAAAGAGACGGTAGATCAACAAGATCCAGGTACTGGGACAACTTCTGTGAGGTATAGGTAACTTTGGATGAATATAAGGCTGCATAGTGTTCAGCAAAACAGTGGTTAATCGAGACTGGGTCAAAAATTACAGATCCATCCGCAGCTTGAATGAGGGCAACGTTAGTCATAGGAGTCTGTTCCCTAGCCAACCAAGCCGGTAGATGCCCAGAATTGTCCCCTTGTTCACAAATTCGTTGATTCTGATGGAGCAATGCCTTTCTAGTTGCCTCCGTGTGCAAAGCAAGGGCTTCCCTAATGGCCAGCTGCAAGTTATGATGGTTATTGGAGTCTGTGA
The DNA here is from genome assembly GCF_062004578.1 of Staurois parvus. Classification (NCBI taxonomy): domain Eukaryota; kingdom Metazoa; phylum Chordata; class Amphibia; order Anura; family Ranidae; genus Staurois; species Staurois parvus. The sequence goes on from NW_028318422.1 coordinate 200,040, forward strand.
CACATCTGGATTCAGATTCTCACACCTGCCTGTCCACTACCTCCACCTCTACCCTTTTGGCCTACAGGCCTCCTATCAAAGTATGATACTGGGCCCTAAGGGTAGCTTTACAGGCCTCCCACGTCACCGGAGGAGCAGCAGTATCAGAATTGGAGGCACAGTATTGCTCCAAGGCCTCCCCTATGGGGGATTCAACCTCTGGATCGGTAATCCAGTAGCTGGAGAGTCTCCATAGCTTGTCAAAGGGAGGTCGTAAATCATCAAACGGAGAAGTGGAGCATGGTCTGATATCCCCCTACGTAAGATTGTAATCTCATGGACCCTTACTAAAAGTGGAGGTGCAACATAGTAAAGGTCAATCATAGACATCGTTCTATGAGAAGCCAAGTGGCAGGTATAGGCCTTAGTCTTAGGATTCCCCCGCCACATGTCTGTGTACTGATAAAGCCCCTTCCCTCTGGCCAGGTCTGACTCTCTGCAGTCTTCAGGATATAATTTAGCTACTCTAGGATCAGGAGTAAGATTGAAGTTGCCCACAAGGAGAATATGGGATGTGGGGTACAAAGTCAAGAGCAGGGCCAGAGCAGCCAACGAACGCACGGAGGCAGGAGGAGGAAGATATAGGCCAACGATCGCCAGTTCAAAACAATCATCTCATGCACCAGAGCATATTTACCCTCGGAATCCAGCCTGAGATGGAGGAGAGTAGGTGGCACAGATTTATGAATAAGGACATTAACCACCTGGGCTTTTGAAGAATAAGTAGCGTAGTAGTGTCCAATCCAAGCTTTCTTTAAACTAAGTACCTTGCGACCCATCAAATGGGTTTCCTGTAAGATGCATATGTGGGGACTATAGGATTTGAGAAATTGGAAGAACAAGGAACGCTTCACAGGGGAGTTGAGGCTCCACACATTACATGAAATACATTTCAGATCAGGAGATGCCATTACATGGGTGTTCTAAAGTTAGTGTACAGCCCCTCAGGCTGAATCCCGAGAAGAAAACACAGAAATGCAAATCAGGAAGCACAATAAACATAGGACTAGCAAGAAATGGAACACTTGAAACAAAGAATGTACCCTTCAGTTTAAGAAATAAAACTACAAACTCTCATAAAACATGACCAAGCCGACTTTGGATCCTGCTAACTTGGTGGCCTTAGCCTCCGAATCGTCTGACAGAGGTCGAGGGTCTGCCTCTTGTCATCCCCAGGCCTCATCTGCACCAGCAGAAAAATTTGGCTTGATATATTGGCAGCCCCACAATACAGCCAGCCAGCCTGTGTAGCTCATGAAATTGTGAATGTGAGGGGGAGTCGGGGGCAGTGATATTGCTGCGATCATCAGGAGCAGGAGAAATTATTTTTGGTTGTTTTTTTGGTGATTGGGTATGGTAGTAGCAAGAAATATACAGCTAAATTAAAAATTTTGGGTCAGTTTTCCTTTGATAATAAAAAAAAAATGCTCTCAACTGATCGCTCCACCAGAGGCTACTCTGCCCCTTTTCTACGGAAATGAAAATTGGCGCTAAACAGATCCTTCTCTTCATCCCAACAGAGGCAGATTATACGTTTTTGCTCTAAAATCATCCATCTGTAAACGGATTCAGGAAACTAAGTTTAAATTCCTTACTGGATGGTACCGTACACCGTTGATACTTCACAAATATTGTCCCACTGTCTCAGACCAGTGTTGGTGATGCCAAGATGGTGGGGGCTATTTATTACACATCTTTTGGACATGTCCAAAATTGGAATCCTTTTGGAAAGAGGTGCGACATATCTCCCAGAAGTTCACTGATTATGTCCTTCCAGAAGACCCGTCTGTTACAATTAGGCGCAATAGAGACATGAACGCTGTACGCAACAGCCATCTTCTTAAGGTCTCTGCATTTTGGTTTCATGAGCAGTGTTCCTATTCTTGCCCCTACCCCTTTGCAAACTATGGAATTTGTAAACACAAATGCTCCTGCGCTTGGGGATGGACTCGATGCAGGCTACAACCACATTAAGAATGTCCTGGAACATGCACAACTTGCTGCCCTCAAATAGACCGGGGGAATCCAAATATACTGAATGAGGAAAGAACAAACAGAGGGCGCACAGGCCTAGTGCATTACCATAAAAAATGTTTAATAAGAAATAAAGTAGGTGTTGTACTCACAAACGACAATTATGTAAAGGCTCATCATAAAGGAACAGCTGGGTCAACACCGCGCTGAGTAACAGTCTGCAATAGAGAGTGTAGACATCCAATAGGCTGACGCGTTTCGAGGACTTGCCTTTTCCTCAAAGCCAACTCATGGAATTTGTAGCTGTAACTTTTAGCAAACTTCAAAAGAGCCTCTTATTTTAATTAAAACACAAATAGATGCCAGCGTCCGGGGCTGTAAACAGCTAATTAGTCTTGGCAGGATGTCTGTTTCCAGGAACCATGAAAAACACTTTCCTCTGCCCTATCGTAAAACAATAATAACTCAGTCAAGCAGTCACACATGACCTGTAAGGCCATTAGAGCTCTAGGAATGCGGAGCATACTATAAAACGTCTATTCCACATGTAACAATTCCACATACAATTCATAGAATTCAACAGGAACAGGGCACATTAATATTAGGCATATATTTGAATAGGGAATATCATACCAAACAAATCAAGGTCATACATGACTATGTTAACACATAGGAAAGTGGAGAAAGCAATCTCTTCTATCCTGGGTGACAAAGATACGCTGTGTTTGGTATCCCTAGGTTTGAAATATAATTCTGAATATCAATCTGCCAGTTGCTAGAATACCACCTGCACATGTTGGATGTTGTAATATTAGTATGAAACTGTAGTTGGGACACCGCTCCCCCCACCCCCAGTCCTCTTGTGCTGATGTCACCACTGCGGGCTCCCTGTCTGTATCATGAGAGCTGGACAGTGTTTTTCTTTTTCTTTTTTTTTTTTTCTTTTGTAATGCCAGTGACCAGTAGAGGTAGGGATATTGTCTCGAGTCCAGTTAGTCGATATCATCAGGGAAGGGATGATTAAACACCAGTTTTAATTAATATACTATTTGGCAATTAACTAAAAATTAAAAGGTAAGTTCACCTTTTCATTACATGGTACGCCCATATTCAGGGTGTAACATGTTCTGATTAGACCGCCCACACTCCCCTGTTTTGACCGCTAGCTGGGTATCTTTTCCCCCCTCGCTAGCTGTCAAACTTTAACAAAACGCGGCTGTGCGGGGCACAGTATTGAAGAAGGTCAGCAGCGGCAGCCCTAGTATTAATTTTGCACGCTTTTTGAAAGGGAATGTTGCTTTGTAGATAATTATTTTGCCATTTTTGTTTTTAGGGAAGGTCATCATGTCTACCTCTATTTCACCATCAACAACTGTCAGCCCTCAGCAGAGAAGGACTTTTAGATTCCTTATTTGTACTTTTTGAAGAATGCAACAGTCCTGTCTTAATGAAGATCAAACATGTGGCAAACTTTGTAAAAAAATGTAAGTGTCACTATAATTTATCTTCACTCGCCAATCATCAGGTTATTTGAAGTGCTTCTATTATTTCAAACTTTTGTTGGATTTAAAGAGACTGTCACCAAATTGAAAGTAAAAGTATAAAAAAATTAAGTATTTAAAATGCTTACTTGCAATAACTTTTCTTTCCAGAAAGATTGTTTGTTTATTTAATTGCAATGTGCCCTTGAGTGTGCAAGAAAATGTTAATACTTAAAGTGGAACTGCACTCTCTCAATCAACATGGACTATTAATCCTTATGCTGCTAGCATTAGTAAGTATACAGTTAGGCCCATATGTATTTGGACACAGGCACAATTTTAGATTTTTTCACGTAATTACCAAAACATATTCAAGCTATAGTTATATAATGCATGTGGGCTGAGAGTGCACACTCTCAGGTTTAGTTTGAGGGAATGTACATCCAAATTGGAGGAAGGGTTTAGGAATTACAGCTCTTAAGAGTAGCCATCCCTCCTTTTTCAAGGGACCAAAAGTAATTGGACAATTGAATCAAAAGCTGTTTCATGGCCACGTGTGGGCTACTCCTTCGTTATTTCTTCATCAATTAAGCCGGTAAAAGGTCTGGAGTTGATTCTAAGTGTGGTATTTGCATTTGGAATCTATTGCTGTGAACCTACATCATGTGTTCAAAGGAGCTGTCCATGCAAGTGAAACAAGCCATTGTAAGGCTTCAAAAATTAAACAATTTCATCAGAGAGCAGCAACATTAGGAGTGGCCAAATCAACAGTTTGGTACATTCTGTGGAAAGAAGAACACACTGGTGGGCTCAGCAAGATAAAAAGGCATGGATGTCCACAGAAGACAACAGTGGTAGATGATTGCAGGATCCTCTCTATGGTAAAGCAAAACCCATTCACAACATCTAGATAAGTACACTCTCCTGTGGTGGTTTATGTAAGAATTTATTCTAAATACTTAGGGCGGTGTTCTCTCCCTCAAACAAAATATTGCTGTGCCTCCAGCTGTTAAAATACGGCAAATATTTAAGAAACCAATAATTTGGACACCTTAATAATTTGATCACCACTTAATAATTTACCTTGAGTTCTTTCATCAATATGATTTCGTACCATATACACAAAATTTGCCTTTTTAATAAATAAATACATTTATGTACAAATATATATATATATATATATATATATATATATATATATATATATATTAATACAAACGCAAAATACTGGTGATGAATATATTTGTACACACAATCAAAGATATAGTACGCTAATATCCTACGGTATCATACAAAATATGATTATCAAATAAGGGAAAACAAAATTTTGGGAGGTTAGTTGAAACATACAGTGCTTCAGATATTATTTCTCATTTCCCGCGGCCGTAGGAAAATAAGAAAGTATCTCTGATAATTCGCACCACAAAAAACACTACAAATCAGTTAGTATGCAATATATAACCTCAGTACCATTGCTCAAACAGTTATAATCATACAGATAACCTTAATACTTTCCTAACCACACAATAAAATGTTATAATGCTTAGAACGTTTGAAATATAAAGGAAAATTACAATATTTTGGCACAGTCTCACCACTCCCAGAATCTCGATTTTGAGGCCTCCCAGTGGGATGCAATTGGAAAAGAAATGTTTCTGGGCAGTCAGGCACCAGAACTTAAATGAGCATCACCGTCTCTGGCAAAAATCTTTTCCTTCAAAATGGCAGCTGGAAGTTCTCAGCAAAATGGCCGCAGGTGGCAAGTGAGTATCGTGCAGTATATAGTGGTAATAGAGTAATGAAGAAGTAGTTTCAGGAGTAGTTCAGAAGTGATCAAGAAGATTAGAAGATGTCAGAAGATTTCAGAAGCTTTAAGTTTTCAGAAGATTTTTCTCAATTTGAAGTGTTTGGCATTTTATAACATACAAGTTCTTTGTTCCGAAGGACCTCTCAACAGGCTTGTTGATTGGACGGTTGAGAAGTTTGCGTACCTATAGAAGTTCCTTACCTGTCCACCGGGGACAGTCCAGTATCACAAATGAATTGGTGGTCTTAATGATGACTCACCCTTTGATATAAACAGTATGTCTTTATGGTTCAAATATATGGGTCCTATTCAGGTATGGATGATTTCCCTACTAACTCTTAAATAAGGACCATAGAAAGATGTGAATTCATTTGGTTTCTCATTTTTCTGATATATGAACTGTATTGGAATGGCTGATTTCCTTTGGAAATATAGAAATTACTCAACTCACAAACCATCTTATATTTTATCACTTCAAACTTCAGTTGAGTGGGATGCAGTACCCAACTTTACCGAATGGATTTTGGTGTGTGGGTACATACTTTTTGATAATATTTCCATTGATATATACCAAGCTCTTTTAAATGACCCAACTTTCACCTTATGTTTAATGCACGGTTCAAGGATATGTTACAGAGGAAGCTTCTAGTTACTAGCACTATTGTGTGAGAATTAGGGTAAACAGAATGGACTGAATTTTAACCTCAGGATACAATAGCTGATTGTGACCGTTCAGAGGTTTTGTTTGGTGATCACACATCTTCCAAGGTTTTTGGAAGAAACAAGACAATAAGGATTTCTTCTCACCATTGTCACTTTGGTACTTTGTTTGATCACCTGCAGAAATTCAAATAGTGGTGGTTTAGCCTCATTGTGTCTTAGACAAATTTCTTCCACTCATTGTGTGTGGTAACTTCTTGGAAGGTCACTTGAAATTATCCGAGAATGTCCCATGACAGTCAGCTTTTAAGATGTTCTTTTGGATAATATCATTTTTCTTAATAAATAGTCCAAAAGTCATCACACTCCAGGAGGTGGGCGTTTCATTGTCAAAGTCTACAAATAAGAGAAGACTTCACGAGGGCAAATACAGAGGGTTCACCACAAGGTGCAAACCATTCATAAGCCTGAAGAATAGAGAAGCCAGATTAGACTTTACCAAACAACATCTAAGAAAGCCAGACCAGTTCTGGAAAAGCATTCTTTGGATGGATGAAACTAAGATTAATCTGTACCAGAATGTCAAAGAAAAGTGTGGAGAAGGCTTGGAACAGCTCATGATCCAAAGCACACAACGTCATCTGGAAAACATAGTGAAGGCATGGGCATGCATGGCTTCCAGTGGCACTGGGTCATTGGTGTATATTGATGATGTGACAGAAGACAGAAGCAGCCGGATGAATTCTGCAGTGTTTAGAGATATACTGTCAACCCAGATTCAGCCAAATGCAGCAAAGTTGATTGGACGGCTCTTCACAGTACAGATTGACAATGATCCAAAACACACTGCAAAAGCAACCCAGGAGCTTTTGAAGAAAAAGAAGTGGAATGTTCTTCAATAGCCGAGTCAATCACCTGATCTCAACCCAATTGAGCATGCATTTCACTTGCTGAAGGCAAAACTAAAGGCAGAAAGACCCGCAAACAAACAACAACTGAAGACCGCTGCAGTTAGAGCCTGGCAAAGCATCAGAAAGGAGAAAACCCAGTCTTTGGTGATGTCCATGGGTTCCAGACTTTAGGCAGTCATTGCCAGTAAAGGATTCTCAACAAAATATTAAAAATTAAATTTTATTTATGATTATATTCATCTGTCCAATTACATTTGATCCCCTGAAAATGTAGGGACTGTGTATAAAAATGGTTGCAGTTCCTAACATTTGTACTTGATATTTATGTTCAACCCCTTGAATTAAAGCTGAAAGTCTGCACTTCAAATTCATTTGGATTGTTTCATTTTTATTTATTCTCGTGGCATACAGAGCCAAAAGTATGAAAATTGTGCCTGTGTCCAAATATAAATGAACTATATGAGAAAGTACATCGTATTTGCATGTTTTAAACTTTTTTTTTAATATTAACAATGAATTATATTGCATTTTTGGTTTGTGGTGCTCAGATGCAGTGCAGTTCCATTTTAAGGAAAATCCATTCCCAAACACAGCCTCCTTTCTCCTGTAGAGATAGCCCTCTCATCTTCTGGGAGTATCTAATTACTCTCTGTGTTTACCCAGCACCTCTGCCCTTCCCTTAGGCTTCCTATATAACTTTTTATGTAGTCACTGGTGGAAAGTGGAAATAGAAGATATTATAGATTGTCAATTGAGTGACCGTTCTGAGGGCTCAAGTTCACTAAAGCATGCGGTATGCAGGTGATCTGACACATTTTTTTCCAAATACTGCATGCGATGCTGAAAATGTCAATTTATGCGGTCCCTTTATATCTCTTACAATGTTCCTTTTATGCTGTATTTACATCGAAAAGCAAAACCGCTTTGTAAATACTGCATAAAACGGTGTTAAAGTCAATTCAAGGAAATGCATAGTAGCGCACCGAAAATAAAATTCTGGGTGAAACTGAAAATTCAGGATGCACTTGGCCAAAAACCGAAATGGACAATTTTTTAAAAAAATATATTTTTTACAAATAATTGTATTATATTCGACTTTTTAATATCATGAATTTAAATGAGTATGAGTTTACTGTAGTATGAATTCGGCGGCTGATATATTGGTGCATCACTAGAAAATAAATGCACGTGATAGTTACAGAATGTGTTTGATTTCTGCTGGTTGTCAAGAACCAGCACCCATCGGCGTCTTTAACAACCAGTAAATAGCTGGTTGCTAAGAATTGAGTGGCCGCTGGCATCCTTAACAACCAATAAATATAATGGTTGTTAAGGAGTGGTTGTTAAGCCTGCTTCTTAACAACCTTGATATTTACTGCTAGCTTTCACTGCTAAAATATTGCAGCACTTTATAGAAAGACTCATGCGGTATTTTAATAGCATTTTTAAGTGAACTGCAAAATAAAATTTTTGCAAACCACTAAGAGGTATTTTACCACATTTCTTAAAGTAGTAAATATCGCGTTGTGATTTGAGCCCTGAGTCTACTGGGGCTGTTTACATCACAAGCAAGATGGCGGTGCTCAGCAGCAGTCGCTGTGCTTTAGAATTTCGGCACAGGGGATGTTGTTACAGGTAAATGACATGCCTATGAAGATTGCAAGAAACATCTCGTGAGTGCTAGTGGAGGAGTATTATCTTAGTTCAGTGCTTACCCCCAAAGGAACCACAGACGGATTGGTCCCCTGATTCTGGATACCAATGACCCTTCTGGCAATGCCACACCCTCTGACACACCAAGGCTAAAGAAAGAGGTTTTATTTTGGGAAATTCTCCCTGCAAAGCAACATACAGATTGGTAGTAGTAATAAACAATGACAGATAACAGTTTTGTACAACACTGCAAATACTACAAAGAGGACCTCTTAAGTGTCCTTGTACTTGAATCCTGAATCTATGGAGGTCCTAACTAAAGGGCTGATACTGGAAGCTCAAATGTCCTTAAGTTTCTCCAAAATTCTCACTCTGGCCAGTGTACTATTAATCGTTAGGGTCCAAAGTTCCAGCGTTGGAAGTCTCAGGTTGAAGTGGACCCTATGATACAGGGTATAAATACCCAAAACAAGGTGACACAGTTCCTTTAAGCACTTCAGGTCTGGGCACTTTCACCCCCTTCCAGTCCAGGCCAATTTTCAGCTTTCAGCGCTATCACACTTTGAATGACAATTGTGCAGTCATGCCACACTGTACCCATATGAATTTTTTAGCATTTTTTTTGAGACAAAACTTTATTCTGGTGGTATTCACCACTTGGATTTTTATTTTTTTGCTATATAAATGAAAAAGTCAAAAAATTTAGAAAAAGGTGTTTTTCTTATAAAATTTTGCAAATAAATAATCTTCATAAATCTTTGGCCAAAATGTATTCATCTATCTATTTAGTAAAAAAACAAAACAAAGAAAAACCTCAAATTAGTTTATAACCAAAAATTATAATTTTTCAAAATATTTTTTTTACATTTTTATTTTTTTATATTTATTATTTGTGTTTTTTTTGTTTTTTTTTAATTTTTTTTTAACATACTTTCACCCTAGCAGTAAAGTGTCCCCACAGTGGCACTGTACTACTTGTGGGGGTTGATGATTTGTTTTTCTTTTTTCACACTGATTGCATTTACACCCATAAAGGATGTAAAAGCAATAATTTCTCCTCTCTGGCTGCATTCCTGCAGCCATTGAGAAATACTGTGCGAGCTGTAATTGGTCACAGCGTGTCACATGGTACAAGGCTGTTGTGAATAGCCTTGTACCATGTGACCTCTGTGATCACAGATTTCACACGTAGTAAGCAATGATGTCAGGAAGTGACATCTTGTTTACTACTGTTAATGAGATCACTGATTGACCAATCAGTGATCACATGAATTGGGACCTCACACAGAGGTCTCCTACAGCCATCTGTGTTCCGCTGTGTCCTTAGGACACAGTGGGCACCGTTTGCGGTGCCGTGTGTTCCCAGAGAGTGCGCACAGGCAGTGGATGCGGAGGGACGTTTAGAAGCATCCACCCACATCGGCAGCACTTCGGTCCGGCCGTTTATTGACATGGACTTGACGGGAAGAGGTTAACAAGTTGTGACCAGCAGCCTTGCAGCAGCATGCAGTCTGTGTACTGGATATCATTAGTTGTGACACGTGGACCCTTACCAGCATGCAGTCTGTGACATGCATAACAAACTTGTGGCCCGCATTGTCTTACTACTTTGAAGTCTGTAATTAAAGCAGTATTAATCACAGAAGTAAGCATTTTATTGCAGCTTCCCAATTATTAGATGTGATGCCTGAATTAGTTTTTTTTAGGCTTTCTTTCTTCTATTTCATCTGAGGATCCAGCTGGCAAGTGTGTTGTTTTTCAAAGTCACAAGCTCTCAAACAGAACGTATCAGTTTACATGGATGAGACAATCCATGTACCACTGACAGAGGTGATTAAAATGATCAGCTTTTATTTATTCATGTAAAACCTTTATCCCAAATGGTAAAAACTGTTGTAACCGATGAAAGCAGAGTTCCAGTCAGTATTGTGTTTATTAAAAGTCTGCAGCTACAAAAACTGTAGCTGCTGGCTTTTAATAAACACACACTGACCTGTCCCAGGGTCCAGCGATGTGTTCACCTGTGTGTGTTTTACTGGCCAGATCACCAGGGAAAAAATAGAGGGGAAAAAGCCAAAGAAAAGAAAACTATTGCAGCCACCACATCTAATGTTTGGTTACCTGCACTGTTACATTTTTTGCTTTTTTGCTTTTTTTTTTTTTTACTGCTTTAAGCCTTCTGGTCTGTATTGATTTGACAGCTATGCCCTCCGTGTAGATATGGCAGCCCAGTCTTTCTCCTACAACATTGTAAACTCATGGCTGGGAGCTCTCCAACTCAGCAGCCCAGTCTCAGCTTACTTTTAACATTGCACGCGAGACTGTCTGAGCCCTGGTTTCTTCTTTCTTTTCCTCCTGTTGAAGCTTTCTGTCCTCCTCAGACTTGTAGTCCCATCCAGTCCTTGGCTTGATAGGGAACTGTATCCTGGGTACTACATCCCCCATAGTTCCAGATGTCTCTCATCCGTTGCACAGCAGCCATCGCTCTCTCGCGCAAAGGAGAGAGGAAGAGAAACCTGTGTGTGGGTGACTGCAGTATTAGAATGACAGCCCCGGTCCATGTGCCAGTGAACAGGAGCACCGCAAACTAAGAGCTACATTAGTAAACACAATTTTTTAATTGTACAATACAGGGCACAGGCTTCCCTGGGTTATATGCTGTTCCCTTCAGATGATTGGACACTGGCAAAACAAAAAATGCTAAATGGACACCCCCTATTTAACTGCTCCCACTTAAGTGATGGACCTCTTCTCTCTACTGAGAAAAGCGTACCTTCTTTTATGGAGGTTTTTTCGTCGCACTTTTTTTTTTTTTTTTTTCTATGCAGGTTCCAGGTCATGGAATACATTGGCAGAGCCTTCTGGGACTATACCTAGACCCTGTATGGTAGAAGATGTGCGGCTGGCTTGTAATGTTTCTGCACTGGAGCCTGCTGTGGATGCTCCACAGGGTGCTTTACAGGTCCAGAGCTGTGGTCTGCTTGGTGTGGAGCCCAGTTTCTGAAAACCCCTGCAGGGATATGTCCATTGTGGAGGGCAAAACAAGGTTGTGGTTAAATTCCTCTTATTCCTGCTACTGAAGTGGTGAGTACAGGGCAAAAGCCCTTTAAACATTTGCTGAGGGTGCCAATTTCATTCCTTAGTTTGGGATATGCAAGGATTGCTGAAACCCTTCTGATGATGTGGTCAGCCATACCAGGATGGCCAGGGTTAATGGTGTTGATTTGTCCTACTGAAGGACTCCTGGTGTGGTACTGTGCCAACTATGAGATGTTAGTACAGTGATCTCCCCGCTGAGCTATTTTGTTTTGGCTGCAAGTGCTGGTCAGATGCCGGTCGGCTGTTTGTTTTCCAGCATGCCCATTCGGCAGAAGCCGGACAGGCTGCTGTACACAATGGGCAAACGTCGGATGGTTTCTGTTGAACTGGCAAATATCAGCCAATATTTAACCCATGTGTACCAGCCTTAAGGATAGCTGGGAGAGGGAGGATTTATATAGGGGGATGTCTGTGCAGCCTTTCTTTTTCCCAATTGTCTGATCTCCAGAAGGTATCTGTATATATCCCAGCTGCAAGAAGCCTGTATCCTGCACTGCACTCCAGGAAACAGATTTTACTGGTAGGTCAAATATCCTATCTTTGCTTCTGGTGTTGATATCCACAAAATACTGGTGGTGGGTCACTACAAGTTTAAGCAGCACTGATCTAAAATAAACTTTCAACAGTGAGTCATTCAACTATAACTATATTTTAGAAAAGAAGATCAGACCTGGGCTAAAGAGTGGTGACAACACTTCTGAAAAACAAGTCAAGTTTAGGCACCACTCCTCCCAGCTCTAAGCCATGGCAGGCTTAGAGGTTTGATAGGGGAATTAGTGGAGATTGGGTTTAGCACAAGGTTGTGTCAAAGTTTATATTAATTTTGTATGAGAAGTCGAGGCCCTCTGAACAGCTTGGGTCAAGATTCAAAGCCACTCCACAAGATCTATATAAACACTAACACATGTACACAGTCTCACCACAAGATGTCTGTCCTTCAGCACTGATACCTCAGGCTATTATTTTTTTTAAATTAGATCAGATCAGGTCAGGTGTACATTAGCTATGTTCTGTTTCGATCTAAAACATCCAAATTACATACAGTATTCTGATTATTTATGAAAAACTGTACTCCTACAAAAAAATAAACATTCATGTCAAAGAGCGCTTATTCTTCTGTCAGCTTTCTGTACATTTAGAATAGAATTCCTTTATGTAGCTAATCCCCCTTCTCCACTTAAGATAGCAGTACATATCTGAGTAAAAAACATAAAATGCTCATGCAAATAGACATTTTGCATGCTTATGTGCAAGCTCATGTAGTGTTGGGCTATGAAGAGACACATCATTTTCATTGGTAATGTAGTGGACTTCAAATGAGCTGTTTTCCCAAGTCTTTTGGTATTTAAATTTTTTATTTTATTATATATTTTTATTTAGACTGAGTTTATTATTTAAAACTTTATCCACCATTTATTTGATCAAGCATTTGTTTGTTTTGGACTGTAACATTTTGCACTGCTCTGTAATAATATTTCTCCTCCTAGATTCAGACATTGTTGCAGAATTACATGAGCTTCAGCCTAGTGTGAAGGATTTTGACGTCAAGAATGTGATTGGACGAGGCCATTTTGCAGATGTGCATGTTGTCAAAGAGAAAGTGACTGGAGAAACCTTTGCTATGAAAGTGATGAAGAAGAAAGCACTGCTAGCACAGGAACAGGTATTTGGGGTGCTGTATATTTCATATGCAAATATTGCTAAGTAAAAGGTTACTAAGGTTAAAGCCTAAGTTTAGGTAAAATCCCAAGGGGCACTACTTACATTTAATGCAAAGTGTCCCTTGTGCTTTTGTTGGATGACGTAGTGAAAATCCAAAGTCCTCTGTCCCCCTCCCATACCCCACAGCTGTCATATTCAGTATTGTGGTGATTAATGCCAGTGCTGAACCTATGACAGGCACTCATTAAATGTGCTTACTATGCCTGCCCTTTTTGCTCCCCCTTCCATTCACAAAAGTTGTACTATAGCTTCTAAGCATTAAAAGCGATCTATGAATGGAGCATGGGAGGATGAATGAAAGGTCCACCTCCCCCATTCATAGAGTGTTTTCATTTATAGATGCTGTAGTACAGCTTCTATGAATGGAGTAGCCAGCAGCCTCGGAGAATACCACTGTGGGGTATGGGAAGGGGGCCAGGGACTTCAGATTTCCATTAAAACAACTGGCAAAAGAACAAGGTACACTTTGAATTAAATGTAAGCAACGTCCCTTGTGCTGATAATTTTTTTTTTTCCTTCTCAACATAGACTTTACCAATTTATACGGGGGGTGGGGGGGGGGGGTATTACTGATAAAGCTCTGTGGTCATCAGTATCTAAGGCAGGATTTACACCATGCGCACTAAACACACTTCTCTTTCTGTGACACATTTAGCATGTTTATTTGTTCACAGCTGAGAGTCAAAATACTTTCCTTAACGCACATTGTGATGCGTTCTATCACATTGTTATGTGTTTAAATGCACATTGGTGTGATCTGGGCCTAATGGAAACAGTGAATTTCAGTTTGTTATTCCATTGGGCCTCCGCTGAGCAATAAAACATGTTATGAGATTTATACCAGTTGGTTTCTGACCATTTTTAAAAGAGAAACTAAAGTCACAGATTTCAGTTTACCAAAATATTTGCATAGGTATCCAATGCGCTTGTGTTACCTCTCAAATGAACTTTCAAGCCATCAGATGGCTGGTGTCATAGCTGATCACATGTGCAGCAGCATGGCACCTACATATCATGTGCAGCAGCATGGCACCTGTATATCAAAGAATGGCAGCTCCTTTGGCTGTAAAGGATAAGAGGGTTTAGTTCCCCGTTAAGGAGACATACACATTTTGAGATAATACAGAGGGTTGTTAAAAGACAATAAGCCTAAATGCAAATTAAATGTATATTTTGATACAGATATTAAAATATGCTTTAAATCTCAATACCTCTGTTGTCAAAAGGGGATGCTTAGCAAAGGATCATTGACTTTGACACCTTCCTTGCCAGTGGCAATCCCCAGTCCTGGCCCCATATGGGAACAAAAATGTGAGCATATAGGAGCTTTAAAGGGGCAGCGTACTTAAAACTGTTGTTTCAGCTTTTGCTAAATGCTGACAAGTTGATTCACCCTCTGGTTTATCTTACCTGTGGGGGCTCTGGTAGAAAGATCTGCCTTGTAAGCTTCTGGCTCTGTCCCCCAGTGTTACTCTTATACTTTAATGGACATCCAATCTCTCCTAGTCTATTCTCCAAAATATACAAAAAGGTAAAATTCAAGGGGAAAGATGAATACCCTCGAGTGACTGCAACTGATAGGCAGACCCGGATCAGAGACTATTGTCCCTAGTAGATGAACCAGTGCATGATTCATATTGCAAACATCTACCTGAAGCAAAGTATTAGTTTTGGGTGGACTGATGTTTTAAGTCTACATTTTAGAAATTAATTCATGTTCTGTAAGTGGTACTTTATTTTTGTATTAAATTCTCTTATCAATTCATGTCCTGTATTATATTGAGTAAAATAAAGTGGTAAAACTCTTTTATACAGAATAAAGGAGCATGGATTTTGTGTGTTCTAAAAGGACTAAGTGTGGGGTACAACAGACACATGTGAATTCGTGAATTCATGAGTTCTTATGCTCATGCTCTACCTTCCTTGCTTTTTAAACATGTATAACAATACAATTAAAGTAAGAAAAACATCTTACAGAAACATAAAGGAATCAACACTCTTGTTCTTACATACTGTATGTGTCAATGGTAAATTATACAGGTAAAGTGTTGACAAGAAATACAGTTAAATATATTCAAACCTTAGATTAAGAGTTGTGGTCTCCTGGGAACTACTTTGAAGTTAGGTCGTAAGTGGGAGGCGGGACAAGAGGTTCCAGGTCTTGTCAAAGCTCTTTAGGGATCCTCTAGTAGTGTAGGTAAGTTGGTGGAGATGAAAGACAAAGTTGATTACCTATTCCACCCAGGTAAAGTAGGAGAAAGAAGTCATTGAGTACCCTTAACATTTTTTTTTTTTTTATGTGAGAGTTAATGGGAAGATCCCCCACTAGCCCTGAGAGGCATGCTTTGGAGGAATTTAAAGTGTTAGGTCACCTACAGAAAATAAAAATGTATAGGTGAACTGATATGGTAGGCCCTGTCCCAACCACCCCCAGTGGAAGCTGTGCAGTCAGTGCCCGCAGAGTCGGTCCAGGGTTTTGAAATCCCTGCTTTTCTCCCTCTTCTATGTGCAGTGCTTCCGGGATGGATCAGAGCGATTCACTGTAACACCGATTACCAGTCAGAATTGCTCTGGTCTGTCCCGGAAGCTCTTATGCTGTATCACAGTATTTCACTATAACACCGATTACCATTCAGAATTACTCCGGTCTGTCCCGGAAGCACTTTGCAGAGAAGAGGGAGAAGAGTGGGGCTTCAAATCCCGGAACCTGGCTCCATGAGCACTGACAGCACAGCTTCCCCAGAAGTAAGTGCAGCGAAACCCAGGGATGGGGAGGGTATACAGTGTTTAGTTCACATTTTATGTTTTTTCTGTGAAGGTGAACTAACACCTTAAATTGGGTAGGCCTAAGGCAGTTTTAATAAATCCATACACCTGCATCCAGAAAAGTTGTGTCTTGGGACAGGACCATATATTATGAAGAAAACCTGCTGCATGGCCACAAAGGTGAAAACAGAATGGAGACTGCCAAACTTTAAAATTATACAACTGCGTATGTCTGATGGTACAGTAGTTTACTTAGATGGGTTTGTCTTTGGAGGAGATCAAGCTGGGCATAGATAGGTAGGTAGAATTTCAAATGAAAACTCTTAGGAAAATAATGTTCTAACAAAGTTTAATTTTTCTAATCATTAGTGGGTCAAATCAACTTTCGTTTTTGACTGCAGTGACAAGAAAATTCGAAGAAACTTTTTCTGAAACGAGCGAATATCTGTGCATGTGGGTTTTGTTTGTTAAAGTCCATTCATTCCAAAATCAAACAAAAAATCTTTTGAACAACATTCACATGGATTGAGAATTTTCATACTAATTTTCCTCAGTGTCTTCCCAATTCTCCATCATTGGTTGTGGTATAATAACATGCTGTTTGGGAGGTGAATTGGCTGCACACTCTGTGTTGATAATAGAATATTTTGACATTGGGAACGTCAAATGCGAGTTGCAGGGTTATAAAATTCTTAAAGTGGTTGTAAGGCTGAAGGTTTTTTGCCTTCATGCATTCTGTGCATGAAGGTAAAAAACCTTCTGTGTGTTGCTCCCCCCACAGCCCCCCCCAATACTCACCTGAGCTCCCTCTTGATCCAGTGGTGTGCATGGGAGCCTCAGCTGCCCCGGGTCTCTCTTTCTCCATTGGCTGAGATACAGCAGCAGGAGCCAATGGCTCCTACTGCTGTCAATTATAGCCAGTGAGCCAATGAGGAGAGAGCGGGGGGCGGACAAAGCCACGGCTCTGTGTCTTATGGTTGCTTGGAGCTGGGCCCAGGAGCAAGCATGCACCAGTGCCCCCATAGCAAGTGACTTGATTAAGGGGAGGAGCCAGGAGCGCCGGCAGGGAACTCGAGAGGAGGATCCGGGGCTACACTGTGCAAAACTATTACATAGAGTGGGTAAATATATATTTTTTTATTTAAACAAACCTTTATAATCACTTTAGGTTTTCCCTCATGAAATAATTGATGTATGAACTTAAGGTCCAAGGAAAACTAATATCCTGCACTTGGTACTCAAAGGAATTCAGGAAGAAGTGGCTATGTTCTGTATATATTATTTATGGAGTAAATCCAGTTAGTAGAGTATATTGAAGTGTTAATGTATTGTAGGAACTTGATGGGGGTAGTAATAAGAGAGGTATCCTGTATTTTCCCTGTAATTTGTCAGTATACAGATGAAGACATAGTGTCAGGCTTTGTCACTTTAGAAGCATTATCTCACTGGTCTGAAGCAATCATGTATGCTGATTAAATGTGTGGCCAGATAGTAAGTTTAAATTCATTATTTGCTCTAAATTCAATAACATTCATGCATCAGCAAGTAAAATTTTTTATAACAATGATTGGGATATTTGAATATTTCTGATACATTTTTTGTTGGCCTACTGTTCTATGTAAACTCCTGCTGGAGGCAATAGAAAGCAACAAAATTGTAGCAATTGTAACAGTTTTGTTCTGTGGAAGTAGCTGACTGTCAATTATGTGCTAGAAAATATTCGTGACTATGCCATCTCAGTATTATATTTTCTATTCCTGTAATCCCCTGAAACATTTACCTATTTGTCCATGATTTTAATTCAAACCTTTTTTAATGTAAACTAGCTTAAATAATGTAACTTGGGTATAGTGGTTGATAAAGATACAGCTAAAGTTTTTTTTTTTGGTTGATTTTTAGGGAACACATAATAATTTACTGTCACCTGTTTAGGTTTCATTTTTTGAAGAAGAGCGAAGCATATTAAGTAATCACACAAGTCCTTGGATACCTACCTTACATTATGCCTTTCAAAATAAAGAGCATCTTTATCTGGTAAGTGACATATTATGTTACTGATATTCTTAATATTTTAATAGTGCCCTCATAATATTATTTCTGAAAAATAGAACAAAGAACAACTCCGCGGAAGTAAGAGCAGGTACCTGCCAAATTCAGGTACCCGTTCCCCCCCCCCAAAGGTCAGCAGTCATCTCCTGTACTGTCCGCAGTCTCTGGTCATCTCCTGTACTGTCCGCAGTCTCTGGTCATCTCCTGTACTGTCCGCAGTCTCTGGTCATCTCCTGTACTGTCCGCAGTCTCTGGTCATCTCCTGTACTGTCTGCAGTCTCTGGTCATCTCCTGTGCTGTCCGCAGTCTCTGGTCATCTCCTGTGCTGTCCGCAGTCTCTGGTCATCTCCTGTACTGTCTGCAGTCTCTGGTCATCTCCTGTACTGTCTGCAGTCTCTGGTCATCTCCTGTGCTGTCCGCAGTCTCTGGTCATCTCCTGTACTGTCTCCAGTCTCTGGTCATCTCCTGTACTGTCTGCAGTCTCTGGTCATCTCCTGTACTGTCCGCAGTCTCTGGTCATCTCCTGTGCTGTCCGCAGTCTCTGGTCATCTCCTGTGCTGTCCGCAGTCTCTGGTCATCTCCTGTACTATGCCCGCAGTCTCTGGTTATCTCTTGTACTATGCCCGCAGTCTCTGATCATCTCCTGTACTGTGTCCGCAGTCTTTGATCATCTCCTGTACTGTGTCCGCAGTCTCTGATCATCTCCTGTACTGTGTCCGCAGTCTCTGGTCATCTCCTGTACTGTGTCCGCAGTCTCTGGTCATCTCCTGTACTGTGTCCGCAGTCTCTGGTCATCTCCTGTACTGTGTCCGCAGTCTCTGGACATCTCCTGTACTGTGTCCGCAGTCTTTGGACATCTCCTGTACTGTGTCCGCAGTCTCTGGCCATCTCCTGTACTATGTCAGCAGTCTCTGGTCATCTCCTGTACTATGTCCGCAGTCTCTGGTCATCTCCTGTACTGTGTCCGCAGTCTCTGGTCATCTCCTGTACTATGTCTGCAGTCCATTGGTTTAGAATATTTTTTTTCCTCTTTTCTGCCTCTAAAACCTAGGTGCGTCTTATGGAGCGAAAAATACGGTAATTAATTTAGGATAATACTTGTTTATTTTCATTGTCCAGAATTAAATTTATAATCACCCATAACATGTTTACAGTAGATATAAAATTAGTGTTACCAACACTATATATTATAGTATTACCCCTGCTTTTTTACTAGCATTTGATGGTGTACCATAGTATTAAATGTAACAGAAATATGGAGGCAATAATATGTGCCTTTATCCCCACATGGAAGAAAAATATATTTTCAAAATATTCTTCCTAAATATATTGACATATAATTGAAATACTACAATTTTGGCCATATTCTGTCTATCTATCTATCTATCTATCTATCTATCTATCTATCTATCTATCTATCTATCTATCTATATACTGTTTGTTGAAATGCATTTTTTATATATTACAAAACATATGAAAAATATTTTTTAGAATATATATTTTTTTAAATATATTCTTCAGATTTTTTTTTTTTACATATAAAAAAGTCATTTTTTATTCTAACATATATTTTTACATGTCTTTGTAAATGCATTCCAAAAATGTAGATTAAATGTATTTTTAAAGACATACAGTATATTTGAAAATGTATTTAAAAAAAAATAAATATATATATATATATATTTTGAATACAGCCATAATTGTAATATTTCAA
Source organism: Staurois parvus (assembly GCF_062004578.1). Classification (NCBI taxonomy): domain Eukaryota; kingdom Metazoa; phylum Chordata; class Amphibia; order Anura; family Ranidae; genus Staurois; species Staurois parvus. The sequence goes on from NW_028318422.1 coordinate 219,915, forward strand.
ATATATGTCAATATATTTGGGAAGAATATTTTAAAAATATATTTAAAATATATTTTTCTTCCATGTGGATCTTTTTATGAATATGGCATTGAATATTATTTTCCAAGGCATGATAATAATCGTTTAAATATTTCACAGGTCATGCAGTACCAGCCAGGGGGAGATATGCTGTCTTTATTAAACCGTTATGATGAACAGTTTGATGAAAGTATGGCTCAGTTTTACCTGGCAGAAATAGTTCTGGCTATTTATAGCGTTCATCAGCTGGGTTATGTACACAGGTGAGTTTAATGATGAGCTAATCGGGCTGCGGTTTTTATTTTCTTGATTGTCCTTTGAGGGACACAGATATTCAGGAACTGTTGCCTACGAAAGATTGGGATATTGGAAAACAAAAAAAACCCATATGCTAGCCCCTGTATAGCACCTCCTCTACCCAGATGGTTTTCATTTTTTGCTAGTGTCTTAGGAGTTTGGATGTCTTTTCTTCATCTCCTCTAAGAAATGTCTAACTAACTTTAGTTGCCTTTTAACCTCATGGTATTTTTACTTGATGACTTCAGTCAGGATTCCTGTTACACTCCCCAAGAATAGTGCTGTGCTGCCCCCTAGTGACCCAAAAATAAACTAATAAATAATCACCTTCCTGAGCCTCAAACCCAATGTGTAACTGAATAAGTCTGGGAAAAAATAAACCATACTCAAGTAGCCATAAACACCTGGCCAACCTATAATAAACACCTGGCTGAGCTAAAGAATAAAGTGTAAAAAAAACAACAAGAACAGTAAAATATCTGAAATGTATATCAAAAATAAAACATGATCACAATAGTAAACACCTTACCGAGCTGTAATAAACACCTGGCTGAGCTGAAGCATAAAGAGGATACCTGCTTCACCCATTCAGTCTTGTTTTTGTGAAGAAAAAAAAATTGATTCAGTTTATCCATCTTCCGTTTACTTCTGTTACGCTTATATCTGTTTTTCATCTGTTTTACATCCATTTTTTAACCACGTCATGTCCAGACACTTTTACCCCCTTCTTGTCCAGGTCAATTTTCAGCTTTTAGTGCTGTCACACTTTGAATGACAATTGTGCGGTCATGCAACACTGTAGCCATATGAATTTTTTAGCATTTTTGTGAGACAGATAAAACTTTATTTTGGTGGTATTTATTCACCACTGGGATTTTGAAAAAAAGGATTTTTCTTATAAACTTTTGTAAATAATTAATCTTTCTTCATAAATCTTGGTCAAAATGTATTCAGTTATCTTTTTAGTAAAAAAAATAACCCAAATTAGTTTATAACCAAAAATTATAATTTTTCCAAACCTTTATGTTACATTTTTATTTTATTTTTTTTATATTATTTTTTTTAACATACTGTCACCCTAGCAATACAGTGTCACCATAGTGGCACTGTACTACTTGGGGGGGGGGATGAAGATTTTATTTTTTTTTTACATTGATTGCTTTTACACCCATAAAGGCTGTAAAAGCAATCATTTCTCCTTCTCTCTGTCTGAATTATTGCAGCCATTGAGAAATACTGTGTGAGCAGTGATTGGTCACAGCTTGTCACATGGTACAAGGCTGTTGTGAATAGCCTTCTACCATGTGATCTCTGTGATCATTCACAGATTTCACACATAGTAAGCAATAATGTCAAAAGTGACATCCTGCTTACACCTATTCATGTGATCACTGATTGACCAATCAGTGATCACATGATCGGGCCTTCACACAGAGGTCCCGTACAGCGATTTGATCTGTTTCCCTTTGAGTAGGAATGTATTATTTGGTGCCATGGATGCACCTGTGATCCATCTGAACAGACAAACCAAGAGAGTGGATTGTGTGCTTACCTTTTTAAGGATTTCACTGACAGGCAGGTGAACTCCTTCCAAAAATCTGAGTTTTCTTTAACCGCTTCCATACCGGCCACTTTTACCCCCTTCCTGCCCAGGCCAATTTTCACGTTTCAGCACTCTCACACTTTGAATGACAATTGCGTGGTCATACAACACTGTACCCAAACTACAATGTTATAATTTTCTTCACACAACTAGAGCTTTCTTTTGGTGGTATTGAATCACCGCTGGGGTTTTTATTTTTTGCTAAATTAACAAAAAAAGGCCAAAAATCTTGAAAATAAAACAAATTAGTATTTATTATTTAGTCTGTAGGAAAGTTATAGAGTTCACAAACTATGGGATATATCTGAATATTGATCAATCCTGAAGTTCTGACAACCAAACTAATTTCTTGAGATCCAAGAAAATCAGAATAGTACAGATATCCCCCAAATGACCCCTTTTTGCAAGGTAGACAGTCCGACGTATTTCATAACAGGCATGGCGAGTTTTTTGAAGTTTTTTCAAATTTTTTTCTCATAATTTTTTGGAAATGAAGAAATAAAAAAATTATTTTCACTATTTTTTTTTTTTTTTTACATACTGTCACCAGTGCAGTACAGTGTCATCATATAACTGGCATGGCGGTGATCAGGGACACTGACTGGTGACAGTATGAAAAAAAATTGATAATTTTTTTTTATTATTTTTTATTACATTTTTTTCTCTTTTTTTTTTAAGATTTTTTTTCATATTTCACTATGACCAAAGTAGTATAATGTTACCATAGTTACATTTTACTACTTTGGGTTAGTGATCTATATTTTTTTTTTTTACACAATTTGCTTATAGCAAAGAATTACTTTGCTATAAGCAAGCATTTACCTGAATGAAATCGATTCATTCAGGTTTTTTTTTTTTTCTTAACTGGCCACAGCTAATCATATGACACAGCTAGGCTGTGATTGGCCCAGCTTGTGCATGTGATCGCTGTGACCATTCACAGCTAGAACACTTGTATACAATGGATGGCATGATAGGAAGCCATCCATTGTATACAACTGTCATGTGACCTGCTGTGATTGGTCACAGCAGGTCACATGGTACTGGCAACAGGGCCGGTACACAGATCTGTCATCGGCCGTGTCTGAGGTACACGGCCGGTGACAGATCATGCCGCTGTGCGGCTCTGCTGGCATGCAAACTGCGCATGCCTGAAAGGGTGCCATATGGCGTCCACCCGGAGGGATGAGGGTTTTTTGCTGGCCACCATTCGGCCATAGGGACCGGTTAAAGCGGAATTGAAGAAAAAAAAAAAAAAAAAGGTTTACATTGGGCCCCAGGAGCTTTTAGCAATAATGTACTAATATGCACATTATGTACTAATATGCACATTATGACAGACTTACCTGGCTAGTGATCCCCTTCAGTGCTGCACTGTTATTCTTCCTCTTGGTCTGGCCTGAGATAATGTCACTCCCACGCGTGCACACTGGAGTCACATCGCAGGTCTGTGCCGTAAGGCTGCACATCTGTGGTTTAGTAAACTCGGATGACTGACAAGGATGGGCGATGACAGACAGGGAGAAGGTTTAAAACAATCCCACCTGTCTTTGTTTTGGTTTTAATTCCACTGTAAATGGTCTGTCTTGTATTGATGTTAACCTTGATATGCCACACTAGGCCTGAATAGGTGGATTTCCTTAAAGTGGAAGAAAAAGTCTAACTCTACTTAGACTGAATGAGTACAAAGCTCCCTGTGAATGGCTGTGCAGCACTCGGCTTTATTTTTGTTCCAGGAGTGTGATCGGAAGTTTCCATTCTAATTTTAGAACACAATACTGTATACTGTATGTAACTGGGGCTACATATAGTTAAAGGATAAGCTCACCTTTGGGAACATGTTACATGTTCCACCCATTTTTAGGGTGTTACCTGTTCCCATTGCTGCAACTGCTGCCCCCACCCCCCCTCCTTCTGACAGAAGTATGGGGAGAAGTTGCCCCGTACTATCTATTAGATTTGAAAACAGCGCTACCGTGTGGGGCTCCGCCCACACGACCGCGTCTTTCAGAGACAGAGTTCCATGAATGAATGCACTACAAGTGCCAACAGCCTTAGTGGCTGTGGGCTTGTAGTTTTCGGCTGTTGCTGTGGAGCGCCGTGGTAGTTAATTGAATCTTCCTGTCAGTATATCTGCTTGCTCGTACATCAGTACTAGCAAGCAGATATACTGACAGATCAGCAGGAGACCATAATGGCACTAGAAATCTACTGATCGTTGGTGCAATGCTTTACAGGCTCCTGCAAACAAAAATAAAAAAATGCATATATTAATAATATATGCATTTTTTAGCAATTACCTGCTAAAAAATGTGCATATATTATTTTTGTGCAAAAGGTGAACTTTAATACAGCACACCCAGCAAGCTCACCCTTTCAGTAAAAAGTTTATTTGGATCAGCTTAACCATAACAAAATATTTAAAGGGACATTAAACGTTTAGTTAGCCTTTAGGAATCTTGTACTTTATCATAAAATATTTTTCTTTGAGTCCATTAAGGAGACACAGGTCTTTGTTTTCTTGGCTTTGGTACTACTTTCTCAAAAACCTTTCTATGATCTCTGTGAGCCATAAAATGTAAAAAAATGGACAAAATTCGGAGGCAGTGTGTGACACAAATTGAAAAATAAAACTAAAACATAGTTAGAATTGCCTTTGCTAATTTTCTTGTGTGTTTTGAAATTTTGATCAAAATTAATTGTTATAATTTTACAGAGATATTAAACCAGAGAATATTCTAATTGATCGGACTGGTCATATTAAACTTGTAGATTTCGGCTCAGCAGCAAGAATGACTTCAAATAAAATTGTAAGTATGCCAGATTTTTTTCACATTTGCTTGTATGATCTTGCAATGATAGCACGTTCATGAGCTTTTCTCCCTGTACTTTAGGTAAATGCCCACCTGCCTATAGGTACACCAGACTACATGGCTCCTGAAGTTCTCACCGTGATGAATGGTGACGGAAAAACTACCTATGGGCCTGAATGTGACTGGTGGTCTGTCGGCATAATTGCATATGAAATGTTTTATGGAAAATCTCCATTCACAGAGGGAACGTCAACAAAAACCTTTAATAACATCATGAATTTTCAGGTTTCCTAATTTTTGGTTGCGTTTTTTTATTTATGTAGGAAAGTGAACACTGTTCACAGAATTTTATATTTTTTTTTTTTTGCAGCGTTTCTTGAAATTTCCAGAAGAACCAAAAATCAGCAAAAACTTTCTTGACTTGATCCAAAGCTTGCTATGTGGACAAAAGGAGAGATTAAAATTTGAAGATTTATGTTGTCATCCATTTTTTGCTAGTGTTGACTGGGACAATATTCGAAACAGTGAGTAAAACTATAATAGTCTTATATGCCATATTGTACTGAAAATCGGTACCTCTAAATATAATGTTTCATATTGTTGCATATAAAAGTCTTGGCCAGGGGCGGACTGACAACTCATGGGACCCCCGGGCAATAGGGGATCATGGGGCCCCTGTGTCCTTGCCCAAACTCAAAAAAGCCTATGAAAAAGGTACCAGAGGCATCTCATGGGGACCCCTACTGACCCCGGGCCCTCGGGCAGTGCCGAGTTTCCAAATGGTTAGTCCACCCCTAGTCTTGGCATTACAAAAGCTGAGTCATATTCTTGAAATTCTAATCTATCTTGCCTTTTATTTGCCTTTTTTTCCCCTAATTTTAGAATTAGAGCTAATAATTTTAAATATTGGTTCTGAGTTGCTATACATTTAGCCTGTTGTCTGCTTAATTTTTTTTTTTTAACGGAGGTAATCATTTTAACAAGCTTCTCTGGCTTAGGATATGCCCTGATCTAATAGTTATGCTGACATAAGTTTCCCAGTAACCTGTTATAACGAGGTTAAGGTTGGAAGGGGAATGGAATAGTAGTAGTACATGGAGATTAAACGAGACGCTTATACAGGATGTGGAGATGGAGAATAGAATAAAGAAAGAATTAGAACAATATTTTACATAAAATGAGACAGATGAGGTCTCCTTTGCTACAATTTGGGAAGTGCATAAGTACTTACTGTACATTTCATATTGATGGATGTGGCATTTGAGCGGTGTAGTCTATTCTTCATTCAAGCCCCCTTCTCGTTTCATTGTTTTCAACCTGCCTGTGTCACTGCATAGATTAGCCCTGTGGGGTCTTTTGGTGCAGGTTGTCATTGCCCCAATCCCTGTGGTGGAACGATTCCAGACATTTACCATGATCTTTTGCCTGCATAAAAAAAATAAACTATGACAATGAAAAGACATGAGATACATACAAGTACTTTCCCACTATGCAGTTATTATTTATAAATATTTGCTTTTGTATTGGGATTTTTAGTATTTTGTTTGTTGAGGGACAGAAGAAATTAAAAACTGTCAGGTTATACTGCCTTTTTAAGGAGAATTCAACAATAACAGACAAAAAAAATTGTAGCCAGACCAGCATAATCCCACCTACTCCCAGCATGCCTTGATTTTGTAGCAAAGCAGTCCCAAGAGACAAAAAGAGGGTTGGACCTGTGTCCCACAATGAACTCCAAAAAATGGATTTTATGGCAAGTACAAACATTCAGTGGTCGTTCTCGTTTATTGGGGACACAGGAATTCAGAGACTGTCAGGACATCCACAAGCGAACCAACTGCTGGGTGGGCAAACGCAACAAAACGCTATCAATCCCACTGAAAAAGAACAGAAATGGGCACTGCCTGTAGCTCAAAGAGCCACCTGAACAATGTTACATCCCAAACCTGGCATCAGACGAGGCCTGAACATCCACCTATGAACAGTAGACCAGCTGACAGGCTTGGAAATCTGGGAAACTGTTACTTGATCCCAAAAAGCCCAGGAAGTGCTCACAGATCTAGTGGAGTGTGCCCTGACAGGAGAGGGTTAAACCCGATCCTTGAGACCAGAAGCCTTGATGATGGTTTCAGCCACTGAGAAATGGTGTAACAAAAAGCTAGTTCCCCTTTGCACTGACCCTGAGGAAAGATTAAATCTTCTGTTGAACTAGAGCCTGAGTAGTGGCTACTACAGACACAGCACAGATTACAAAATATAAGATAAAAGAACCCCGCTCTATTAATAGTGCAAAAAGAAAAATTTTCAGAGCAGCTACCACAAAAAATGCAATCACCATACTAATAAAATGCATATACCTAGAATAAGTGATGTGCTCTGTAATTACATCATCTCCCTAAATAATACAACCTAAACAAAACGATATGTATCTTAAATATTCAATCTGTATAATATGAAAGAAACATCAGAAAGCAAATAAACAATGTGAATCAATATAATATAGCAGATATAGCCCTTGAAATATCCAAAATGTTAAAATTTGTCCAAAAAGCTAATCGCAGTCCCATACATCATCCAATATAAGAAAAAGATCAAAAAGCAAATAAACTTTGAATCTGTTTAAATACAGCAGATATAGTTACTCACTGAGTGCTTTTACCTTTTCTGCCATGTGACTGTATTTTTACAAGTTTTTTTAAATTAAAATATTGGTTTACAGTCTGCACAATCTTGCCTTCTCTTTTCTGTGACATCTACTGTATATTGTTTATTTACTTTCTGATGTTTGTCATATTGCACATTTTTTGCACAGATTGAATTTTTAAGATACGGTACATATCGTTTTGTTTAGATTGTATAATATAGGGAAAGGATTTAATTACATTATGCTTCACAGCCCAGATTACATCCAAGCGGTGGAGGCAGGATTCCTTCTAATGAGCTGGACAAAAATGAAAGGCTTAAACTACAGTACTGAATTAAGTTTTTAGCCTCAACATCACCATTTCCCTGTGTAAGACCAGAAGGGGTTATTTACACGATAAGAGTGTCATCTCTGATACCTGCTTCACCAAGATGATGGCAATAAGAAATGTAATCTTTTGCATGAGAATGAAGAGGGAAATATCCCTGATCAGTTCGCTGAGTGGTATTTTGAGGAGCCGAGAGAACCAAATGAGGATTGCAAGGAGTCACTGAGGAATGTACAGGGGCAATCACATGGTAGACACCCTGCACAAACGTCCCGATCAAAGAATGGGAAGCCAGCAGTCTCAGAGGCAAATGTTGGTTCAGATTCATCTTTAAACAGTACAGAATTTGTCTAACAGAATTTCCTGTAGTGAAAATTCTTTGACTTGCACCAAGCAAACTATTCCATGTGAAGCAGACTTCCTGGTTTGTAAAGCATCGTGGTGATCACTGATTTGGAAATGTTCCATGAAGCAGGATGGTAGATAGGTCCTTGAGAAGGAAGCTCTGGACATCCTGATCACAGTACTCAAACAGGGGAAATCTGCCCCTATATGTCTTCATTTTGGTCCAGAAAATCTGCATGGGATCCCCCAAGGTTGACATAGCCTTCCTTTGTTAGTGATACTCTCTAGCCTCTAGACATCAAAAACACACACATGAGTTTTTTCCCCTATTTTTACAGTGCATCAATGATTCCTTTCCCATAAGGGAGGATCCAGAAGTGTTGCAATGGCAAGAGAGTTTGAGTAGATCCTGTCCTGGGTAGAACTCATTTCTGCGCCTTCCAAACTTTACATCTCTGGCATGGACAATTGGTAGGCAGACTTCCTCCGCTGGCAGCACCTACTGTATATCCTGGGGAAATGGTCCCAAAAATGAAGGTGTTCCAGGACCTGTATCACCGGTAGGGGATGTCTGTTTTGGATTTTCTGACCTCTAGGTCTGTCAACTAATTGGACCGGTTTGTCTCCTGGCATAGGGCTCCTGTAGCAGAAGCTGTAGATGCTTTTGTTGCTCTGTGGGATAAGTATGCCTTCAACTCAACCTTTCTTCCCGTGATGCTTCTTCCTCTTCAGATCTTCAGGATTGAGGTGGAAGGCATTCCAGTGATCCTATAGCGCCAGATTGGCTCTGGCAGATGTTGTACTCTGACTTGATCAGACTCCTGGAGGATGTTTCAAGGGCTCTTCCAGATCGTACAGATATTCTGTCTCAAGGATCAATTTACCATCCTGCTTCATGGTTGTCGGCTTTAATGGTATGGCTATTGAAGCCCAGGTTCTGAGGGGCAGAGGCATCTCTAAATCTGATTCCCTCAATGTCAAAATCTAGAAAATCTTCTTCCCATAAGGTTTATTGCTGCACATGGAAGGCATACTTTGCTTGGTGTGAGGCAAAAAAATTTCACCCCAGGAAATTTTCCATGGGATGAATTCTTGCATTTTTGCAGATGGGCCTGGACCATCATTTGTCCTTGAGCACCATCAGGTCTCTGCACTTTCAGTCTACTTCCAGAGACTACTGCCTTCCCATTCTTTGGTCAAGACTTTTGCGCAGGATATGTCCAATGCGGCTTCCCCTGTTCGCTCCTCTATCACTGTGTATTCTGAATTTGGTTCTCTTGTCACTTCTAACATTGCCTTTGGAACCGATCAAGGAATATTACTTTTCTACTTTTTGTTCACAAGGTTGCGTATTGTGTGTCCTTCACCTCTGCAAGGTAAATGTCTAAACTGGCAGCTTTATCTTGTAAATAGCCTTTTTTGGTCTTGCACAAAAACAATGTGGTATTAAGGTCCATAATTTTCTCCCTACCTTAGGTAATTTTGGACTTTCACCTTAAACTGAAATTTCACACTCTTCCCCCCCCCCCCTCCAATATTTTTTAAAGCCCCTGCTTTACCTGTTGGTGTGTTCAGCACATTTAAGGTTCTCATCCACCCACCCATTGTTCTAGGTTCAGCTGGTGCTCCTCCCACTGATGCGTCAATAGGCCCTTCTCCTTTCCTGAAAAGGCTATGCCTCCTGGGATATGTGCTGTGGTCGGGGCAAATTCTTAAAAAAAGGTATACAAAAAAAACTTGTTATTCATGTAGAGGGTTGGAGGAGGTGTGGTGCGGAGGGATAAAGTTTTGGAGGGTGAAGATTTGCTTTTTTTTTTTTTTTTTTTCCATTGTCGCACTCCAGTTCACCAGGAGATTTTGTCTTTCCTCAGGGGAACTTCTTATTCCACCATTTCTTGGTGACTCAAACCATCATTAAGGTTTATGGGCTCAAGGATTGGATTCCAACCTTTACTGCCAAGGTGCACTCTGCTAGATGTGCTAGCACTTCTTGGACTTTTCGGCATCAAGCAAGTTTCCCACATTTGCAAGCCTGTTTGCCTGGTCTTGTGTTTCCTATATTCTCTAAGATTTACCATGTGGATGTCCAGGTCTCGACAGGGGCCAGCTTTGAGCAATAAGGTGCTTTAGGCGGCTCTTTGAACTGCAAGCAGTACCCAGTTAAACTGCTTTTGGGTGTCTCAACAATCTCTGAACTCCTGTGTCCTCCAAGTCCATTGAGGGACCCTGGTCTCGACCCTCTGTATTTATCATTTTAGTTGTGGCACTACTTTACCACAAAATGGAGGCATTTTGGAGTAGGAGAGTAAAGTTATACGATCTGTTCTTCTCTTACCTTGTCCTGCACTCCCGCGATGTCCCTCCTACAGTGTCCCCTGTAATGTCCTCCGGCGGATGCCGGCATCTGTCTTCTGGGTTCCGTCCCCTGTGGCGTCGGGACGTACGGAGACGGAACAACGGGAAATTTGAAAATGACAAAAAGTGACATTCACTAAAATCACATAGTATAACATTACTGTATCAAACCATTTCACATACATTTTGTCCCGAGTGCTTTGTCCTGTGCCCTGCCTACATTTTTACTGTTTTTTTCTGCCTGGAAACTGAGAAATGTCCATGGCGTCCAAAAAGCGTCCCTTTAGGTCAAAAGCGGTTTTAGACCAGCTAGAGAACAGTGATAGTAAATCAGAACCACTTGCAGAATTGAGTGATAATGATTCGTGGGGAAATTCGTCATCAGACACTGAAAACTATTTTGCGACTTTGCTCAGTGATGTGCGAACTTGGCGCTGTATTTCAAATTTCAGTGTTTTTGGTTTGATTATATTATTTAATTACATTTATTATTATTATATTATTATTTTTTATGATTATTTATTAAATTATGATTTCGTGTTTCAAATTTTAACATACCCGGGATGTTTACTAGACTCCTTGTTCGGACAGATTTCAGTGAGTTATTCCTAAAAATTACAGGCCTACAATAAAAAAAAATACATATTTCCATGCAAAAAAATGTACCGCTTTGAGCACAGAAATATGGACATAATCAGACCGTTACGGAGGTTAACCTACCAGCATGTCTTTGGAGTGTGGGAGGAAACTGGAGAACCCGGAGGAAACCCACGCAGGCACATGGAGAACATGCAAACTCCAGGCAGGTGGTGCTAACCATTTAGCCACTGTGCCAGGCATGTCATCCTTCACTCCTCACAGTCCCAAATACAAACATGTATGGACAGGGGCACAAAATGTTGGCAGCAACTCTTTTACCAAACTGAATGGTTCAATAGTACTGTTTCTTACAAAGAAGTAAATTAGCAAATGCTTATCCCTTCTGCTGCCCACACAGAAAACACTGCTCTGATGAAGAGGACTCACCGTCTTTTTAGAAACTAACTCTTCTGAGAATATTGTTTCCTGGTCTCCAACTGCACTCACTGGTTCCTTTAGCCAAGTCATATGTCACTACAGAATACAGTTCAGTAATTGATTGGTGTAATTTTCTCCTCACTTCCTGTGTTGGTGACCAATTTTACTGGAACATAGGGTAAAGATGCAGACTGCAGTAAACATGTCAGAGGTTAACCCTTTCCCACTCTGTTTTGAAAATAAAGTGTCTGTATAGCTGAGTTCCCTTAGGAGAGATTTCCCTTGGCTTCCTGTCTTGGTGGCCATTGACACTGGGGTGGAATGTAAAGAGAAATCTCAACAGGGACACAAAAACATGAGAGGTTCTAATCCATCCCCATTTTAATCTTAAAGGATAAGTTCACCTTTCGTAACATGTTACATCCATATTCAGGGTGTAACATGTTACAAACTGACCAGCCCCAGCACCCCCCTATCCCAGTTGTGACAGCTAGTGGGGGATCTTCTCTGTCACAATTTTAAAATAATGTGGCCGGGTGGGGCTCTGCCCACCTGGCTACGTCACTTATTCACAGTATTCTGAGAATGGGAAAACTACAATTTCCGACAGCCTTTGCCGCTGTCAGCTTGTAGTTCTCCACAGCGCCATGGTAGTTCATTGAGCTTTCCTGTCAGTTTCTGCTTGCCCTTAAGGGATTTATGAGCAAGCAGATACAGTGACAGGTCAGAGGGAGGCCTGCATGGCAGCAGCGATCTGCTGATCGCTGGTGCAATGCTTTAGAGGCTTCAGAAACAAAAAATAATAAATGCACATTTTTTTACCTGCAAAAAGATGTGCAATTGTTCATTTATTATTTTTTGTTAAAAGGTGATCTTCTCCTTTAAAGCAGGGGTAGGCAACCTTAAAGTAGTGGAGATCTACCTGAACAACATGGGAGAAGTCAAAGATCACCGGCACAGTGTCTCCTCTTCACACCTGATTTAAAACTGTCATACTACTGTGTCACAATCGCATGCATTGCATGGCAATCATGGGTTTAAATTAGGTGGTGAGGAAGCAACATATCGCCTCCTCACCACCTGTCAAACACACTCTGATCGTTTTTCAGAGGAGCAGCAGTGCCTGCTGCACTTGTGAATAAGCCCTTTGTTGCATTTGGCAGCGGCTCGTTCACAGAAAGTTGGGGAGTGGTAAAAGCCTGCGGATTTACTGTGCCCAATCCCTACCCCCTTTAGATGCGGAGGTAGCAACCAAAGGTGTACACATGCTACATCAGGAATTAAACCCTCTGTTGCTTTTGGTGGGTGCTTCAGCCTGCCAATCATGACCTATTCAAGTAAATGGGGCAACTCTGCGCCCCACAACTGCATGCTTCTGCGAGGTCCAAGGGTTTATATCAGGTGGTGAGAAAGCAACACAATGTTTGCTGTACTGCGCAAGGTTGCAGGGCACTTGCAGAGCGGCCTCATTCATTTGAATGGGTCATGCTTGGCAGGTGCTACACCCACCAACCATGACAGGGCATATAACTCCTGCTGTTCCTGCGACATGTGTACACCCGTGACCACTGCAGCTAAAGGGGGTGAGGTTGGGGTGGGAATGGTAAAAACAAGTCTTAACTGTGCGTTTTACCAGCCCCTTAAACTGCAAATGTAAATGAATCCTCACTGTTCAGAGCCTCCTATATGGCTGTTTTCACACTGATGTGCAGCGGTTTACCTGCACCGTGGGCATAGCGCAGTGCATCTGCAACTTTCCTGTTGGTTAGTTGTGCTTTGCCATAGACTTCTATTTATATCCTGTAGGTGTGGTGAACTTTCTTAAAATGCACCAAAACTCCTGCATTCAGGAGTTTTGGTGCACTTTCAGGAAGTGCACCAAACCCACAGAATATAATAGAAGTCTATGGCTAAGTACAGCTAACCCGCAGGAAAGCTGAAGGTACGCTGCACTGCACCCGCGGTGTGGGTAAATCGCAGCACATCAGTGTGAAAGCAGCCATATACTATTATGCCCAGTGTATTGCTTCACACTGATCTGAAGAACTCTTCTTTCCTGCTGCCGGCACCACTCTGGAGACCACTAGGCGGGATAAGAGGTGAAGTGTGGTTGGTAGGAGGCATTAGCTTACGCGGCTTTTGTTCCCAACTCCAACTTTTACAAGTAGTCCCTCTGCATTGCACTCTGTTTCATGCTCTGGGATGGCGGGTCAGCAAGCCCAGACCGTGATCTACAAGTCACCTGGCTGCGATCTAGTAGATCATGATCCCCGCTTTAAAGTTTTGGCTGCAATTGCAATTACATGTCAGCTGCATTGCTTGGTGCTTTGATTGCGGCTCCATAACTTAAAGGTGACATTAGGGCACATAACCTATGAGCAATGACTTCAGCATTGTCTTAATTCTCTTGAAGCCTAATGACTTCTGCGGATTTTGCAGCTTCAGGGCAAATGGTCTGGAATTGGAATATTGCAGAACCTGCTCATTATAGGTGACCGTTTAGTTTTTGCAAATTTGTATCACCTCTATCCATCCACTCCATATACATTTTCCGTTTCCTCTTTTCTATTGTGTCTGCACTTTATAGTTTTTGACTGGTGGTTTGCTTAGAAGCTCTACAATGCAGTAACTATTTTCCTCTCCCATAAAAGTAAAATATCATTGCTTTTTCATTGTGATGAAAAAAATTAATTGTTCATGAGTGCAATTTTCAGAAAATTTCTTTAAAAAATATAATAGATTTGTAAGGTCTTTTTTCATGGAGTTTTAATTCTTGTTGATCATCTTAGAAAGACATTGTAAAGTTTTCCACAAATCTTATGCATATAGTTACTTCTGCTCTGTTGATGACTGGATGACATATCAATATACTGAAATAGAACATTCTGCTTGGCAGCACTTCATTAACCAAGAGGCGTTCAAGTGCTAATACTGTATCTGTTCAGAATAACATGCCTAATGCATTTTAGCGTTTAAAGTGCACCTGTGCCCAGACTATGACAATTATATTATTTACATATCTTTAACAAGCAGTAATGCCTCATTTACATGTGTGTAACCTCTGCAGTGTGACCCATGGTGGATTGCTCTTCAGAGGGCTCTTTTTTCCCTCTGTTCTCACCTGGTGATCTGACCAGTAACACACCTCCTGTTATAGGGTGCCTACACTCTGGATGAAGGAGCAACAGAGACCCCTTTGGATATCAGTACTGTTAATCTGGGGGGAGGGGAATGTTGGATGCACTAGCAGATTTAGATACACTAACAAATTCAAGCCAAACTCCAGCTCACACTTTTTAAACAGGTACAGCAACAATCCTTTTCTTTTTGGATAAAGGTTTTACATAAAAGTAAAGCTGATCGTTGTAAGCACCCCTGTCAGTGGTAAATGGTTTGTCTCAACCCTCTAACTGCTACATCTGCAGGACAGCTTGTTCTGTTGGAAAACAAAAAACGTACTGGCAGGATTGCCAGGTGAAAAATAAAGAAAAGAAAGCTTAAAAATAAAACGAATGCAGCCATCACATTTAAGAATTCGTACACTGCAATAATAAGGCCTCTTTCACACTGGCGTTCAGTCTATATCTGTTTTTGAGACGGATCCAGACTGACTCAAAATGTATGTCTGTGGGTAGGTGGATGTAAACTGACGATCAATTATCCGTCTACATCCATGTCCGTTCAAGTCTCTCTTTTTTTTTTTTTTTTAAATGGAACAGCCAATGTCCAGATTTGTTGAAATGGAACAGAAGTAAACAGATTCCATCCATTTACATCCATTCTGTTTATGTCTGTTTTTAGACAAGAAACATTTTTTTTGTTTATACTTTTGTCACCTCTGATTGGTCTCTGCAACAACAAAGAAAAAAATGGATGTAAAAACGGATGTAGACTGATGTAAACTGAACTGAAAACTGGTATGCAAACTAATTTTAGCTGAAATAAACTGAATCCATTTTTTCTTTGAAAAAATATGACTGAACGGATGATGTCTTTGTGAAAGGGGCCTAATGTTTGCTTTTGGTTTTAATACTGCTTGAAGTATTTTAGCCATATTTTAGTGCATGATTACTTTGCTTGATTTTGTACTTATCAGCTCTATATCTTACGTCAACTATATCTTCTTTTTCTTGTTTGCTGACCCATAAAGCCATTGTTCATGGTAAATGGTGCATTAGCCTAAAGTGTATGTCTAGCTATAACTTAATGGGGAAAGATGAAATGCATGCTATTTTTTTTTTACTGCTATCCAGAGAAATCTGCAACAGGAATACAGACAGCAGCAAAAAGATAAAAAAGTTGCAAATACCAGGGTCATGATCAGACAAGGTCCACAGGGACCACCCTCCAAGAACAATTGCCTCATTTGTCTGTTGGGGTGCAGGTTGCCAAACAATCGCACAAACTCATGCAATGTTTGAAACAGATTAATGCAGGCCATAGATGGGTCAAAAATCATCCGTTTAAAAAAAAAAACGAAAAATCGGTGTTCAATAGGCCGACGTTACCACCAATGGTAAAAAAAATCGGCCGATTTTCGTCGCGTCTACGGCTGGCATTTAATTACTTCTGTCCCTTGCAGAGAGCTCTGCTATTATATTTGACATGAAAAAGTATTGCAGTTGCAACAATGTATCCATTTGTATCCATTTCAGATACAGATGTTTTTATTTGGATACAAATAGATACATTGTTGCAACCTCAAGACTTTTTCATGTCAAATATAATAGCGGTCTGGAATTCCTCTTCTTTTTCTTTCTCTTCTTCTTTTTCTTTCTCTTCTTCTTTTTCTTTCTCTTCTTCTTTTTCTTTCTCTTCTTCTTTTTCTTTCTCTTCTTCTTTTTCTTCCAGGTCACGGCTCATGCGCAGATTTTTATATCGGTAAACCGATCGGCCGATTTGCCCATCATTGCCGGGAAAATCGGCCGATTTTTTTTCCAACTTTACCGATAGAAAAAAATGTGCCAAAACCCCCGAAAAGCGGCCAACCAATTAACCCAATAACGGTGCGAACATTGGCTGATTTTTTTTTTTTTTTGGCCGAAAAATCGGCCGATTTGCGACTTGTCTATGGCCTGCATTAAGCCTTGTCTGGTCTGGTAAATCCCAGAAATCAGGATGGAGAGTGGAGAAATGATGTTAGCATGCACTCTGTGAACCGAACCCAATATTGAGCCGTGTGTTTCAGCAAACCAGAACTGGCTTGCTATTTTGTCCTCAGGGAGTCCAGTTGGATTGTAGTACCATTAATAGGAAACAGGTGGTTGCAAGCTGTCACAACTAATGCACTGTTTGAAAAAAAAAATGCAGTGCCAATGGGCCATGAAATCAGTAAAATCAAAGAGATATAGGCAGTACTATAAGGTATCAACAAAAATAATACTAGTAAAACTGAACTAAAGTGTGATATAATAAATATTTTAAATAATACGACTCAAAAATAAAATTATTCAAAGTTTACTGTGAAGAAAAAAAAAAAATCAACTGCATGGACTTTCATAAACAATAAGTCACACCAATGCGATTTGTGTGCAATTTCAGGTGCGATTTCTGAAGACTTTATTGCTGCTTGTGAAGATTTTCAACGATTTCTTGCAACTTGCAGTGCGATTTCCGTTTTATTGTATGTATGTGAAATCACAACAAAACTGCAGAACATATAATGTAAGAACTACTTTAGAAATCACGCTGCAGAACATCGCACATGTTAAGACACTGACATTCACATTCATTAGATTCAATTTCAGATGCGATTTCAATTCGCAAATTGCATCAGAATTCACACCAGTGTGACTGGGCACTAACTCCGTGTACTGGCAAGGAGCATATTTGAGACAAATTCAGGTTCACCCTGGGCATCACCATATTTAGAGTATGGATCCAAATGATGATGAAGCCCAAGGTCTACCTGAATATCTGATGCTTCTAAAATCTGCTGCATTTGAGTTTTCTAAGATCAGGTATACCAAAAAACAATGCAACTTTAGAATACAGATGCAAAAAAAACAACATTTTATAAAATCCTAATAGAAATCTATCTGTGAAATATGTACTATGTGAGGATGAGAAAAAGTTGACCCATCTTGTCATATCGATAAAGGGGACCCCTGTGTTTCCAACATGTTTGGGAATTGTTACATAGGACTTCAGAAAAACTTTAACTTTCTAATATTTCTATTGAAAGTATTAAGTACAGGGAACAAAGATATCATCAACAATAACAATAAAATCTCAGATCATCCCCAGTGCAACATAAAATTGTCAAAATGAGGACAAAAATTATCCAGGTAAACATGGATCATTCAAATATGAAAAATGTACAATAAGCAAAAGCCTAGGAAGGTAAAAATCAGGCAGGCAAATTATCAGGAGTTCCCACTTCTTACCATGGTAACAATCAAAGCGAGAACCACAAGAGTGGTCAGGATAATCAATAAACTTGGGAAGGTGAAGCCAGTGAAGGGGGTAAGAAGAGGGACAAGAGACAAAAAAAAAATAGTGTCCCCATACCTGAGGGTATAATCATATTAGGGGCCCCAAGGGGTGCCCCAACCTTCATTAAAAAAAGAGATAAAGTAAAAAGATGAAATGGAGAAACCGTAGAAGAGAAGAAGAAAGGTAAAAAAAAATTGGAAGAGGAAAAGAGGATCTGCCAAGAGGAGTGGGCCAAAATCCCTCCTGAGATGTGTGCAAACCTGGTGGCCAACTACAGGAAACGTCTGACCTCTGTGATTGCCAACAAGGGATTTGCCACCAAGTACTAAGTCATGTTTTGTGAAGGATCAAATACTTATTTCCCTCATGAACATGCAAATCAGTGTATAATTTGTTAGACATGCATTTCTTTTGAATTTTTTGTTGCTATTCTGTCTGTCAGTGTTACAATACACCTACCATTCGATTTTTAGACTGATCAGTTCTTTGTGAGTGGGCAAACATTCAAAATCAGCAGGGGATCAAATACTTATTTCCTTCACTGTATATGTATAAGGCAAAAAATTTCAATAACATAAAGCACATATATTCATTGCATGCAAAGTTTTGTTTGTGAATATTTCTTGGGAGGGGGTCCCTAGCTTTCATTAGATTCTTAAAGGGGTCCATGACTCAAATATGGTTAAGTGATTCTAAAGGTGGTATTTTTTCACCTACTAGTTTTGCACAGAACATCCTCGATCCTCTTCTTTTTGGTTCCTCCGCCAGCAGTCCTGGCTTCTCCCCCCTGCCGAGTGCCAATAGCAATCCTCTTGCTATGGGGGCACTCGAGCAGGCTTGCTCCTGAGCTGCGCTCCTGTGAATGGACATTGCCCATTCACCAGGGACGGACTGACCATTTGGAAACTTGGGCACTGGCCGAGGGCCCGGGGTAAGTAGGGGGCCCCATGAGATGCCCCTGGTACCTTTTTCATAGGCTTTTTTGAGTTTGGACAAGGACACAGGGGCCCCATGATCCCCTATTGCCCGGGGGCCCCATGAGTTGTGTCTTGGAAATTTGCTTTCAATTAATTTTCCTTACCATGAGTGCCCGCAGTTGGATGAGCAGCAATCCCCCCTAAAGCTGTGCGAACTTCGCTGCAACCGTATTGCGCCCTCCGCTTACCGCGACTGCCCTATGATCCCCTATTGCCCGGGGGCCCCATGAGTTGTCAGTCCACCCCTGCATTCACACACGGAGCGTGGCTCGGCCCTGCTCGCTCCTCATTGGCTCACTGGCTGTGATTAATAGCAGCAGGAGCCAATGGCTCTGGCTTCTGTGTAAGCCAGTGAGTGGAGCGTGACCCCGGAGAGCCGCTGCTCTCAGGCACATTGCTGGATCGAAAGCGGGTTCAGGTAAGTTTAGGTGGTAGGGTGGTTTTGCACATAGGTTTTTTAACTTCTTGTATAGAATGCAGTAAAATACAACACAGTGGCTAAATGGTTAGCATTTCCGCCTGGCAGTACTAAGGTTGCTGGTTTGAATCCCAACCACGGCACCACCTGCCTGGAGTCTGCATGTTCTCCCTGTGCCTGCGTGGGTTTCCTCCGGGTGCTCCGGTTTCCTCCCACACTCCAAAGACATGGTGGTAGGTTAATTGGCTACTTTCTAAATTGGCCCTAGTATATGTATGTATGAATGTAAACTAGGGACCTTAGATTGTACGCCCCTTGAGGGTTAGGGACTGATGTGAATGTACAACATATGTGTAAAGCGTGGCGTAAATTGATGGCAATATATAAGTACCTGAAATAAATTAAATAACTAAAATAAAAATATAAACCAATACATTCACCTGACTATTCAGAACCAAATTATTTACAGGCTACTGTGGGAGGATCACAACTGATATATCAATTGGAGAGCTGTTCTTCAGTCTCTCTAAGCACAGAACCCACTAAGCCCTAAAACATGACTTTTTTATTCATACATAGCTAAAATTGTGTTTTTTAATGTTTGTTGGCAAGAATTGAAAAATCATGAACCTGCAGGTGGATGCAGAGCTTAAAATAATTTGGGAGTGATATTCAAATTGAGTTTTCCATGAAGAGAAACATTTCCTTATGTCCAAAAACTGATCATACTACTGAGTGCCTCCCACACCAGACTATTTCTCTGTTTTCCCCTGATCAACAATAATGCACATTATTGAAAATACATTATGGAAATGTAGGCTGTGGAGTTGATTTACTAAACCTGAAGAGTGCAAAATCTAGTACAGCTCTGCAGAGAAACTAATCAGCTCCCAGGTTTTATTGTCAAAGCTTAATGCCGGCCATAGACGGGTCGAAAATTAGTGGGTTAATTGGTCGGCTGTTTTTCGTGTTTTTTTGCACAGTTTCTTTATTGGTCATGTGGCTGATCGGTTTTCGCGGGCGATTTTGACGATCAGCCGATTTCCCCGGCAATGATGGGCAAATCCGCCAATGGTTTTACCGATAAAAAAATCCACGCATGAGCCGTCCACTGAAAGGGATAGAAGTTATGGGATGAACTTTATGATTTTGTCGGCCGGTTTTTTTTTTTACCGTTGGTGGTAACGTCGGCTGAACGAACGAATGACCGATTTTTTTTCGTTTTTTTTCCCCCCCGAAAAATTGGCCAATGTTCGATCTGTCTACAGCCTGCATAACCGAACAAGCTGAAGTTAGAAGCTGATTGGTTACCATGCACAGCTGCAGCAGATTTTTCATTCTCTAGTTTTAGTAAGGCTGCATTCACACTTGAGTGTCTTGTAGCTTGAAGCTCCAAATAAGCTCAAACTTAAAAAAATCAGTTGTCCTCTATGGTGCCTATTCACACTTGATCGCACAAACAGGCACCATAGAGAACAATTGATTTTTTAAGTTTGAGCTTTTTGGAGCTCCGAGCTTCAAGCTACAAAACAATCAAATGTAAATGCAGCCTAATGCAGGCCATAGACGGGCTGTTTATCGGCCGAATTGTCGGCTGATAAACGAAAAATCGGTTGTTGCCGATGCTGCCACCAATGTCTACAAAAAACGGCAGTTTTTCGTGGATTTTACAGCATGACCGATAAAAATAAACAAGAAGATCCGCGAGAAATGGCCGACGGGCTGGCCCCACTAATGGCGTTAATATCGGCCGATTTTTCGTGCGGACAAAAATTCGGCCGATAAACAACCCATCTATGGCCTGCATAAGGCTGGCCATACATTATACAATTTTCTTGACATTTTTGCTTTAGATTTACCAAAAACCATATAATATGAGGTCAAACCCAAACAACACTTTCAGTTGTATCCAATTAGGCAGGCCCTTGCTCTATGCAGTTGAAGGTAAATCTAAAGGAAATTGGACAGAAAATTGTATAGTGTATGGCCAGCCTAAATCAACCCCAGTGCCTGATGGAACAAAAGTTCATGAGCTGCTTCATGAATGTTAAGCATTAGGTCTGCCCGCCTTGTTGAGTTATATAACAAACTGCAATGATCTCCAATGTCCCGAGGCAACCAATTTGGAAATTATGGCTAGTCTAGGAAAGGCTAATTTTATTAGATTGCTATGGGTTGCCACATAGCACCGTTTTTTTACTATGTCAAAATTGATGAGCCTTGGACCTGCTTGTAACATATTCAAAGTGTTTCTCATTTTCAGTAAAAACTTTGATTCTGAATGCCCTAAAAAATTAATACATGTCTAATGCAGGCCATAGATGAGTCGAAAACCGGCTGTTTTTTTTTTTAAAAAAAAACAAAAAAAAAAAAACCGAAAAAGATCGGTTGTTCAATAGGCCGACGTTACCACCAATCGTAAAAAAAATCGGACGATTTTCGTCCCGTCTGCGGCCGGCATTTAATTACTGCTGTCCCTTGCAGAGAGCTCCGCTATTATATTTGACATGAAAAAGTATTGCGGTTGCAACAATGTATCTATTTGTATCCATTTTGGATACAGATGTTTTTATTCGGATACAAATAGATACAATGTTGCAACCGCAAGACTTTTCCATGTCAAATATAATAGTGGACTGGAATTCTGCTTCTTCTTTCTCTTCTTCCTCTTCTTTCTCTTCTTTCTCTTCTTTCTCATCTTTCTCTTCTTCCTCTTCTTCTTCTTCAAATTTGCCCATCATTGCCGCAAATATTGTCCGATTTTTTTTCCAACTTTACCAATAAAAAAAAATGTGCCAAAATCCAGAAAAACGGCTGACCAATTAACCCATTAACGGTGCGAAAATCGGCCGATTTTTAATTTTTTTTTTTTTACCCCGCTGAAAAATCGGCCGATTTTCGACCCATCTATGGCCTGCATAAGGCTGGCCATAAATGATGTGGCTTCTTTTTTTCTTTTCCAACAGCTGGGAGGCTGATGAGAAAAAACAAACAAAAGGATTTCTCCATCCATACAAACGAAGTGGATAGAGGAATTCCCCCTCCCCCGCTGTGTCAAAGTATTCTTATAATGGGACTCTACGCTGTCAGAATACATTGATCAGCAGCTGCGGTGTTTTCCAATATTCCTGTCCCATATATGTCAATCATTAGATGGCCATACATGGATTGAAATTTGTTAACTCCTATAAATGCTCATAATGATTGTAATTGGCTAATTCACGCAGCATGTTTACTTGTGTTTAGGTGAGAAAAATGGAAATCTGTGCATCCAGGGGAAAATGAAATACTGGATAATGTCAAAATGCACAGCAATTTGCGCAAACTTTGGTAAAGGCAAATACAGCTACACTCAAGAGAACTTGGTCTAGGAAACAGAACCTTTTTGTTTTTGCTTCCCAGATAATTTCTCCTGCGTTTAGACAACATAAATGCAGGAGGCTGTGAGTTTTCTCCATTATTTTGCTTCTGAATATGCGCTCACGCACAGGATTGTCACATGTTTACGTGTAGTTTGACAACTGGAAAATATCAAGGCCGGCTTCAATGCGTAGGTGTAAATAAATATATAACTGGATGTGTTCCTGGTTTCTCATTGGAAGACAGGTACATGCTTGCTTGGCCCATTTACACCTAATGTGTTGCAATAACATGCACACATTTACTGCTGTTTTTTTTTTTTTTCTTTTACTTCAAGTGGTTAATTTAATGGTTTCTTCAGATCTGCTGCCTTAGCGTATACTGTGTGAACCATGTGGATGGCTGTAATGAAGACTGCTTTGCAACCAGTGGTCTCATTGAAATTTAAATTGACCTGCTTGGTGTGGCCTGTGCTGCTTCTCTGACTCATTGTTCCTGCTCACTGTGCAGAAATGAGATGCTGCATTCCACGGCCTAAGTGACCCTAGAAAAAACAGCAAACAAGGCTTTTTTTTTTTCCTTTTTTCCCCCTGAGCGGTCTGTGAGCTGGCAGTAAATATCTGCTCCGTTTTATTAAATCATTTACTATAATGGCAGCATTTAAGTTGTTTATATGTCCTATGCCAGCCTTATCTTGTTTGTGTGAGCCGCGCCACAATAACTGCACATATGTTTTTTCCTTTTTCCCGTCGGCTTGATTTGAAACACAGTGGTGAAATCTAGATGACAGTCTGTGTAGAGTGGGATATTTCCCTTTTTTTTTCCCATATCTTATTGGCCCATAGGAGATTTATTCTGGATCCATGGTAACCGTATTAGAACCAGGAGGATCTTCAATATCACAATGCCTCCTCGGGCTGCTATCTCAGGAGCTGCTTCATGGCCTCTCCAGGCAACACGTTGTGCATTTACATGGCCCTTGAAATAGATGGATCGACACTCCCTCAGATCTCAAGCAGCCGTAAAAGCGAAAGGATTCGGTAATCTCTCAGCATGCGTGTTATCTAATAATCATCTGGATATTTCACATCTCACACCTAGATACCATCTTGCCGTCAGCAGCAAAATAAGCAGGACACATCCTTGTAAATTAGCAATGTTACCTTGTGGCTAAAACTATGGCTAATGGTTACTTTTCATAGGCAGGTGAAAGAATCCAGGGATAGGAGTCATTTTCGAGAGGGGATGTTCCTGTGTAGCAGTAATGGAGGGGTTAATATCTTGTTGCTGTAATAGATTTCATAGCAGTGACTCAGTCTGCCAGTTCCTGAGAGAGCACAAGCTGCAGTGCTGGTGCAGCTAATGAAGCAGGTTCCTGGGTTGTAATCCTCATTTCTCTCATTCTGACCAGCTCCTCCTCCATTCGTTCCTACCTTGAAGTCTGACGATGACACCTCAAATTTTGATGAGCCAGAGAAGAATTTACGGGCTGTACCCTCTTCGCGCCACCTGAACGCTGCAGGTTTCTCGGGCGAAGATTTGCCGTTTGTGGGCTTTTCGTACATAAAGGCTCTTGGTGCATTCACCAAATCTGAGTAAGTAAAATGAACGAGTGACTGTCCTGACTTGGCTGGAGAATGCAGGTTTATATGGCCCGCAGTGGTGTTTGTATGCTATCTGCATCACACTACCCCTGCTGACATGAATACGTATACATCTAGCTGGATCCTTCCCTTTCCACTGTAATACTGCTGTATAGAAGACTGCATTCTGAGTTTCACTTCATTATCTGACATACAAGCCTTCTATAGCTCTGAGGATTAAACCCATACTTTTTTTGTTTGCTTAGTCCTGAATTTTGTGAGGTTTAGAAACAATCTTATTAAATCAATTGCTAACCATTAAATATAAAATAATGAAGAGGCCAGTTGTATGGATCACAATTTGTGTATGGAACACATCTGAAAAGCCTCACATTCAGTTTGTGGGTTGTGACCTCCTTGCTCCTTTTAAACAAGGATGCTGTATCTCACTCCTTGCTAGTGACATTTTTGAGCTACCTAGAAAGAAAATAATATTGTGTTGCTTTTATTTTTTATTTTTTTTAATATGGCAGGAGGGCACTTCAAGCAAACTTTATATAGGATGGGTGGATCTCGTGTTTAAGCGCCTGACACCGATAAACATGCCATAAAGCTACGATCAAATTGCATGGCATGCTTTTGAACCGTGTTGCTATGGACATAATAGGCTCTGCATTTATTAAGGTTATGACCGCTTTAAAAAAGACAGCACATCAAGGTTTTCTGATAGGTGTTTGATATTCCACACAAGCAAATTCATCTGCATAGTTCCTGCAGCATTGCAAGTGTGACACATCTACATTGTATCAAGTGTAGCAGCACTTTAATAACCTGGCTGCTGTTATGCAATCACTGTTTATGCATTCGTGAGCTTCATTCTAAATTGCCCTTCTATTTTGAGACTAGTCTAGGATGTGCGTGGCAAAGATTTTTTTTTTCCCCCCACTGACTTGATATTAAAAAGACATGAACATAAACTTTAGGATATATAACATTTTTTCCTGTTTTGTGCTCTGCTCATCATCATTAGATTTTTCAAACTTTAATATTTCTACTTATTTATATAGAAGTGATATGTACTTTTGTGACATGTGGCCCATAAGAACCAATCAGGTTCAATTTCATGTCATTTTTCAAGAGCATGCTTCAAAAATATAAGAAGGAACCTGTTTGGTAGCTTCCATTTTTTCCTCTTTGCCACTCTAACAGATGAAAATTTAAACAGTAGCATTTGGTAGCTCTTTCCTGCTGTGTAAATATGTTATCTTCATGTGGACATGTGTGAATCCATTGATCTTGAATTTGAGTGATATAAAGTATGATTTTTTTTTTTTGTCATCAGTTTCCCATATCACTATACTTTATAATGGTTCTTTAGTGCTTGTAGAGGTAGATATGGTTAAGAACCATGCAGTATCCTGTACCATTTATCATCCATTGTTATGTGTGATCTTTAAAGCAGGCATACAATTGGCCTGTGGTTCAGAACACAGCAAACAGCATAGAATCACATCTGGTGTGGTTGAGCCATAGCTAGTAAACTTGTACAACACACATTATTCTGTCTGAACCTATTGAAATGTTTAATTCTCTATATCACAAGTTTTAAATGTTAGCAAAGTTATTGTGTGATAACCAGCCAGCATCAGCGAAATTCTTTGGAATGCCCAACATTTTAATAACCCAATAAAATCTTTTGTGCTGCCTGCTATTGGAAAACTTAAATAGGATAACACCTTTTTGGAATCTCCAAAATGGCTTGATGTTATGCACATGTTATTATGCTTGCTGCAGCATTTGTTGGGTAGAAGTACACTAGTTGCCTCTGTTAATTTGTGTTTTGAAGGTGCAAATTTGGAGGCTTGGAATCCTTATCCTTCTATTACTGCCTAGTAAGCCACTGATCTGGAACAAGAAAGAGCAAGTTAGATGTGCACCTGCTTGTTCAAGATCGGTGACCATCATCACACCATACACACCCAAAAAGAAGCCAGAAAATTAAAACTTCCAATATTCTCCATTCTGACAGGTTAATTTTAAAGGGATATCTTGGTGGCTTTGTGATATGTTTTCAGTCCAAAAGGAAATGTGTTTTGAAAACATTTGGAATTACATGTGTCCTGAAAATGCTTGTTGCCTGGCTGTCATGTTTATTCAGTACTCTTTGAATTACTACAAATATGCAGGTCAGGTGTTTCTTTTAGTACAGGTTTACTTTAAATTCCCCCCCCTTCCCAATTTACATGAAAATGATGCAAAGATTGTTCTTAATATCCTTCATGTGACTGTTAACTCAAAATGTTATTGTTTACACCCCCCCCCCTTGCTCATCCAGTAGTGAAATCAATATCTTTATTGCAGAGGAAGGGGTAATTGTTTTGTTAAAATAGATTTTTCTTTACTTTTACTTTTCAAGAAGCCCAGACATGTTATTTTAAGGTAGCCTTTCATTAATATACCAGTTTCCTTGTGGACTTTCATGGACCAGTAGCTCTACCTGTAATTTCAATTTGGCATTTTTCCTGATTATTAATAATAGATCCTGGAAATTGAAGGATATAGTTTATATAGTTTATAATTGTTGATGTAATGATGCCTCAAACAAATGTCACAAATTACTGCTTCAAGGTATCTTAATAATGCAAGTCAAAAGTTTTATATTGAACATCATAAATAATCAATACAGCTGAACAAGATCCATGAATGGGTAATATAACCTAAACCCTCTAAATCCATTCCCAGCAGTTCCCTCACAGCGAACAAAACATACAGTATGCAACAAAAAATACATTCTATCAAAAAAATATAAAACTGAGCACTTATGTTACATAAGTATGTTACAGTTGAACAGTACCTAGATATATCAATATTTCCTTTTTTCAGGGTTTTTCCCGTTTTTTATCTGGTGATCCTGCCAGTAATATACTTCCTGTTCTAAGTTGTCAGTGCTCACTCTGTGCACTGCATCTATTGAGGAGCAGTGTCATACCCTATGCTGTGCTTCTGATGTGGACTACAAAAAACTTTCCCCTCTCTTTGTCTCTGTTACACAGAAGGACATTACTTGCTAGTTCACAGAAGATAGCTGAGAAAGGTGATAACATTGTTTTGATATTTTAGTTCAGGGCTGAGGAAGTTACAAAGATACAACATTTATGACAGAATCAACTGGTATTTTTCTTTTCTTTGTAAAATTGTGCTTGCAGCCTGCAATATAGTAAAGTCACTTCTGACAAGTTTTCTTGCCACCAAGGGAAAAACAGGTGAAGGGATTGAGCTCCAGCACACAGCCTGTGATTGACATCCTTCGCTTTGTTCATGTGTACTTTGTGAAGAGGGGTGTGTCCAGGGAGGGACACCCCCCTTAAAGCACACATGAACAGCTCTCAGCTCTCTTCACTGAGCTCTGCAGTGTGTAATTCCAGCTCCCCTGCCTTGCTTTCTGAAAATTGAATTGTACAAATTTTGAACAGCTATAGAGAAGAGTAGACTGCAGATAAACAGGTACAACAAATGCAGGAGGATTTGTTTCATCTCTGTGTATCACCAGAGACCAGTCACTTCACTGGGTGTGTGTAAATGTTTGCAATCAGTGTTACGCTACATGCAAGCTTTCGAGACTTACATCCCATCTTCAGGCATTATGCAATTGATCTAATTGTACAGTATAATTCCTAAAGAAGGCACTCAAGTCCTGAAAGCTTGCATCTTATAATAATATTTTGTAATAAACATTCTATTATGAATATTGTTGCTTGGACCACACAGGTGATGACAAATCATCTTAGATGTTATCCTCTGCTGAAAGTATATTTTTTTAAAAACCATTATTTCACGAGGAAGATGTCATGCTCTGTTGTTATGACTAAGATTTGCACAGCCTAAGAAAGTGGCTGAGTATGATGCAGGTGATGCTGCATATCTATTGCTTTTATGTAAGTTTGATGGACAGTTGTTTGTCAGTAATAAATGGAAATCCGGGAAGCTGGAAATAAAATTGGCAGGGATCTACATAGAATCATGTGATTGGAGGGTGGTTGGATCTTATTATTTTATGATGATTGAGGTTTGAATGTTTTTGCTGCCTGAGGACGAATAAATTTGTCTGGGAAGATATTAGAAGAAAATGAAGTGCTAATCATGTGGTTTTCCTGCAATGAGTATTTCTTTGTTTCCTACTTTAGGTCCATTGTGTCTGGCTTGGACTCTCCAGCCAAGACGAGCTCCATGGAGAAGAAGTTAATTATCAAGAGCAAAGAACTACAGGACACACAGGACAAATGCCACAAGGTATTTAAACCAGCGCTTGGCCTTCCTGTTTGCTGCAGAAATTTCCTTCCAGTTCGTTCCTGGGGATCAAGAAATTGTTTTAAACTTTTGGGGCGTAGAGCACTTTTCCAGCATCACTGCCAACATACAGATGCCCTCAGCTTGAAATCCCTCTTTATTCTTTAAAGTCAAGCGACTTCTCTGGATCTCCCACCTTAAATCGTTTTTAGGAAGCCTCTTGTTTGAGTAAGGAGGACAACTTTCTGCATCGGTGGAAACGATAATCTGATTTCTATGAGGTCTTTCAGTTTTTTCAAATAAAAATAGACTTTAAGGCCTTGTGCATATAAATCCTTAAACTTTTACTCATTGTACATAACTTATGATCTTGGGCAAAGAAACTGGCTGGAATCTGATTACCCCCACATATTGGAGACTTTATGAAGGACTCATATGGTTTATTCTTGATTTATGTGATGATGAGGCAAACCGTCTTCTCATCAGAGCTGGATTTGGGATAATACTGAAGGGACACAAGCAGGTGAAAATGACTATCTTATTGAAAACCTGTGTGCTGTGGGGATTTTCTTCGGACTGTGTGTATATGTGAACAGCAATCCTGTGGATGACTTTGTGAGCCCACCATTAGAAGAAGTGAGCTCGTTGTGACCAGTTCTGTGCACTAGTTGTGGAAATATGTTGTTCTAAGAATTTAGGCACCGGTTTTGGCTCCCAGTGAGCTGGTTAAATCCTTTTTTTTTTCATTTTGTGTATGTTACAGATGGAGCAAGAAATGACTCGACTACATCGTCGGGTGTCTGAAGTGGAGGCTGTTCTCAGCCAGAAAGAAGTTGAATTAAAAGCATCTGAAACTCAGAGATCTCTCCTGGAACAAGACCTGGCAACCTACATCACAGAATGCAGCGTGAGCATCAGAACATATCCATTATTGGATATAATGCCCACACACTCCATAGTTTGCTTAGAGTAGGTCTCAAGGCGGATTAGAGTCATTAAGGCTTTATATAATACCAATGTGAAAGTATCCATAATATGCAGTAACCTGCAACAATCAATCTGAGACCTGCTTTTATTATTCAGTGTAGACAAGCTTATCTAACTGCTTTCTGCTGGTTACTTCACATTGGTGTTTGCTTATATTAAAAGAGGTCAGCATGTGAGACTAGAGTACACATTTTTATGAACACTCGGCAGCTTGGCATGTAATGGAAGAAACATATGTATTTGTGGTTTGATTTTTTTTTTTTTGGTAACATTTAATTTGTTTTAAGCATAAAGGGTAATGGGATAACTATAAAAGTGGACATTGTTTTAACTAGACATGGACAAATTCTAGGAGCTTTGTAACTAATATTCTTTAAAGCGGATTTACGCAGCACCTGAGCACCACAAATCAAAAAAGCTATTTGATTAATTTTTAATATTCAAAGCAAACTCGTCAATTTTGAGAAAATATTTTGAAAAACACCTCCTAGCATGTCTAGCTGTGGCCATCTTGAGTCATGGCAAATGATTCATGTAGCATTTACTTTCTAGAATCCATTTGCTATTAGCTCAGGCATGCATGTTGGAGGGTGTGCTTAGCTGAGAACCCCTACTCCCCTTCTTAAGATTCCCGGGATGCATGACAACATTTGCCTAGGCCTGGAAACCAGAAAGTAACTGAAGAAATGTAAAACAAGTAAATATGCTTTACTTTCCTATCTCTTTAGTAATGCTAGCAGCATAAGTATTACAAATAGTCAATGTTGATTGAGAGAGTGAAGTTCTGCTTTAAGAGTGACTCTTGGTTCCAGAATTTTGGGGGCCATTTTTAACAATGTGTATAAGTAGACATCTCCACTGCTTCTTTGCTTCACTGATCTCCAGAGCTTAAAACATTCAGGTTTTTGTACACCCTCTAATAAAATGTAGGTATAATGTAGTCATGGTGTTAGTTTACCATCAAAAGAACATGGACAAATTAACATCTTGCTATCTTTGATGTCATATGTGTTCTGAACAGTGTTCTAGGGCAGTGTTTTTCAACTGGGTCTCTCAAAGAGTCCCCAGGGTTGTGCAGCAAAATGACATAAAACTGCCCCAAACCATAATCAAAGTTTGATCCTGTGCAACTCTTGTATACAGAGAGGAGGGAGAGGGCATAGCCCATAACTTCTTCTTGCTGCTATCTGTACACCTATTGGCAAACCCAGGAAGCTGTCCTGGGTTGTCGGCTTTAGTACAGATAGCAGCCACAAGGAGGTGCGGGCAAAGAGCAATGTAAAAATGCAATACCGTATAGCAGGGGTCCTCAAACCATGGCCCGTGGGCCACATGCGGCCCGCCGAGGCCATTTATCCGGCCCGCCGGCAGGGGCGGGACAGGAAGGGACACTAAGTACATGGGCGGGCAGGGGGCTGCTGTACCTTACCTGGCTCCGGTCCCAGTCCCACGACGATCCAGGAAGCGCTGCTCCTTCATTCACTCCGGCCACTCCCTCACTCCTGCCGCTCGGCTCCGCCTCCTCACCGGTGATTGGGTGCCAGAACTGTAGCTCAGAAAAGGCACACAGGCGGCCAATCACCTTCGAGGAGGCGGAGCCGAGCGGCCCCGCGAACATCGAGTGAGAGAGAGGCCGAAGAGAAGAAGGATAGCTGACAGGTAAGTGTGCCGTGCTGCTGCAACCAGGTATGCTGGCTGCAGTAGCACCTAGGCTGGAGCAGGGGTCAGCAAGTTACGTGTCATTGGTGTCAGTGGGAGGAATAGTGCCCCATCATTGATGTCACTGATAATAATTATGGGGCATTATTCCTCCCACTGACACCAATGATGGGGCACTATTCCTCCACTGACACCAATGATGGGACACTATTCCTCCCCCCACTGACACCAACGATGGGGCACTATTCCACCCTCCACTGACACCAACGATGGGGCACTATTCCACCCTCCACTGACACCAACGATGGGGCACTATTCCTCCCCCCCCACTGACTCCAATGATGGGGCACTATTCCACCCCCCCACTGACACCAATGATGGGGCACTATTCCACCCCCCACTGACACCAACGATGGAACACTATTCCTTCCCCCATTGACACCAATGATGGGGCACTATCCCCCCCACTGACACCAATGATGGAACACTATTCCTCCCACTGACACCAATGTTGGGACACTATCCCCCCCACTGACACTAATGACGGGGCACTATTCCCCTCCACTGACACAATGACGTACTATTCCTCCAACTGACACCAATGATGGGGCACTATTCTTCCCACTGACACCAATGATGGGGCACTATTCCCACCCACTGACACCAATGACGTACTATTCCTTCCACTGACACCAAAGATGGGGCACTATTCTTCCCACTGACACCAATGATGGGGCACTATTCTTCCCACTGACACCAGTGATGGGACACTATTCCTCCCACTGACACCAATGTTGGGACACTATCCCCTTCCCCCACTGACACCAATGACGGGGCACTATCCCCCCCCCCCACACTGACACCAACGATGGGGCACTATTCCTCCCCCCACTGACACCAACGATGGGGCACTATTCCTCCCCCCACTGACACCAACGATGGGGCACTATTCCTCCCCCCACTGACACCAACGATGGGGCACTATTCCTCCCCCCACTGACACCAACGATGGGGCACTATTCCTCCCCCCACTGACACCAACGATGGGGCACTATTCCTCCCCCCACTGACACCAACGATGGGGCACTATTCCTCCCCCCACTGACACTAACGATGGGGCACTATTCCTCCCCCCACTGACACTAACGATGGGGCACTATTCCTCCCCCCACTGACACTAACGATGGGGCACTATTCCTCCCCCCACTGACACTAACGATGGGGCACTATTCCTCCCCCCACTGACACTAACGATGGGGCACTATTCCTCCCCCCACTGACACTAACGATGGGGCACTATTCCTCCCCCCACTGACACTAATGATGGGGCACTATTCCTCCCCCCACTGACACTAATGATGGGGCACTATTCCTCGAACTGACACCAATGATGGGGCACCTTTCTTCCCACTGACACCAATGATGGGGCACGTTTCTTTCCTCTAACACCAATGATGGGGCACTATTCCTCCCACTGACACTAATGATGGGGCACGATTCTTCCCACTGACACCAATGAAGAGGCACTATTCCTCCCACTGACACCAATGATGGGGCACTATTCCTCCCACTGACACCAATGATGGGGCACTATTCCTCCCACTGACACCAATGAAGAGGCACTATTCCTCGAACTGACACCAATGATGGGGCACGTTTCTTCCCACTGACACCAATGATGGGGCACGTTTCTTCCCTCTAACACCAATGATGGGGCACTATTCCTCCCACTGACACTAATGATGGGGCACGATTCTTCCCACTGACACCAATGAAGAGGCACTATTCCTCCCACTGACACCAATGATGGGGCACTATTCCTCCCACTGACACCAATGATGGGGCACTATTCCTCCCACTGACACCAATGAAGAGGCACTATTCCTCCCACTGACACCAATGATGGGGCACGTTTCTTCCCACTGACACCAATGATGGGGCACTATTCCTCCCACTGACACCAATGATGGGGCACTATTCCTCCCACTGACACCAATGATGGGGCACTATTCCTCCCACTGACACCAATGATGGGGCACTATTCCTCCCACTGACACCAATGATGGGGCACTATTCCTCCCACTGACACCAATGATGGGGCACTATTCCTCCCACTGACACCAATGATGGGGCACTATTCCTCCCACTGACACCAATGAAGAGGCACTATTCCTCACACTGACACCAATGATGGGGCACGTTTCTTCCCTCTAACACCAATGATGGGGCACGTTTCTTCCCTCTAACACCAATGATGGGGCACTATTCCCGCCGCCGTTGTATGTCCGCAGTATCTGGTCATCTCCTGTACTGTGTCCGCATTTGTTCATAGTTTTTTTTTTTTTTTTAAAACTATAGTCCGGCCCTCCAGCGGTCTGAGGGACAGTGAACTGGCCCCCTGTTTAAAAGGTTTGAGGGCCCCTGCCCTATAGGAACTATTTAGAATAATGTTTTTGATCACATCAGTCTTATTATTTGTTTCGGTGAAGTGCAGTTTTGCTTTTTTTCATTGCTCTTCACTTCACTTTATTGGATAAGAACAATGTCTGAATCATTGTTCTAGTTTATTATAGGTGTGCTTTCCTCACATTGATGTAAATTCATACTATTAATTGTCAGCTTTAGGAATAAGTCGTGCGATCTTTCATTAATTGTCACATTCATCTTTATTTTTTAATACTGTAAAGAGCATACAGCAAGCAGTAGTACCACTTATCAAGCCTACATACTCTCATAATTAGTTACTCCTTTTTTTTTTTCTCCTATTTGTAACTTACTATTTATCATCATGACTGATGTCTTCAGAAGGGCATACATTTTGCGCCCTTTATCAGATTGGCATGGAACATTTTACACCTACCTTTGTAAAACCAGAAGCTATTGCTTTCATTCAACTGTCCACGAAGGGGAAGGTCCTTTTACACTCTGCAACAAAATGTGCTGTAGGGCTCATGTAGACACGCATTCTGTTCCTGTGTTTGATGTGTGTTTGAGATGCACCTCAAATGCACAGCAGCAAAATACCACTGACTTTAATTGAGCAGTACACTTGGCAGTTAAGAGGTTGAATTTGACCTGCTTTGCATTGCGATGCTTTTCTTCGGAACAGCAGTCTGACAAGTAAAGGCTGCATTTGACTTGATTTGCCTGCAATTAAAACATTTTGTATTCTATTTGAAAGCAGCTACATGTGCGTTTGAATGGAAAATGCCTGTTTTCATAATCCTCAATGTGGTTTATTGGTAAACTGAGCGTATAGAAATCACAGTCATGTAACTGAACTTGCATAAGTGTGCTGAATGTTTGTTTCCAAACTGACACCAAAAGCTAAAAAAGAAATAGCCAAGTTGGTGTCTGGTACGGTGTAGCCTATAGAAAAGGAACAATTTTGCCAGTTTTTATAACCTATAATACCATTGTATTACAGTATAGCCATTTTTTTTGTCTATATTCGTTTGTGTAGTACTTTAGTAACTGTTAGAAGCAGTGCTTAGGTTTCCATCTGAACATAGACATACATGCAGATGTTTCACTGGAACTAATCATCAGCTCTATATCTGCCCATGCCTGCTTTCAGTAACATATCAGAAACATTGCTATGTTCTCATCTGCTAGACGAACAGTTGAGTGGCAGTGTATGCAAGGGGAAGTCTTTAGTGACGTGAACAGATGGTGCTAGGACCTTTCTGGTCAAAAGTGCTCATTTCTGCTCTCTAGGGAAGACATACATGGCCTGAAATTCATGGTTCCATTCACTTACTTCACATGTTCAATCTAGACAAGCCAGTGCCATAGAGCTTTGCTTTATGAATGGAACTGAAGGTAAACTTTGAATGATTTGAATTGTCTTCTGTGTTGTCAATTTCCTCCATTTCAAGTCCTATTTACAGTGTCACATAATCCCCTTTGACCTGATCTAGCAATCAGAGTTCTGAGGAAACATGCCATCCTTCATTCCTGTGAAACCATTGAATAGATTGCCCACAAGGCCAGTTGCATGTGGGGAAAAAAGAAAATCTTATATGATAGCATTTTATGGTCATACTAATTGGAAAACATGGCAGAAATTGGTGGTGATTGAAAAAAATGACAGACACTTGTAACCATCTGTATATACACTGAAGCCAGCACACGACCAAAAGCTTGTGGTCAGATGTGTCTATTTGTAACCAGGGTAAGAATCCATGAATGTAGCACCGCTAATTTTCTGAATATCAATGCAACATATTTGGCTGGAAGTAGTTTTCATGATTATCTATGTCAGATGGAGCCAAAAGTCCAGGTCTGAGGAACCCTCAGCCATTCTGAACAACTTCCAAGGTACTGAAAATTAAGAACTTATTGAGGAAACTATATATAGCAGTAAGCTGTGATTGTTCTAATAGTTAAAGGCTTACTTTAACATATAGTTGGTTTATAAGCATGGCTAATTTGCCTTTTCTTAGCTCAATTTTTATCAAAGTGCCTTCATAGGCTCAGACACAAAATTGTTTACAAATATGTGACAGTTACCTGGTTTCTTTTTGCTATACCAAATTTTATAAAAAAAATGTAAGATGCTACTTGTTTTTATTTATTTTTGTTAATTATTTTATTTTTGTTAATGTGTATGATATTTATGAAAATCGCTTCTGTTTCTTGCTAATAAGTGTAATCAAATGTATTATGCATTTAAAATCTTCCATGTTGCAGAGTTTAAAGCGCAGCCTGGAGCAGGCCCGAATGGAGGTTTCCCAGGAGGATGACAAAGCTCTGCAGCTCCTACATGACATCCGAGAGCAGAGCAGAAAGTTGCAGGATATTAAGGAGCAGGTACAATCTATCTCCTTCATTAATTAGTTTAGAAATCTCCCAGGGAGGGACCTCACTGGTATGCCATTTTAAGACATCTGACATAGACTTTCTTAAACAAAACACTGCTTAAATTGAAAGATCACAATACATCTTTTATGCTTTCTCTTTCACTGTTAAAATGTCACTTTTTTGCACTTCCCGTCTTGTCAGTGTTGTATTTCAGAGTGGGACATATTCTCTTTTCAGCATATTATGTCTCCCTCCCAGGGGTGGACTGACCATTTGGAGACTAGGGCACTGCCCGAGGGCCTGGGATCTGTAGGGGGCCCCATGAGATGCCCCTGGTTCCTTTTTTCATAGGCTTTTTTGAGCTTGGGCAAGGACACAGGGGCCCCATGATCCCCTATTGCCCGGGCCCCATGAGTTGTCAGTCCGCCCCTGCTCCCTCCACAGGGTGAGGTGAGTATGATTCAGAAAAAGACTACTTAGTTAGTATTGAGGAGGAGCTTAAGTGTTAATGAGTCACACGTGCAGCACTGGAATAGATGACTCCACACCTGAAAGCCACATCAACAAGAGGATTGGTTGAGGACTTAGGCAACAATAACTTGCTTCACAAGGTACAGAAAAATAAAAACCCTGCAGGATGGGTGTCAAATTTTCTTGAAGTGAGGCTTTAAGTTAATGTTTACATCTACTTTAATAGCTCATTTTAGGAGATGCAAGTGGAGAGGATAAAATATGGGTGCTTTAGGCTAGGACATAGTGTGGAACTCTTTGGACATTTTGGGCATAACTTTCACTACTTCCACTTCTACTCAGTCTCAAAATCATAAAGCCAGACTGCTATTGCCAGCATATAACATACTCCCTAATCTAAATAGGTGGAATAATCTCATGTGTCAAGGACCTTTGGCTCTGCTGTATTCCAGACAAGTCCGTTTTCTTCCTCTGTGTCACATGTTCTGTAATGAAAAAGGGAATGGATCCCCAAAGAAAGGCATGTTTGCTGTCTTTGCAACAAAAGAATTTAGGTAGAACTTGTTATGGTCAGCTGACAGAGCAGGTCTAGCCTTCCGACTGTTGTGGAAAATGAATACTCCCACTGATACTGTGATAATACAATTCGGTCTTTGCAATAATTCTTGCATACTGCTCTTTTGCCATCAGTTTTTTTTTTTTTTTTTTTTTTAGGAATTTCAAGCCCAATTAGAAGAAATGAAGCTGATGATGCACCAGTTAGAAGAAGACCTGGCTGTTGCACGCAGGCATAGCGATCTGTATGAAACAGAGCTAAGAGAGTCTAGAGCTGCTGCAGATGAGTTTAAACGTAAAGCAACAGAAAGCCAACAAAAGCTGCAGAAGGTAAACAATATATAAATCTTTGAATTATAAAATAGTGCAGCGCTGATAAACGTTATATTTACACTGGATATAAGGCTAACCACAACCTAAATATAGTGTGAAGTCCAAAGAAATAATGTCCAATGATAGTGACAAATAGATGAAACGGTGACTTCGTTACTTCCCAGTGAGGCACTCACTCAAAAACCGTGCAGGAAATATAAGAAATGCGCACTCACCAGATGCGCAATATGAAAGAGCAATAATATAAGCGAGAGGTCCCCTTTTCTCCTATGGAAGGTGCAGCTCACACTGGGCAGGTTATTCCACAATATTGGCGCCTTTAGAGGTCTTCTCTACTGGTGGAAGCTGCGGTGGGGGTCGGCACATATGAGTCACTCTCCTCTGGGCCTCAGGGTGGTCACCATAGGGTCCTGGGGGATTAAATGCTCGATGTGGAGCAGAGAATAATGGCCATAGTGTGGTAGGTCAAAATCTCAGATTTTATTGGTAATAAAAGTAATGAACATACGTGAAAAAGAACTTGGAGGCCTTCGCCGATCAAGTGTAGAAGGTATATAGTAAAATCGTTCAAACTATTCAGAACACTAACCAGCTGGATGGTTATGGAGGCCACCGGACCTCCTTGATCCGGTGGTGTGACGTCTCAGGCGCGTGTTGCTCCTCCTTAACGCGTTTCGCACACAGTGCATTCTCAAAAGGGGCATCACTACTTTTAAACATGAGCCTCGGCGTATAGCTCTACTAGTGCTGTCCCCTAGTCTAGCAGTCTAGGCTCCTAGGTCTGCCAAAACCTTTTTTGGTGCACTCTTTATTTATGGACACTGGAAGAACTCGAACAAGCTCCTTTGTCTCTCCCAAGCACCTGTCGACCTTGTATCCCTGTGATGAGGACTTTTTGAAAAAATGGGCTGCCCTCTGTGGATCCAGAGCAGCTTTCTCAGAGGCTCTGGGGACTTTTTGTTATTGCATGGGTGATCAGATGGAGCACTACACACAGGCTGTAATGAGGCAGCACCCGCACAGCAAGGCTTCCCTCAATGGGCACCCAACAGTAAACTGTAGAAATACAGAAAGGGGCGTTAGACCAAAATTGTATGAAAGAGTCAAAGATCATTTTAATAGTTGGTAAAAAAAAAAAGTTATATTAAAACAGCCAATGCGTTTTGGGGGGGAACACTTGTGAGCAGGAAAGTAGGAAGGGTTTTATTTTTGCCTTTACCCTTGTAACTCTCCTAAAGGGGGCAGTATAACCTGACAGTATTTGAATTTCTTCCGTCCCTCAGTAAACTAAATTGTATGGTAGTTACCAAAATCCTATTTATTTGCCTATTAAAATGCAAAAGTAAAATAATTATAAATAATGAGCTGCATAGTTGGAAAGCACTTGTATGCATCTCCTGTCTTTTCATTGACACTTACAGCTTATTTTCTTATGCAGGCAAAAGATCATGGTAAAGCTGAAGTAGGGGAACTGCATTCAAAGCTTGAGAAGGTTTGTGTTTATTCCCTCTTTTTTTCTACATTTAGATGTTTAAATAAAGACAAGGGCCAAAATTAAACTTTTAATGCTCTCTGTTTAAAGCCCATTTGTAGACAAAGCTCCTCCCTTCCATCACTCACTTCCACCAATTTTATAAATATATATATATTTCGTAAAACCTTTTTTATATTCCTTGTGGTTGCTGTATATGTTCTATACTGGTTACACTTTCAAGAGTGACACCTGGTGAACCCAGTGCTTCAGTGTGGCTTTTGCTTTATGTCACTGCCTGGGTGACGTGGACACTTCCTAATGCTGTTCAGCAGCAGGTCTTCTCAGGATCCAGACGACTGCAACAATGTGATGTTACGAAAAGATGATCCGTCATCTTTTTGTAACATCACATTGTTGCAGTCTTCTGGATCCTGAGAAGACCTGCTGCTGAAGAGCATTAGGAAGTGTACACGTCACCCAGGCAGTGACATGGGCACCTGAAGTATAAGGTGCTTTGTTTGTGCTTTTGATATTTGACAACAACTTGCTCCAGTCAGATGGCATGATTCAGCTTATGAGAGAGTCATTCTTGTGCAGGTCCCATCACATCCCACATTTCATTGTTGTTACCTCTTTATTGGATGCCAAAACCCTTTTAATGCTTTGTGGGATGTAGTGTGTACTGTCAATTGGAAATGGGGTTTACAATGCACAGTGTAAGAACTTTGAAATTTGTAATAAACATTATTTTGTAAAACAGGTTTTATATTCATTATGTCTGCTGTATATGTCTTATGCTGGTGCTACTTCCAGGAGTGACAACTGGTGGATCCTGTGCTGTAGTCTGTGTCTGTGCTGATTGGTCATCTTTGTGATGTCATCACATTGCTGCAGTCTTCTGGATCCTAATAGGATCTGCCACTGGCCAGCATTGTTGATGTCTCCCAGGCAGTGACACGAACACCCGAAGAAGTGTCCTGAAAAACATGGAAGACTCATGACCTAGTAGGTCAAGTGACTGTAGATTTAGGTGAGTATTTAGGGCATTTAAATTTAATTTTTTTTCCCATTACCTCAGTAATTAGGAGGGTGAACTATGTCTGAAGTTCAGCTTTAGGCTACGTTTGTCTGCTTTTTAAATTCCATAAGGTGCTTTGTTTGTGTTTTTGGGTCTTCTAGGTTCTATAGTACCTGTATTTTAGAACAAATCATAAAACTGTTGTTAAGCTTTGATATTAGACAACATCTACCTAATGGTGTCAGGCAAATGGCATGTTTCAACTTTTGTCACACTTACACATGCCCCATCACATCCCGCATTGCATTGTGGTCATTTCTTGATTAGATGCCAAAGCAGTTTTATTGCTTTGTGTACTGTAAGTTGGAAATTGGGTTTCCAAAACAGTGTAGTAGTTTTGAAGCTCATAGTAACTTTCTGTCAACACTGCCTAATACCAGCTGTCAGTGCACAAAGTCAGGGCTGGTTCATGCTATAGAAACGCAGTCCACATGTATTCCGGATGCGTTTTTGCATGTGCGGTTTTGGCGCGTTTCAGTGCATTTTTTATGTGTTTTTTTTAGACGTGTTCCAGTGCGGTTTTTATGCATTCCAGTTCATTTTTTTCCCTCTCTTTTCTTCAATTTAAATAGGGACATGTGCGTTCCAGTGCATTTTTGGTGCGTTCCGGTGTGGTATTTTATGTTTTACCGCATTCCAGTACAGTTCTGTGCAGGAAAAGTGTAGCCTGTTCTACTTTTTTTTTTCTGCAACTGGAACGCACTGGAACTGCAAGCACTGATGTGAACTATGACACTGACAACCATATAACCTTCTTTCTGTGTATTTTGGATGCAGAAAAAAAGCAACTGAAACGCATGTAGTATGAACTGGCCCTCAGTGTGATGGCTTCTCAGTGTTTGTGAGAATTCAATAATTAACGCAACTCACCTTTTATCTTTTTAGATCAATGCTGAACAACAGAACAAGATTCAGGAGCTGCAAGACAAACTCACAAAGGTATTTGGCCTTCCTAAAGCGGAACTATGCTGCATCTGAGCACTATTGCTGTTTAATTAATTTCTAATATTCAAAGCAAACTCACCTATCCATCCATGTCTCCATGCTTTATTTTGATGAGAATCGCTGTGAAAAACACCCCCTAGAATGTCTTGAGTAAGGGCAGATGATTCATGTAGCATTGACTTCCTGGAATTCATCTGTTCTTAGCTCAGGCATGAAGGATGTGCTTAGTTGAGAAAACCCCTTCTCCCCTCCTGAAGACTTCTAGGATGTATTACATCATTTGCCCTTTAAATCACAAAGAAGTAACTGTGGAAATGTAAGAAAAAAGTTTAAAACAAGTAAATTTGCTATATTTTCTTATCGATTTACTAAAACAAAAAAATAAAAACTGAAGAACACAAGCGTTACCTAGTCAAAGTGAATAATAGAAGTGGAAACCATAAACATAATATTAAATAGTTCATAGCCACGTGTTTCTTCATACAAACAAATGGTGCAGTCCCTTGCACGATTTCTTTAAATAAAGTGTAAACTGTGATCCCACTCACGCACTGACAGCTGTAGGCTTTAAAATATATTTGTCATAATTGCTTATGTAGGTATTGTGGTATCGCTGGGACTTGTAATCCTCTATAGCTGTATCTTGACTCAGTAGTGGTGTGTCTTAATTTGATGAAAATGTTCACAGGGGTATATGGCTCATATATAAAGGAGATAATAGAAGGGACTCGCATAGTGTGATTCCATATATTAAATTCAACAGATAAAATTGGTTACACTCACAGTAAATAGAAGGATCAGAGCAAAATCGCCGGTCCCAAAGTGACACACTGATATGCATTCCACAGGCCGGATGTAAGGTCACCAATGGTCTCTACTCAATGCCGTTCATCCCTCCCACTGGAGGTCTTCAAAGGCAGAACTAAGCAGTGGTTGTATAGTTCAGTTTTTAGTTGTCAAAGAGTGATAGTATACAAACATTTAAAAAAATTTTTTTTTTCAGTTCATATGTCTATAATATCTGAGTATATGTCTAATATCTGAGTATTGGTCATTTATATTAATAACAAAAGGGTTGGTGCATTTACAGTAGAGCCAAAAGCAAAACGTGTTTTGTTTTTGATAGGGTAAAGGAGGGTTAGAATCTCTGTCAGATTTTTTGCCATCTTTGTCCCATTGGGGAGAATTCACTTCCATAGGTGAAAGAGGAAGTGAGAGGAAATCTTTCCAAAATAAGGGAATTCCTGGTGACCAGAACTAGCACCCCCTTTGCAAGATTTCCATTCTATTAGTGTTCTAGGGACAACCCATAATTTTTTTTGTTTCTTATATTTTCACTTTTGATAATAATGGTACACAGAACAGGTAGAGAGGTTTATTCTCCATAGCAGGGGCACAGACAGCACAAACCTTACAGGTGTTCTAATCATACTCCACTCTATCCAAGACTCCAAAAAAAAAAAAAGTTTAGCGTATACTTTAATGTGGTTCTAAAGGCAAAAGGTTTTTTTTTTTTACCTTAATATGTTCTATGCATTAGGGTAAAAAACCTTCTGGCTGCAGCCCCCCATCTTGATGCAGCAATGTGCATGAGAGCCATGGCTTTCCCAGGTCTCTCTCTCCTCATTTGCTCACACAGCAGCAGGAGACATTGACTCCTGTTGCTGTCAATCATAGCCAGTGAGCCAATGAGAAGAGAGGGGGGATGCGGGGCCAAGCCACACTCTGTGTGTGAATGGACAATGTCCCTTCACAGGAGAGCAGCTCGAGAGCCAGCCTGCTCTAATGCCCCCATAGCAAGAGGCTTGCAATTGGGGGAATTTAGCTGGGGGGAGTAGCCAGGAACGCTGGCGGAGGACCCAAAAAGAGGAGGATCGGGCCTGCTCTGTGCAAAACCATTGCACAGAGAAGGTAAGTATAACATGTTAGGTTTTTTATTTTTTGTTTTTTTACATCCCAACCTTTAGAATCATTTTAAGGAATGATAGTAGACCAACATTTAAAAATGTGGATTTTTTTCATCATCCGTTCATATGTTTAATCTAATTGTTGTTCATCTATAATAATAATCATCATCATTAGATTAGGCTTATATTTTTTTTGATTATTCTTTTAAAGATACTTATTTGTTTTTTGTATTTTGCTCTTTTCAAATTGGTATACTTTGTTATTCAGTATATGCAAAACATTTTTCATTTGTATTATGTCTTTCATTTTTCTCAGTATGCACAAGCCTTTTTTCAGATTCCAATTAAGCTTAACAGGTATACAGAAAAATATTTCTTTGGTGTCCAGGTTACTATATTTAATGAAGTGGCCATTCGCAACACTATTTTTCTGATGTAATTCTTATGCTATTTAAGTGCACCACTTCATAATTTCGTGTGCATAAATTGCTGTGACCCCAATACCATTTTAGCATGCAGCGGTTTTTGTGCCTTCCCCTCTGAGACTTAGGGAGACATCTTTAAATGTGCAAAGAGTGCCCTGAAAGCCTTGGGCCAATTTGGTTTTCAGCTCATTATTGTTAACTGGACTGAAGCCAACATATGCTTAAATAGAACCATTTATGACTAACCTTTTGCAAGAATCTGAATATGCGATCTTAAAAAAAAACAAAAAAAAAAACTGACAAAATGTGTCCTGTTTCGGCATTCTTATAAAATAGCTATATTTGTCCCTTTCTTTAGCTGCAGTTAATATGTCTCGTTTAACTTGTGACTTGTGGTCAGAGGTCATATGAAATCTGACAATTGCTGCCCTGACTACTCGCCTACCTACTGGGAGCGTTAATGCCCAATTGAACTTCCAGTTTAAATCCACTGAAAGCTTTCCAGGTACATCAAAACATGACGTGTGCAAAGTCTTACGGTTTGTTTTTTTTTTTTTTTTTTTTTAGAAAGCTGCTACAGCCTGAGTAGAAAAGCATGTCACCTGCTAGTATGTTGCAGAGAAAGGACCCTTGCTCTCTTTGCATAAGTGGTGATCTCTCTGCAGTAGTCGAGCACACTACCTGTGGAGGCAGACCTATAGTTCTTCTGTCAGCAATTTTTATACGCTCTGGTGACTGGACAGTTCTAGCTCTGACTCAATAAGGGGCATGTTGGACCTCTGAAGAGAGACTGCTGCTTCTGCACAGAGATCAAGGGTCTTTCTGTGCAGTAAGTATGCAGGCAGGGGATTGGCTTTTCTACTCCAATTTGCTAATTCCAGCATTAAAGCTGAATTCCATGTATGCCAATGTTTACGTAAGTATGTACAGGTGAAACTCGAAAAATTTGAATATCGTGCAAAAGTTCAACTATTTCAGTAATGCAACTTAAAAGGTGAAACTAATATATGAGAGAGACTCATTACATGCAAAGCAAGATAGTTCAAGCCGTGATTTGTCATAATTGTGATGATTATGGCTTACAGCTCATGAAAACCCCAAATCCACAATCTCAGAAAATTAGAATATTGTGAAAAGGTGCAATATTCTAGGCTCAAAGTGTCCCACTCTAATCAGCTAATTAAGCCATAACACCTGCA
Source organism: Staurois parvus (assembly GCF_062004578.1). Taxonomy (NCBI): domain Eukaryota; kingdom Metazoa; phylum Chordata; class Amphibia; order Anura; family Ranidae; genus Staurois; species Staurois parvus. Next base: position 264,231 of record NW_028318422.1, read on the forward strand.
AAGGGTTCCTGAGCCTTTAAATTGTCTCTCAGTCTGGTTCAGTAGGAATCACAATCATGGGAAAGATTGCTAACCTGACAGTTGTGCAGAAAACCATCATTGACACCCTCCATAACGAGGGAAAGCCTCAAAAGGTAATTGCAAAAGAAGTTGGATGTTCCCAAAGTGCTGTATCAAAGCACATTAATAGAAAGTTTTGTGGAAGGGAAAAATGTGGAAGAAAAAGGTGCACAAGCAGCAGGGATAACTGCAGCCTGGAGAGGATTGTCAGGAAAAGGTCATTTAAAAGTGTTGGGGACTTTCACAAGGAGTGGACTGAGGCTGGAGTCAGTGCATCAAGAGCCACCACACACACAGACAGATCCTGGACATGGGCTTCAAATGTCGTATTCCTCTTGTCAAGCTGCTCCTGAACAACGAACAACATCAGAAGTGTCTTACCTGGGCTAAAGAAAAACAGACCTGGTCTGTTGCTCAGTGGTCCAAAGTCCTCTTTTCTGTTGAGAGCAATTTTTACATCTCATTTGGAAACCAAGGACCCAGAGTATGGAGGAAGAATGGAGAGGGACACACTGCAAGATGCTTGAAGTCCAGTGTGAAGTTTCCACAGTCTGTGTTGATTTGGGGAGCCATGTCATCTGCTGGTGTTGGTCCACTGTGCTTCATTAAGTCCAGGGTCAACGCAGCCGTCTACCAGGAGATTTTGGAGCACTTCATGCTTCCTTCTGCAGACAAGCTTTATGGGGATGCTGACTTCATTTTCCAGCAGGACTTGGCACCTGCCCACACTGCCAAAAGCACCAAAACCTGGTTCAATGACCGTTGGATTACTATGCTTGATTGGCCAGCAAACTCGCCTGACCTGAACCCCATAGAGAATCTATGGGGCATTGCCAAGAGAAAGATGAGAGACATGAGACCGAACAATGCAGAAGAGCTGAAGGCCGCTATTGAAGCATCCTGGTCTTCCATAACACCTCAGCAGTGCCACAGGCTGATAGCTTCCATGCCACGCCGCATTGAGGCAGTAATTGCTGCAAAAGGGGCCCAAACTAAGTATTGAGTACATATGCATGCTTATACTTTTCAGAGGTCCGATATTGTTCTATGTACAATCCTTGTTTTATTGATTGCATGTAATATTCTAATTTTCTGAGATTGTGGATTTGGGGTTTTCATGAGCTGTAAGCCATAACCATCACAATTATGACAAATCACGGCTTGAACTATCTTGCTTTGCTTGAATGAGTCTATCTCATATATTAGTTTCACCTTTTAAGTTGCATTACTGAAATAAATTAACTTTTGCACAATATTCTAATTTTTCGAGTTTCACCTGTATATACCATACCAATGGGATCCCCGTGGAAGCTGAAGATCACTGTAGAAAGCATAGCTTAGTCCTTTGCCGAGCTGCTACCATGCTGCTTACTGAACACAGGAGATCATTTGATCAGCTTATTTGCCAGAGAACACTTTAAATATGCTCATGAATGCAAGTGTTCTGGTATTGGACGAGGTAGAGATTGTGACATCACTGCCCTGATATGTTGCCTCCTCACTGCCTTTTTTAACCCTGAAAACCCACACCACTACACAGCAACCATGGGCATGCAGTTGTGACACAGCCCCATTCACCTGAACGTGTTGCATTTGATGTCAGTACTGCCTGCTGAAAGCAACGGGGAGTATAATTTTGCTGTGGCCATGAAGCAAAGCATTGAGGCTGCGGCATGTATACAACCCCATTTGACCACTTTTGCTCTGGCCATGAAGCAAAGCATCGCGGCTGCAGCATGTGTACAACCTCATCTGGCCATTAAGTTGTGTTAAAGGGGGCAATCGGGGGGAGTTATTAAAATAAAAAAAAATGCAGCTCAGATGCATTTTTTCTACTTCATCCCCAGCTGCAAGAGCAGCTTTGATACTGAATTAAAAGAGAATTGAGGGATTAAAAATAAAAAAAAATCAATCATACTCACCTAGGTGGATGCAGCAGTGGTCACCTGCTGTCTCTAAGACTTGGAACTGAGCAATCAAAAACTGCTGATTGCTCAGTTCTCAGTCTTCGGCGAGCAGAGAGCCAATGACTCAGCCTTCTGCTCTATGGTCTTCCCCTTCAGCACTCACTGGAGTGCTGGGCTGTGGAGGGGGCAGGAGTGACTGGCTCAGGATCTCAGCAGCAGTGTGTTGATAGGTTGAGCCAGCTGCAGCTCAGGCATCTGGGTGGATCCTGATATTAAAGTCAGGATCCCTCCTTTGTCTTGATCAGCTGAATGACATCAGCCGACAGCGCATTTTAGCTCGCTGTTGGCTGAATATGGGTCAAAGGAGTACAGAATTAAAGTGCACTGTTTTGACTCACAGGAGAAGTAGTGCCAAAAGAGCTTTGGCCATATTTCTCATTTAAACACTCAGTAGCTGAGAATCCTGTGAATCAGGCAGTTGAAGGTGCAGCATCTCTTAGAATTCAGGTAGCCACTGAATTAACATGAAATGGGTATGTAAATCCATAGGAAAAATCGCTATTACTATACTATATTTTTTAAGCCAAAAGACAAGGCAATGGTATGATCTGTGGCCACCTGGTGAATTTTATAGGTATACAATATAATAGAAGGCTGCAGATGTTCTATAGATTTGAGTATGACAAACATATTAGAGAGATAAGAGGATCATGAGAAATTAATGCCTATTGTCATGAACAAATATGGCTGCCCTCGTGCACATATAGGTTTAAAACATAACTTAGAACAACAATAAATGCATTTAGTTGATGCTTTTCTCATTTGTATGAATACACATTGAAAAGAATATACATCTTATACATAAAAAAAAAAGAAATGTAAAGAACAGGCTAACATGCTGTTGTCATGGTAAAAGGCAAACAGTATAGTGACACAAGATAAGAGAATTACTTAACCGCTTCCTGAACACCCTATATCAGATCTACTGCTCCAGGGCTGCACAAAATCATGTGTATATATACGTGATTTTGCGTTTCCTGGTAGGGGGCGTGCGTGTGCCCTACCCGTGCCACCATTGTCAGCTACAGCTGACGATAACCGGGTCCTGGCCGGAGACTGTCTGCCGGCACTCGACGATTGCCAAGCAACACTGACGGGGGAGAGGTCTGTATGTAAACAATACAGATCTCTCCCCTGTCCACTCCAGCATGCTACTTTGTATTACCCTGCATAGCAGAGCAATACAAAACAGCATACTTCCCTAGTGAAACAGAGCACACGGCACACAATAAAACACACACAGCACACAGTTAACCCTTTGATCTCCCCAGATGTTAACCCCTTTCTGCCCAGTCTCATTAGTACAGTGTCAGTGCGTTTTATTAGCACTGATCACTGTATTAGTGTCACTGGGGATGTCAGTGACAGTTCCTCGCCCTGTGTCAGAATGCCTGCCGCAGTCCTGCTATAAGTCACTGATTGCCGCCACTGCTAGTATAACATTTTTTTAAAAGAATTCCAGTATATATACTGGTATTTGCGGACGCTATAACTTTCATGTAAATCAATTAATTTACATGTATTGGGATATTTTTTAGCAAAGATAAATAGCAGAATACATTTTGGCCTAAATTTATGACTACATTTGATTTTTTTAATTTTTTTTACTGGATATGTTTTATAGCAAAAAGAAAAAAATATTGTTTTTTTTTCCCCACAATTGTCGGTCTTTTTTTGTTTATAGCGAAAAAAATAAAACACGCAGAGGTGATCAAATACCACTGAAAGAAAGCTCTATTTGTGGAAAAAAAGGACATACATTTCATTTGGGTGTAGCATTGCATGACCGCGCAATTGTCAGTTACAGTAATGCAGCACCGTATCGCAAAAAATGGCCTGATCAGGAAGGGGGGTAAATCCTCTGGAGGGCAAGTGGTTAAAGAAGAATTATCACTTTTTTTTTACGTTATTCTTTTCATGATGGGACAAAGTACTTTGTTCCATTTTTTTAGGTGCCCTGTAAGGATAGCTGTGATGTCAGACAGTGTGACCCCCATGGTGCACAGCACCCAGACACTGCAGCTAGCAAGGAGATGGCGTCTTTGATAGTGAGCGCCTGTCTCCAGCTCCTAGCATCTGCCCAAAGCAAACACAGACAAAAGGAATATAAAAGAGGTGAGGCATGATTTGAGAAAAGGTGAAGAACTATTTTCTGTCAGACAAATTTTTCCTACATTTAAGTTAACCACATGACATATTTATCACCAATGTACCATAGTTATTTCAAAATGGAAAAAAATGTGTTAAACGTGTGCATTAGCTGAATGTAATATATCAGTATGTAGTATACATCTCTGATTCTAGATTCAGAGGTGAAGCTGCATTTACAATATAAAACGGCACATTTTACTGGATTGATAGCCTTCAGCAGTATTCTTCTTAATGCATTGGCCTCTTTTTAATAAAGCTAAGTTAGCTTATCTCGGGTACACCTTAGCTTTTGTACAAACCTTCCAAACAATGAATTATCTGTTTCAAGAACTATAACCCTTTCTTAAATCTACTTTACATTTTTAACACAGTAAATACTTTTTAAACAGTTTTGTACAACAAGCAGAAGTAGCCACTGATTTTATTGTACCATCTTCCTCTCGTTCCCCAGTGCGTGAGCATATACACACTACATGTAACTGTGGTTGAAATTCAATGGCTTACACCACCGAGTACTATGGTTTTCAACTGACTCCCATAAGAATTTGATTTTTATTGTTTTCAATGTGATTTCAGGCAGTAAAAGCCAGTACAGAAGCTACAGAATTGCTTCAAAACATTCGCCAAGCAAAAGAGAGAGCGGAGAAAGAGTTGGAAAAGCTTAAGAACAGAGAAGATTCAAACGATGGCATCAAGAAGAAACTGTCTGAAGCTGAGGTGGGGTCATATTTTCCACATTTTCCTATAACTGTCTGCCCCTGTTTAACCACTTGGCATTTGCGCTATAGCCGAATGACGGCCACAGCGCGGTTATCCAGTTCTGGGAGGGCGTCAGATGACGTCCTCCCAGAATACGCCCTCCTGCACGCCACCACAGCTTATCAGGTGATGTGGTAAAAGGCCAATCACAGCAGCCTTTTACTACGTGATCAGCAGTGTCCAATTAAGCAGATCACCGGGTAAATACAGTTGCTGGTTATCGGCTGCACTTTTCTCACGCTGTCACAGCGTGAGGAAAGTGCTGCCGATAACCGGCAATTGTCAGAGAGCAAATCGGCACTGATTATCAGGGCACTGATGATCAGTGCCCAGCAGTGCCACCCACCAGTGCTGCCCATCGTTGCTGCATGTAAGTGCAGCATCATCAGTGCTGCCAATCCGTGCTGCCTATCCATGCCACCTGATCAGTGCCTATCAGTGCAGCCTCATCAATGCACATCAGTGAAGGAAGAAAATTACCTGTTTGCAAAATTTTATAATAGAAACAAAGAAAAACTTTTTTTTTTTTTCAAATTTTTTGCTCTATTTTTTGTTTATAGTGCAAAAAATAAAACACCCAGTGGCGATTAAATACCTCCAAAAGAAAGCTCTATTTGTGTGAAAAAAATTATAAACATTTCATATGGGCACAATATTGCATGACCACGCAATTGTCATTCAAAGTGCGACAGCGCTGAAAGCTGAAAATTGGCCTGGGCAGGAAGGAGGTATAAGTGCCCATCAGGCAAGTGGTTAAAAAAAAAAAAAATCTTGTTCGTCCATGTGGTTTTAATGTTTATTCTGTCTCTGTGACTTTTTTACGTTGTATGTCAATAAACTGGAATTGTCATGTTGAATGGAATTGTTCTCTGAGATTTTCCACTTTCTAGCTGAGGTGGTATTTTTTTTTTCTTTATACAAGCTTACATTGTTACTTTAAAGCATATCCAATCCCAAAAATAAAAAGTTAATTATTGCAGTTTACCAGACCTTAGATGAGCCTTGGCCAAATGGGTGATGAAAATCTTCTTTCTCTGGAGAGAAGCTTACTACTGTATTTGTAAGATACTTCTAGCATAAAATATATAAAACAGACTTAAAGTAAATAAACCCAAAGTCCAATAAAAGTCCAAAACCAAGAAGAATATACAAAATAAGTCCACAGTCTTGGTAAATAGATACACACTGATTCAGATGATCGATGATGAATCCCAAATACTCTTCATATACCTCAAAAAGAAAAAAACCTAGACATAGTGTATTATCTTAGGTCTCAAAAAGGTGCCACACGTGCAACATGCAAACACTACAGTGCCAAAGCAATCGTGAGAGATTCAAATAAACACAGTTTACACCACTGCAAACAATATAGTAAAAGTGCATAATTACCCTAGAATAAATGAAACCAACATATAATCCATAGTTAGGAATGGAGTTTCCTCAAAATGACATCATCTTCTCCAGACACTTCCCATAGACCTCACAAACAGACCAGTGATCAGCGTATGAATCAAATAACATACAAATTTTATTATAGCAACTTACATTAAAAAATGATAACATCAGCTTCCAGGTCATGAGGCTGTATATACAGCCGTGATACTCAACGATGGCTCCAAAACGATGGTCATTCAGCTCTAGAGGGATGCCAGGTGGTAACTGGAAGTCCCAGGGATATGGACAACCATGTGTTCCAGAATCCAAAATGGCCGCCACAGCACTTCCGGGAACTTCAATGCGTCACTACGTCACATGCCCCGGACGCGTTTCGTCACATCCGGACTTTGTCAACAGGGAGCTAGCATGTTTCTAGCATGTTTCTTTAGCTACTAAATAGCCACAGCAGTGGGGACCTCTATTGCTCCTCCTGGCACACCCCTCTTCTCTTTTTTTTTATCTGGAGAAGTGTTTTTTAGGCCACCCTGTCTGAATTTCTGCGTAGGCGCTCTACACCGTTTTGAGATCTCAGACTTCAGGTTTCCACCAAGAGTGTCTCTAACTTCCTCTGGCTGTAGCTGTGCTCCTTGAAGGAGGAGGGAGAGGAGTGGTCTTGCTATTTGCTGACATTCCTCCAAGTATAGGGATACTGTTTTTATCCTTATTGTTGCAGTGCACATGTGCTGTGGTCTAGAGCAGCCTGCATCAGCCCATACTAAGATCACCAGTTTAGGTTTTGAAAATGCATTAGGCCAGTTACACACGGACATAATTTTTACTTAGGATCTTATTGACAGAAAGATCCTGAGTAAAATGTTCTGTAAAGGCCTTGTGAAACATGCGTATAGGCGCAAAAAGGTTCGTAAGCATATAGACGAGTAACATTTTTCATTGCCAGTGTTGTAATGTTCTCATTTATACTTGCATAAACTTGCTTATAGACGCGTAAACATGCGTATGCACATAAATGACAGCACTCAAATGTAACATTTTCTGTTTTTTTTATATGGCTCTGTACTTATAGCTCTGTTGCTGATCTTTACTCAGCTGTGTGCATAGTTCCATAGACCACAATGCATCTAATTTCAAATACGTAAAAAACATGGTGTTTTTTTACCCCCCTGACCAAGAGGCCTAATGCTTTGAAGACCTTCTCTGTCCATTCACTACTAGAGCTTGTTTTGTACAGTGACTGGTCTCACCCTGAAAAAATGTTTGTCCCTTCTTAGTTTTGTTTTGCATTGGACTACTGTAGTGATGGTATGGCTGATGTGCTTTGCCATAATTCTAGGCTGGACCTTCCTTTAATACACATGAAAAAGATCTTTTGACTCTTGTGTTCGTCTGTGGACTTTTTAAGGAATGGATTCCCTTTGATGGTGCATGCCATTTTGGTGAGGTTTTGGACACCTACATCAAGGAAAAGGTATTCTCTCGCCTCAGAAAAAGCAAAGCTGTTGCAGATAGGCCTTTTGCTCCTGAAAGTTTTTCGTTTTCTCTCAGACCTCGGGTTCCAAACCTGGCATTTTGCTGTGTCTGTCCACAGCACCTTGAATCTTCACCAAAGTACTGGCACCTGCCCTAGCTCTGCTTTGCGCTCAAGTATTTACCTGTAGTGGGATATCTGGAAAATTAAAAAGTATAACTTAAAAATGCTGTGCTATAGTATATATGTGACTCCCTAACATAAAAAATCAATAGAACATAAGCAGCCACCTTAATAGGAAACAATAAATTAAATAATAAAACATAAAAGTGCGGCGCTACATATAACCAAAAAATTAGTGTGAATGCATGGAGTAAATTAAAAGTCCAATACACATGCAAAGGAGATATAACGTAGAATAAGCCCCTTTAATGGGACATCAATGTTGTCATGAATGCTTCAAATCTGGACAAGAATATGAAGAAAATCCACTATCTCCAACACCCAAAATATTCTGCCTCTTACCAGGTGAAATTGGCCCCCGGTTAACCACTTGCCATCCACCTGCTGTTTATAAACGGCAGGACGGTGGCACTCCAGGGGCGGGTTGCCGTTCATAAACGGCACCCGCCATTTCTAGCTGTGCGCGGTCCCTGGGAGCGCGCAGCACCGCGATCCGGTGCCCGCTGTGTCCTCTGGACACAGTGTAACACCGATCGTCGGACGGGACCTCTGTACGAGGTCCCGATCATGTGATCACTGATTGGCCAATCGGTGATCACATGCAAAGTAGTAAGCAAGATGTCACTTCTGACATCATTGCTTACTACGTGTGAAATCTGTGAATGATCACAGAGGTCACATTGTACAAGGCTATTCACAACAGCCTTGTTCCATGTGACAAGCTGTGACCAATCACAGCTCACTCAGTATTTCTCAATGGCTGCAAGAATCCTATATGGGTGTAAAAGCAATCACTGTAAAAAAAATAAAATAATATCTTCATCACCCCCCACAAGGAGTACAGTGTCACCATGGTGACACTGTACTGCTAGGGTGACAGCATGTAAAAACCCCCCAAAAAAACTCCCATAAATAATAATATAAAAAAATAAAATAAAAATGTTTAAAATTATAATTTTTGGCTATAAACTAATTTGGCTTATTTTTTTTTTTACTAAAAATATAACGGAATACATTTTGGCCAAGATTTATGATGAAAGATTATTTATTTGCAAAATTTTATAAGAAAAACACTTTTTCAGAATTTTTGGACTTTTTCATTTACATAGCAAAAAAATAAGAAATTCCAGCAGTGAAAAATACCACCAAAATAAAGCTTTATCTGTCTCAAAAAAATGGTAAAAAATTCATATGGGTACAGTATTGCATAACCGGGCAATTGTCATTCATAGTGTGATAGCGCTGAAAGCTGAAAATTGCCCTGGACAGGAAGAGGGTAAAAGTGTCCGGACAGGAAGTGGTTAAGGTTGGGTCAAAATGCGCAATACAAAATCCAAACGCATGCCATGGACCTGGACACTTTATGACATCAAAGGATCAAATTGGCCCCAATGGTAGATGGATAAAACACCCGTTGGATAATTCCAAAAACTGGCTGTGATCCGGACACTGGTAGAGCTCCAAACATTGAACAAAGAAAATAAACCTGCAGAAAAGATTTATCCTCATAGAGGACAAACCCATTCAAAAAACAAAAAAATCCTCATAGTGTAGTCAATTCAGAAAGATTTATTGCATAATATAAAACATATATCAAAGTAATTGATAAAATAGCATGTCACCAAAAAAATGGATAAGTTTCAAACCCATAAAATGGCCACCACATTCCAGGACGTGCTGACGTCATGTGCTCTAACTCCTCCCTACGTGTCACGCCCCTGAAGATCTCACTGATGATGGAACTCGTAGGGAAGAGTTCGAGCGCGTGATGTGTCTGGATTCTCCTATGTTTCTAACCTGCAAGGCAAGGCTTTCCCTGATGGTGGATTAACGATCCGGGAATAAAAAAAAAAATTCTCTTGATGACAGTAAGCCCATTTTACAGTGCCTATAAGGCAAAAGATGACTACAATGGATAATTTTTAGTTGTATTATCCTGTCTAGAAGAAATCACAGAACCCTTATAGGTAGTAGTAAACTCAGATCAGTCCTCATCAGTAAGATGTAGATCTAACGAGGACCAACAATTTTGGGCAGCAGCAAACTGAGGATTATAATCAGCCATCAGGGTGGAGTAATACTCTGGAATCAATTTGGCTGGATCAGGTCATTGCAGCTGTTCTTCAAGAGGAGCATAGGATAGTGGAGTAACTGGTAAGGCCTAAGTAAATAGTAAGGAAAACTTAGAAAAATATAATAAAACCAATGTCACCGTAAAAACATAACGTTAGCCTACCTTAAAAGTGGACTGTGTCAGTCAGTCGGGCAGTAAGCGGTGTGGATGGTGCCAGTAGGACAGTGTGTGGACGGTGTCGGTAGTTTTTATTTTTTTATTTTTTTTTTACAATTTATTTATTTAACAATATTATCTTAGCCCCCCATAACAGTGTCCTCTGTTCCCCTCCCATAGCAGTGTTTTCTGCCACTATTGCAGCTTCAGAAGTGGTACAGGCGTTATCTAAAGAGAAATGTAGCCAATCATGAACAATAATCAATTGAGATGTCAAATAATAAAGATAGAAATTCTGGTACATCAGACCCACCAAATGGGCCAGTAGCTTCAGAACCTAAACTGTTATTCTAGAAGGACGGCAGTTCCATATGAACCCTGTGCAGATGGCATCAATTTGTTTAAATAGGGAATTTGGTATTTTACAGGGAGAGTTAGCCATGACATATAGCAATTTTGGTAGAAGGATCATCTTCAGCAGATTAACTCTACCATTCAGATCCAGTGGAAGGACCCATCCATTGTTTGGTTCAGTGCTGTAGTTGAGTGATTAAAGTGTTACTAAACCCAGGACCCTGCACTCAATATATCTGGTCTCCCACGGTACACAGAACATGGAAATGCAATTATTTTAATAAATATAAATAAACTGCTAAATACCTTTTCCCGTCAGCAGTTAGAGCAGTCTTGTGACTTCTATCAGTGTCCAGCTGAGCACTGGTTAAAGCTTGTAGGAGGAGTTTTCTAGGAGGATGCAGAACCGCTGACCTCTGTCTGGGCAGTGCCGATTGGCCCTGTGCTGATCACATGTGCACTCCCAAGAAACCCCTCTCGCAATACACACCAAACTGAGCATGCATGTGCAGTGTCTCCGCACGATATGTCTTATCAGGAGCTGCACTGGAAGAAGGGGAGGATCAAAGAAGACAGGATCAAACATCCTTTTTACACAATGCAGAGGATTAACCCGGTTCCACAGTGAGCATAACAAGCATGCTTTACTGCATATACAGACTGATTTTACTGTTGTGGGTTTAGAAACACTTTATAAAGGGCATAAATTGTGAACATCAGCTATCTAACTTTGCCCAGTTAGTGGAGTTTTTTCTTTCTTTAGAGGTTTAAAATGAGTTAAAGCATCATAGAGGTTGCCAAAGGTGACACCTCTCCCATTCTGTCCTCCCAGTTTTGTAAAATTTCACTATATGAATAAACCTTTATTTTTGTCCAGCTTTCTTGTAAGCCCTCATTCCTTATTTAACACATTTCTATTCCTTTGTGCCTTTTGAGAGGAGTTTACCTATAGCCTAGTACATTCTGTATTACAACAGTTAAGGCAGGTTTTTTCTGGGATAGACCTGTGTCTGTGGCCTTTTCTCACTCCTTACTAGAGGGATATTCTTGTCCCCAGGATATAGGACGTTTATCATGCCTATAATGTATCTGCAGTGTTTGCCACCCACACAGTTGCAGTTAAGGATAATGTGAATCTGTATGATGCAGCTTCTGGAAGACCTGAACCTACACAGATATACAAGCATGACATTCATATATATAAGCTTAACACCATATGCTGCTGGTTATTTTTATACCTCTTCATTTCCTTTAGTAGTAATATCCATTTTCATGACGGTTATACATGTATCATCTGAGGCTATTTATACCTTCAGTGACTTTGTAGTGATTACTGCATATATATTGACTGCCTGTGAGTATGTGTTTAGAGCTCAGAATATTTTGTTGGCAAGTGTTCTTGCTATGTTCTCCTGTACAATTAAACATACCCCTTAGATTATATTTTCCATTAACATGAAAGAGGGATAACAATTGGTAGTTTTTATTTCATGTAGGAGAGGCGCCTTTCTTTGGAAAACCAAGTCAGGAAACTGGAGAATGTGGAACGACGAGAGAACAAGTTGAAGGAAGATATTCAAACTAAATCTCAGCAAATCCAGCAGATGGCTGAAAAAATAATGGTAAGTTTTTTACATTTTAAAAAAAGTGAATTACATCTTTTAAATAGATTTTTAATTCTTATACCATTTTCATAAGTGTTATTGTGAATAGCTGTTTCATATTACGTTCCTTTTAAATTTGAAATATTTACTGTATGTAACAAGTATGTTCTTCTCCGTGTTTGCGTGGGCTTCTTCCGGATGATCTGGGTTTCCTCCCACAATCCTAAAACATTCTGGTATGTTGATTGGCGTCTTCCTAAATTGGCCCTAGTGTATATGTGGTAGTGACATTAGATTGTGAGCTGACTGATGTGAACTGTTCTTTGCACTCTGTAGAGCACTGCTTATGTTGGAAGTACAAGTTATATTGGTAAAGGAAACCTTAAAGTGGTTCTTAATGTTTATTTTTTTCTTTAAAGTAACAATCATGTATGAGTACGTATGAGTACCTGCTCTGTGCAATGGTTTTGCACAGAGCAGCCCAAATACTCCTCTTCTCGGGTCCCCAGCCCGCACTTGTGGCCCCTCCTCCTTGCTGAGTGCCCCCAGTACAAGCTGCTTGCTCTGGGGCACTCGTGGATGCTCGCTTCCGAGTCGCCTCTGTGTGACTGGGATACACAGAGCGCGGCTCAGTCCCGTCCTCCGCTCCCTCTTCACTGCTTGTGATTTAAAGCAGCAGGAGCAAATGTGTCTCAGTCAATTAGGAGTGAGAGACCCGGGAGAGCCAAGGCACAGTGCTGGATGAAGATTGGGCTATGGCAAGTATTGGGGGGAGCTGCACACTTAAGGTTTTTTACCTTGATGCATAAAATGCCTCAAGGTGAAAAACACTCACCCTTTATAACCACTTTAACTCACTTAATTAAAAGTGTACATGCAATGCTGTAGTTTGGTTTACTATATTTAAAGAATGCTCATCTACTATATAATGGTTTTTCCTAATCGTGCATCCCAGGACTTTATATTCATGACTACTTGGGTTATGCTGCTGCCTTCAGGTGAAAAAACACTGGCCAAAAAAAGGAAGGAACCTCTCCCCAGGCATAACCCCTCCTAGCTCAGCTAAGCTCCAGTGTACCTACAGGAGTATCTCTGAAGGTTTTCCTTATAAGGGTTTAGTCCTGATTTCTGACCTGTTCCTAATACCCCTGAAGGCTTCATCCAGATTGGTTACTATAACCTAATGAAGGACTATAACCAGACCCGCGTACGAGAGGTCATGGGGGGGTGTTGACCTGTATTGTCTGCCAGTAGACACTGGATCCTCCGGGCAGGGATCTCTGGGGTACAGTGTATCTGGTAACTTTGCTAGCAGGGTGTTATACAGGTTCAGGGCAGTGAGGAGTCAATCCCTGGAGGTTCTGCCATGATTAATAAAGATTAGGCCTGCTTGACCCTGCATACTATGAACTGGTGAATTCCTCTGATATTATTGGAGCATGTGGCAGTTCCCCTGGCAGTATCCTCTCTGTCATGGGTCAATTTGGGCAGTTTCTCCCACCTAAATCAATATGTGGCAGTGAAGGAAGACAAAATGGGTGGTGTGGGTGCATGCCACTGTGTTCGGTCGCCATTTTTATCCTGGGCGCAGTACATATGCATTCTAAGTTCCTGGTCTTACATTGGTCGCACCACTCTGGAACTGAGTCCGTGCTCTGGAAGTGACTTCAGTGCCATTCAGCCTTCAGCCAACAGTTGCAGTTGCCACTACTTCAGTACCAGGACACAGCAAGTATTGAGCCACTTTTCTACTGGGGTGACTTGCGGCATAGGTCAACACTCCTCTCAGCTGGGTGTTCACCCCTCACTGGGGTTCATAGTTCTTTCTAATCCTCAGCAAGCCATGGCCTAGTGCAGGCAGAGAGGTGGTGGTAGTAAGGAAGATAGGTTGGGCTCCCAGATCCCTTTTAACAGATAGGGATCATCTACTGCAAGGTTTGTCTTGCAAAGGGTCAGATTAGCTCTAAATCTCTGCCCTTATCTAGTATTTCCCAAATACCCTCTTCAAGGACAGCAACCCGAGAGAAGATTGATCCCTCCTTCTACAGAAAACTCAACAGAAGAGTTAAAAACCTCTCCCCCTCCCCTTTGTCCCTCAGTTTGTGTTTTCTACTTTTCTTACTGTCCAGTAGCAGCATAATGTTTGTTTTATTCAGTCCAGATGACCATTAGGTCAGCGATATTCCCCTTCCTTTACAGATATCTTGTGGTCCTGGTTCTTGGACTTTGTGTGGCAGTCCTTTCCACTGTGCTCCTTCACAGCTTAGAAAATTGGCAGGCGGACTTTCTCAGTCCTCAACCAGGCATCCACTCGCCTGTTGTGTAGGTTAAAGTTGGAGAGCATTCTGTTTGCATCTGCTTGACTTGACAGAATGTGGTATGCAGACATTGTAAATCTCATGGCATAACAGTCATGTAAATATCATGGCAGAACAGCGATGGGATCTTCCAGTTTGGCCAGATTTGCTGTCGCTGTGTCCGATATACAATCCTGGTAGTCTCCAATATACAAATCCCGTCATGGCTGTTGAAACCCAAGTCCTGAGTGACGAACTCGGTGCCTGACCCCTGCACTTCTCACCAACTCATGACAAAGAACCAGCCGATCTCACACCGCGCTGTCACTTGCGTAACAATGCCACTCTCAATTGCACCCTGCATAAAGTTTTTCCAGCTCGTGGGACCACAAACCATGTGCCAGCAGCCTGGGAAGGGCTTTGCCTGGGTGGGAATTTCTTCACTCCAACATCATGTTGTTTCCAGGACAGGAAGTCAGAGGAAATTCTAATATTTTTTTTTTATTTTTGTGGAATAAGAGGACTGAGCTTACTTTAAGAAATTCAAACACAGAGCAATTTATAAATCTGGTGTCTGTACTTAAATAATTAGTGTTGTCGCATGTTACCAAAAAGGCGAAGTACAACAACATAGGTAGGTAAATTAATCTCCACCAAAAAAAGTGTTTACTTCTAGAGACTAATGCTCCATGTACCAAAACAATATATATAAAAATAATTTTGAGTAATTTAAAATGATAATGAATAATTATATATAGACATACAGTAAAAAAATAAAGCACACATCCATCACCAATACCTAGACAACGTTGTCTTCCCACTTACTAAAATTAGGCCTCACAAGTGGTCACTGCATAAAATGGGTAAACCAGGATGAGAAATAATCCGCTAATCTGGGACCCCATCAAATATAAAAAACCTCACAGAAGAACAAGATAGTTGGCTCACTGACTATTAGATTGAGCAATCGTAAAGCTGCTCTCCAGCAGTAAAGGGACATGTAACATTTAGAAGGGAGAATAAAAAATAGTTCACAGACAGAGTTATGCTGTAGATGTAAACAATCGTCTGCATATGGCACTAAATCCAATTAGATACAATGTACCATATACTTCAGTTGTAAATGGGTGGAATGGTCAAACAACTTCAAAAGAATAAACACTTGTATAGATGGACACTATTCCACTTTTATATTCACTGTCAAATAGTGGTTGACATCAATTCATGCGCTGTTAGTAAATTAATGCAGGAAAAGCCAGGCAAGTGATCAAGATAGAGCAAATTGTTAATATGCAATCCCTCAGCAGTGAAGGAGTTAGTTCAATTGTATGAACAACAGTCACATTCATTCAGAATAGAGGTATGGCTGTTGACATAAATATCAGTGCTGTTGATTAAGTAATGCAAGGTAGAGTCTGGTAAGCATGATAGGACACAGCAAGGATTAATATGCAGACCCTCCCCAATGAGAGGGTTAACATGATTGCATAAGCATCAGTTACACTTTATCAGAATAGTGCCCACTTGTAAGGTCTGATTTTAGTAAGTGGAAAGACAACATTGTCTTGGTATTGGTGATGGAGGTGTGCTTTATTTTTTTAACTGTATGTTTTTTTATGATTATTCATTGTCATTTTAAATGACTTTATAAAACGATTTATTTTTATATACAGTGCTCAGCATAAATGAGTATACCTCTTTTGAAAAAAGTAAAATTGTAATCAGTATCTCAATGAACACAAGAACAATTTCCAAAATGTTGACAAAACTGAGTTTTATAGAACATTTGTTTAGCTCATTACATAAAATTAAGGTTAATAATATAACTTAGATTACAAAATCTTCAGTTTTATTCAAATTAGTTGATGCAAAAATGAATACACCCCAGAACAAAAACTACTACATCTAGTATTTTGCATCTATCTTTTTCCATTCTTCCAGAACGACCTCTTTTAGAGCCTGGATGCTGGATGGAGAGTGATGCTCACCTTGTCTCTTCAGAATTCCCCATAGGTGTTTGATTGCGTTCAGATCAGGAGACATAATTGGTCACTAAATCACTTTCACCCTGTTCTTCTACAGAAATGCAACAGTGGACTTAGATGTGTGTTTTGGATCATTGTCATGTTGGAAAAGTGCATGACGACCAAGAGCACGGAGTGATGGTGGCATTTTCTCTTTCAATATAGAGCAGTACATATGTGACTTCACAATACCATCAATGAAATGCAGCTCATCAGCAGTACTCATGCAACCCCACAGAAAGACATTGTCACCACCATGTTTCACTGTAGACATAGGTACATAGTTAGTCTGGCTGAAAAAAGACAAAAGTCCATCCAGTTCAACCATAAAAAAAAAAGTTATAATCCTTTACCCACAGTTGATCCAGAGGAAGGAAAAAAAACCCAGCAAAGCATGATCTAATTTGCTCCTGCAGGGAAAAACCTTCCTTTCTGATCCCCCGAGAGGCAATTGGATATTCCCTGAATGAACTTTACTTATACATGTTATATCCAGTTACATTCTGTGTATCTAGGAAAGAATCCAAGCCTTTTTTTAAAGCAATCCACTGAGCTGGCCAAAACCAACTCTTGAGTGAGTCTATTCCACATTTTCAAAGCTCTTACTGTGAAGAAACCTTTCTGTGTTTGGAGATTACATTTCTTTTCCTCCAGATGTAAAGAGTGCCCCCTTGTCCTCTGTGATGACCTCAGGGTGAATAACTCTACACCGAGTTCACTATATGAACCACTGATGTATTTATACATGTTGATCATATCCCCCCTTAATCTCCTCTTCTCAAGAGAGAATAAATTCAGTTCCTCTAATCTTTCCTCATAGCTGAGCTCTTCCATGCCTTGTAACAGTTTGGTTGCCCTTCTCTGTACTTTCTCCAGTTCCCCAATGATCCTTTTGTGAATTGGTGCCCAAAATTCAACTGCATATTCCAGATGAGGTATTACTAGTGATTTGTACCTGGGTAACATGATATCTATCTCTCTGGAGTTTATACCTCTTTTAATACAAGAGAGGATTTTGCTCGCTTTACAGACCACAGCTTGGCATTGCATGCCATTATTAAGCTTGTGATCTACCAGAACTCCCAGATCCTTCCCCACCATTGATTCCCCCAGTTGTACTTCCCTAGTATGTATGATGCATGCATATTCTTAGCCCCCAAGTGCATAACCTTACATTTATCAACATTAAACCTCATTTGCCACATAGTTCCCCAATTAAACAGTGCACTGAGGTTGGTTTGTAAGTTGGAGACATCCTATAAGGACATTATTCCACTGCACAGCTTGGTGTCATCTGAAAAGACTGAAATGGTATTTATAATCCCAGACCCCATATCGTTTATAAATATATTAAAAAGTAAGGGTCCCAAAACTGAACCTTGGGGTACACCACTGACAACCCTAGACCATTCAGAGTATGAATCATTAACCACTACTCTCTGAATGCGATCTTTTAGCCAGTTTTCTATCCATTTACATACAGATTTTTCCAAGCCTGTAGACTTTACCTTACACATTAGTCCCATGTGTGGGGAACTGTTTCAAACGCTTTAGCAAAATCCAAGTATACCACGTCCACTGCCACCCCTCTGTCCAATGTTTTTCTCACCTCCTCATAAAAAGAAATCAGATTTGTTTGACAACTTCTGTCTTTCATGAATCCATGCTGTCTGTTGCTTAAAATATTTTTTTTCCAGCAAGAACTCATCTACAGTTGTGACCAAAATTATTCAACCCCCACTGAAATTGAGTGTTTTGGCCAGTTTGACATTGCTTTTGATCATTCAGTCATCTTGCTTACATTTACATTAAAGAGGCACTTGTAGGTCAGACAAATATAACATAACAGTTATAATGAAATAACCACAAATGTCTTTTCTGTGCTCACAGCATTATCAGTTTTATTCAACCCCCAAGTGACATTCAATCTTAGTACTTAGTACAGCATCCTTTTACAGTTATAACAGCTTTTAAACGTGAAGCATAGCTTGACACAAGTGTCTTGCAGCGATCTACGGGTATCTTCGCCCATTCTTCATGGGCAAAGGCCTCCAGTTCAGTCACATTCTTAGGCTTGCGCACTGCAACTGCTTTCTTTAAGTCCCACCAGAGGTTCTCAATCGGATTTAAGTCTGGTGACTGCGATGGCCACTCCAAAATGTTCCAGCCTTTCCTCTGCAACCATGCTCTAGTGGACTTGGAGGTATGCTTGGGATCATTGTCCTGTTGAAAGGTCCAACGTCTCCCAAGCCTCAGGTGTGTGACGGACTGCATCACGTTTCCATCCAATATCTCCTGGTACTGAAGAGAATTCATGGTACCTTGCACACGCTGAAGCTTCCCTGTACCTGCAGAAGCAAAACAGCCCCAAAGCATGATTGACCCTCCACCATGCTTCACAGTAGGCAAGGTGTTCTTTTCATCATAGGCCTTGTTCTTCCTCCTCCAAACATAGCGTTGATCCATGGGCCCAAACAGTTCTAATTTTGTTTCATCAGTCCACAGAACACTATCCCACAACTTTTGTGGTTTGTCCACATGGCTTTTGGCATACTGCAGTCGACTCTTCTTATTCTTTGGAGACAGCAAGGGGGTACGCCTGGGAGTTCTGGCACGGAGGCCTTCATTACGCAGTGTGCGTCTTATTGTCTGGGCTGAAACTTCTGTACCCACATCTGACAAATCTTTTCTCAGTTCCTCAGCAGTCACACGGGGACTTCTCTCCACTCTACGCTTCAGGTAGCGCACAGCAGTCGAAGTCAGCATCTTCTTTCTGCCACGACCAGGTAGCGTTTCAACAGTGCCCTTTGCCTTGAATTTGCGAATGATGCTTCCTAAGGTGTCTCTTGGTATGTTTAACATCTTTGCAATCTTCTTATAGCCATTGCCCTTCCTGTGAAGAGAAATCACCTCTTCTCTTGTCTTCCTGGACCATTCTCTTGCCTTCACCATGTTTGTAACCACACCAGTAAATGTCTAGAAGGAGCTGAGTATCACAGTCATTTTAAAGCTGCCTAATTGGTGCTTATTATGCTTGATTGCTGCTCGGTGACATCCACAGGTGTTTTCAATACCTGATGGAAAGCACCTGTATGAACCTCTGTTCTTCAGAGTGGTAGTCTTTAAGGGGTTGAATAATTGTGGCAATGAAGAAACCACATAAGAACCATTTACTACTGTATTACATAAACAATTGATGTCATTTTAGTTGCATTTGGGTAGTTACAACGTCCTTGTAGGATTTGATTCTGAATACAATTCCAAATGTACACTATAGTCCCTAAACCCCTTTACAGCATTGGGGGTTGAATAATTTTGGTCACAACTGTATGTGGTCTTTTATTAAACTCTCCAGTATCTTCCCAACTATAGAAGTTAAACTAACTGGTCTATAATTACTTGGTAAAGATTTTGACCCCTTTTTAAATATTGACACCACTTTGGCCTTACGCCAATCCAGTGGTACTATGCCAGTCATTAAAAAGTCCCTAAAAATTAGAAACAATGGCTTTGAAATGACAGAGGCACCATTCATTTTTCTTTGTGCTTTTCACCTTTGCGACGTCTTACAGTTTTGAAGCCATCCTTTCCAAAAACATTCATCTTGGTCTCATCACTCGAGTACAGAGCCCCCGTAGTCTTCTTTTTCAGCATGGGTCCTGGCAAATTCTAGGTGGGCTTTTTTGTGCATGGGCTTTGAGAGAGGCTTCCTTCGAAACCATGCATGTGATTCCTCTGCAGTGCACGCCATATTGTGTCTTTTGAACCCCATTTTTGCTTTCTACATATTTAGCTAGCTGCAGTGTACTTGCATTGTGATTTTCTTTAACCCTTCTCATCAGAAGACGCTCCTGTCAAGTTGTTAACGTCTGTGGACAGCCTGGACGTCTCTGTGAGATGGTTGCAGTTCCATCTTTTTCAATTATTGTATCACTTTTGCTACAGTATTCTGATTGATAAGTAAAGCTTTGCTGATTGTCTTGTAGCCTTCACCTTTCTTGTGTAAAGAAATGATTTTCATTCTCACGCCTTGTGACTTTTCTCTTCCATGTAGTGCCATTGCTGACAGCATGAAATGGGAAGGGGTTTTCTTTGTTAAGTAACACACTTTTATAATCAACTCTCTGCTGAATGACTGTTTAATGAATAATTAGACTCGCTGGTAGTTGAATTCTTGTTACTTAGGACTTTGTTGTCTAAAATTTAGCTTTGCTCCTAAGACTTTCATTGGGGTGTATTCATTTTTGCAACATGGTCTTGAATGAATTTGTTAGGAAAAATACTTTTTTGTGTCTGCAAATGAACAAAACTTGTTTGAAATCAATGGTCTGCATTTGTGGGAGAATTTTGCAGTATAGTGTCCCATATAAAATGTTGATTCTGAAAGAAAAGTAAAGGTTTTCTGACAAAATATGTTGGGGTGTACTCATTTATGCTGAGCACTGTATATATTGTTCTGGTACATGCCGCATTAGTCTTTTTTTTTTGGTGGGGATTCTTTTACTTACCTGTGGTGTACTGAGCTTCCTTTAGCTTTTAATTGCTGTTGGTGTCCTTAGTGGGAAACTTTTCCTCAGGACAGAGCCAGAGTCAGCAATAAAGAACTTGACACTTTGTCCACAAAAAAAAGAGAAGAATGTTTTTGTGTTTCTTTCCCTCATCTAGATGAAATGTGTACCTCCATCATAGCCTTTGCAATTATTATACAGGATTTATATAGCACCAACAGTTTGTGAAGCACTTTACAATATAAAGGGAGACAGTAAAGTTGCAGTACAATAAAATACAAGAAGGTTAAGAGGGCCCTGTTCATAAGAGCTTACAGTCTAACAGGGTGGGACAAGTGGTACAAAAGGTAATAACTGTGAGGGATGGGCTGATGTAAAAAATAAAAGTTCAGTTGTTAGATGGAGGTGGGATAGGCTTCTCTGAAGAGATGAGTTTTCAGGGATCACCTAAAGGTGACCAGAGTAGGAGGTAGCTGGACTGATTGAAGTAGAAGGTTCCAGAGGATTGGAGAGAATCTGTCGAAGACTTGGGGACCAGTATGGGTGGAGGAAACAAGAGGTAGAGAGCAGGAGGTTTTGGATGGAGCGGAGAGGACAGTTTGGGTGATATTTCAAGACTTGGTGATTTAGCTCGGGGCAGATTTGTAAATTACTTTGTATGTTATTGTTAGTATTTTGAATTTAATTTGCTGAGCAATCGGAAGTCAGTGGGGGAATTGGCAGAGACGTTGCCATACACTGAGTGGTTAGTAAGGTAGCATTCATGATAGACTGCAGAGGGGATAGCCTATGGAGAGGTAGGCCTAAAAGAAGGGAGTTGCACTTGTCAAGGTGAGAGATAACCAGGGAGTAAATGAGTAGCATGGTGGTTTCATTCGTTAAAAAGGGGTGAATTTTAGAGCTGTTACAGAGGTAAAGTCTACAAACGTTTGACAGCTATTGGATTTAGGGCAGAAAGGACGGCTCAGAGTCTAGGATTACACCTAGCACCCTCGCATGAGGGGAGGAACTTATATTTGTATTATTTATCTTTATGGAAAAGTCAGAGGTAGGGCAAGGGCAGAAGGGAATATTACAAGCTCGGTTTTAGAAAGATTCAGTGACATAGAAATGGTATTGGAAGCCATTGGAAGTTATAAAGTGACTAAGAGAGAAGGTATAGATAGAGATAAGAAAGGGTCCAAAAGCAGAGCCTTGGGGGACCCCTACAGAAAGAGGAAGTGGAGCAGAGGAGACAGAGTAGTAGGTAACACTGAAGGAGTACTGTGGTAGATAGGAGGAGAAACATGAAAGAGAAAAATCTTGGAGGCCAAGTGAGCGGAGTTTGAGGAAGAGCATGTGGTCAACATTATCAAAGGCCGCAGAAAGGTCTAGTATTTTGAGTACAGAATAGTGGTCTTTGGTGTTAGCAGTTAGAAAATCAGTGAGTTGTGGTAGGGCAGTTTCTGTGGAGTACTGCGAGCTAAAGCCGGACTGTAAGGGCTCAAAAGGTTGTTCTCAATGAGGTAGGTGCTCAGATGGTTGTAGACTAGGCATTCTAAAAGCTTACAGGCAAGGAGATAGATGTTAAGTTATTCAGGCTGGTGGGGTCCAGTGAGAGCTTTTTAAGTATAGAGTGGGCCTGCGCATGCTTTTGAAGTCAGGAAGGTGTCAGTAGAGAGGGAGAGACTGAATATGTGGGTAAGAGAGCATACATTAGAAACAGAGGGTGACCGTAGTGGTTGCAAAGGAATGGGATCCAGGGAACAATTGGCTAGCTGGGCATCTGCAAAGTGCTAAATAAGTGATAATCACTGTGATAAAGTGCAAAGCAAAAAAGGGTCTTAAATGAGGATCTATACAAAGTGCAAGTACACACATGTGCAAAACACGTCCATGCAAAAAATTGTAGATGTAGGTGCTTCAGTTGTCACTAAATTCCTGAGGAAGTCACGTGTCCAAATCGTGACGTAACACGTAGAGCGCGGTGATGCACATTTGGTCGGCGCCATCTTGGTACTCCTATTGACTGCAATACACCCATAGCATATGGGAAACTGCTTATTTGAATTTCAGCAATTGTGAGTGTTTTCTTGGCGTTTTTGCTTTATATTGACTAAATAAGAGTTGCACTATGGAGGTCTCTTCTGTTTACTCCCTTATGGCCTTGATTTAATGGTTCATATTTGAGTTCTTGCTGCGGTGACCACCATTAGAAGGGAGAACTTAAAACGAGGAGCCATTGGAGCCGGGTTCATTTAAAGCTGCATGGTGTGGAAAAGTGTTGCTGTGTAAAGCGTTGTGGCCCTGAGGGGTCTCGGTAAGGAGGTGAGGGGGCATTTTGAGTATTTACGGATAGTGATCCACCTGAGTGTTGCACAAGCACAGGAAGTTTTTTTTGGAGTGACAACTGAAGCACCTACATCTACAATTTTTGCATGGACGTTTTTTGCACGTGTGTACTTGCACTTTGTATAGGTCCTCATTTAAGACCCTTTTTTGCTTTGCACTTTATCACAGTGATTATCACTTATTTAGCACTTTGTGTAATTTATTTAATAATTTATTTGTTATATTTATTAGCGCTTCACCATCATTATTTATTATTAACCACCTTCATTTCTTTCAAATTGTTATTATTTATTAATAGGCACAAGTTGTAGCTTTTGTTTTTCGTTGGTGTATAAACTAACCATAAGTTTTTTTCATAGTTGTATATGTTCATATTTTTATTTAGGAACTGGAAGAGAAGTACAGAGAAGCTCAAATGGGAGCCCAGCATTTGGATATTCAAATGAAGCAGAGTGAACAGGTCTATGAAGAGAAAGTCAGAGTAAATATATTCTGTGGTTTTTTTTTTTCAACTTTGTGTACCATTTCCTGTTAAAATAGAACTAAAGGCAAAACTTTTTTTTTTTTTTTAGTTTTGAATATGGGGGGGGTGGATTAGAACACCTGTCGAGTTTTTACTGCTGTGCCCCAGTTAGGGAGATTTATGCTCTCTATTTGTCCTGTTTACCATTATCACTGAAAGTGAAACCCACAAATTTTGGATTGTCTCCAGAAAAGTCATAAAGGGAAAATCTTCTAATGGGAACACTAGTTCTGGTGACCTTGGGGTCCCCCAGAAATTGCCTTAATTTGCAGGGTTTTCTATTCACTTCCTGTTTGACTATGGGACAGGAAGTGAAGGTAAATCTCAATGGGACAAAGATGGCGAAAATAAACCTTACAAGGGCTGTAACCCCTCCCTTCCAAAATGGGAAGAAATGTTTTGCCTATTGTTCTGCTTTAATTGTATAGTTGAATTTCTCTGGTAGTTTTTTGAAGTCAGACAACTATAAAACATAACATGATATTCCCCAACAGAATTTTGAAGCACAAATTAAGAAGGACTTTACAGAGAAGGAGTCTCTTGAGCAACTTCGAATAAAAAATGAAGAGGAATCTTGCGAAAAGAATAGATTCCTCAGTGAACAGAAGGCAGTAAGTAATACTGGAAAAGTGTTGTGTGGCTATTGATTTGAGATTGAAGCAAATACCATCTTGGAACTTTCATTGGCCTCTTTGGAAAAACAGGTTTCCAAGAAACCATTCGTCTAAATTCCAAAAGAAATAATTTAAGATCATTTAAATCTTGCAGATGATCAATGCATTGGAGTCAAAGATCAAGTCACTGGAACAAAGATTAGCAGAACTATCAGAAGCCAACAAATTGGCAGCAAATAGCAGCCTTTTTACACAAAGGAACATGTGAGTATCAGATATGATTGGAAATCGATCTAAAGGAAAAACAATTGTGTGTATCAAGGCTTATAACAATCTATCTCCCCATGCCAGCTACTTCTGTTGATGAGAGAGCAGAGCGCAAAGGAAAAACAATTGTGCGTATCAAGGCTTATAACAATCTATCTCCCCATGCCAGCTACTTCTGTTGATGAGAGAGCTGATACAGATGCTCACAGAAAGATCTTGGATTAACACAGTGCATCATAGCACTAGTAAATTTAGGGCTCCCATATACTAGACAAGGTGTGTAAGAGTACTACAGATTTAAATATTGCTTTAGTTAAAGCACCGCCTATCCTTTCTTTTTTTTTTTTTTTTTTAAATGAAAGAAAACAAAACTAAGCAAAAATACCAAACCAAGACGCAGCTCAGCAGTTAAAAAAAAATAAAGGTCAAATAACAGCATGCCCATACATACTAGTGCAGTGATAAATGGAAAGGACCTGTGTCCAGAGAAACATGACACAGAAATTATATCATTACAAAAGTTTCAAAGGCATAGTTATATCAAATGACCTCAGAGCCAATGGCAGAAAGAAATTATGTACATATAGAGTAGCCGTATCATGGGAAGCTAGCCAGGGGGGACCATACCTTATCAAACTTGTTAGGGCATCCCCTACCCCCTATCTTTAGTATCAGATTGACTTGTGACAATTGCTTCCCAGTATACATCACATAGCAAACATAAAGTCACATTTTGTGAATACTTCATGAACTAGCAGGTCTTGTAAATGTATGTGATATACATATGTACATGATTCCTTTTATGTGTATGTATGGGTAACCCTTTATCAATGTGGGTGTCTTAACTTAGCCTCTTTTACAGGAAAGGAAAGAATGCAAAGACCCAATTTTATAGGCATCTGTGTTAATGTTATGATTTTAGGAAAGCTCAGGAAGAGATGATTTCAGAACTTAGGCAACAAAAATTCTATTTGGAGACCCAAGCTGGGAAAATTGAGGCTCAAAATCAGAAACTGGAAGAACAGCTAGAGAGGATTAACAACCAGGAACATACTGACAAGACACGGCTTCTAGAGCTTGAGACGAGACTTCGTGAGGTAATTTTTTCTGAAATATGTTTAACAAATATGTCTGTGCTTCTACTGTCTCTGAGGAAGTACACTTGTAACAGTCTCCATGGTCCAGAAGAACTCATTTTTATAACTAGATCAAATGATCTAACACTTGAAGCGGAGTTCCACCCAAAAGTGGAAGCTGCACTTGTTCGTCTCCTCCTCCCCTCCACTGCCTTATCTGGCACCTTTGGGGGGGAAGGGGGGAGCGGGTACCAGGTTTTGAGAGGTACCCACTCCCACTTCTGGCTCAGTTTGCCGTGGTGAAGTGAGCCAGATGTTTGGCCCCCTCCTTCCTCCCGCAGTTTCCTGGGAACTTTCACAGGTCCCAGAAGACTGCCGGACGAATCAGGAGGTGCAGAGCGACTCATGCATGCGCAGTGGGCACCAGGCTGTGAAGCCGCAAGCTGTCACAGCCTGGTGCCCACAGTTGAGAAGCCGGCTCCGTGGAGGAGAGAAGGGACGATGTGGGCGAGTACATCGCTGTATCCTGGGACAGTAAAGCGTGTTCATTAAAAGTCAGCAGCTACAGCTTTTTTTTAATCTAGAATTGACAATCACTGACATTTCAGTGCCTCTCTACATTTTCCAGCCACTACAAGAAAGGTGTATGAAGACAAATATTGGATAAATTAATAAATCTAAAATGGAACCAATCAAGTAAATTCACAGTTAAATGTTTTTATTTTTTTTAAATGTATAGTAGAGTGCAATATACAACTGGTAAAACATTTTGAAATATGATGTTTAATGTTCAATGTACCAGCGTGATGGGGATTTCCAAATGCTATGTTTGCAAAATAGCATGACTCATAAGAATAAAATACACAGTTTATCACTAGCCAAAGTTTTTTTATTTTGCCAGCCACATGTACTAGGTGACTAGAATAAGAAGTGTCTAGGTTAGACAACATACAGTGAGGAACAGAAGTATTTGACACCCTGCGATTTTGCAAGTTCTCCCACTTAGAAATCATGGGGGGGTCTGAAATTCACATTGTCGGTGCATTCCCACTCTGAGAGACAGAATTTAAAAAAAAAATTCAGGAAATCACATTGTATGATTTTTAAAGAATTTATTTGTCTTGCACTGCTTAACATAAGTATTTGAACACCTAAGAAACAGCAAGAATTCTGGCTCTCAAAGACCTGTTACTTTGCCTTTAAAAAGTCCACCTCTACTCCACTCATTAATCTAGCTTAGTAGCACCCATCTGAGCTCTTTAAAGACACCTGTCCACCCCAAAGTCAGTCAGACGCCAACTACTACCAAGGGCAAGACCAAAGAGCTCTCAAAAGACACCAGAGACAAAATTGTGGACCTCCACAAGGCTGGAAAGGGCTACAGGGCAATTGCCAAGCAGCTTGGTGAAAATAGATCAACTGTTGGAGCAATTGTTAGAAAATGGAAAAGGCTAAGGATGACTGTCAGTCTCCCTCGGACTGGGGCTCCATGCAAGATCTCACCTCGTGGGGTATCACTGATGATAAGAAAGATGAGGAATCAGCCCAGAACTACAAGGGAAGAGCTGGTCAATGACATGAAGAGAGCTGGGACCACAGTTTCAAAGGTCACTGTCGGTAGAACACTACGCCGTCATGGTTTCAAATCATGCATTGCACGGAAGGTTCCCCTGCTCAAGTCATCACATGTCCAGGCCCGTCTGAAGTTTGCCAATGACCATCTGGATGATCCAGAGGAGGCATGTGGTCAGATGAGACCAAAGTAGAACTTTTTGGTCTAAACTTCACTCGTCGTGTTTGGAGGAAAAAAGGATGAGTTGCATCCCAAGAACACCATCCCTACTGTGAAGCATGGGGGTGGTAACATCATGCTTTGGGGGTGCTTTTCTGCGAAGGGGACAGGACGACTGCACTGTATTAAGGAGAGGATGAATGGGGCCATTTATTGTGAGATTTTGAGCAACAACCTCCTTCCCTCAGTCAGAGCATTGAAGATGGGTCGTGGCTGGGTCTTCCAACATAACAACGACCCGACGCACACAGCCAGGATAACCAAGGAGTGGCTCCGTAAGAAGCAGATCAAGGTTCTGGAGTGACCTAGCCAGTCTCCAGACCTAAATCTAATAGAACATCTTTGGAGGGAGCTGGAACTCTGTGTTGCTCAGCGACAGCCCCGAAACCTGACAGATCTAGAGGAGATCTGTGTGGAGGAGTGGGCCAAAATCCCTGTTGCAGTGTGTGCAAACCTGGTCAAGAACTACAGGAAATGTTTGACCTCTGTAATTGCAAACAAAGGCTTCTGTACCAAATATTAACACTGATTTTCTCAGGTGTTCAAATACTTATGTTCAGCAGTGCAAGGCAAATAAATTCTTTAAAAATCATACAATGTGATTTCCTGAATTTGTTTTTAAATTTTGTCTCTCAGAGTGGGAATGTACCTACAATGTGAATTTCAGACCCCTCCATGATTTCTAAGTGGGAGAACTTGCAAAATCGCAGGGTGTTCAAATACTTTTGTTCCTTACTGTATTTGTCTCTTTTTTTCCCTGCTAACTTGTGTAGTCACTACCAGGACTCCTACTTTCAGCAATAAGACTGTAGAGAGTCTGTGAATAAAAAGGAATGTACATATTCTAGCATTGTAAGCCTACTCATGCAGATACATTTAATGCTTCAAATATGAAACCAATTTATATATGCAGCTGTTTTGATTATTCATGTTGAACTCTAGCATTACAGGAAACTACAATGATGAAAGAATGTGTAGATTTTGCTGTGCAAGCTAATCTTACCTTGGTCTTCATTCTAGATTAGTCTGGAGCATGAGGAACAGAAGCTGGACCTGAAGAGGCAGTTAACTGAACTGCAGCTGGCGTTACAGGAAAGGGAATCTCAAATTGCCTCCCTACAGTCTGCACGGTCTGCTCTGGAAAATCAGCTACACCAAGCAAAAACTGAGCTGGAAGAAACCACTGCAGAGGCTGAGGAGGAAATCCAAGCCTTAAGGGTAATCTATCCAGTTATCTATATATCTAGAAAAACAGTACTGTTGCATCAGGGAATAGCTAAAAGCTATTATTGTATTTTTTTTTCCCTTTATTTAGTCACACCGAGATGAGATTCAACGCAAGTTTGATACTTTGCGGGACAGTTGTACAGTGAGTAATAATTACATAATTTTTAGTGTCCTTTTTTCCTTTTTACTAGATACCCTTTGTGCATTTCCCACAGTCTTTCTCCTTTAATGTGGTTGTAAAACGTAAACATTTTATTTTTTCATCAATGCTTTCTTTTGCATTAAGGTAAAAATTGTTTAGGTAAAAATATCACTCCCTCATTTACCTGAGCCCTCACTCGATCCAGTGCAATGCCCATCTGCAGCGGCTCTCTCCTTTTCTTTCCGCTCTCACAGGCTTGGCCAAGAGTAGCGGGAGCCTTTGGTTCCTAATATGTGAGTCAAATCTTGTGATGAGGGGGCAGGGGCCAGGACAGAGTCTCCCTGTCTATGTCAAAGGACACAGGCAGCGGGGCTTGGGATGGACAAGCAAGTGTGCCATGATAGGAAACAGCTTCCTATGGTGGTACAGCAAGAAGAGGAGGAGCTAGGAGCGCTGGTGGAGGACCTGAGAAGAGATTTCGGGGCCTTCGCACACAGCAGGTGAGTATAAATCTGTTTGTTATTTTAAATAAAAAAAAAATTGCATTTGGAAAAAATAGCATCTAGATTCACACTAGGCTGTGCTCTGAAAAGCGGTCTGCTATTATGTAATCAGGAGGTGATCCTGTTACCTTCTAAATGCCTGTGTTTCGGCAGTCTTACCAAGAAACATCTTGGAGGGAAGGATATTAATGGAGAATGCAGAAGTAGGGTGACACCAGATAAACTGTAAGATGCGGTCCTGCAGCCATATGTGTCTGGCACCTAAGACTGCAAACTTTTATATGATAGTGTTCAGAGTGAGGGTGAGGGGTCCCTATACAGTGAATGATTAACATGAGAACTTGAATGCTTCAGGAATTGGAACCTTTTACCTTTCTTTTTTTAAAGTGGTGTCAACCCCATTTTTTCAAAACTTGCTGACAAGTATCATAAATGTTCCCTCCTGCCTGTCAGCTGCCAAGTACAATGAGCTTGTCAGCTCAGTAATATGCAGTACACAAAAGTGAAAAAGTATTTGCCCCCTTCCTGATTTTTTTTTTTTGCACATTTGTCACACTTAAATGATTCAGGTCATCAAACAAATTTTAATATTACACAAAAATAACCTGAGAAAATACAAAATGCAGTTTTTAAACATAGATTTCATTTATTAAGGGAAAAAAAGGCATCCAATCGTGCCTGGCCCTATGTAAAAAAGTAATGCCCCCTCTCTGAAAAGTCTGACAGTATTTTGCATGGTATGATAATGCAGGCCACACATGGGTCGAATTCCGGCATAATTGTCTTTTGAAAATCGTAATGAAGAATTTTTGTTTGACTTTCACATCATTAGTGGGCCGCAACATCAGCCGATTTTCATGCAGCCTCCAAATTTGACTGATCAGGAATGTTGAAAATTTTTTTAAAAACAGCTTGGACTTTGAAGAAGGGGACATACCCCGAAAGCTTGTCCTCCAAAATTGTATGTTAGTGCAAATAAAAAAAGTATCACGGACAGTACTCAATTGTTTCTGTCGCAAATGCACTAATACGGCTACAATCACCTCAAGCAAAATGGAAGATACTGTATATAGCCGCATAAAGAAGCAGTTAACCAACCTAATCACAAAGGAAACACAGATCAACAGTGATATTTTCTTTTTCTCAAGATACAAAAAGAGGAATCTCATACCACAAGGCCTCCGGATTAAAAATCCTTGCGTAAATACAATCAACTCTCCTTATGCAGAAGGACTTTGCAGACGCACCAGCGAGAGATTAAGGAATCACCTCATTCACAAACTGTATGGAAAAAGGGTAACTATCCGGATACAAAAGCAGTCTTTGTTTGAAACCCTAACATCATTGGACCCTACCAACATTAACCAAATCAAGAATGAATTGGAAACTTTACAAAGACAAACACAAAAACTTGCCATGAATGGGAAACAAAAAAAACTTCAGAAGCTTCACCAAGAGCAGACCCTTTGGATACAACCTAAACATAAAAGCAACCCAACATCTACACCTCTTACCATCAGTGACCTGGAATCTAATCTGGAATCCCAAGGGATCCCTTGTGTAAATGCTGACCTGACTGAAAATGTGGATATAACAGGAACTTGGAATCATCAACTTGTCAAATCATAAACTTTCCAAACCAGAATTAACCATCCTCTCCAAAGGCCTTACATTCTGCCCAACCACCAAATTGGATCATTTACAATTATTGTCAGATATGGAGGATTTTTTCAGGAGACTAAGGCTCAAAGAATATTTCCACAATAATGAAAGGAATCCTAGGACAATGGAGTGCTACACAAAGAAAAAGAACAGCTGCTTCACACCTCCACAAGGACACAACCCCAAACTGGACACCTATATTGATAGCTTCAGATTGCGAGCTACATCCCTGATATCCACCCAGCAAAAGAAAATTCTGTACAATCTTTCACCACTAGAGCGAAGGGCTATACAAGATTTGCGTAATAATCAGGCCATCACCATCAAACCAGCGGATAAAGGGGGAGCAGTTGTTGTGATGGATACAAACAAATACATACAAGAAGGCCAGAGGCAGCTGGAAAATGCTATTTACTATAAAAAACTGGATTATGATCCGACCCAGGACTTTACAAAGCAATTAAAAGGTCTCATTAAAACACTTCCAGCCCACCTACATTCAGAACTTATAAATGCGATTCCGGATCATCCAGAAATCGGGGACTTCTACATGCTGTCCAAAGTCCACAAGCCAGGAAATCCAGGCAGACCCATCATAACAGGTATGAATACACTCACCGAACAAATCTCAGGCTTTGTAGAAAAAATTTTAAAACCGGTAGTCATGAATACTGCTAGTTTCCTGCAAGACACAACTGACTTTCTGAACAAGATCAACAACATCCAGCAATTACCATCTAATACACTTCTAGTGACTATGGATGTAGTATCCCTGTATAGTAATATCCCTCACAAGGATGGATTAGCTGCATGTCACAGATCCTTATCATCCTCACCAAACCACAAATACACTGCTGAGGATGTTACACAGCTCATTGAATTCATACTTACACACAACTACTTTGCTTTCAATAAAGACATCTATCTTCAATGTATGGGTACTGCGATGGGAAGTAAAATGGCACCCCAATATGCCAATTTATTTATGGCTGACCTGGAGGAAAGATTCCTGAACAGCATGGAACAAAAACCATACAGATACTATCGCTATATTGATGATATTTTCATCATATGGACAGAAGGTGAAGAAAACCTAAAACAATTTTACTCATTGATGAACACTTTTCATCCATCAATCAAACTAAAAATAGAATACTCAAACACACACCTCAACTTCCTAGACACCACAGTATACATCAGGGATGATACGCTTCACACCTCAATATACAGGAAACTCACTGACAGATGCAACTACCTCCACAGTTCCAGCTTCCACCCCCAACACACGAAACGTGCCATCATACACAGGCCATTAGATACCATTGAATATGTTCTGACCCAAGAGACAGAGATAAACATCTCGGGACACTAGCAGACTCCTTCCATAAGAAGGGTTACAAGGACAAAACTATCAACACCAGCATAAACACAGCCTTGAGAACCCGAAGAGAAAATCTACTTCAGTACAA
This sequence comes from Staurois parvus, assembly GCF_062004578.1. Classification (NCBI taxonomy): domain Eukaryota; kingdom Metazoa; phylum Chordata; class Amphibia; order Anura; family Ranidae; genus Staurois; species Staurois parvus. The sequence continues at coordinate 296,837 of NW_028318422.1, forward strand.
GGAGAAAAAAAACAAACAACCATGTACCTCTAGTAACCACATACAACCCAGCACTAGAAGGAATAAGAAAAATAATCAAAGATTTACAACCCATCATAACAGAGGATGGAACTCTGAAAGAAATATTCCAGCAACCACCAATACTGGCCTTTAGACAACCCCTCAACCTCAGAAATAAACTAATTAGTAGGAAACTGCCTTCTGATTATGATGTCACAAATAATGGAAGCAAACCCTGCAATAAGAAACGCTGCAAGCTGTGCAACCAAATCAATCCATCAAAAAGTGTCAGACACTCAAAAGGGATCTTTAATATCTCCGGATCATACAGCTGCACCTCCAGTAATGTTGTGTACCTTATCCAGTGCAGAAAATGCAGCAAAGGATCTTATGTTGGCAAAACAGGACAGAAGTTGCAAACAAGGATGAATTTGCACAGACATACCATCAAGGAACATAAAGAAGATGGCCTCTGCACACCTGTAGGACACCATTTCACACAACCAGCCCACACAATGGAAGACCTCAATGTTTTAGTTCTGAAAGGAAAATTCAAATCCAATCAGGAAAGAAAAACTTTTGAACTAAGAATGATAATTCTATTTGACACAAGAGATAACGGCCTTAATTTGGACATGGGATTCCTCACTCATTATCCAACAGTTTTATGACTATTAGCTAGATTGACCCCCTCTGTGTGAGTGTAGTATCCCCCCCTCCTTTTGCTGTATCTTATCTGTAGCCTTTTTTTTTTTTGTTCATCCCTTCTAACATTCTGCTTAAACTTTGTGATTTGTAATAGTACTGCTTGAACTTTGAAGTAGGGGACATACCCCGAAAGCTTGTCCTCAAAATTGTATGTTAGTGCAAATAAAAAAAGTATCACAGACAGTACTCAATTGTTTCTGTTTAAAAAGAAACAAATTTCTAATCAATGATGGGAGAATTGTGCGATAAATATAACTGAAAAAGAAATGAGCATAAGCTCTGACTTGGAAAGAAAAGAAGATTTCCAGCTACAAAAATTCCTTTCGTTAGCAACATGAGGTGAAATTGAAGGCTTGGTTGGTTGGATTTCGAAATCAATGGGGGCACCATCGGATTACAAAACGTATGAAATTTCTGATTTTCTAATGAAAATTTGTTCAGAATTCGACCCATGTATGGCCTGCATTAATCACTTGGCCCAGAAATTAGAAAATATTTCTCCTCAGTTCTCATGTTGATATTCCCAGAGTACTGTGGAAGTAACTTGCTTGTCTTTACACCAGTGTCAGCCTCTAAACGGTTTATCTAAATGATTGTTGAGAATACAGTTCTGGAGCACATACACATCTAGGGCAGCCAGAAGATAATTTTAAATCTTCCTATTCCCTTGTGGCTACCCTTTTTTTCTTCACCAAATCTGTGGATGGAGCTGTGGATGCTGAGCTTCAAATTAATCAGTCTTTGTTCATGTAGAATACATGGTGGTTTGATAAGACTAGTAGTTTATAGAACAAAGACGTGTATACGTTTGTTTTGTGCTTTCTTTTATGCTCACAGAAAGTGACAGGGATTGCATTTCTGGCAAAATCAACAGATCCCAATATTTTTCTTTGTTGTGTTGAGAAATCCGTTTCAAACTTACTTGAATACTTGCCAATGAAGGCTCACCTAAACAATCCCTTCAATTTGTACCAAGCAAAGATATATTCGACTCAAATGTAGCTGTTGGTAAATTCTGCTGACCTAAAAGATCATCTCTAAAAAAGATATACAGGTTATGTACTTTTTTTTTAATCTTTTGTAAAATCCGGTCACTCTAATTTCAACTCCTAGGAGTAAATACATAGTTTGTTTCATAGTGGGGTATATAGAACATATTTAGACCTGGTGTAAAAGCATTGGGTACTGTACAAGACATGTTTGAAGGGATTGGTAAATGGAAAGCAAGAAGGCAATACAACCCTACATGATGTAACAGTTGTGCTCTGTTCACCTTGCTCTCAAGTGTTTGCACATGTTAATAGGGAACAGCATCTCCATTACTATACCTTTAAACAGGGTAATATCTTGTTACCTGTGTGCAGTGAGTACAGTGACTAATCCTGAGCTCTGTTTAGTCTCAGAAGATTTCATCGCAGAAAAGAGAACACAAAATTTGGACGCTCTCCACAGCCTTCACACAGGGTAAAAAAGTCACTTGACAAATACATAGAAAATTAGTGTAGTACCAATGATAAAAATCTGTTTTGACACAAGAACAATTATCCTTGTGTATAAAAAAATAAAAAGGGAAAGTAACGGGTGGCTACAATTAGCCATATACAATATCCTATAAAGAACTCTGGTACTCTAAATACAGTATATACACTCACTGGCCACTTTATTAGGTACACTTTGCTAATGCCAAGAAAATACCCCCCCCACGCCGTTACACCACCACCAGCCTGAACCGTTGATAAAAGGTAGGATGCATCCATGCTTTCATGTTGTTTATACTGAATTCTGAGCCTACCATCTGAATGTCGCAGCTGAAATCGAATGCCCATTCTCCCCTGAAATCAACAAGGCATTTTCGTCCACACAGCTGCCACTCACTGGATATTTTCTCTTTCTCGGACCATTCTCTGTAAACCCTAGTGGGGGTTGTGCATGAAAATCTCAGTAGATCAACAGCTTTTGAAATACTCAGATCAGCCCGTCTGGCACCAACAACCATGCCATGTTCAACGTCACTTAAATCCCTTTTCTTTCCCATTCTGATGCTTGGTTTGAACTTCAGCAAGTCGTCTTCACCACGCCTAGATGCCTAAATAATTGAGTTGCTACCATGTGATTGGCTGATTAGCAATTTGTGTTAACAAGCAATTGAACAGGTGTACCTAATAAAGTGGCTGGTGAGTGTAGGTGTGGCTACCCATTTCCTCATGCTGGACCACCCAGAACTTTTCAGATAGCTGAAAATGTGAGCAATAACAATTTGTTTTTTGACATAAGTGGAAGTATAGCATGATGTTTTATACTACTCCATTGACTTTCCTAGATTTTTTAATGTCTATATGGTATCATGAAAAGTGAAGTTTTGTATACATATATTAATAAGCTCCTAAGGCGTTTCAGACCCTGGAGACAGAATGAAAATACTTCAGGGCCTTTTGCTTTCAGGGGAGAACAAGAAATCCTCAAAGTAATAATCTGCTAGTCTATTTATGAAGTGCCTATCTGCCTGTCTCCCCCTCGCTTTCTGTAGACATATACATGGAAATAACAAATCATTAGTTTGTGACATACAAGAGCTTTTATTATTTATTTGCTTACTTAGCTGAAGAAATTTAAAATTTTTTTATGGCCATTGAGGTCATTCACTTCTGGGTTATACTGCTGCCTACAGAAGGATTGTTGTCAGAGTCTCTGCTCCTGATCAACAGCAATGCTGGACCCCCTTAATTGCGAATCATCCAATCTTGATTCAATGCATAGGATCAGCACACCCTTCTATGCTTCACCTCCCATGAAACTCCTTCCAGGTCTGCTTCACATGATCAAGATGGAGAACTCTAGAGTGGCACAGGTAAATAAGGTACTCCAACCTGGCAAGACCCCCACCAGATTGTCAGGATCTTTCTCAAGGACCATCCTACTTCTTGGTCCCTGGCTTTAACTATATGGCTGTCAAAACATAGGTTCTAAAGGACAAGGGCATATCAAAGTCAGTGTTTTTTTCGATGCTCAAGGTTAGGAAGTCCACTTCATGCAATGTCTATCAAAAGAAATGGCAAATGTACTTCACCTGATGTGAGTCCAGGAGCTTCTCTATCATGTCTCTGCATTTTATAATCTGTTTCAGAGACCGTTGGCTTCATGCTCTCTTGACTAAGACCTTTGTGCAAGGAATCTCCCATATGGTTTCCCCAGTCCATTGATCCATGACTTTGAATCTGGTTCTCTCCCTGTCTCTCCAGAAGCTGCCATTTGAACCTAGTAGAAACGTTCCTCGCTCTGCTCTCACCCACAAAGTTGCTTTCCATGTAGCTATATTACTTCTGCATGGTTTGTGTCTGAACTTGTCAGCCTTACCTGGCAAAGAATATTTGTTTTTGGTCTTGAATGGGGATAAGGTGGTGTTGAGGCTCAGAATGTTCTTATTGCCTAAACTTACAAAGTCCAAAAAGAGCATCAAATGAGAGAACCAGGATTAAAAAAAAAACCTTTAATACTGGTGTTCGTTTAGCAAAACAAAAAATTGCCAAAGTATTTGGGGGTTTAAAGGTATTCCCTTTCTGTAGGGCTTAGTTATGCCAAAAAACACTGATGTTTTTTGGAATAACTATAGCGTAGGTTAATGGAGAGTATTTAGTTCTACTTTAAATGTAACATAAACTTCATAAACATGTACCCAAATATGCTACCAAATGAAACTGCTTACTGTCCTGGAAAAAAATCTAAAATTTGTTAGGGTAGGCTACAAACGCTAATGTAGAATTTGGCCTCTTTCCAACAGGGGATGACTATGCTGATTCGCCTGCCAGTGAAATCACAGCAGGGTTTTTACTGTGCTGTATTTGTACAGATCCTTTTATTTATTTTTTGGTCTCTGTTGGCTACAAATTGCTCAACCTTCAGGTCCTGTGACTGACAATATAGCGCTGTCTACATGGCCTGGGGAAAAGAGTTAGAAAATTTGCCAGATCATTATTTTTACCCAAAGAGCACTGACTGCAACAAAAGCTCTTTTGATTAACGGAGAAATTGTTCCAGGTGACATTTTGAGATGAATGAATCCTGTTTGTATCACTGCCCATTTTGTGGGGTGTCTGTGGGCAGCTTTGCCTGAGTTGCTTGGAAGCGATTTTTTTTTTCATCCTAAAAAGGAAAAGGTACTTATTACTCCGTATAATATTGGACTTTCAGTATGCTGTATTTTTATACTGACCTTTCAATGCTGACATTTAATCAGCTTTGCCTTCCCTGTTTCCGCCTTTTTTTCTCCTTAACTAATATTTTTTTTACTTAAAAGTTTACATTATTTTGGACCCAGTGACATCATCCCCTGGGTCTCTGTGTTTCTTTATGCAATGCAATCAGATCATGGCTGGTGGGAGGGGCCAGCCGGGGACTATGCATAGCTTCCTAAAAACGTATACCTTTCAAGAGCCATCAGCTCTTATGCAATTCGTGGACTGGCTTTTGAGAGGAGTTATGTAAAATAAAAAAAAGCTTTGATGGGTGGATATTAGTCTGGGAGAGAGGGCATTCCAATTTACATTCAGAAATGCCCTAAGAAATTTCAGTACAGCAGAGAGCCTTTACAACTGTGCAAGGCTCAAGTTTAGCTTCAAGTTTTGAATACAGAAGGGAAGGGTGAAAACTCCTGTAGTTTTTTTAAAATTTTTTGAGATCTGTGTCCTGCTGGGGAGACATTCCCTTACTTTTTGTTCTAAATTTTCAGGAGAAAATTAAGCAGGCCAACAATGGGTTGCATGAAAGAAAATTGCTCGGTTTCCCAGTCAGCACAGTCAGTGTTGATGGGGTAACCTCTCCCGTGGAACTTTTGTGTTCTGGCAGTGGGCGGTTTCCCAGCCGTCAGAATACCGTCAGAATACAATGATCACTGCTGGCTGCTATAGCCGTACAACCAACTGCCCATAAATTGAAATTTGTCCGGTCCCTGCCGAAGTAGCTCAATTTCAATCTGTCTATGGTCAGCTTTACATTCTTAGAGAGCGAAACGTGTTAGAGGGCCTGGCCAGAACGGTGGCTGAGGTCATTCCTCAACATTGGACTCTTGGGGTCGGTTGAGCAGCGTCCATCCCTTCACTTGTATTGGCTGACAAATCCTCTGTGGTTATATGGTAGTCATGGCATCTGCACCTTCTCCACATTATTAAGCAGCTGTAATAATTATTGTATCCACCCTCAATGACCCTTTTAGGATTTACAGCTTACCACTTTGCAATGCTGCAAAATTGCTTTTACATATTTGTTGATAAGTCTACTTTAGGATTTAACTACTGAAATTATAAATCACATCCATTGAATATTTTTTTGAATAGGAATCAATTTTCCCTTGTGGAGCACAGAAATCTAGCACTCCATCCTGTGACAGAAATCAAACCTGTGATGCAGCTCAGTAGTATGAGACATACGTTGTGTTTCTTTGAAGACATGCATTGGGGTTGATTTACTAAAACCTGGAGAATGCAAAATCTGGTGCAGCTCTGCATAGAAACCAAAACGCTTCCAGGGTTTTTTTTGTGTGAAAGCTTAACTGAACAAGCTGAAGTTAGAAGCTGATTGGCTACCATGCACATCTGCACTAGATTTTGCACTCTCCAATTTAATAAATCAACTCCATAGTGTCAGAACACTATTCTGACATCACCCAAAAGAAAACAATCACATCTACTTCTGTGAGTTTGTCTTTGTAAAATGAACCATAGCCTTTCTGTCAGTAAGAAGTGTATCGCTATACTTACATTTTTTTTGGTATGCTAGGTTCTGACAGATCTGGAAGATCAACTGAACCGTATGAGCGAAGAAAATGCAGAGCTAAACAATCAAAACTTCTTTCTGACCAAACAGTTGAGTGATGTTTCAGAAGCTGCAGAGGAAATTCTACAACTCCGAAGTGAAGTAGATCACCTGAGACGTGAAATTACAGAGCGGGAGATGCAGCTCACTAGTCAGAAACAGGTATGGTGTTTTCTTCTTTCGGACAAAGTACATGTTTTCCACTTGATCAAAAGGATTGATTTTTTTTTTTTAACACATTGGTTTTTTATTGAGATTTCAACAAGAACAAATTCTCCAAATTGGCACAAATGGCAGTCTGGGCACATATACTGTACTTATTTGACACATTACAATAATAAGGTAACATAATACTAAATATCAATGCATAGATATGCAACATAGTGTTCTCACCAAGCCTGTTTGACTGGATCCACAACTGTCCAACAACATAATATTTATACAAAGAAGAAGAACAATAGAAACCAAGTAGGAAAAGAATAAGGAAGAAATTACAAGAATCGCTGTTGTACTTTTATCAATACGTCTTTCAATGGGCCGACACATTGTGGAGGGTAAAGGTACGTGGAACAACCAGCAAATTTAGAAAATATATTTAAGCCTATAGGCAGGTATCCAAGGATCCCATTCCCGCCTAAATATCTCCATACTTTCAGTACGGGAAGCATAAAAACATTCATAAAAACTAGGCAAATGAACCCTATGTATGACTTCCGACAAGTTAGGTGAGAAATCTAGCCTCTATTTACTTAGTATCGTGAAGCATGCTGCTGTTAGTATATATCATTCGTAGTGGTATGGGAAAGCTTCCTATTTCCAGGCCTAAAAATGCCAATGAGGGGTAGGAGGAGTTAGTATGCCCACAATGGTGGAAATCAAAACAAAAACAGAATTCCGAAAGCTAATTATAGACTTACATTGCCATAGTACATGAAAGAGATTTCCTTTCTGCCCACATTTATGCCAGCATTCAGGAGAAAGTGAAGGGTACATAGTTGCAAACTTAAATGGTGTGAGGTGCCAGCGGTGGGCTATCTTTAAGGCAGTTTCCCAATGAAAAGTAGATGAGATGCTGTGAAGAGTGCTTTAAAAGCTGTCTCCCATTTCTTATCTGTAAAGGTGTGGCCTATATCCTTCTCCCAGTTACAGTAAGTTGGGACAATGATTTGGTCATTCTCAGTTGTGTTTGCATAGGGGTATAGAACCACGAGATCCCTTCTTTGGTGGCTAGGGGATTGTGAATATAATTCCACACCCTGCGATCTAAATGTACTACTCTATCCTTAAAAGTCCGCAGAAGATGATTTAGCTGCATCGGTTTAAATATATCTCTGGATCTTGTTTCAACGGGACATCCTTCCATGTACTATATCCTAGTCCTCTCAAGGAAGCAAGGATGGGCTTAACAAGTTCAAATACCTGCAATGGGAGCTCATCAACTGACATGGACATTGGATCCTGTTGATGTTGTAGGGAATGGCTCCATACTTGGAGAGTGGCTGTTACAATGGGGTGGTGTGGTATATGCATGGGCATGTGAGGTGCCTTAGCTAAAAGCAATGCCCCCATTAATGAGCTCAGAGCATTCAAGAGTCACCCACTGTTTGTCAGAAGTGTAAAACCACGCCCTCATTTAACCTAACAAGGCAGCTCTGTAGTAGACATGGTGTCTTATGATCCTTTCTAGATTTTTAGAGATCTCAATGGGAATGTCTGAAAGATGTCTAAAATGTTGGGTGCTATGACCAGTTTAAATGCCGCTATATGGCCTACCCATGACAGGTCAAAATAAAAGTATTGATTTTGACAACCTTTAATTTTACATTTTTATTTTCTTTCATATACTGTATGAAACACCTTCAACTGAATTTCTGACTTTTTTTTTTTTTAAATTATTTTTAATATTCATAAAAACTGATTAAAATTCATGGCAGGTGTGTGGGGAGAATAAAATGTTTGTATCTGTCACTTCCTGTTTGTTAAATTTGTCTGAGCAACAGTAATTTCAGGACTTCATACAAGTGTCAACCGGTAACCTAAAGGAACACTGCAGTCAACTTTGAAAATTAAGACCTTGTGCACAATGGATGTTTTAACGCTCTAGTGGGGTCTGGCTTATTTTTTCTCTGCCTCTAAGTGCCCATGCATGTTAGCCCATGTGTCCATGCACACATAGACATTTAGATAAGTTTAGAAGCAGAAAAAAGCCCAGTGCCAGCACATCAAATAGCATCTGCATTTTGGCAGAAAAAACACGCTTGATGTGCGTAAACGTTCATTAATGCTAGGTGTAAATTATTCTGGCCATTGAAAATAAATTGATGCCCAAGCGTTTGACGTGCCAAAACGCATTACACATGCTTACATTTTTATATGTTTCTGTGTGTGTACCGTGTTTCCCCGAAAATAGGACACTGTCTTATATCCTTTTTGGCTCAAGAAAACACAGTAGGTCTTATTTTTGTTGTAGGTCTTATTTTTTAAATATCCAGGTGTGGACAGGGGGTGCAGAGGTGAGCTGCAGGCAGTTATGGATGAGAGTTACTATGGAGAGGGCCGGTTGATGACCGTTGTGAGCTGCAGTCAGGTGTTGCAGGGGTGACTTGGCAGGTGAGTTTCAGACAGGGTGCAGATATGAGCCACAGACAGGGTGAAGGGGTAAGTTGCAGACGTGTAATGCAGAGGTGATCAGTGGCCAGGGGGTGCAGAGCTGAGTTGTGGCTGGGGGGTGCAAAGGTGGGTTGCAACTCAGCTCACCTCTGCCCCCCCCCCCCCAGCTGCAGCTCACCTATGCACACTGTCTGCAACTTGCCAAACTCAATTTACCTCTGCAACACCTGACTGCAGCTCACCTTTGCACATCCCCCCTCCCTCTCCACTGCCCTCCTGTGGTTAGTTAGCTTTGCAAAACACAGCTGTCAGCAGCCAGCCCCTCTCTATAGTAACTCCCATTTCGGGTCCTATTTTCCCAAACAGTGCACCAAGTGCACTTACCACTCCGCCTCTTCACCACTGGCCAGTGATCACCCCTGGGGTATCAGCTTCCATGCATTAGGCTGCCTGAGGAGATACCCCACCCCTAAACACACTGCACCCGCAGATATCTTTTCCTTCCATGTCCCACAGTGAGTACAGAGGTAGGGAGGTTCTGTGGGAGCGGATGGTGCTTTCACTTCAGCCGCGCTTCTGTGTTTATAACAGGCAGTAGATATTGGTGTGCGCAAGGCCAGTGCCGGAGGTGGCGGAATGGCGTTCCGCCATGTTCCGCCTGAAAAAAAGCCCTGATCACAGCTAGGTCTTATTTTCGTCGTAGGTCTTATACTTTAGCAATTCCCAAAAATGGCACTAGGTCTTATTTTCGGGGTAGGTCTTATTTTAGGGGAAACCGGGTATGTGTGTGTATGTACATGTCTGCGTGTGTGTGTGTGTGTGTGTGTGTACGTACAGGTGTCTCTGTTTGTGTGTGTTTGTTGCTGGCGAGTAACTCTTAAGGCCTGACTAGTAGCTCAGGACTTGAAATTTTAAGCCCTGCTTTAGGAGATTTAAGATTTACTTTAGATTTCTTTATCCTTTATAATAAATGATCTTGGCTTTTTGCCTGTTGCATCTACAATGTTGATGCATCTACAATCCCTCTAGAGAATCCTAATATTTTATTTGCAGTAGTAACCGCTTGTTCTGTTACTGGCACATTTTTCATAGCTAGAATATTTTAGATTGTAAGCAGGGCCCCCAAACCCTTGAATTTTAGATGTACTGTCTCCCTTTATTTTGTAAATTGTAATTGTTGGTGCTATATAAATCCTTTTTTCGATTAATAGTTTGTGATAGTTGATTAAGTAGAGCAAACATTGGCTTCAAGCCTCGAGAGGCACATGATAGATCTCTTTGTTTACAGATCATAGCCAGAATTCTTGTTAATTGTTAAATTTGTCATTTGTGGTGTTATAATTGCAGACAATGGAAGCCCTAAAAACCACATGCACTATGTTGGAGGAACAGGTAATGGATCTAGAAGCACTGAATGATGAGCTGCTGGAAAAGGAACGCCAGTGGGAGAGCTGGAGAAGTTCATTAGAGGATGAAAAGACTCAGTTTGAATGCAGACTTCGAGAGGTGCAAAGATTGCTGGATAATGAAAAACAGGGCAGGTAAGGATTCAAAATGATGCGTATTTGCATGATATAAAGGTAGTTCTTTCTTGTCCACTGAGGGACACCGGAAGTCTTTAACCTTCAGGTTATACTGCTTCCTAAAGAAGGATTAGACATTGGGAAAAAAAACTGTAGCCCAGCCCAGGATAACTCCTACTACCAGCATGAATCAGTTTGGTTTTCGGATAGATGTGAATGATATCACTCCAACAGCCACAATTTCAATTGCTCACAATTTCAATTACAGACAAATACCTATCCACCACAGAGCTCACGAGAAGTATCACACCCACGTTTCTGAAGGTCTGTGAAGTCTTGTGTTACAGCCCTCCCTTTCAATCACCTGTAGCAACAGCATCTGCCCAGGACTAGCTCTTTGGTCACTCTGGAGCTACACAGCAGCACAGCTAAAAAAGGTTTGCAGGTTCAGAACACCTGGAATTTTCTACCTTTCCTCAAGTGTATCTGGCAGGAATTTGATATACAATCATGGAGTTTAAAACAAAAATAAAACTAGCTTAGTGTATCTCCAATATGTTTAAACCAAAATGAAAACTATTACAAACACCAGCTCTAGAATGCCGGACATATTTCATCTGTTGATGAAGCCTGCAGCCCTGATGGCTCCAGGACTGCTTGCAGTGCACCTAATGGCATTGCTTACTTTATGGCACAAATCACCTCACCCAATTACTTGCCACAAATGCGCTTCCACATTCTCTCCTGCAGTTTCTGTGTTTTATTTGCCCATGGCCATTGGTTGCAGAGATAGTGTTACTCCAGTCCTTGACTGATGCGCTTAACCATAAAGAGTTGCAGTCTACTGCTGGAGTCAATTTACCCTCTGCTTTTGGAGTTTTTATGTTCTGTTGGGTGTGGCTGGGTCCTCTACTCTTTAATGCAATACTTTATTGCAATGCAATACTTTATTGCCCAAATCACCATGTTGTTTGTTTGATAACTGTGATTTCAGGAGCCACAAGTGCACTTCTGCACCCCATTCTTAACCACAAGCCTACAGGGCACTTATACCCCCTTCCTGCCCAGGCCAATTTCCAGCTTTCAGCGCTGTCGCACTTTGAATGACAATTGCGCGGTCATGCAACACTGTACCCATATGACATTTGTATCATTTTTTTGTGACAGATAAAGCTTTATTTTGGTGGTATTTAATCACCTCGGGGTTTTATTTTTTTTTTCTTAAACAAACCAAAAACCACTGACAATTAAAAAAAAAAGTTTTTTTCTTAGTTTTGTTATAAAATTTTTTAAATAATTGATTTTTCAACTTCACTGATGTGCGCTAATGAGGCTGCAGTGATGAGCACTGATAAGCTGCACTGATGGACACTGATAGGTGGCACTGATGGGCACTGATGAGGAGGCACTGGTAGGTGGCACTGATAGGCATTGACAGGCATCACTGATGGGCACTGAAAGGCGGCACTGATAGGCGGCACTGACTGGCACTGATAGGCGGCACTGACTGGCACTGATAGGCGGCACTGACTGGCACTGATAGGCGGCACTGACTGGCACTGATAGGCGGCACTGACTGGCACTGATAGGCGGCACTGACTGGCGGCACTGACTGGCGGCACTGATTGGCAGCACTGATAGGCAGCACTGATAGGTGGCACTGATTGGCATTGATGGGTGGCACTGACTGGCACCACAGATGGGCACTGATATGTGGCATTGATGTGCACTGGTAGGCACTGATGTGGCATTGATGTGGCACTGATGGGCACTGACACGAGGCACTGATAAGCACTGATACAAGGCACTGATGGTCACTGACAGGTGGCACTGCTGGGGCTACACTGATCATCAGTGCTCTGATGATCTGTGTACATGTCCCCTCCGCGGAAAGCCGATTACCGGCTCTCCTCTCCTCACGAGCTGTCAGCGTGACAGCTCGAGAGGAGAGAAATGCCGATAACCGGCATTTCCCTGTTTACATGTGATCAGCTGTGATTGGACACAGCTGATCACATGACCGAGCCGAAATCTTCAGCTCTTTCCGTGATCGATGATCCGCTGTGTCCAAGGGACACAGCGCACTGCCGATTGCCGCGCTGTGCGCTTCCTGAGTCGCGCATGCGCGGTGAGAATGGGAGGACATCATATGACGTCCTCCCAGAACGAGAGAACCGCCTTGCGTCCGTCATATTACTATATGGCGGGCGGTGGTTAAGATATTCTATATCTGATTTGCACAAGGCCTTGGTGGCTTCAGAGCCACTGACTGCATAGGCTGTCTAATTCTGAAAAACACCTCAGTCCTTGACTGATGACTCACCCCTAAAGAGTCACAGTCAAATGATATTACTCAAAAATAAGAGACTGGTTTGGCTCTTATTGATGCAGTAGGCAACATTTTAAAACTGATGGATAAGCCTGACTTTCCCTGATAAGTTATTTACTCCCCCAAGCACTTATTAGCACTGTATCAACTTGGCTTCACAGTGGGAATGCAGCACTTCTGTACAAAAGCTTCCCCAACAGTTTCCCTTCTTAACAAGATGCTATAGTGATTCATTTCTAGCATGTGTCTCATATTGGTCCATATGTGTAGGTCACTTTGGCTAAAGTGCTGGACTACTGAACCTGTGCAGGAAGCTTTTGATCCACATGACCTTTAAGGGACATTGTCTTTTCTGACTGGCCCTTGATGATATTTTCAAGGATGCTACTGGTGGAAAGAGCACCCATGTTCCTCAGCAAAGAAACCTAAAGATCACACTGTGAAGTCTTTTCCCTCTCTAAATAGAGTTTTCTCTCTCAACACTATCAAGGGTCAAGTTTCTGGCCTTTCTGTCCTAGTTCTGAGATCATTGGCATCTCAGTGCTTGATTAAGACCTTTTAGTATAGGGGGTCCAACATAAAGCTCCCCATCCAGTCCCTAATGACTCCGTGGGACCTGAATCTGGTCCTCTGCACTTCAGAAATGGCCATTCAAACCTATTACAGACATTCCTCTTTCTACTCTCATCCAAAAGGTGTTTTTTCTTGTAGCAATCATCAGGTGTCTGAACTGGAAGCCTTATCCTGCAAAGAATCCCTTTTTGGTTGTTAAGGTGGTGTTGAATCCCAGGACTCCGTTTTCCTAAGTTAGTTTCTGCTTATCATCTTAAAGCAGTAGTAAACCACAACTTAAAAAAAAATCCCCTGCAAGGTAATGTCATAATGTGTTAGCATTCATCTCATACTAGCACATTATGAAGGACACATTATGAAGGACTTACCGTGTCTACTTAGGTACAATCTTAATGGTTAGTAAATCATCCCTGACGGGGGCGGAGCCTAAACATGACGGCGTTGGAGAGCACGATGTGAGTGCTCTCCGACAATCCCCGATCTGACCACCCTGAGAACCCTCAGGACTTTACTTGCGGTGCCCTACCTGAATGGGGTCTCCTGGAGGTGGGAATCCGGCGCGGTGAAGGAGGAGGAGAGCAGGAGCGGGCACGGAGCTCCGAGAAGGGATCACGCTGCAGAGACCCGAGATCAGCTGTCGGGTTGCCGGGGAAACTGAGCAGTGCGGCGGGAGCACGCTGGTGGCCGCAAAGGAGCTCTGGGTAGCTGAGACGCCGGCCGGTTCCCTGACAGGAGAGGGGAGAGGCTGGAAGAGTTCCTAAACCTGCTGTACAGAAGAGGACACATAGCTCCAAGCAACAGGAGACCCTGCAGGAATCCCCCAGAGACACAATCCAGGAGAAACAAAGGGACGGCTGTGGATCTGGGTCGCCTCATTTGATGAGCAAGTGAAGGAGGGTGAGTGAAGAACCCATGTGTAATTATATATGTGTCCTGGATTGTGGGAAATGAGCTGCCTATAAAAGAGTGAAGGGGGATTCCCAGGGAGTTCTGGAAAGTGAAAAGAAAATAAAAGAAAGAAGAGAGAAAGAGAAATTGCTAAGTGATATTAGAGAGATCTGACCAAAATTAATGCCCCAATATACAGTCTAAAGTTTCCCTCTCGTAAAGAGTACAGCTTGCACAGGAGGTATAAAGAATAAAAGCGTTAAAGGAAGTGGGCTCAAAGGGTCCCAGACGGGTACAATTAAAAAATATACCTCCCAGGGGAATGTGACTCCAGAAAGGGCACATAGTGGCAATGAAAAAGGGGAAATGGAAACCAGTTTGGAAAATAGCCCCAGATTGACACTGGGCCTGAATTGTAGCAGCCGACAGTCGATAGAAAACCCAGAGAGGAAAGATCTTGAAAAGGATTTACAAGTGCCGAATAAAAGAGAGATGGCCGAAATGTTTAAAAACTTGGAAAAAACTTTTAAGCAAGAAATGACAAATATTCGACAGGATCTAGGGCACCTGCTAAAGAGAATGGAAGAAATGGAGGAAAAAATTAATAAACACACCCAATTTATTTCAGGCCTAGAAAAAAGGGCTGCTATGATGAGGAATACGCAGAAACAATTGCTGTATAAAATAGAAGTACAAGAGAACAGGAATAGGAGAAGCAACTTGAGGATAAGAGGAATCCCAGAAAATTTGAAAGGGAGAGAACTTCAAGAAATAGTCTGTAAAATGTCAAACTCCATTATGGACAGACCTGAAACAGATGTAATTAAATTGGATGGAGTATATAGAACAGGAAAGTTCCATCATGGTAATGAGAAGGCAAAACCTAGAGATGTAATTGTTCAGCTGCATAATTATGGAGATAAGGAAGAGATTTGGAAAAGGACTAAAGGAAGAACAACTATTAAGTATGGAGATATAAATATTCAGATATTTGCGGACTTATTGTATGAGACATTGTGGAGAAGGAGATCCTTGAAACCCCTATTAGAGCAGATGAGAACACGGAATGTTCAATATAGATGGGGTAACCTAGAGTGTTTAATCGGATGGAAGAATGGTGTAACAGCATATCTGAGATTTCCTGAGGACTTGAGAGACTTCTGCGATAGACTGGAATTTCACAGAATAAGGATTACTGGGTGGGAAACAGAGGGAGAGACAGGCAACGGGGGAGAAGAGGAATGGCAGACAGTAGGTAGGGGTGAGGTAGGGAGGAGTTAGAGGGGATAATGTGATTTTTTTTTTTTTTATATTCCTCTCTATCTCTTTCAACCGCACCGCAAAAGTGGAAAGATGTGGAGAGAACGAGGGTAATCGGGGGTGGTTGGAGGTGGGAAAGCTGTACATGGGAGGAGTTCAACCCCAAGGTTTTAAAAAAAAAAAAAATCAAAGGTGGTCTTATACCCACAAATGATTGATAGGCAATTTGAAGGCCTAAAAAAATGGGGGGCGGGAGGGGGGGGGGAGGGAGGGGGGGCGGGTTGGGAGAATGGGAGGGAGGGGGGAGGGGATGGAGTTGGGTGGGAGGGAAGGGAGGAGGTATTGGGTCAATTCTCTGCATGACAGAAGGGATAAAGAGGAAGAGGCAATCTGGAAGAGAGATGGAGTTAATTGGGAATGATGGAAGAAATACAGTTTATAACCTATAATGTGAACGGGCTGAGTTGTCCAGGGAAGAGATTTAGGTTGTTTAATGAGTTACATCATAGGGCTACGTCAGTGGTATTTTTACAGGAGACGCACTTTGAGATAGAGGCAAACGTGAAATTGAAATCCAAACACTACCCAACATGGTACTATGCAGATTCTCCAATTAAAAGAGCAAAAGGGGTTGCAATAGGCTTGGCAAAGAATATGAGATTTGAGCTGGAGGATAGAAGAACCGACCCGGAGGGGAGGTTTTTATTCTTAAAAGGTAGACTTCAGGGGATTGAGTGTACTTTAGCCAATATATACTGCCCTAATAAAAATCCGGAGATGTATATGAAGGGTCTGTTGAAAAAATTAATGGAATTCAAAAAAGGGCGCTTGATAGTAGCTGGAGACCTAAATTTCTGTATGGACAAACAAAAGGATAATACCTCTTCCGTGCAAAGAGAGAGGAGTAGGTCTCTGAGAGCTTTGAAAAAAGTGATGCATGAATATCAACTAGTGGACACCTGGAGAATAATGCATATGAAAGACAGAGACTATACCTTCTTCTCTAATGCACATGAGATATATTCGAGATTAGACTACATCTTAATAGACCATCAACTTATAGATCATCTGGTTAAAATTGACATAGAGACAAGGACGTTCTCGGATCATGCTCCGGTCGTAATGAAAATGGGATGGGGAAGAAGGTGGACTGGAGGATTAGGGTGGAGGTTAAATGAGGTTCTTCTTCTGGATGAGGATGTAGTTCAGAAAATTGAGAAAGAGATTAAGGTATACTTTAAGGAGAACGAAACAGAGGAAGTATCGATAGCTACAGTCTGGGAAAGCCACAAGGTATTCATAAGAGGAATCTTGATTGCGGCAGGAGCAAGGAAGAAAAAGGAAAGAAGAGAGAAGGTCAGTGGGCTTTTAAAAGAAATATTGGACTTGGAGCAGATCCATAAGAAGAAAATAACAAAAGATACGAGACAGAAGTTATTGGATAAAAAAGATGAGCTAGAGAGGTTGATGGATGAGGAGAAGAGAAGAGTATACAACAGGGTTTTGAACGAGAGATATAGATGGGGAGACAGACCAGGAAGACATCTAATGAGAGCTTTGAATAAAAAGAAAAATAGGAACTATATAGAAAAGATAAAAAGTTCAAAGGGGGAGTTGGCCCACTCAAATAAAGAGATTATTAAAGTGTTTACGGAGTATTACAAAAAGTTATATAATATTAGTCCCCAAGGCCCTCTAAAAGTAGCTCAAGAGGGAACTAATGAAAAAAAGATGACATACTTAAAAAATGCGGGATTACCAAAACTAAGTGAAGCACAGTTGAACTCCCTAGACGCAGAAATTTCCCAGGAAGAAATTAAAATAGCATTAAAAAGCACAGGGGGGGGGAAAAAGCCCAGGCCCGGATGGCTATACAGTTAAGTACTATAAGAAATTTAGTGAAGTACTGTTACCCAAGCTGGAGAAATATATGAATGCTCTGGGAGGTGGGATGGAAGTGAGGAGAGAATCCCTACAGGCCCATGTAGTACTTATTCACAAGGAGGGAAAAGATCCATCTCAGTGCTCCAGCTATAGACCTATCTCATTATTGAACACAGACACTAAACTGTATGCAAAGGTGTTAGCAAACAGGTTGAGGGATCTGATGCCTGAATGGATCCATGGAGATCAGGTGGGCTTTGTACCGGGGAGAGAAGGTAGAGATAACGGCTTGAGAACCCTGATGCTTATTCAGAAAAGTAGAAAAGAGAAAGCCCCGGTGGTGCTCTTGTCAATTGATGCAGAGAAGGCATTTGATAGAGTGGACTGGGGCTTTATGATGGACAACTTAAAAGTGCTGGGAATAGGCGAGTGGATAAGTAAATTATATAGGGAGCCTACTGCAATCATCACGGTAAATGGGGAGAGATCAGAACCCATTGGAATGTCTAATGGTACAAGACAGGGCTGTCCACTGTCCCCTCTGCTATATGTATTGTCACTCGAACCTCTGTTGTCAATAATAAGAAATAGTGGATCGGTAAAGGAATTCAGATAGAATCCATAGAACATAGAGTAGCTGCCTTTGCGGACGACTTATTGTTCTATGTGGGGAATCCCCGAATAACTCTCCCAAATATAATGAAGATTCTGAAGGAGTACGGTGAACTATCAAATTTAAAAATTAATCCAACGAAAACAGAGATCCTGAATATTAATATATCAAAGAATGAAAAAGAAAAACTACAAAAAGAATTCCCCTTTATATGGAGAGAAAAAGAGATACAATACCTAGG
Organism: Staurois parvus; assembly: GCF_062004578.1. Classification (NCBI taxonomy): domain Eukaryota; kingdom Metazoa; phylum Chordata; class Amphibia; order Anura; family Ranidae; genus Staurois; species Staurois parvus. The sequence goes on from NW_028318422.1 coordinate 315,274, forward strand.
AATAAAACTCACTGCCTCATCTAAGCATTTGTATAGATTAAATTATATCTCTTTGATAAATGAGATCAGGGAAGATTTAAAAAGACTAGAAGGAGGAAATCCATCCTGGATAGGACGTATAAACCTAGTCAAAATGGTAATTATGCCTAAAATACTGTATAGATTTCAAATGGTACCAATCAAAATTCCAGAAGCCTTCTTTAAGATAATGAAAAAAATGTTAAGATTCATATGGAAGAATAAAAAACCTAGAATAGCGTATGAAACATTGAGTAGGACTAAAGAGAAAGGGGGATTGGGTCTACCAGATGTCAAGAGATACTATAAAGCAGTGGTTTTAGCAAGAATATATGACTGGACATTTAACCATAAGGGGAAAAGCTGGGTAACAATTGAAAATGATCTTAGTGGCATTAGATTGAGTCAGATGATATGGGTTCCACCACAGTTCAGGGGAATTAAAGAAAGCACAAGTATCTACACTTTAAATGTCTTTAGGGTATGGGACAATTTACACAAAAACATGAAATGGGAATTTAATTCTATATTAATGCCGCTCACAAATACTGAGTACTTTCCCCCGGGAAAGAATAAGATATCAGGGAGATGGTTTAGAAAGGAGGATACCCAACTGAGAGATGTTTTGGTGGAGGGGGAATTGAGATCACTTAAAGATTTAATAGAGAAGAAGGGAGATATTTTTATTAGAATAGATGAGTGGAAATATCATCAATTGAAATGTTTTATTGGAAATCTACCGAAACCCCTGAGATCAAAACAGGAGTGGAATATGTTTGAAAGGTTGTTAGAGACATGTAGGGATGGGAAGCACGGTATTTCAAAAGTGTATAGAATACTCACAGAATTAGACACAAACACAAAGTTAATTTTTATAACAAAATGGGAAAGGGATATGGGAGTTGGGTTTCATGAAGATAGACAGAGAAAGATGTTTAGATTGATACACGATAATGTTAGTATGAGAGAGGTTGAGGTTAACTATAAGTGTGTGACACGATGGCACATTACACCGAGTGTAGAGCACAAAATGAATGGGGAAAATACAAATATGTGTTGGAGAGGATGTGGAGAGATAGGCACGGTGTTTCACATATGGTGGGAATGTCCGAAAATCCAGGCTTTTTGGAAGACAATAGTTAAATTGATTGAAGAAATAACTGAAATTGACATAGGGTTAGACCCAACGACATGCCTCCTACACAATGTGGAGACATCTGTAAATAAATATAAAGATTCAGGTATATGGTACTTCTTGAATGCGGCAAAAGGGCTGATACCTAAGTTTTGGCGGAAATCTGAGGTACCGAAGGAGGAAGACTGGATTAATAGAGTAAACCAGATAGGTAGAATGGAAAGATCATACCATATGCAGGAAGATAGGATGAGAGTTTATTTTAGGAGATGGGAAAAGTGGGAAAGAGCAGGATTGAAAGAGAAATATAGGAAAATATGAACTAGGATGTTAGCAAATAATTAACAAGCCTCAAGAGATTAGAATGGGCTAGAGTCTGCAGAGGGGGAGGGGGGGGGATGAGGGGCGGGAAGGGGGGGTAGTGGGATGGGAAAGAAAAGAGTTTTTAGTAAGGGAAAGGTAGAAATGTTATAAATGTTTATTTGTATGAGAATTATTTCCCTTTTTGGGTTTTTGTATTAATATGAAAAATTTAATAAATATTTAAATAAAAAAAAAAAAATGAAGGACTTACCTTAAAACAAAGCCTTCCAGCGGCATGCTATCACCGCTGTAGAGGCTTCCATCTTTACCCTGTCTTCCTCCCAGGTTTGCGAGCTCTGGTTGCCTGACTGGCCGAGCTGAGATGACGTCACAGTGCTGAAGAAATGGTACAGGTATGCTGTTCATTCAGAACACATGCACCTGCTCTCAAAAATAGAATGAATTTCTTCTAAATGGTGCATGTTTGGGAGATGTTTATTTTACCTAACAGTAAGCTTTATTATAAGCTTACCTGCAGGTAAAAGTATTAAAAAAACGTTTACTGCCACTTTAATTAGGGCATTGTTCTTCCATTTGTCCAGCTCTAGTTCACCAAGAGGAAAGTTTTTCTTCATTGTCTGGAAGTGGCTCAGGCTGTAAGAGACTATCTCTCTGCAACAGTTCATCTCAGAAAGACTGATCACCTCATTGTCATCCCACATGTACCCTGAAGGGGTGCTCACGCTTCTTGTTCCACCACCTGTAGGTGTCTCAAACAGACCTTTATAACCCTGTCAAGGTGCTGTCACTACTATGTGTAAGTGCTTCTTGGGCTTTTTGGCACCAAGCCACTCTTTCCCTGTTTTGCAGGCTGCTACCTGGTCTTCTGTTAACATGTTTAAGTTCTGCCAGGTGGACATTTTGGCCTCATTTGTTGCCAGCTTTGGATGTAGAGTCCTTTAGGTTGGTTTTTGAGCTGCAGGCAGTCCCAAGTTCTTTGTTGCTTTCTTGGGGCTTTTCACATTTATTAGCTGTGTTTTCTTTTAGCTGTGTAACCCCCTCAGTTGGTCTGCTTTCCGGCATCCTGAAGGTAAAGGCTTCCCTAAGTGGACGAGAAAGAAAATGGGATTTTTTAACTTGCTGTAAAATCCTTTTCTTGGAGTATGTTGAGGGACACCCCTCTGTGTACAAAACTGTGCCATGCTAGTAGTAGGAGGAGGAGGGGTTATTCTGGACTGATTTACTTTTTTTTTCCTTTTGAAAATATCCATTTCTCCTGTAGCCTTTAGTATAATCCAAGTAATAATTAAAGTGATACTTTATGGCTTTTTTTTTTTTTAATCATTCTAAACTATCAAGTATACGTTTAAAAAGTCTCTTGTTTTCAGGCTTCTTTTTTGTATTGTGCATGCTCCCTATCTTCCACTGATGCACCTCTTAGGGCTACTAATATAGAGTGAGTGGTGCTGTTATTTCTGGTCATATGCTCTGGTCTATGTATACTACAATTCCCATAGATCTGAATGTGTCTGCAGGTAAATGGTAGTCCATCACGGGGAACAGCCGACAAGGGGGGCAGATGAGAACAGCAAAGCTTGCATTTCAGAGATGGATCAAAGGAAAAGAGAGATAGAAGATACATTCATGTTATAGACATGTCGCATTTATCTTATATTAAAGAAAAAATTTGAGTTTAGTGTCATTTTTAAACAACAACAAAGGACAATTATCAGCTCAACTTACCAGCCATCCTGCAACAAACTGATTTGTCTTGTGTAACAGTTCACGTTAAAAACAGGGGTTTACTTTGCACACATTTGCAAATACATGCAAAGCTGCAGAGCCAATTCACGGCTCCTCAGTTTTATCTACAGTCTTAAATCTATGGTTTTTGACAGACCCCATAGTAGGAGTGCATATATAATAATGGATAGATTGAGAGCAGGTATGTCTGGAGGGAGCCCACCCCTCCGTAGAGGCACAGGGTTGCACTGGACACCCAGCACATAGTGTCACTTTAAGACTTGCTATGTCCCACAGTGGACAACAAGGAAAGAATTTTGTGGTGAATGCAAAAAAAAAAAATCCTATGTTTAACTTTCTACAGGTAAAGCAAGTCTGTATTCAAATGTTAACATAAAACTATGCAAGCAGATAAAAAAGGTTATTAAAGCTTCTAAAATATTTTTTCTGATAAAATATGTGCTTCCTATCTAGATTTAAATCTGAACTCCTAGCAGAAAAATATATATTTCTTCCTTTGTGGACACAAAATATCTTTGCAAACCATGATATTACCTAGAAGTAACGGCGACATCATCGGTGTGGTGCACATGCTTTTGCATAGAGTAGAGGTCCAGGAGGCATCCAGCAGGTCCACCCACTGTAGGATGCCTGCAGAAAACTACAGGAGGTTGATGCAAGACAAGTCACCTTGTCAAGCACAGAGAACAGCAGTAATCGGTTTTTATTAGACAAAACTAAACAAAAGCAAAGTGGAAGTGTTAATGCTGGATTACTTCACAGATAAGAAAGAAAAACCCAAGCAGATGACTAATATTAAAATATCTGTAAAACCTTTCTAATAACACTTTAAATGTCTGTGTGCCCTTAGCAGAAGGGAAACATGGGGCAACAAAGCGGATCACTTGATCTGGTGATGTCACTTCGGCCTTATCAGGCTGATGATGCTGAACAAAGTGGAGCTGTCACTCAAGCCTCCAATCTGTCCCACAGGCAGGTGTTGAGGTGACCAGGCCACTTGCCTTGCTGCAGCTTAGCCCCACCCCAGACCATGCAGAGGGGAAGGAGGAAAAAAAAGTCACTTGACCCAAAATTAAAGCTTTATTTGGCTACTTATTTTTGAAGTATTTACATTAAAAATTAATTGGTGATGGTGTGCTTCAAGGTGTGGGAAACATCTGGGTTTAGAACCACTTTAAAGTAAGAATACAGATTGCCCTTGTATTTAGACAATATCTTTTAGGCTGGACTGCCTTACAACTTGCTGATCTTCTATGCCAAGGGTCTCCAAAATTTCTAAACAAAGGGCCGGTTTAGTGTTATTCAGATTTAGGGGGGCCAGACTGTGGCCAGTGGGAGTAGAAAATGTCCTGGCATTAGAGGAAGTAAACTGTGTTCTTTAGTATTAGGCGGAGGAATAGTGCCCCATAATTGGTATCAGTGAAGGAATAGTGCCCCATCATTGGTATCAGTGAAGGAATAGTTCCCCATCATTGGTATCAGTGGAGCAAATAGTGCCCCATCATTGGAAGGAATAGTGCCACATCATTGGTATCAGTGAAGGAATATTTCTCCATCATTGGTATCAGTGGAGCAAATAGCACCCCATCATTGGAAGGAATAGAGCCCCATCACTGGTGTCAGTGGGTGGAATAGTGCCCCATCATTGGTATCAGTGAAGAAATAGTGCCCCATCATTGTTGTCAGTGCAGAAATTATTGCCCTGCTATTTGTGTCAGTGGGAGGAGTAGTGCCTTGTATCAGTGGAAGGAATGGAAAAACAAATTTCCATTTTACAGACAAAAATGCAAAAACAAAATAACTACTCGCCTCGCAGGGTGGAACAAGCAATCCAACAACACAACAGACACACTGTTGAAAACCAAAGCAAAGAAAAGGAGGAAGGAAACCCCTGCAGGGGGGAAGGATTGCAGTTATCATAATAGAGTAATTAACAAATGATCTTTATAAAAAATTAGGATACATACACCCTGACCACTTTGACCATATTGGTTCAAAATTCCACATAGAGTTCGTGAGATAGTAGGTATGTTTTTCAACGAGAATATATTTCCTAGGCTCTGTTATCCATTCAGATAGAGAAGGGGGCTAAGAGGAAGTCCACTTGAGTACAATTTGTCTACGGGCTATAAATAATGCTCTCAAAACAGTGAGTCTTAGTTTCTGATCAGTTAAAGATAAATCCACATGGCCAAGTAAATAGATAAGAGGGTTAACCTCAAAAAGCCTGTTAAGAGTCCCTGTCACCTCAGCTCAGTATCTTCTCAATTTGAGACAATGCCATAGAAGATGAACAGGGGACCTAGTTCTGCGTTCACATCTAGCACATCAAGGGTCATTTTTCAGGCCAATGTTACTCTGAAGGTATTGTAGAATATCTACCCTGCTAGAATTAGGAATAGAGCCTATATCTGTCTCCCATCAAGACCTACATAGCAAAGGAAACCTCAAGAGGAATTGATCTAATAATCCATAGTACTGTAGGTGTCCAAAATTGATCCCTTAGTTGATGATGCATTAACTATAGTGTTAATGAGAGGCATGGAGGAAAAATAAACCAATTCCAAGTTAGTCTGAGCTTGAATAGAGTTCCTAAATTGGAGATATTGATAAAAACCACTTAGGTTTAATCTCAAGCTCTGCCACTAATTGTGCAGAAGATTTTAAAGTACCACTGTCATAGATATTCCTGTTTTTTCTCATCACTGGAATCCCTGTAGTTTACAAATTTCAGGAAAAAGGGGATTATCCCAAATGGAGTTAAATTTAGTAAAGGAGAAAATCCTTAATTTGTTTTGTCGCATCCCATGCTTATGCTCTTAATACATTTATTGGGTAACAATTTTTTTTTAGCCTCAAGTGGAGTTTCTGCCGTCAACCCTTTTGTGTTCGGGGTAATGAAAACTTTTATGATCAGACCAAGTTTTGAAATTTTGTTAAACCACTGTTTACTCAACATTGACGTTTTATCCTCTTTGCATAGCAAAATAATTTTTTTGCACTTACTAGGCCATCATTTGGTAAACGTTTTAAAACTACTCTGAATATACTGTATTTTTATAACAAACAGAGAAAAATGCAGTTTAGTTTGTTTAATACATATGATTTTGTATTACTATTTACTAGTATTTTCACTAAAATGTTTTCTCCCATTTATGCGTAGTACAGGTAAATAAAATATTTGTAAGTTTTCATACATATGTCAGCACTGTATTGGTAAACAAGTGTGTATATTTTAGATTTCTAAATATGAGGCATTCTCCAGTTCAGTAGCTGTGTATTCATCGACTGGTGTGAGATGGCTTTAATATACTGAAGGGCCATTGAAAGCAGGTTAAAAATAATAAAGATAGGACTGTGTTGATTTAAAAATAATAAATATGTCTAGGCTAAAAACAGCATGTTCCTCAATACCACCACAGTGCTCTAATGAATATACCCTCACCTTTTCGCTTGGACCCCACTATTAAAAACAGGAGTTCAGATGGTGCTTGATTGCAACCTATTTGCTCTCTAGGTACTTCTCTCAGAGCTGCTGTTAGCTACTTTTCCACTGGAAAAATCTCCATCCCAGGATACTCAAAGGGGTAAAAAAAAAAAGTTCCATAGTATAAAACCCAAAAGTAGTTTGTAAAATTGCACTTACAAAGTTATTTAAAAGCTAGCATCCTATTCATAGAAAGCCATGTTATATATAGGAAATTCAAGATGGTGCCTTGACCCTGCACTGCATGATGACGTTCAACTGCTCCGCCCACCTGACACATTGTGTCCATACTGGACTTTCTCAAAGGCTCTATTTGCTGAGCACGTACAGTAACTATACACTTTAGTGGATTGTTCTGTGGAATGATCACATATTATTTAGGAAACAGTTGGTTACTTTATATATATGAAATATTTTCTTTTAATTCAAGTGAGATTTACAATTTGTGCATGTTTATTTGAATATACTATATGTAATTGCACATGTTTTTGCTAAATGCATTATATTATATGTTAATGCACATGTTTTGCTATATGCACTATATTATATATAAACACACATGTTTTTGCTATGTGCCCTATATGTTTTTGTGTATAATTTGGATATTGGAGGCTTTCACTATTTTTTTTTTACTTTTATGGTTTTTGTCATGAGATTACACATATTGGTGGCAGCTGCTCTTCGATAATAATTTTGAAGATTTGTGATAAAAGGTATTTGGTAGGGAATAGAGCAGAGCCATATATATATATATATATATATATATATTTATTTGAAGATGCCATGTATATATACAATGAAGATACCAATAATTGTATAGGGAGCTCATTAAACGCTATTACAGCTCAATTTTAATTATGTGTTATAGATATTTATGTAGAGTTGTGCTCAAAAGTTTGCATACTTTAACAGAAATCGTTAAATTTTGGCATTGTTATTGAAAATATGACTGACCATGCCAATAACTGTCTTTTATTTATAGGTTAGTGATAGCATGAAGCCATTTATTATCACATAGTTGTCTGTCTCCTTTTCACCCAAATGGCCCTGATGAAAAGTTTACATACCATGAAATGTTTGTCCTTGGTACAGGCACAAAAGGTGACACACACAGGTTAAAATGGCAATTAAATGTTGATTTTCCACATCTGTGGCTTTTGAAATTGCAGTCAATGAGTTTGTTAGCTCCTAAAAGGATGTATTGAACAGGTTAGATAATGAGTCATGGGAGCAAAAAAGAACTGTCAAAAGACCTGCCGAACAAGGTAATGTAACTTTATAAAGACGGAAAAGGATATAAAAAGATATCCAAAGCCTTTAATATGCCAGTCAGTACTGTTCAATCAATAGGAAGTGGAAAATTTGGGGATCTCTTGCTGCCAAGATCAGGTAGACCAAGAAAGACTGCAGCCACAGCTGCCAAAAGAGTTGTTCGGGATACAAAGAAAAACCTACAGGTAACCTCAGGAGAAATACAGGCTGCTTTAGAAAAGACGATGTGGTTGTTTCAAGGAGGACAATAAGATGATACTTGAACAAAAATGAGCTGCATGGTTGAGTTGCCAGAAATAAGCCTTAACTGTGCCACCAAAAAGCCCGGTAAAAATATGCCCAACAACACCTTGATATGCCTCACAGCTTCTGGCACACTGTAATCTGGAGTGATGAGAGCAAAATAGAGCTTTATGGACAGAACCATAAGCGCTAGGTTTGGAGAGGGCTCAACAAGGCCTATAGCAACAAGAATACCATCCCCACTGTGAAGCATGGTGGAAGCTCACTGATGTTTTGGGGGTGTGTGAGCTATAAAGGCACAGGGAGTCTTGTAAAAATTGCTGAATGCGGCATGTTATCAAAAAATACTGGCAGACAATTTGCATTTTTCTGCACGAAAACTGCTCTTGGGACACTCTTGGACTTTCCAGCATGACAATGACCCTAAGCACAAGGCCAAGTTGACCCTCCATAGGTTACAGTAGAAAAAGGTGAAGGTTCTGGAGTGACCATCACAGTCTCCTGACCCTAATATCATGAAGCCACTCTGGGGTTCTCAATCGTGCAGTTCATGCAAGACGACCAAAGATTTTGCATGACCTATGACTATACCACCTGCAAGAATTCAGGGCCTCATAGACAACTATTACAAAAAACTGCACACTCCCATTGATGCTAAAGATCAATACACAGTATTAAAAACTAAGGGGATGCAGACTTTTGAACAGGGGTCATTTAATTTGTTTACTTGTTGCCATATTTTGTTTTATGATTGTGCCATTCTGTTATGACCTACAGTTGACTGTGGCCTGCCTGCGTGTGTGGTGTTGGTGGGGTTAGACTTTCTTATTTTTTTTATTTTTACTTTTTCCCATTTGCTACTATCACAGTGGACCTGATAAACCCACATTGTGATGGTAGGGTCCAGTTTACATGTGTCTGACAAGGGGCACGAGGAGCAGGTATTCACACACCTGGATGTGTAAAATATCTCCAGTGTCCAGGAAACAGTAAAGTGTCTGCATAAGCTGATGAAAAGAACTGTATACATGAACTCCTTTTACCGGTTACCCTGTGGTGACAGGGTCACTTTAACTATGTGGGAAGGGGGCTTTAATTAAAGAAAAAATTGCCAGGATAAAAATTGAGTTAACTTTTATGTTGTGCATTTAAAGGTGCAGGATACAGAGCTCTCAACATTGGTCCTTCGTGACTTACAGTGATACCTGTTATACATATGGATGTTCAAGCCAGTGATACATCAAGTAATTAAAGGGGGATAAAATGAAAGCTACTTAGCGTGCACCAATAAATACAAATTAGCCATCGCAATGCTCATATTTTTATCCTGGGAAAGGAAACTGTACCTGAGTTGTCCTCTCGTAAGGGCTCTAGGTTGAAAGCTCTGGTGTGAAAGGTGAACATGAACTGTGCGTGATGACATTTATTGTGATCAAGAGATGAATGTATTAAGCTATTACTGAATTTTATTGTTCATATGCAGAATCCTATGATATGGGTAATATATCATAGTTTTTCATCTAGAGTACGAGCTGATCAACGTAGTACTGAGTCTCGCCAGATGGTGGAGCTGGCAGTCAAGGAACACAAAGCAGAAATTTTAGCACTTCAGCAAGCATTGAAAGATCAGAAACTCAAGACAGAAAGTTTGTCTGATAAGGTCAGTCAGTTTGGTGTATGCATTTAATGGGGAATATAAGCTCTTTGGGCTAGCACACTTGTTTTGTTTTTTAATTTTTTTTTTTTTTTATTCATTTCATTTTTGACTTGCGCAGTTGAATGATTTGGAGAAGAAGCATACAATGCTGGAAATGAATGCACGAAGCTTACAACAGAAATTGGAGACTGAGCGTGAACTTAAGCAGAGGCTTCTGGAAGAGGTATATTACGTCTCTTCTGTAAGGAGAAACAATTAGTAAACAATAAAGGAGACTGTACTTACAATGCCTTTCACTGGAGTGGGAGGCACTAAGAGCATTATCTCTTCTGTCACCAAAACAAACTTAAAGTGCATGAAAACTGAATCTTTTTTACATTAGTTTTTATATCCATCTTAAGGTCAGTTCAGTTGATGTCAGTATATATCCATTTTGTTCAGTTGTTGAAGAAAATAACCATAGGTGGATAAAAGGTTCAACAAAAAATGTTTCTTGCCTAAACTGATGTAAACGGATGACATCCATTTATGTCTGCAAAAAAGGAGCAAATATTTTCCGTAGACATCTTATTATTCTGCAGACCTAAATGGTCTCAGGTGTAAGAGAATGTAAATGAAGTTACGACTGTTTACACCCACCCACCCATAGACATACATTGTGGTTCAGTCTGAATTTGTCTGAAAAACTGACAAATGGATTCAGACTGAACATTTGTGTAAATAGGCCCTTAGTTTTTTTTTTTTTAACATTGGTGAAGTCTTTAGATGGTGCAATCCTGCTTTGAACTGGAAAAACAAGAAAATATACATGCCTCCTAACAGTCCTTGATTATCACCCTACTCCCGCTGTCCTGTGTACAGGGGCCATGTCCAGCAAAGCCTTTGCCCCTGGTTTTCATATGAATGAGTGGACAACAGTATTTGTACATAAACAAGTTTCACAGGATCATTCATATGTAAAGCTGAGGGAGCTCCTCCTCAGCTGCAACCACATCGCACAGCTGACTTCCTGCTTTCACTGCATCTCTCCATTGCATCTGGTGAGTCTAAGGGGAGCATTTTCTGTACTAGTAGCAAAGAAAGGGGGTCTGTACTGGAGAGGGGAGATGTTTACAGTAGAGGCATGTATGTACTGGTTGGGAAGGGGGGTTCTACTGCAGAAAGGGTAGTCTGAACTGGTGGGGAGGGAGTGTGTCTTTACCGGTGAGTGGGGAGTCTGTACTAGTGGAGATGTGGGGGAGCTCACTGGTAGGGAGTTAGGAGGATCTGCACTGGGTGGAAGGGAGGTCTGAACTGGAGGGGAGTGAGGATTTCTGTACTGGATGGGGGTCTATTCTATTTGGGAGAGAGGGTATATGTTCTGGTGGGGCTCAGATAGTAGTCTGTACTGTAGGGTTGGCTGTACAGTGGGAAACTGGGGCTGTGGGGGAGATCTGTATTGGTAAGGTTTTTGTTTGTAAACTGTAAACTGACTTGTGTGTTATGTACTTCTCAACCCTGTCATCTGTGCATTATGCCCCACTGACCCTGAACTTTGTGCATCACGCACCCCTGACTCCTTCAGTGTGTGTGTGTGTGTGTGTGTGTGTGTGTACACTGCTGACTCCCTGTGATACGCAATGCTGACCCCTGCACTCCCTGCGATACGCAATGCTGACCCCTGCACTCCCTCCGATACGCAATGCTGACCCCTGCACTCCCTGCGATACGCAATTCTGACCCCTGCACTCCCTGCGATACGCAATTCTGACCCCTGCACTCCCTGCGATACGCAATGCTGACCTCTGTACTCCCTGCGATACGCAATGCTGACCCCTGCACTCCCTGCGATACGCAATGCTGACCCCTGCACTCCCTGCGATACGCAATGCTGACCCCTGCACTCCCTGCGATACGCAATGCTGACCCCTGCACTCCCTGCGATACGCAATGCTGACCCCTGCACTCCCTGCGATACGCAATGCTGACCCCTGCACTCCCTGCGATACACAATGCTGACCCCTGCACTCCCTGCGATACACAATGCTGACCCCTGCACTCCCCATGATACGTCATGCTGACCCCTGCACTCCCTGAAATACGTCATGCTGACCCCTGAACTTTCTACGATGCGCTCTCCTGACCTCTGCACTTTCTACGATGCTCTCTCCTGACCTCTGCACTTTCTGCGATGCTCTCTCCTGACCTCTACACTTTCTGCGATGCGCTCTCCTGACTTCTGCATTTTCTTGGATGCGCTCTCCTGACCTCTGCACTTTCTGCGATGCGCTCTCCTGACCTCTGCACTTTCTGCAATGTGCTTTCCTGACCTCTGCACTTTCTGCGATGCGCTCTCCTGACCTCTGCACTTTCTGTGATGCGCTCTCCTGACCGCTGCATTTTCTGCGATGCGCTCTCCTGACCGCTGCATTTTCTGCGATGCGCTCTCCTGACCGCTGCATTTTCTGCGATGCGCTCTCCTGACCGCTGCATTTTCTGCGATGCGCTCTCCTGACCGCTGCATTTTCTGCGATACCCACTCCTGACCCCTTGTACTCTGTGCAATATGCACTCAAGACCTTTGCACCCTGTGCATTAAGCACTCCTTGATCTTGTATGATATTATTGCAATTGTCCTAATCACTACACTTTGTACACTGGGCTTTATATGACATACTCCTGACCACTGTACTCGAAGTACATTATATGCTCCTGACGTTTTTTAAAGTGGTTGTAAACTCTCATATATACCCAGTGAAGTGACTGGCCTCAGGTGATACACAGAAATGAAAAAAATCCTCCTACATAAGTCGTACCTGTATATCTACAGTTGTCTTTCTCCTACATCCATTCAAAGTGCATAATTTACACAGGATCTCTCAGCTCTGAAAACCAGTGTCACAAAGCTGACATTACATTGGTAAGGAGAGCTCTGAGAGCTGACTGGAGGTAAGAGACACACCCTCTTCACACAGCTCACAGGAACAGAGCTGAGGCTGCCAATCTGCTGAAGGTCCCTCCCCTGCCACCATTTTTCTCTTGGTGTCAGGAAAAAGAGTCAGGTGTTTCATGCAGATAACAGAGGAATGAGGCAGTGAACAGAAATGACACTTAGAGCTAATTCACACGTGTGGTGTAGATTGAAGCTCAGGTTTCACATAATTGATACAGTAGTTGTTCACTGGTTCATGGCAGGTTTACATCAGGTTCAGGACAGGATTAGCTCTCAGGATTATCCTCTTCACACATATGCAGTTTAGAAACAGTTCCCATAGAAGTCAATAGCCTGTAATACGCACCTGGACTGCACTGCTGAGAAATCGGACAGGACTCTTTCAATCCACACTGAATTCGCACTGCCAGTGCTCCAGACGTGTGAGCAGGCACCATAGGAAGCAATGGTATTTCACATGTCATGCAGATTAAATGTGGTTCAAACCGCATCCAATCCGCATATATGTGAACCGGCACTTGGTGTTCTGGATTGAGGCAACAACACACTATATTGAGATGTGCTTTGTTCATATTTGGTGTCTGAGGTTTACAATCGCTTTAAGTCAGGCTGTGTGCAGAAAAGCATAAGTAATTGAACAGTTTAATTTTTTTTAAAAATGAGTGCGCTGAAGTTTGTTTGTGTCTGTTAGACTCTCGCATGTGGCCCAGACATTAATGCATATTTTGTGGGTAAAAGGAATGTGGTATATGTGTGCTGTATATCTATACAGTGAGTAGGCTCAACAGGTGTTGCAGTACTCAGCAGAAAGGTTGGTGTTAAGTGATATTTTTAAAATATTTTGACAACCCTGTTTGCGGTGTAATTAGTATTTCACTGTATTCTTTGGAAGAGCTTTTAGGTTGTTACTGTATGAATTGACTCTGCTAGAAGTTGTAGCTAGCTAAGCAAATACATAAACAATTTTATTAAATACACTTCTTGCATGTGCTTCTGTCCTTATGATGATAAATCTTCCAGTGCCAGGTACGATTGTTATCAAAGCTGCTGCAGGTATGTCTTTAAGCCACACCCATAAGACCCAAAGCCAACTTTTTGGTGACCAAACCAGTTTTTCACACCAAAATATTGTCCTTTCTTTTGTCAGTTTCAAAAGTTGGGAGGTATGAACAAATGCCTTTTTTGGTTGGCATTATTGTTTGGTAATGTACTGGTAGGTGTACCGGTGTAACATGGAAGCTAAGTCACTAGCACTAGTGCACATGCAGCCCTAGTGTCTGTTTTTTTTTACTTACACCATGGGTACCATCTCCATAATGTGTGTATGTGCTTTTTGTGTTACATTATATTGTTTGGAGGCAGAGATAAAATTAAATGGTTCTGTAGAATAAATACAGAAGTAATTTTCCATCTAATAAATGTCCTGTTTTGTGGAGAGCAGCAAACCAAGTTACAACAGCAAATGGATCTTCAGAAGAATCACATCTTCCGTTTGACTCAAGGACTTCAGGAAGCCCTGGATCGTGCAGACTTGCTGAAAACAGAGAGGAGTGACTTAGAATATCAACTTGAAAATATGCAGGTAAGATTTCTGATCTACACTAAAATAGGCCATCTCTGCAAAACTAGGTTTCTTTGTCGAAGGTACATTCACTTCTTACATTGGTTCAGGGGTGGCAAAACAACAGAAAAAGTCACAAATTCATAAATAAATAATTCATACTTGCAATAAGCACTGGCCTGGTGCCTAATTTTCATTATATTAGGTTTTACAGTTTTTTTGTTTTCTTTTAAAGCATGGTATCAAGTTTACAATAAATTGGAATGGAACATACGTCCTGAATCTGCCGCCATTAGGAAACATACATCACAATTGTCTAATGATGTCAGAAAGTGACAAACGTTAAGCTGGGTATACCTCTTGTGTGTTCAACAGAAGTTGGTCTAGCGACTGGCTTCTGTCAAATAGTCATGCTGGAAAACCAGAATTCGATCAATACTTGCAGCCAATGGCTGCATCAGTGATCTGTGTATTCTGACATGGGGGCAGTCCCAGTTGTCAGAGTACAAGGACGCAACAAGAGAGATTCCTGCATCAACATCCGATGGTGATGCAGGGATCTGATTTTTTTTCTTTCAACTTTAAAAAAAAAAACAAAAAAAAAAACAGTGTATACCCAACTTAAAGTTTAACTAAAGGCATTTATTTTTTTCGTTTTGGGTAGAGTGGAGATGGATTAGAACACTGGTTAGGTTTTTATTGCTGTGCTGCTTTTAGGGAAATTCACCCTATTATTTGTTCTGTTTACCTTTTATAAGTGAAAATAAAATCTAAAATTTTGGGTTGTCCCCACAACAGTAAAAGAGGGGAAATCTTTCAATGGGGACACAAATTCTGGTGACCTGGGAGGCCACACAGAATTCCTTTAATTTGCAGGGATTTCCTCTCACTTCCTGTTTTGGCTGTGAGACAGAAAATGAAGGGAAATCTCCCCAAAGGGACACAGATAGTAAAAAATAAAAAACTGACAGCGGTTTTACCCTCTTACTCTATCCAAAATGGAAAATAATTATTGCCTATAGTCTACTTTAAGGATATTGGGTGTATGGACAATGAAAAGCATGTCTTTACAGAGGCTCTTAGGTGGAAGGGAGGGGGCAGGGAGGGGAGTTCAATGACATGATGAATGTAGCTCTATAGTACTTCAAATGTTTGTTTGCTTTTAACGTTCGCTTTTGGAGTGAATGGACTTTCTCAAATGAAAACCACATACACACTTAGAAATTATTTGTTTGGATGAAAATGTTCCATCCTTCTTGGAATTTTTCTTGTCATTGCGGTCAAATACGAGTGTTGATTTGACACCAAAAACAATTAGAAAATTGAACAAATTTTAATAACACAGAAAAATTTGCACAAAATTTTACTAGTGTATGGCCAGCTTTACTCTGGCAGCCTCTTTGAATTTTCTCCTTGTCATAGCCATTGTGCTAATGAACTGTACCTGGAGGAATAGGAACAAAATAACATCTGATCATGCCAAGTCTTTTGGAAAAATTTTGGAAAATCTTTGTGCGTTTCTGATGCTTGCCTTTGCTTGAGTCAGCAGTTTTGCGACTACTGCAGACAACAGTCCAACACTGTTGTTGGTTGGTCTGCTCTTGTTTTGTCATTTTGGGTTGGTCAGCTTAAGCATGCCCCAGGTAGGCTTGCTCACAGCCTTGTTGCAGCCAGCTGTAAATCTTTTTTTTTTTTTTTTCTTTATCGTACATCACAGGTAGGGTAATTCTTAGACTAACTGGTTATGTTCCACCTCCAGGCCATAATGAAAAAACACAAAGCTGTGATGAAGGCCTGCAAAATCCTACCACTCAGAGCATGCCTTCAGTACCTTTTGGAGATCATTTTTTATGTTTTCCCTTTTGCTGGATCTGTTCATTAGCTTCTTGTAAGTTTCTCGTTTAGTGTCTGGCTTTTGATTCTTAAATTATAACTAAAGGTAAATCTTTTTTTTTTTTTAAGTTTTGAATAAAGTGTAGAGGGATTAAAACACCTGTCAGGTTTTTATTGCTGTCTGTGCCCTGGGAAGGTAGATTCACCCTCTCTATTTCTCCGGTTTACCATTACCAACAAAAGTAAAAGTAAATTCCAAATTTTGAGTTGTCCCCAAACGGGAATAGTGGGGATATTTTCCAATGGGGATACTAGGCCTGGTTACAAGAGATTCCCTCACTTTAGAGGGATTTTCTCTCATTTCCTATTTTGGCTAGGGGTAGGCAGTAAATTAAGGTAAATCTGCCCAATGGGACACAGATGGCAAAAAAATAACACTTTCAGGGGTTATAGCACCCCCTTATTCTTTCCAAAATGAAAAAAAAGTTTTGTCTTTAAATTTACTTCAAGGGCTGTCTCTGGCAGCAATTATTCAGATTGGTCACCGATCGAACTTTATGACCATGAGTGACTGTACCCCAAACCTGTAGGTGAAGAGCAGGGACATGCCTGTAAATTGTTGACTGACACTGGGCCCTGCAGATAGCATGCAACTTGGCAGGCAGTCTGCATTTCAAGAGTAGCTGGTAGGGTGCTCTAGAGGTCCAGGCAGTGGTCCCATGCAATGGATGCCAGACCCTGATGACCAGGTATGATTCTTACCGAAGCTGCTGCAGGTATATTTATTTATTTTTTTTAAAAACCCATATGGTCACACTTTTTACTGCCTGCACCAATTTTTGGCATCACATTGTGCCTCATTTAAAAATTGTCCTTTTTTTTGTCAAGTTCAAATATTGGGAGGTATAAATATACTCTATGCCTTTTTTGGTGAAATTATGGTTTGGTAGTGTCATGCTAGGTATACTGGTGTAGCATGGAATCTAAATCACTAGAAGCGCTGCACATTCAGAACTAGTGTCCCCTTTTTTTGATTCGCACCATGGGTACAGAGCTCCACAGTGTGTATGTTCTTTTTCTGTTACATTATATTATAAATTTGTTTTGGCAGCAGAGAAAAATTCAAACTGGAGGTGAAGAGTTGGGATAGCCTATACGTTGCTGATTGACACTGGACCCTGTAGATGGCATTCAAACTTGCAGGCGGTTTTCATTTCAAGAGTAGCTGGTAGGGTGCTCTACAGGTCCAGGCAGTTGTCCCCAGATCCTAATGAGCACTATGTGGATATGTCTGAGGTGAAGATCGAGCAGGGTACTGTGCTCTAGCTCTGAATCTGAAGACACCAGACCAGTAAGTGTCCTTGGTTACTGGTCCTAGTGTGCTGTTCTTCTCCCTGTCCCCCAGTGCGCCTGCACATGCCCACCCATCAAGCTGTTCTGCAAATGTACAAGCCATCTTGGATGCCTTTCCATGTGTACACCAATCAGCACAAACACCTACAGGCTCCCTCTGCCTGCAAACAGGCAGTATAACAGCACAGGTATTCTGTGCTACTGGGCTCCAAAAGCCTCCAGGTGTTGGACACACAGTGCTTCTCTCTCCACAGTTCAAGGTCATAAGTAACATTGTAAGGAAGAGTCACATTGCAAGCAATGGTAGATGACCTTAAACACAAGAGGGTGTTGAAGGTCTACCAGCAGTTTAAGTTGCTATTGTTTGGAGAAGGAGTTATATAGGTTCCTTCTCTGAGCCTTGGCACTGGTTCTCTTCCTGGTGCTCAGGCCCTAATCCCTGAATACTTCAGGATTTTCTCCTTAAAGGTCACAATTCTCCACTTGAGCCCTGATGAAGTCACATGACTCGTGATGTAACGCGTAGGACGGAAGCGTGGTGACGTTATTACGGTACGGATGGCAGCCGTCATCATGGTACTCCCAACCTGTGCTGTTTTAAAAAACAGTGATTGCTTTCTGGGTCTGCAGACCCGTGTACATATTGTGAGTAGTTTTATGGTTTACTTATACATTAATAAAAGCTTGATATACTACACTATGGGAGCTCTCTTTTGATCCCCTTTTTATGAGGAATTTTGGAGGTGGAGGAGAGGTAAAGGTATACACAACCTAAAAGGATATCGTTAGCACTGATTGCTGTGAATGCCATTGAGAGGAGTTTTCATGTGTTTCATCACTGAGATCCATCTGGTTGAGGATTATCTACTTGCATTTACGCTTTGTGACTCCTTGAGGGTCGCAGTTTGAAGGTTATCGTGCATGCTAGGCGGTGAAGGATTCCCCCTTTGGTCACTGAATTTTACACGTTCTTTTGTGCGGAAGATTCACACACTATTTGTTCTTTGGGACTGCATTTATTTGCTTCTTTTTTTTTTGTGGACTTTTTGGGACTTAATTTGTGTCCATTTTTTTGCCATTCATCTTTTTTATATTTCAATGGTTTTTATTAATTTTAAACAGTCTAAAACAGAGGCAACAAAACACACCCACGCAGGGGCTATCAACTGCACCAATACAAAAAAGCAAAATGGAGAAAACAGTGCTCTAACGCCAACAAGGCAAAAAGTGCGCACACCAGGGGCTATCAATGGCACATAAGTTACAATAACATTAATGTAACTCTGACTATAACAACTAAAGGCAGCTGTCCACTGTCACACCAAAAACAAACAGAGATAGAGAGAAAGGAACAAAAAACAAAACAAAGAGCAGGGGTCCAAGAGCGCCAATACCGAACGCCATTACATTCCCAGACTAGCCGGAGGGAGCGTGGGAAAGGCATATTGCAACCACGGCTCCCATATTTTCAGAAATTTACGTTGGGAGTCGTTGCATATATTCAACATTTGTTCGTTGAGCATCATAGTGGTCATACGATCCCGCACCCCCTGAAGAAGGACAAACAGACTCTTCCAGGCCTGAGCAATTGTTCTAGTGGCCGATAAAAACAAATAGGAAGCCAACTTCTGCGGATGAGCCAAGAGGCCCTGTATGGGGTAATGAAGCAAGGCATACCGAGCATCCCGGCGTATGGAGAGATGTAACAAAGTGAAAAGGAGGCCAAACACACAAGACCAAAAACGCAACAGTCTCGTGCATGACCACCAGAACTATGGGGAGTCTATGAGCAAAGAGCGTATTTCTGGAGACTCTGGGGTGCTTATTGGCCCAGATAAAGCGCATAATCCTCGCCTGAATCGCCATTCATCTTTTTATACACCTATTTTGTATTCACCTATTGGTCCAGTTTATTTGTGGTGTCACAATCTATGTCACTTTAAATGGCTACTTGATTTTATTTATATTTACCACTTTATTTGATGGTCCCTAGTCACCATTTTTGCCACGTTTCTAGTCTTTTTTTTTTTGTCACTTCCCTTTGATTCTAATAGTGGTTTTTGTATGCATTCACTGACACTTGGTTTCTTGTTGTGATCATGCCACTTTTATTTGTTATACCTCTGTGGATTCACTCCTTTAGCTATTATTGTGCACTTTTTTTTCACAGGTTGTATGTGAATTACTTTATTTATCTCGATTTGTGATTATTCACTTATTTATCAGCATTTATGTGTTATTGTTTAATTAGGCACGCCAAGCAGCGCAGCAACATTTTTTCTCCCTGAATCCTCCACTTTAATTGTTTCTAGGGAGGATTTTTATGCTGTTATATCTACTATTATAGAGCAGTTGTCTGATATCCTGGCAGATACATGCGTGACAGACGCCCCCAATCACCCTCTCCACCAGATTTTTCATGGGATTTTTTCTCCTTCTGCCTCACAGACTTCAGAGGAAAATGGGAAAGAACAATCTGGAGAGCTGACATCATCATATTCAGCTTAATCCCCACAGGATGAGGCATAGTCCCCAGGCATCTCTCCAACCCCTAAAACAGCTGTTGGGATCTTCACAGTTGTGGTGCGCAGCAGCCTGAAGTTGCAGCAACCAAAGTCAACCTTTTCTGAGGTTGCTGGGTTGAGATCCTAGAAAGCTCCAAGTCCCCTAAACCTTTCCTCTTCATCCTTATATGCAGGAGGTCTTGTACAAAGACTAGGCACATCCACAGAAAATCTATATTCCTCCAAAAAGGTTTGTGTGGCATTACCCCATGGAGGAGGACCTCCGTATGAATTGGTTGGTCTCTACAGTGGATCCTGTTATAACCAACCCAAACAAGTCCTTTTGAAGGCATCCTTTTCCCTGGTGGGAGCAACCATGCAGCCTTCTATTGCTACAAAGTACGTTTGCTATTATTTTTTGCTCTGGGCTAAGCATATGGCTAAAGTTCTGGGGGACACTTAGGGCAGGTTCCTCTGCTCATCCGTACCTGGAGCTCCTTTGAGAGGTCCTATGCTTTTGTGTAGTCGGGCTGGGAGATGCTCTTTTTAAGCATTACCGGTTAGGCCATGTGTCTGATCAGATGAGACATACTCTGTGGCACAACAATAGGGCTCCAAGTCTTCCTCAGCAGGGACTAAGCAGAGTTGCTTTCATCCTTTACAGTCCTCAAGCTCAAAGCAAAGTCTAGAACCCAGTTCCATAATAGGCAACAGTCTCCCAAGTCCTCCAAGACTGGAAACAAGTACCGTACCCAGTGAATGCATGCCCCTCCTTCATCAAGTAGAGGGAAAGTTTGTAAGCCTTTGTGTCTGTTTGGTGCCAGGAAGTTCCAGATTAGTTTGTTCAAAACATTATGTCCAGAGGTTGCCAGCTAGAGTTTGTAACCATGCCTATTCTGCATTTCATGGTCTCCAATGTGTTTTTTTCTGTTTTCCCCACAGAAAGTGAGATTTTCTTATTGTCCTAGAGCAGCTTTGCTCTCAAGGCAATATTACCTTGTAAAGAAAAAATTCCAGGGCTTTCACCCCAGCCTCTTTTGTGTTCACATGTTGAATGGGGGCATGTACTCCATTTGAATTCTGAAGGTCCTTAACATCTTTGCCGCACAGAAGCTTCTGGAATATGTTCGGTCCATGATTGCTACCCCTCATCCAGGGGATTTTTTGGCATTGGTGGACATCAGGGATGTGTATGTACATAGTTAGTCTGGCTGAAAAAAGACAAAAAGTCCATCCAGTTCAACCATAAAAAAAAAAAAAAAGTTATCCTACACCCACAGTTGATCCAGAGGAAGGCAAAAAAACCCCCCAGCAAAGTATGATCCAATTTGCTAATTTATAATAAAGTACTTGTGAGCCACTATAGTTCTGTATAATAATTATATAACTAATTGTGTTACTGAGGTTTGCTGGCGCTGATACACACACTCTTATAATGTGCAATATACAAATAATTATATTCCAATAGTGCCGCGCTCCTCTTATTTGAACTTAAATTGGTATATATCAAAAAAAATTCCTTACTAGATTGTGCTGTGATTAAACTAAGAAATAAATAGAATAAAATATAATATAATAAGAATCAGTTCATATAGTGATATTTCCAAAGTCCATTACATGAAGATGCTTCTCTTGAGTGAAAGTGCTTCTCTTAAAATAAAGTGCTTTTCTTGAAATAAAGTGCTCTTCAAATAAAGATATTATTATGCGCTCACCTCAAAGGAAGCCTAACTGTCAGTTAGGCAACCATAGTTTTTAAAGACAGGGTGATCATTCTCCTCTAAATGATATGCTGAATTAACAGATGTACTTCTCCTTTTTGTCCACCGGGGTTAACTTGGTGTTGGACTTCCCTTACACGGACTTGATTACAAGGATATCTCTCTCTTGATGGTGTTGGATAAGGATAAATCTTTCTTGTTCTTCATTTTCCCTAATATTCAATGTCATTAAACATATAAAGCCTTAAACAGTCTCCTTTCTGTGTGTTGAACACACAGACTATACTCGCCGCTGTGTTCTCGAGTGTGTGGTGACGTCAGAGCCACTCCCGTACGTGTTGCGCCACCGAGTTACATGGCTTCGTCAGGGAGATGTGATTGATCAACACTTCACTCCTCACTATTTACAGACCACGTGCACTACAGTATAATAGCGCCACTGTGCCCTATAAATAGTGAGGAGTGAAGTGTTGACCAACCAAATGCATATGATTCATGCATATTCTTAGCCCCCAAGTGCATAACCTTACATTTATCAACATTAAGCCTGGGTTTACACATATGCAGTGGGGTATATCGCATGTTATTTGCACAGGAACCGCACCGCATTCCTGTGCAAATCACATGTGATTTGTGTGCAGTGCGATTGGAGCCATTTTGTATGGCTCAGATCGCACTGCACCTGCACTAAAAAGGTGCAGAACCCTTTTTTTGGTCTGCACTAGAATTGGATTGCATGGGTATTCACACCTATGCGATCTCATTCTGCACATCGCACCGAGTTTTGCGGACCGATTTCGGGGTGTTGTTAACATACATACCCGCAGCGGTTCGCATGAACGGGGTGCGATTCTTATGCGGTGCGGAATTCGCACAGGAAACGCTATGTTCTGCAATGCATCAGTGTGAACCCAGCCTAAACCTAATTTTCCACATAGTTGCCCAATTAAACAGTGCATTGAGGTCGCCTTGTAAGTTGGAGACATCCTGTAAGGACGTTATTCCACTGCACAGCTTGGTGTCATCTGCAAAGACTGATATTATAGTTATAATCCCAGACCCTATATCGTTTATAAATATTTTAAAAAGTAAGGGTCCCAACACTGAACCTTGGGGTACACCACTAGCAACCCGCCTAGACCATTCAGAGTATAACATAAGCCGTGTGTGGGGAACTGTGTCAAACTCTTTTGCAAAATCCAAGTATACCACGTCCACCTCCACCCCTCTGTCCAAGGTTTTGCTCATCTCCTCATAAAAAGAAATCAGATTTGTTTGACAACTTCTATCTTTCATGAATCCATGCTGTCTGTTGCTTAAAATATTTTTTTCTAGCAAGAACTCATCCCAACTATAGATGTTGAACTAACAGGTCTATAATTACTTGGTAAAGATTTTGACCCCTTTTTTGCAGTCAAATTTAAAACCCCCACAATATCTGTGTTATGCGTTCCTATTCACACAGCATTTCAAAATTTAAAAATATATATTTTTTTACCTTTTAAATATTTCTCAGGAGAAGGTATCATGGCTGACTGACATAGCTGATTTTTTTTAAAACATTCTTTATTTTGTTGAGAGTTCCACTAGAGCAAGAAAAAGCAGTGATCAATCATATATTGTGCATTTTAGAATATAGGGCAGTTTGTCAAGTTGCATAGTACAAGTGTACATCGCAAAATGACATGTGGCATGATATGAAAACCACTACAAGCGGTCCCCCGCCAGCTCGAAGACTGAGAACTGAGCAATCAAAGACTGTTGATTGCTCAGTTCTCAGCGCTCCGTGAGCAAAGAGCTGGTGACTGTCAGTCACCATTCTTTTGCTCTGCCCACCTCCCCCCCCCCCCCCCCCCAGTGCTCACTGGAGTGCTGGGCTGTGGATGGAAAGAGAAGGGATCGGCTGGCTCGGGCTTTCAGTGGATCCTTGAGAGGCTGAGCCAGGTGCCGTTCCAGATACCTGGGTGAATCCTGACTTTAAAGCCGGGATCTTTACCCATCCTGGACCAGCTGAGTGATGTCAGCTGACAGTGGACTTTAGCCCGCTGTTGGCTGAAAATGGGTCACAGGAGTGCAGAATGAAGTTCAGCTTTTTTTCAATGCATATGATGTATCAAACCTACAGTGGATATAAAATGTCTACACACCCGTTAAAATGTCAGGTTTCTGTGATGTAAAAAAATTAGACAAAGATGAATAATTTTGTAACTTTTTCCACCTTTAATGTAACCTATAAACTGTTCAACTCAGTTGAACAACAAACTGAAATAATTTAGGTAGAGGAGAGTAAAAATAAAAAAATAAAATAATATAGTTGCATTAGTGTGCACACCCTTAAACTAATACTTTGTTGAAGCACCTTTTGATTTTATTACAGCACTCAGTCTTTTTGGGTATGAGTCTATCAGCATGGAACATCTTGACTTGACATTCCTTTGTTGATTTGGATATATGGTTTGGGTCGTTGTCATGCTAAAAGATGAAGTTCCTCTTCATGTTCAGCTTTCTAGCAGAAGCCTGAAGTTTTTGTGCCAATATTGACTGGTATTTGGAACTGTTCATAATTCTCTCTACCTTTAACGTAGGCCCCAGTTCCAGCTGAAGAAAAACAGCCCCAAAGCATGATGCTGCCACCACCATGCTTCACTGTGGGTATGGTTTTCTTTTGGTGATGTGCAGTGTTGTTTTTGCGCCAAACATATCTTTTGGAATTATAGCCAAAAAGTTCAACCTTGCTTTCATCAGACCATAACACATTTTCCCACATACTTTTGGGAGACTTCAAATGTGTTTTTGCAAAATATAGCCTAGTTTGGATGTTTTTCTTTGTAAGAAAAGGCTTCCGTCTTGCCACTTTACCCCATAGCCCAGACATATGAAGAATCTGGAAGATTGTTGTCACATGTACCACACAGCCAGTATTCGCCAGATATTCCTACAGCTCATTTAATGTTGCTGTAGGCCTCTTGGCAGCCTTCCAAGACCAGTTTTTTTCTTGTCTTTTCATCAATTTTGGAGGGACGTCCAGTTCTTGATAATGTCACTTGTTGCGTCATATTTTCTCCACTTGAAGATGACTGTCTTCACTGTGTTCCATGGTATATCTAATTCCTTGGAAACACTTTTGTACCCTTCTCCTGACTGATACCTTTTACCAATGAGATCCCTCTGATGCTTTGGAACTCTGTGCGGACCTTGGCTTTTGCTGTAGGGTGCGACTAAGAAAATGTCAGGAAAGACCTACTAGAACAGCTGAACTTTTATTTGGGGTTAATCAGAGGCACTTTAAATGTTGGCAGGTGTGTACTGACTCCTATTTAACAGGATTTTGAATGTGACTAATTCTGAACACGGCTACATCCCCAGTTATAAGACGGAGTGCAACCACATTATTTTAGTTTTTTTATGTTTATCCCCCAACAGATTTCAGTTTGTTTTTCAGTTGAGTTGTACAGTTTATAGGTCACATTAAAGGTGGACAAAGTTCTGAAATTATTTATCTTTGTCTCATTGTTTTACATCACAGAAACCTGCGATTTTAACAGTGGTGTGTAGACTTTTTTATATCCACTGTACTTTAAAACTAATAAACCACTATACTTATTCGACGATCATAGTGCACACAATTCATTCAAAAATCTTAACCAGCATTTGTACTTGCTTGTGTTAGGTTCTTTATTCTCATGAAAAGGTGAAGATGGAAGGAACAATTTCTCAACAGACCAAGCTTATTGATTTCTTACAAGCTAAAATGGATCAGCCATCTAAGAAGAAAAAGGTAAACATTTCTCTTGTTATAGTATAGAAAGTATACCTTCCATTTCTCCAAAAATTATTTATACTTGTTGCAGAGAAAAATCCTGATATGATATGTTAATTTTACTGAAGAGAATTCTTGCTTCCAGCAATACTGCCTGCAGCCTCCTGACTCTGAGTAGTTCCTACTAGGCTCTGAAAAACCTACTGCAGGGAGACAGCCTATTCATTTTAAAGTAAATGGAAACCCTCATCTTCGAAAACAAAATAGAAATGAAAGGCAAAACATTTGTGTATACATATAAAAAACATTATAAGGCCCCATGCACACTAGTGGCTTTTAACTTCCTAGAAGCTCAATACTGTTATCCTATCCATGCACACTATTTTAGACTAGTAGCATTTTTCAAGCTTCAGTGTTTAGGAGCAGAAAAAAAATTGTTTTTTTGGGAGTGTTTTTCCAGAAAAAAAACGCTAAATGCTCCAAAAAACGCTACTAAATGCTCCTAACAGCTTTTTTCAAGCTCTTTTTTTCCTCTCTACATATACTGTAAAAATGCTAATAAAATACTATTACTAGCATTTTTTAATCCAGTAATTTTTCCAGTATACTGGTTTTTTCAGTGAATGGCTGTGCGGAGTGGGCCTGTCAACACAAGCCTCATCATTAGATTAGTTAACAGCACAACTAGAAAACTGACCACGCTGTGCTGTCCTGCATAGTGTGGTCAATTTTTAATAGGAAAGCAGAGAGACTGGCAGTACCACCAGGTATTTCACACAATGGAAGCAATAAGAAGAGAACAGGACTCTTTCTTACAAGTACTTGGTACGGCAGGCACATTTTAGGAATATGAAATTTTGGGTTTTACAACTAAAATTACTTTTTTTGCATAGGTGTTTCTTTTGCGAGCTGCTATATGAAGAGGTGAATAGCATCTATCAAAAAAATCAGTAGCATTTTAGCAATTACCAGTTACAATTTGTTTATCTCATTTGCATTGCAGGGTTTGTTTGGTAGACGCAGAGATGACCCTATTCAAACTTCGCAGATTCCATTGCAGTACAATGAACTAAAAGTAGCTCTGGAAAAAGAGAAGGCACGGACTGCAGAACTTGAGGAAGCTCTCCAAAAAACAAGAATAGAACTACGATCAGCCAGGGAAGAAGGTACCTTTTGTTTATCAGTTATCTTTTGGTCAGAGTTCTATTTGTTGGCCAAGTTCATTAGCTGATTGTCAGAACTCCACACATACTGCAAAAACTCAGTTTTGACCCGAACTCCAAGCCTGACTTATTTGAGGTCTGTGGCGGTTTAGCAATGACTGCTTGGCATTAAGTAGGCAAAATGGAGTTCGCACTGCAAGAAGTGTATTCTGTTATGTGCTCACAGACAGTATGGAGTACCTTAGCAGCAACAAATGTCCATGCAACACAACTAACAAGCACATCTCTGTGATTCAAGGGAAAAGTCACTTTTTAAAAGGAACCGTATGTATCTTAAGAGAAGTAAAACATTTCAGGGAGAAACTGCCCATTTTATCAGTTATAACATATTCTACTTCGCCACAATTTTTTCCTTCTCTCCCCATCGTTCTGAAAGACATTATTCCTCTGATCACATTTAAGGGCTTAACTAAACCTAAGGCACACAGTCTTACTGCTGTAAAGCCCAATGCTTCCAATATCATCATTTTAGATACACGTTGTATTATTATTATGGCGTTGCTGTGAGCGCAAGTACTATGCTGTCGTTTTAGTTACTGTTTTATGACAAAGATCCTAGTAGTGGGATTACGTTTAAGGTTTATCTAGAACAAAATAGTTTATTGAGGAACACAGGAATTGTAGAAATTCCTAAACCGGTCGGGATATACTGCCATATTCAGGAAGTTGAGACTGTATCAAACAAAATCCGTTAAGTCAGCCCTTATATAACTCCACCTCCAGCCACCATATGCTTCAGTTTTCTGCTGTGTCCTAGGAGGTTGGACATTTTTTCCTCAGCTATTGTGATAAAAAAAATTAACCTATATTTGACTAGCTTTTTATTTTTCTTCATTCAAAAAACTCAGTACACTGAATATATGTTTTCTTTTCAATCAATGCTTCACTTACGCTGCTTTTGAAGCCGTACCCAGACCCCACTGGATTAGAGGACTGTGGGGCAAGCCTGAAATGTGACCTTGAGGCACTAGGCTCTGCATTATTGCACTTTCCACATCTTTGTGTATTGTGGTATTTAGCCGCAGAGCGCTATACAGAACCATGGAATAGTCTTTGGTATGATTCAGCCTTTGAAGAATCACATAGTGAGTAAAGCTAGTCAGGCAGAAGCAACAGGAGTTTTGCTCAGAGGTTTTCGAGGAAATCTGCAGAAAGTGGGGAGCCCCAGATGTGGATCTTCTGGCTTCCGGGTTCAGTGCAAAGCTGGACAGATTCATATTCAGGACCAGGGACCCCCGAGCATATACAGTGGATGCTGTGGTGACATCAGTTCCCTCTAATTTATGCCTTTTATCCATTATTGCATCTACTTTGTTTGCTTTGCAGGATTTGGGTGGAAGGCATTCTTGTGATTCTAATTGCCACAGCCTGGCCCAGGTGAATGTGGTAATCCAGCATCGTAAACTTGTCGGTGGACAAACCATAGAGCTTTCCGTATCAACCCAAACTCCTGTGGCAAGGTCTGATCTCCCATCATTCTTAGGAGTTGCTGGCTTTAATGACATGGTTATTGAAAACAAGGCCCTGAGAGACGGGTGTCACTGATTCAGTCCTTCCTAACCTGCTGAAGGCGAGGATTTCATAAAAGATTTACCACAAGACTTGGAGGTCTTATTTTGTCTGGTGTCCAAACAACTGAAGGTGGCAGTATAACCCTATCTTAATTGATATGAAAGTACCCTCTGACTTTGTATCCCCTGACAATGTAAAAAGTGACAAACAGTGACGAAACACATTGGGCTGGACTACACAGTTTATAACATCATGTTCACCCAGCCCTCTGAAAGTTCTTAAAATCTTTTTCTGGAAGTCCATTGAGAGGCACAGGTCCCCTGCCCCTCTGTTTTTTTTGGCCTTATTTACTCCTTGTTTACAAAACTGAGGCAGGGTTATATGGGGGCAGGTCTAACTGTTTCTGGTTTGCCAGTGTCTCGGTCTCCTAAAGCTCAATTGTTGAAGAATTTCAGGAAAAAGATTTTACCGTCAAATGTCTTTGTAATTTTTTTCTTAAAAAATATGTTTTAATTTACATAGAATGGGTAAAGGCAAGAACCCAGTCATGTTTTACTGCTATCCTGGGCTCTGTTAGAGAGATTTACTCTTGCTGTGGGAAAAACACTGCAACAAAGAGAAAATAATGAAGCAGAGTAAGATTTTAGCATTCCCCTGATTAATTCTATCTGTTGCTGTTAGAGAGATTTACCCTTGTTTCCTCTCCTAGGGACAGCTTTTTACCAGGCAGGGAGTGAAGAAATCTCTCCAATGAAGCCACTGAAGGCTGTAAAACCTGATATGAGATCCAATCCTTCCACACTATATCCAAAGCTAAAGAAAAAACAATTGAGCTATAGTTAGTTTAAGGAAGAGGAGACAACACCTTGAAAGGACACATGCTAGTTCTGCTTAACCAAGTGCCTTTTTCTGTGATAATAATAATTTTGAATCGATATCAGAGCTACAATCTGAGGTTTGAAGTGGCAGCATAGGTGTATGTACCTCAGTCTGTGAACTCTTAGTCTGTATGTGATTTTCTGAAAAGTTTCTGTTTTCTACAGCGGCACATCTCAAGGTGGTTGAGCACCCTGTTCCATCTACGCCTGGTACAGCAAGACAGCAAATTATTATGTCCGCTCTAGTTAGATCTCCAGAGCATCAACCAAATGCAGTCAGTTTGCTAGCTCCTCCATCCAGCAGAAGGAAAGAATCTTCAGCCCCTGAAGGTGAGAAATGTGTCTACGGCTAAATTGCAGAATGTTCTATTCCCCCTTTATGGCAGGAATGCATGCAAAATTGTTCACATTTCTGCAACGCACAACAAATGCATATCTTTTTTGCAGGTGCATTGCGGTGCTAATAATGTTAATGGCACCCAGCGCATCTTGCTAAAGTACCATGCAATTTGGTATGGTGCAATTAAAAAGAAAAAAAAAGTCACGCTCTTCTTCAGTGTGATTTGGATGGGGTAGGTAGCTACTTTAAATTAATGGACTGCCCTACTGCAACGCACGGTAACCCAAGTTAGGGCACGTGCGCTGCTGCATCGCTCAGTTGTGAACCCAGCCTTAAAGCTGCACAGAAGAATATCTTCCTTTCTAGCTATCTTCTGTAAACTACCAGTTGCCCTACCCCCATGTAATGGAGATGAAGATATACAGACATGTTTAGAGTCCATGGCAGGAGAGCAGCCTAGAGTGACAACCATGGCTCCAACAGATACAGTGAAGTGATGTAGCCACCCAGGGACAGAAAGTGTGTTATTTGCAGCATTGCCAGGTGGAAAATGAAAATGAATGCAGCCACCAAACCAATGACTAGATAGACCTCAATGACTAACCAATTTATTGCTAGCACTTGTTTTTCCTTCGATTTTTTTTTTTTTTTTCTTTTTCTTTCTTTAGTTGACTCTTCTTTACATTGTTTCTGGAGCTTTGTCTCTTCGATTGCAGCTATTTGGCATGGTCATCTTTAGCCTGGTATTTGGATTACCTCATTCAGACTTAACCCTGCAAGCATTGGGTTTCCTATAGAGTGCTTTACAGACACCATTCTATTAAAAGTTGGCTGTGGAGCACTTTCCATTGCCTCAGTATTTGCTGCCCCATCACAGAAGACTCAGTAAGTAGCACAGTTCGGCTGAGCATCAGGAGCCACCACAGTTGCATAGGCTACTGGATGTCTTTGTTCCTTATGCCTAATGTTTTCTCGAGTAGAAGGAGGCCTTGGAAGTACTGATGTCAATTTCTGGGTAGAGTGTTGAGTATGAGTTCTGTTCTTTCTTTCTTGCCACACAGTGTCCATGAAGCATCTCCCTGCTGTGTTCTTGGTTGCAAATCCACGTGGATCTTTGATCCCTTTCTGTCACTACAGTGACTCTGGTCATCTCCGGCCATCCTACCCTCACCTGGTACCAGCTGTCTCTATTTCTCTATTTTGTGTGGTACCTGAGACCTCAACTTCTACATTGAGCATATATGCTTACTCACCACCACCCCGTTGCAACATGCCTGATCTAAACAACACGGGGGGTGGGTTACTGAAGATGCTGATGTTCACAACCTGGAGTCACGCGCTCCTCTGCTTTTAAAGTCTATTATGCCTCAGAGTCTTCATTAGTTGGGTGTAGCTGCATGTTCTGTCATTTTAACTGAAGTCTTTACCATGATCATTCAAAGCTCTATTGCCTAAAATTTATATCCTCTCTATTGGGAGGCAAAAACTGTACACAATGTAACATATCATACAATTTTTATATTTTTCTTTAATACATCATAAAACATAAATACATTAAAACCACATAGTGACTGACATGTCTTTGTACATTATAACATTTTACTTCTTTTTAATACGTTACTGTGGGATACACAAGGACAACCCAGAAGAGATCATACATAGACTGCTTTATGCTTGTTGGTTCATAGTGAGTATAGAACTGAGAGGTTACCCATGCAGAGATAAGGGCACCTTCCCTTCAGTTCTTCACTTCTGTTGTTATATTGATACAGGATATGTTGCCCAGTGGAGAACCCTGCAAACTGCTGCATTTTGTGAATTACTGAAGGGATCATTTATTTATTACTTTGTGATTCTGGATCATACTATCTAGGCAAAGGCAAACAACAATTTTCGAGACGTATTTATGGACATACGCATAGCATGAGTGGGGAATTTCAATCTTCCAGTTGAAAGGTATGTGGCCACAGATATGTTTCCTGGTGGGTTCTTTGTTCGCATACTTGCGTCTCCTGTTCCCTCTGGTTAGGGGGAGAAGGGGGCGTGGCACGTAAATGCTAGCCTACAGCATGTGTTATGATGTCACACCATGCGCATTTGAAATGTGACGCATGCACCTTGGGGAATCCGGTTGAGCAGCTCTCCAGCACAGAGAGAATGACAATCCAAACCACATGGCTTGCACCATCTTTCTCGTTTTATGGCACCACTAGTCCTGCCCTATATGGAAGTGTGACTTACGCTATATAAGGGTACTCCTTGCAGTGGAACCTGAGCTACCAGCGGATACACATGTTGTAGACCTTTCACACTGGTGGACACATGTGAGATATTATATTTTTGGTTGTTTCTCCACTGTCTCCTATATAGTGGCTGATATGAGACTATAACTTTGGAACTCATCTTATTATATGGGTTGGAATGGGGATTTCATAGGAGGTTATAACAGAGGAAGAGCAGTTGTAGCATGTCTCTGCCTTTTGTGTCCCTTTCCCTGTAAGGGAATGGAAAAACACAATTTGATATTTTTGTTGCTTTCTTTCTCTTTTTGGTGTTTGTCACTTTCATCAAGTTTGGGAGTAGGTACATGTACCATTTCACTAGACATTAGTTTCTTTCTTGGGGGCATCTTCTCTTTTTTTTTTTGCCCCTCCTATATACCACATTGAGGAACTGTTGTGTTTTACACTAAGACAAAAAATGGATTATGGTGCAATAAACAAGAGGCATAGGTATACTGTAGCAATCATTGGACCACTTGCACAACTAAGGATGGGGATAACATAGTCCTTCATAGTCCATCAAACATTAATTCCAGTGTTCAGTGCTCGGCATAAATGAGTGCACCCCTTTTGAAAAGTAAGATTTTAATCAATATCTCATTGAACACAGAACTCTTTACAAATATTGACAAAACTGAGTTTTATAGAACATTTGTTTGGATCATTACATGAAAGTAAGGTTAATAATATAATTTAGATTACGAAATCTTCAGTTTTTCTCAAATTAGTTGATGCAAAAGTGAAAACACCCCACATCAAAAACTATTACATCTAGTATTTTGTATGACCTCCATGATTTGTAAGGACAGCACCAAGTCTTCTAGGCATAGAATGAACAAGTTGATGACATATTGCAACATCTATATTTTTCCATTTTTTAAGAATGAACTCTTTTAGATACTAGATGCTGGGTGTAATGTGATGCTCAACTTGTCTCTTCAGAATTCCCCATAGGTGTTTGATTGGGTTCAGATCAGGAGACATACTTGGCCACTGAATCACTTTTGCCCTGTTTTTCTGAAGAAATACAACAGTGGCCTGAGATGTGTTTTGCATCATTGTCATGTTGCAAAAGTGCACAATGACCAAGGGCATGGAGTTATGGTAGCATTTTCTCTTTCAATATAGAGCAGTACATCTGTGAATTCATGATATCATCAATGAAATGCAGCTCTCAAAAACCAAAAGTACCCATGCAGCCCCACAGAAGGACACTGCCACCACCATGTTTCACTGTAGGCACCATTCATTTTTCTTTGTACTCCTCACCTTTGCAACGCCATACAGTTTTGAAGCCATCAGTTCCAAAAACATTTATTTTGGTCTCATCACTCCAGAGTCACAGCAGTGTTCTTCTTTTTCAGCATGGGCCCTGGCAAATTCTAGATAGGCTTTTTTGTGCATGGACTTTAGGAGAGGCTTCCTTCTTGGACGACACCCATGCATGCTATTCCATTGCAGTATATGCTGTATTGTGTGACTGGAAACAATCACCCCAGTTTGGCTTTCTACTTTAGCTAACTGCAGTGACCTTGCATGGCGATTTTCTTCAACCCCTCTCATCAGAATACGCTCCTGTTGTGGTGTTAACTTCTGTAGAAAGCCTGGACGCCTCTGTGAGATGGTCGCAGTTCCTTCTTTGTTAAATTTTTGTATCACTTTTGCTACAGTATTCTGCCTGATAAGTAAAGCTTTACTGATCTTCTTGCAGCCTTCACCTTTCTGGTGTAAAGAAATTCTTTTCTTTTTCAAGCCTTGTGACATTTCTGTTCCTTGTGGTGCCATTGCTGACAGCATGAAATGGGAAGGGGTTTTCTTTATTAAGTGGCGCCCTTTTATAATCAACATTCTGCTGGACAACTGTTTAATGAATAACTAAACTCACCTGTAGTTGAATTCTTGTTCAAAAATTCTAAAATTTAACTTTGCTCCTAAGACTTTCATTGGTGTGTATTCATTTTTGCAACATGGTCTTGAATGAATTTGTTAGGAAAAATACTTTTTTGTCTGTGTAAATTAACTAATCTTGTTTGCAATCAATGGCCCGTATTTGTGGGGATATTTTATAGTATTGTGTCCCATAGAAAATGTTGATTCTGAAAGTAAAGTAAGGGTTCTCTGACATATCTGTTGGGGTGTACACATTTATGCTGAGCACTGTATATTAGCTGCAGAACCTCACAGACTGAAGAGTATCTGTATAAGGACAAAGGGAACACAAGAGGATGCTAAACTAAGTGTAGCAATAGGAAACCTTTAATAGATTAAAAAAAAAGGCAACTGACAACTCACTCAAGGATGACAGTCAGCGTTTATCATGAATATCATCAAGCTTCCAGCTCAGATGTGCCCCAGGGGTCTGTCATTTCAGGCAAGAGTGCTCTATCATTGCCGCCAGCCGGGTAATGGAAAGATACCAGGGAGTGGTTGAAACCAAGAAGTGTGACCACTTGTAAATGCAAGACCAGAGTGAAAATGATGTCACATGCCAGTCAGCTGCGATGGGGTCGGGGCTATGCGTTTCAGAGCCATCACGCCTATGTTATTGGATGTAATGGCACTGTTTATACCATGGGCAAGTTTAACCCTTACAACTATGTGTGCCTGCAAAAAAGGCTTCCCAGCATACCCTGTATCCACAGCCGCCATACTAGGAAACAGGTAAGATATGCAGAAAGTATTAAACATAAAATTGTATCAACACTGTAAATAAATTCATACCTTTGCTTAACCATTTGCTCTCTGAAAGGATTTTACCCCCTTCCTGACCAGGCCATTTTTGCTATACTTTAACTGACAATTGCACTGTCATGCTACACTGTACCCAAACAAAATGTACCGTATTTTTCGCTCCATAAGACACACTTTTTTCCCCCCAAAAAAGGGGGGAAAATGTCAGTGCGTCTTATGGAGCGAATATAAAGCGGCCGGTCCGGTATTTTTGCGGCCACCATATCAGAATACCGGGCCGGCCGCTCAGCTGTTGTCTCCTGCAGGGCCTTACCTGTTCCTCACTCCAGCGCTGCACAGTCTTCCCGCGCTGGCTTCTGTGACAGCCGGGTGCCCACTGCGCATGTGCTGCGCTTTGTGAATGATCCGGTGTCTTCTGGGACACATGAAAGGTCCCAGAAGGCGCCGGGCCATTCACAAAGCGCAACGCTTCTCGCACATGCGCAGTGGGCACCCGGCTGTCACAGAAGCCGGCCCGGGAAGAAGAGGGAAGGACAACTCCGCGGAAGTGGGAGCGGGTACCTGTCAAATTTAGGTACCCGCTCCCCCTCCCTCCCCAAAGGTCAGCAGTCTCTGGTCATTCCCTGCACTGTCTGCAGTCTCTGGTAATTCCCTGCACTGTCTGCAGTCTCTGGTCATTCCCTGCACTGTCTGCAGTCTCTGGTCATTCCCTGCACTGTCTGCAGTCTCTGGTCATTCCCTGCACTGTCTGCAGTCTCTGGTCATTCCCTGCACTGTCTGCAGTCTCTGGTCATTCCCTGCACTGTCTGCAGTCTCTGGTCATTCCCTGCACTGTCTGCAATCTCTGGTCATTCCCTGCACTGTCTGCAGTCTCTGGTCATCCCCTGTACTGTGTCTGCAGTCTCTGGTCATCCCCTGTACTGTGTCTGCAGTCCATTGGTTCAGAATATTTTTTTTCTTGTTTTTCACCTCTAAAACCTAGGTGCGTCTTATGGTCAGGTGCATCTTATGGAGCGAAAAATACGGTATATCTTTTTTTTCACAGAAATATAGCTTTCTTTTGTTGGTATTTGATCACCTCTTATTTTTTGCGATTATAAAAAAAAAAACAAAAAAAAAAAAACAGTAATTTTGAAAAAAAATTTTTTTCCCCTTTCTGTTAGAAAACATATCCAGTAAAAAAATAAAAATCAAATCCCTTCATAAATTTTGGCCAAAATGTATTCTGCTATGTCTTTAGTAAACAAAATCCCAATAAGTGTGTATTGATTGGTTTGCGTGAAAGTTGTAGCTTTTATAAAGTGTGGGATATATTACTGGAAATTTTATTTAGTTATTTTATACTACTATTGGTATAGTAGAGCCGCTCTGCCTCCGTATATACAAGTTATACGGTCAGCAAGCGGATAAAAAGGTTGTACAAAAAAAGTAATAGTAAAGAGTGTACAAATCAAAAATTGTGCAAATCAAAAATGTGATCACAGGATAAGGGAATATATAAAAAAATAAATTACATACTCTGCTGGATTGGAAA
Source organism: Staurois parvus (assembly GCF_062004578.1). NCBI lineage: Eukaryota > Metazoa > Chordata > Amphibia > Anura > Ranidae > Staurois > Staurois parvus. The sequence continues at coordinate 351,277 of NW_028318422.1, forward strand.
CCTACAGAAGCTAACTGTGTTTCATACCTTAAACAAACCTCTAGATGGGGTCAACAGGTACTCATATTACATACTTGTCTGTTAATGTATACATGAATGTGTATCTAGTTTTATTTTTTACACCTGCATTGTTCTTGTTATTTGGAATGAATCTTTCCACTTATTAAATGAAATAATTGGCAAAACTTATAAACAAAAGATGTAATAGTTACCATAAATTGATTAAATAATTAATAAAATTGAGCTAAATGATAAATCATCAATTATTATTATAAATGAGTTATAAATACATTTGTAAAATTGGGTAACAGATATATACTGTATGTACTACTTTACTAGCATGTATATATTTCTCTTCTGTCTACCTTTAATGTAGTGGCATGATAATACTTCAAAATCTGAAGGTCTGAGAACCAATTACTGGACAGCTGGATTATCTGACTGTATTATTTTTTATATCTTCATTTAGACCTCCTGGGCTTAGGGAGTTTAGAGTGTTTATCCAATATGTCTCCTGTGCACATAGTTTCTTAAATCATTTTGCCAGGGGAAGGTTACCAAAAATCGATTCAATTACCCAAACTTTAGGGTCATTTGACAATTTTTCATGGTGCTCGGCAAAATGTCTCGGCATACTGTTTGGTTTGACCTTTCTTGACCAGGTGGCGATGCTCACCTCAACCATTTACAAAGGGTTTTGATGGTCCTACCAACATATAAAAGCCTGCATGGACAAGTGAGACAATAAACTACAAGATGGGATGAACGGTTGTAAAATGCCTTAAGTTCTGCCAGTGATTTTAACTCCCAACGTATCTTCTGACTTCAACAGAATAAATTATAGTTTTCCTCATAAGATGAGCTGTGGCAAGTGACAGAAGAGAATAACAAAACTGGTATGGGCTAAGTCATTTGGGAGCTTTCACAATGAGGGACGAAGTGTGGGCCTATGATAAATGAGTGACGGTCAAATGCAGATCTGCCCTCAGGATAAAGTAACCTGAACAGTCCTTAGAGTTTTTCTTCTGCCGTCTGAGTTTGGGTCCTTGACGACATTGGCACATGTGAATGAGATAGATCTATGCTGTAAATTGTTATAATTGTGCACCCAGTGGGACAGGCAGGTAGAGGTGGCCAGGTTGGGTCTAGTTCAGCAGCAGAATGTTCGGGCATTAGTTTGAAAACACAAATTTCTTACAATATAAACAGTGTCAGTATTCCAGCTTAACTGTGGGTCTGTGACCCTCTCACCAATCTCCCTTGGGATCTCCTCAACGACTAACCAGCACGTTGGAGTGGCCCCGCTTGGACGTACTTTATCAATCTGGTGGGAAATATAGTGTATACCATAGCAACGGGAAACCTCCTTCATTCCGACAGCAGGCCTGGACACCGGTGACATGTATCACAAGAGGGCTGGGAATGCATGTAATCACAAGTCTAATTGGAGGAGATCATGTCAAGTTCCAGCACAGCCAGAAAACTGGTTTCTAATATGGAATCAGGGGGACTGATAGAAACATTAGATATTTCACACAAAGGAAACAATACAAAGAGAAAAGGATACATTTTCATACAAGTACATGGTACAGCATATACATATCAGGAATATGAAATGTTGGGGTAACATATTCTTTAATACTCTCATCTAATCCTATTGTCCGGTATGTGATTCAGTTTTTGAGATATTCCACTACCTTAAAGGTAGACGTAAGAGAAGTGTGCATATGCTAGTACAGAATATATATATATAATTTACCTAATTTTACAAATGTATTTATAATAATGCACAATAATTTATCATCTAGCTCCACTTTATTAATTAAATTATGATAACTATTACATCTTATGTTTATAATGTTTTCCAATTCTTTAACTTAAGTGGACAGATTCCTTACAAAAAAAGGAACAATACAGATGTAAAAAATAAAAATGGATATATGCTCTTATACATATTAACCACTTGACCTCCAGAAGGTTTTACCCCCTTCATGACCAGGGCATTATTTTTTTTGCTAATGCACTGTGCTATTTTAACTGGCAAATATTCGGTCATGCCAGTCTTTCATTTGGATGATCTGGCCATGGTGAACTGACATGTTGGTACTCTGTAGCCAATATATCAGGTGAAAATATTTTGCTGAACCTTATATGTCCAATTATTTTCAGTTTATCATGGCCTATGAATGTCTGCTGCTACCTATTTAAATCAACCATCTGCTCAGAGGAATCACCAAGGGGTCCTTTTGCTTTTTTGCTTTAAAATGTTATTTTATTATAATTATTGTTCAGTTGTGGTGCTTGGAAAGGTGCTTGAAGGAACTTGACTGGCCTAAACAGTATCCTGACCTCAACCCGATAGAACACTTTTGGGATGAATTAGAGCGGAGACTGTGAGCCAGGCCTTCTTGTCCGACATCAGTGCCTGACCTCACAAATGCGCTTCTTGAAGAATGGTTAAACATTCCCATAGACACACTCCTAAACCTTGTGGACAGCCTTCCCAGAAGAGTTGAAGCTGTTATAACTGCAAAGGGTGGGCCAACTCAATATTGAACCCTATGGACTAAGACTGGGATGCCATTAAAGGTCATGTGCGTATAAAGGCAGGAGTCCCAATACTTTTGGCAATATAGTGTGTGTGTCTATATATTATGTGTGTGTATATATATGTGTGTGTATGTATGTGTACAGTATGTGTGTGTGTGTGTACACACACATATATATATATATATATATATATATCTATCTATATTATATACACACACTGCTCCAAAAAAATAAAGGAACACTTTGAAAATATCTCAGTGGGGAAAAATAAAAATAACATGGTTGATATCTACACTGATATGAACTGGGTAATGTGATAGGAATGTAAGGATGCCCCTTCATTTGATGGAAATGAAAATTATCAGCCTACAGAGGACTGAATTCAAAGAAACCCTGAAAACCAAAGTGAAAAAATTATGTAGCAGGTTAGTCCATTTTGCTGAAATTTCATTGCAGCAACTCAAAATGGTACTCTGTTGTTTGTATGGCCCCCACGTGCTTGTATGCATGCCTGACAACATCTGGGCATGCCCCTAATGAGATGACGGAATATGTCCTGGGGTATTTTCTCCCAGATTTGGACCAGGGCATCACTGTGCTCCTGGACAGTCTGAGTGGCAACTTGATGGTGACGGATGGACCGAAAAATATCCCAGTGGTGTTCTGTTGGATTTAGGTCAGACAAGCGTAGGGGCCATTCAATGGTATCAATTCCTTCATCCTCCAGGAACTACCTGCATACTCTCGCCACATGAGGCCGGGCATTGTCGTGCACCAGGAGGATTCCAGGAGCCACTGCACCAGCGTAGGATCTGACAATACCTAATGGCAGGCAGGGTGCCATTATCTAGCCCAGTGATGGCGAACCTTTTTGAGCCCGAGTGCCCAAACTGCAACCCAAAACCAACTTATTTCTTTCAAAGTGCCAACACTGCAATGAAACCTGAATATCGAGCTTTTGGTTTAGAAAAAACAACTCGTACAGTAGTGCAAACTAATTAACAGTACAGGGATGACCAGAGACTGCGGACACAGTACAGGGATGACCAGAGACTGCGGACAGTACAGGGATGACCAGAGACTGCGGACAGTACAGGGATGACCAGAGACTGCGGACACAGTACAGGGATGACCAGAGACTGCGGACAGTACAGGGATGACCAGAGACTGCGGACACAGTACAGGGATGACCAGAGACTGCGGACACAGTACAGGGATGACCAGAGACTGCGGACACAGTACAGGGATGACCAGAGACTGCGGACACAGTACAGGGATGACCAGAGACTGCGGACAGTACAGGGATGACCAGAGACTGCGGACACAGTACAGGGATGACCAGAGACTGCGGACAGTACAGGGATGACCAGAGACTGCGGACACAGTACAGGGATGACCAGAGACTGCGGACACAGTACAGGAGATGACCAGAGACTGCGGACAGTACAGGGGATGACCAGAGACTGCGGACACAGTACAGGGATGACCAGAGACTGCGGACACAGTACAGGGATGACCAGAGACTGCGGACACAGTACAGGGATGACCAGAGACTGCGAACACTACAGGGATGACCAGAGACTGCGGACAGTACAGTGATGACCAGAGACTGCGGACACAGTACAGGGATGACCAGAGACTGCGGACAGTACAGGGATGACCAGAGACTGCGGACACAGTACAGGGATGACCAGAGACTGCGGACACAGTACAGGGATGACCAGAGACTGCGGACACAGTACAAGGATGACCAGAGACTGCGGACAGTACAGGGATGACCAGAGACTGCGGACACAGTACAGGGATGACCAGAGACTGCGGACAGTACAGGGATGACCAGAGACTGCGGACACAGTACAGGGATGACCAGAGACTGCGGACAGTACAGGGATGACCAGAGACTGCGGACACAGTACAAGAGATGACCAGAGACTGCGGACAGTACAGGAGATGACCAGAGACTGCGGAAAGCACAGGGATGACCAGAGACTGCGGACAGTACAGATGACTGCTGACCTTTGGGGAGGAGGGGGAGCGGGTACCTGAATTTGACAGGTACCCGCTCTTACTTCCGCAGAGTTTTTTTTTTATCTTACCTGTTCCTCTATCCAGCCGCACGCTGTCTTCCCGGCTTCTGTAGTGTGGGCGCTCGTCGGACAGCCGGATGCCCAGTGCGCATGCGCGAGAAGCGCTGCGCTTTGTGATTGGTCCGGCGGCTTCTGGGATCTGTCATGTGTCCCAGGTACCGCCTTAGCATTCACAAAGAGTACTGCTTCTTGCGCATGCGCACTTGGGACCCGGCTGTTACGCACACTACAGAAGCCGGGAAGACAGCGCGCCGCTGGATAGAGGGACAGGTACGGTCCCACTGCAGAGCTGAGCGGCCGGCCCGGTATTCTGACACGGCGGCGGTGGAAATACCGGACCGGCCGCTCTATATTCGCTCCATAAGACGCACTGACATTTCCCCCCCTTTTTTTGGGGAAAAAAAGTGCGTCTTATGGAGCGAAAAATACGGTATTCTCCTGGCGTGCCCACAGATAAGGCTCGGCGTGCCGGCTGTGGCACGCGTGCCACGGGTTCGCCATCACTGATCTAGCCTGTAGAGGTCTGTGTGTCCCTCCATGGATATGCCTCCCCAGACCATCACTGACCCACCACCAAAACGGTCATGCTGAATGATGTTACAGGCAGCATAACGTTCTCCATGGCTTCTCCAGACCCTTTCACACCTGTCACATGTGCTGAGGGTGAACCTGCTCTCATTTTGTGAAAGCACAGGGCACCAATGGCAGACCTGCCAATTCCAGTGTTCAATGGCAAATGCCAATTAAGCCCTATGGTGCCGGGCAGTGAGCACAGGGCACACTAGAGGACATCTGGCCCTTAGGCCACCCTCATGAAATCTGTTTTTGATTGGTCAGAGACATTCACACCAGTGGCCTGCTGGAGGTCATTCTGTAGGGCTCTGGCAGAGCTCATCCATTTCCTCCTTGCACAAAGGAGCAGATTCTGGTCTTGCTGATGGGTTAAGGACCTTCTACGGCCCTGTCCAGCACTCCTTAAGAAACTGCCTGTCTCCTGAAATCTCCTCCATGCTCTTGAGACTTTTAACAGCAATCATTTGAACTGTCAAAAATGGCTTTCATTCATAACTCATTGTTTACAGTTGTGAAGCTGTAATTGACCATAGCTATCACGTGGTACAGGGTGCTGTGATTGACCCAGGTACCATGTGATCACTGTGACCAATCACAGATCACACACAGTAGTAAACAATGATGTCATGAATGGATTCCATTCATGACTGTTGTTTACTAGGTAAAATGTGATCATGTAATATCTGGGACAATCACAGCAGCCCTGTACTGGACACAGCAGTCACAGATCATGTGCTGTGCGCCCCAGGGGGTGCACATGGGGTGACGTACTGGTACATCACCCAGAAACAATAGAGCCGTCAGCCAGCAGTAAAGGTACCACTGCTGTTCTTCAAGTGGTTAATAGACAAGTACTGTATGTCTTATGAGTGACTGTTGACTCCATCATGTGGTTGGTTTGGGTATGACACACAGCTAGCTCCTGTATATTCGTTCTTTCCGATCCCGTAGAACATGAGTATGTAATTTATTTGTTTACATTCCTTTATCCTGGGGCCATATTTTTGATTTGTACACGCTTTACTATCACTTTTTTATACAACCTTTTTATCTGCTTGCTGACCGTATAACTTGTATATACAGAGGCAGAGCGGCTCTCCTGCACCATCAGTAGTATAAAATAACTAAAAAGAATTTCCATGAATATATCTCATACTTTGTAGAAGCTAAAATTTTTATGCAAACCAGTCAATACACACTTATTAGGTTTTTTTTTTTTACTAAAGATATGTAGCAGAATAAATTTATGGCCAAAATGTATGAAATTTTTTTTTTACTGGATATGTCTTATAACAAAATTGTTCTTTTTTTCGTTTATATTGCAAAAAATAAAAGGTGATCAAATACCAACAAATGAAAGCTCTATTTGTGTGAAAAAAATGATATACATTTCGTTTTTGGTACAGTGTAGCACGGCAACACAATTGTGAGGTAAAGTATAGCAAAAATGGCCTGGCCAGGAGGGGGGTAAATCAGTTTCAGGAGGCAAATGGTTAAACAACAGTGTACATTTATTTACAGTGTTGATACAATTTTATGTTTAATACCTTCTGCATATTTTACCTGTTTCTTGGTTTGGCTGTTGCTACGAGGCATGGTAGGAACCTTTTTTGCATACACACGTAGTTGTAAGTGTTAAACTTACCCATGGTATAAATAGTGACATTATATCCAATCATATAGGCATAACAAAGAATCTGGGCAGCTCCGATACATGTATCCATGCCCCCTTCACAGTTGACAGGTGTGTGACATCATTTCTGGTCCGTCCTTGAGCTCCAAGATGGTTACACTTCCTTCTGTCATTCGCTTCCTGGTTTCATTCCATTACCAGCTGACAGTGACAATAGAGCACTCCTTTTTTTTTTTTTTTTTTTTTTTTTTTTTTTTCATATATTGTATTTTTATATATTTATGTAATGGTCAGACATTGGAGATTGCACAACACTAAATAGTGCTGTCCTTTTTTCATACACTTTTTAATTGATAGAGTACCCTTGCCTGGATTGACAGAACCCTGGGGCGCATCTGAGCTGGAAGCTTGATGATATTCATGATAAGAGCTGACTGTCATCCTTTTGAGTGAGTTGCCAATTGTCTTTTTTACCTAAAAAAAAAAAAAAAAAAAAAAAGGTTTCCGATTACTACACTTAGTTTGGCATCCTCTTGTGTTCCCTTTTTACACCACGGCATTCTAAGGTAGATATAAAGTGACCCACGTATATAGACAGTGCATGTATAAAGTACATATCTAGCATACATCTAATTGTCCATATCCTCTTTATCACCATGTGTAGGGTTGCTTCACAGTGATGGTGGGTTCAGTCTCACATGGTCACTCCTAGCTAATGCACAGGTCAATAAAGGGTTTAACTATGACACCTTGGATACTGTATGGATATTTAGGGCAGTTTGTACCTGTGTCCTTTTAAAACTTTAATCTGAACCTTATGACACATTGGGTAATACCATGGACTTATATCAATTACCATTACAATTGTCATATGATGCTGTCCAGGCTATCCTTGTAAGCTTGTGCGCTGGTGCTGGCGGGGGCCTTGGCCCCTTGTGGCAAGAAAAATGTCATCTTATTTTTAATGGACTGATTTGTATGTACAGTATATAAATCATTATACAACTGTAAGTATGTACTTTGACATTCATGTAATGTTAATAAAATATGAATATGTGGTAAAAACTTCCTGATTTTGTTATAGATATTGTATACCCATAGCCCTGTGGAAGATATTGATCGAAATGCGTCGGTGTTTTGGGAAATGTACAGAAACAAGCATAAAGCAGTCTATGCATGTTCTCGTCTAGGTTGTCCTTGGGTATACTGCAGTAATGCATGAACAGATGTATATTGTTGTGATGTACAAAGACATGTCAGCCATTATGTGGTTTTAATATATTTATGTTTTATGCTGTATTAAAAAATATAGATTTTGTGATATGATACAATTGTACCGCAGTCACCTATAAAGTTCAAATGAAGATGGTATTGATTTTGGATGTTGACAGGATAAACCTTTTTGTCCTTGTTAGCTCCTAATTTATAAAACTATGGCCTAAGTCACCCAGTTATTTTCTGGGTCTCATAGCAGCAGCCACAAATGCGCGCTCATGTGGCCTCTCCTGATTTGCCTGTGGCCTTAGATGTTTCAGAGCCGACGGCTGCATAGACTGTCTGATTTTGAGTCACTCCAGACCTTGAGCTTTTCCAACTATTTATGAACAAAGATTAGAACCAGCTGGCAAGTTATTTTTCCCCCCACACCCACCCCAAAGCGATTATTGGCCTTTTATCAGTTTGGTAAGAATTGTGCACAGAAGCGGTCCATTTCCACTGTGGATAAGGCTGTGTCATACCTTAACAAGACACTTTTTGTTTGGGTAGATAAGGTGCCTGTCTTCAATTACCCAACTGATAGATGCTTAGAAACCCTTTCTAGAGCTCTGATCTCTCTGGTGGGTTCTGCCCTTTACCCAATCCTGGCAAAAATGTACTACTTATGTCAAAGTCCCTTAAAAGTGATCTAACCACTGCTTAGGCTGGTCCCTTGTTTGTTGAATGCATAGAGCAAATGGCTGTAAACGTTAATTGTAAGTTTGCTGAAAGCATCACAACTTATTTTTTTTGTATGTGCCTCATGTTGGTACATAAGCAAATTAAACTTTGGCTGGACTGTGGAACCGTTGTAAATAATGCTTAATTCACATAGCATTGAGGGATGTTTTTTCAAACCGGCTCTTGATGATAATATTAACAAGGATGCAACTGGTGGCAAGAGCATCTGCCTTTCTCAGCGGAAGAAGCTTAAGGAACAGACTGTGGCGTTCTCACCTTCTCTGACTGTTAAATGTCCTTATTGTTGTTCCACATCCTTAACCTTCTCATTGTGACCCCCCAAGCTTGACTTCCAGTCCACCTGAAAGGTCTTGCACTCACATTTGCTTAATGGTTGCTGGCTTTAAAGGCATGTCTGTTGAAGCCCAGGTTCTGATGGACAGGGGCATGTTTTAGTTTGTGATTCCTACAATGCTAAACACTAGGAAGTCTTCTTACTTGAAGGTCTTTCGTCGGAAGTGGAAGGCATACTTCACTTGTTGTGACTCTTGGGGGTTCCACTTTCAGAGTATCTCCATGGGGACAATTCCTCTCCTTCCTGCAGCTGGGCATGGCCCAGTATTTGACTGTTAGCAGTATCAAGGGTTAGGTTTCTGGCCTGTCTGTTTTGTTTCAGAGACTGTTGAACTCTTACTTTCTAATTGAGATCTTTGTAGAGGGGGTCTCCCATGTAGCTGCCCCTGTTTATTCTTTGTGGGATCTGAATCTAGTACCCTTTGTACTTCAGAAAATGCCATTTGAACACAATAGAGACATTCCTCTCTTCAATTTCTATTAGAAAGTAGTAGTTCTTGTAGGCATATCGTTCTATAATGTCTAGATGTCTCAGAGAAACCTTCATCCAAGCCTATGGCCTCAAGGATTGGGTTTCACGTTTTCCTGTCAAGGCACATTCTACTATGGTATTAGACAACTTTTTCTCAGATTTGCAAGGCTGCTACCTAGTCTTCTGTTAACACCTTCAAGTTCTACCAGGTGGCTATTTCAGCCCATCTGATGCCAGCTTTCGGCAGCTCTCCCAAACTTCGGTGGCAGTCCCCAGTTTTTTTGTTTTTTTTCTTGGGCCTGTTCACATTTGTTTGCTGTGGTTTCTATCCTTTACATTGCTTGTAGATGTCTTAAAAGTTTAAGACTTTCTGTGTCTATCAATGAATGGGAAAGACAATTAGATTTTTGTACTTAATGTAAAAGCTATTTCTTAGAGTTTATTGAGAATCACAGGTCCTGCCCAATGTTTATGAACATGCTGTTGATTATGCTTTGCTACAAAACTGAGGCATGCTGGTAGTAGGAGTGTTACCCTGGGTCGCCTACCAGTCTCTCTGTGTTCCTCAGTGGACTCTAAAAAAGGATTTTATAGCATGCACAAAAATCCTATTATACATGAGTGTGCCATCTCATGCCGCTACTATGACTAACCAGTCAAACTTTGTATATGTAAGGGACAGGAAGGAAGGAGCCTATGGTGGGTGTGTTTTGAGACTGAATACCCTAGTTATAAACCGGTAAATAAAAGGGGTTTGTAGACCTTCAGATTATTGAAAAAAGAGAGATAGGTAGGGCTTTGTATGCTTTTAAACCACAGTATTGGGCCATGTAGTGTCAAATAATGCCAGCAGGCATGCCTAAATTGTTCTAGAGATAGATTCTAACAATGTAGGTAGGTATTTACATATTATTTGACAGACCCTTTTAAACCAAATCAGTTAAAAACTGACCCATGATCATAATTCTCACTGGTCATGGAAATATATCTTCTGATACTGTAAAACTACAAATATATGCAGCTTTTTATAACTGCATATTTATACTTTATTTTCTTATTTTCTTTAGAGTTTAGCCGCCGCCTTAAGGAACGAATGCATCATAATATCCCTCACAGATTTAATGTTGGGCTCACAATGCGAGCAGCCAAATGTTCTGTGTGTTTGGATACTGTGCACTTTGGGCGACAAGGTGCAAAATGTTTAGGTAAGTCACTCTTCAAATGAGATTGCTGTGTCATATACCATGCTAATGAGGGCAGCTGTCTCGGTGTGTGGACCCATCTAGTTACTTGCTGGGCAGATTTGTTAACCTGCATTTCTGTTTGTTTTTCTGTAAGAATGTCAGGTCATGTGTCACCCAAAGTGTTCCTCCTGCCTCCCAGCTACGTGTGGCCTTCCTGCAGAATATGCTTCACATTTCAACGAGGCCTTCTGCAGAGAGAAAATGAACTCCCCAGGGATGCAGATGAAGGATGTAAACGGTTCTGTGCGACTGGAAGGCTGGATGAAGATACCAAGGTATAAAATACACTGCATGCATGCAGATCAATATTTAGAGCTCTAGCTCTGCCTAGGAATGAACAACTGATTATGAAATATCAGGGTAAGCTCTACGAGCAGGGCTATCTGATTTTTTTGGTGAATTGTAACTGTATTGTCTCCCTCCAAGTACTGAGCAAGCTGTTTGTTCTAACAATAATATATGCAATAAATAAAAAATAGAATAATATATTTTAAATGTAATTTAGAACATATTTTCTATACTTTATTTGTGTCTTGGCAGAACTAAATAACAAAAATGTTAAAAATATTTATTTTTTGTTAGATAAATATTACAATTTGCATATGATTTTTTTTTTTTTTTTGGAGTTGAAGCTGTCAGCAACATTTCACATGTATTCCAGGAACTCCTTACCTCCTGCTATAAAAAGCATGTATAACCACTTGACGACTGCAATACGTATATAAACGTTGCGGCTTTCAAGTGGGTTACCAGGGTTATGGCTGAAGAATCAGCCATAACCCTGCTACCATTTTGTTCAGTGGACGGCCAGCTTTCTCATGAAGCTGCTCTCTTGAGCTGCTGGATCGCTTTCCATAGCGGCGGAAGGGAACGTGTCCTCCCCCAACCACTCCTCCTGCCGCTCACCAGTGTTTCTCGGGCTTACAGTTAACGCCGGGCGGCCCGAGAAATGATCGGACGGTGCGACCTCCTCAAGATGGCGGCGATATGAAAGACTCTATGGTCTTTGATCACTTCTATCATGATGGAGGACCGGAGCGGCGTCATGACATTACATCCGGTCATCGGCGAAAGTAAACTATTTTTTTTTCTTTTTTAAAGCATACGTTCTAAAAAAAAAATTTTGGGGGATCTTTTGCTTTTAAAGGTAAAGAAGAGGTTTGGGGTCTTTTTGACCCCAAGCCGCTTCTTGAAGAGGGCCTATCATGCATATTTCTATTACAAGGGATGTTTACATTTCTTGTTATAGGAAAAAACTTGATAAAAAAAAATTAAAAGAACATTGTAAAAATAAATAATTTTTAAGCGCCCCATTCCACCATGCTCACGTGCACAAGCAACCGCATATGTAAATCACGCACACATATGTAAACGGTGTTCGCAGCATACATGTGAGGTATCACTACGAGCGTTAGAGCGAGAGTAATACTAACATTAGACCTCCTCTGTAACTCTAAACAGGTAACCTGTAAAAAATGTAAAAGCGTCGCCTATGGAGATTTTTAAGTACTGTAGTTTGTTCCCATTCTACAAGCATGCGGAATTTTAAAGCGTGGCATGTTAGATATCTATTTACTCACCATAACATCCTCTTTTATATTTAAAAAAAATTGGGGTAACTCTTGTGGGTTTTTTTTTTTAATTCGCGAAAGTGTATTATTTCCTAAAAAATCCTTGAAAAACTGCTGCACAAATCCCATGTGGCATAAAAAATTGCAACATTTGCCAATGTCATTCTCTAGGGTCTAAGACATACTGGTAGGTTAATTGGATCCTGTCTATATTGGCCCTAGTATGTGTATGTATGAATGTAAGTTAGGGACCTTAGATTGTACGCTCCTTGAGGGTTAGGGACTGATGTGAATGTATAATATATATGTAAAAAGCGCTGCGTAAATTGATGACGCTATATAAGTACCTGAAATAAATAAATAATATTTCCATGCAACAAAATGTACCGCTTTGAGCATAGAAATATGGACATAATCAGACTGCTAGGGAGGTTAAAGTGGGATTAAGATCTTAATGGCTCAAGCTCACAGAAAAGCAATTATTCATCCTCCTCCCACTGCTAATGTTTCCTACAAAGGAAGAGCATGGGTTTGTTCTTTATTTCGGACCAACCCTAGAAAAAAGCGGTCACTGCTGCCCACTGCCACCAACATAGCTATGACTCAGGCTTTTCCTGTCCCACAGCTGCACAAACACAAAGAGGCACAGGGATGCTTGTGACTATATTAGGTCAGTGTTCTTTCTGTGTCACCACCAGTGGGGACACAGAAAACAATAAATCACTCTACTTAAAAACAGTGTTGAAACAAACTGTGACACTACACCCTTTAAGGCATTATTTGGAAAATATGCAATGCAGAAGTTAGTATATTGCTTTCAAAATGAGAAAATGCAATTAACTGAGAACAGACTGAATATTATAACCCTGAAAGGTTACAAAGAAAGCCCAGTGAGTACAGTGTCATACACCATCAAAAAACATTTAGAAACTGGAGTAAACTCTGAAAGGAACAGGTCTAGTAGATCCAAAGCCACAAAACAATCAGAAGACAAGCTTTGGAGGTCAACAGCTTGCATGATTGACACCTAGGAGGATAAATAGCTTAACAGTGGTCAAAGTATGCAAACCTCACTTTTAATTGTCAAAGATAATACTTTGAGCTGTAGGATTGGATGTTTGAGTGACCGTAAGAAAGTCATTGCTAAAAATGGCAAAATTAGAAAAAGAGACTTGTCTGAATGGGGAATTAACCACCAGTGGACTACTGAAGATTTGAAAATGGACTTGTGGGCCAGTGATTCAAAACTTGGACTCTTTGGTTTATCATGTAGGGATTTTGTACAAGTAGGGAAAAAAAGGCCAAAGTGTGTGATACCAACAGTCAAACATAGTTATGTTTGAAGCGTAATGGTTTGTGCTCATTTGCTGTATCTAGAGCCTATGTCATGCACTAGCACCCTGAATCAAATGACCTACCACAGAATTATGCAGCTCTATGCAAATGCCCGCTAGTATATACATAGTTGGTTAGAGATTCACCCTGCAAGATATTAACCCAAAACATGCATCCTTTGTCTGAGCCTCTTCAGAAGGAAAGAATGGTAGAGTTTAAATGATAGAACGACCAACCTAATCTCCAGAGTTAAGTTTTACCTTCAGCGCTAGTTTTTTCATTTTGGATAGTGTAAGGGAAAGTTATAATCCATGTCAGTTTTTATTTGCCATCTGTGTCCCATTGTTGAGATTTCCTTTAACTTCTTGTCCCATAGCCAAAACAGAAAGGGATTCCCTGGCTGTCACCATTATCTCAACGAAAGTAGTGTCGCTTTTAAAAGATTTTGTCTCTATTGCATTAAAAAAAAAAAAAAAGCTCTTAGTGTAAAAGAAATGTAAAGCTGCACACTACAACATCTAAATACTTAAATGGATACACATATGTACAGAAAAATAGGTGTGCAAATATAAACCAGTATAAAATATTTTTATATATGTGTAAGTATGATTTCCAAATATATTAATGGTTGCAACACATTATATAGATAGTCTAAGGAACTCTTCCGGTTATTCCACTGTGAAGTTATGTAAAACAGCTTCAGTGCACCACTGCAGCCACACTGTGCACCCCAGTGCTTCACTGCTGCTTACCAGAATGGAGTATCTCACTGCTATGAGATCAAAACAGGGTTCATTGTCAAAACATCTATGATATTTTTTTAGCCCAACAGTGTCCAACCAATAATAGGAAGAAAAGGATCTCAAGCCAGTATGCACACCATCTCTCAGGCTCCCCTGCACCCAGCAATTATCAGAGAAATAAAGGAGGAAGCAGGACAGGAGCTCATACTGTAGTCGTAAAAGGTTCCATGTTTATTGCACTAAATGGTACTCATAAAATAACTGCAGGGATCGGCATTCAGTACTAGTCAAAACCGAAAATATCCACGATGTCATTCCGCTTGCCGGCCAGAGGTACCAGGGGTTTTACTTTTGGTTTTAAAAGCAAAGGTAAATCATTCTGAACCATATTTGATTTCCATTGTAGAAAGAATGCTGCAAGTGTGATTGTTTTTTTTATATGCAAAAGGTGACTACTTTGTTGAATGAAAAATTCGTAAAGATCTTTTGTTAAAATAAAATTAATTAAAACATCAGTTTAGACACTTAAAAAAGGGTTAAATACAATAAGTCATAAATCATTACAATATCCCTTTTTACCGTTGTATAATATCCCTGTTTGTACCTATAGCCATGGTTCACACTGATGTAGTTTCAGATGCATCTTGGATCGTTCCTATTGCACGAAAAGAGAAATAACATTGGTTCCTATGGAGCCATTTCAAATTTATGCAGTGCGACTATGATCCGACTTTGTGTAAGGGTCCTGTGCTATTTTGGTGCGATGCAGTCCGACTGTGGTTCATAGACTTCAATGGGATTGCTTTCAAATCGCAGGTCCCCACCCTTTTGTCATACGATTCCAGCATGTTTTCTTCCCCAGTCTCTCCTCTTCTGGACCACACACGCGCGTGTGTGCGTGCACGCATGTGTGTGTTAATAGTGAGAGAAAATATAGTTTGCATTGCAGTTGTAAGAGTGTGAATTCCTGCAACTGGAATTGAGAAATGTGTGTCATTAGATGCGGGTGCAGGCTCACAGTGGCTACAGCGTTTTGTGCCTTTTTGCAATTGAAACAATTATTTGGTAGGATGCTGGCTGCAAACACACAAAAATAGAGATCAAAACCTACAACACACAACATCACTTTGCACATGCACATTTTGAAAAGTGTCAAATGAGGTTATGCATATGTACTCAACTATTCAAAGACATGGGCCAGTAATTGAACTTTTCCTCGTGCATGGAGGTTACAGTATATTTGTATGACCCAGAACTGATCTCTATTCCCCCTATATGCAATCACTGGATGGACCCAGTATCTATGCTTTCTCTTCCTCTCACTGTTCTCCTTTTCAAATGAGGCTGCAGCTGTAGCAGTAGCAATTGCTACCATGGCCAAGTGCAGACTGGATACAACAGCTAACCACCACACAGTAGAGAAAAAGCAGGAAGATGAAGCCTTTATTTATGTAATTAAAGATATGAGTATCCATTGTCCACCACAGAAATTGCAGCAGTATCTAAACCATGGTAAAATCGCATCAAGTCGCACTGCAGCTGCACTTGAAAATCAGATCACAATTGCACTTCATCAGTGTAAACCTAGGCTTAATATTATGACAATGAAGTGTAAAAAAAAAAAAACTCTCAAGGTTGAAAAAAATCCTAAATAGGTGGTTTAGAGTTAGCCTGGTTATAGAGAAAGGTTTCTTTGACAAGAATGCAGAAAATTTTGACTGTCTCCCTTACTTTTTAGAAACAATAAACGTGGGCAGCAAGGCTGGGACCGAAAATATGTTGTTCTAGAGGGAACAAAGATTTTATTATATGATTCTGAAGTAAAAGAAGGTATGTCTTGATACTTTTTTTTTCACTGTGGGTAGGGTCTGTTCATTCTAAGTGTCTGAAGCTGGAGTGCCTTATGTAATCCTCACTCTTATGACTGTTAAGCATAGTCTAAAATTATGTAAATGAGTTAGTTCTTCCAAGTGACAATATTTCCATTTAAGTTTTATTAGTACATTTTATTTGTATTTTAATATTTTATTATGTATTGCATAGCTTGAGGCTACTTGCATTAAAATTCTGTAATGTTAACACATGAATGTTGAGAAATATATTTACTGCATATAGGCAGCCAGAGACCATCTGAGGAGTTTGAACTTTGTCTTCCGGATGGTGATGTCACAGTTCATGGAGCTGTAGGATCTACAGAACTTGTTAATACAGCCAAATCAGGTGAGTATCCATCACTGCAGGAAATATTCATATATTTATTTGCTTGTCCATTCTATGTCTTGCATATTTAGTGCATAAATTCCATATATACAGTAGTTTTGTTTTTTTAATTACCAGTCAGTTTTTGTATGCAGTTATTTATTTTCCTCTTGAATAGATGTACCATATGTGATGAAGGTGGAGTCTCATCCCCATACCACCTGCTGGCCTGGGCGTACACTGTATTTGTTAGCACCCAGTTTTCCTGACAAGCAGCGCTGGGTCACCACCTTGGAGTCTGTGGTTGCTGGTGGGAGAGTGTCCAGGGAAAAGGCAGAAGCTGATGCGGTAAGTGGTAGGAGTTCCTCAAAGCTAGATTTCTGTACAATTCAGTTTAATGGCCATTAATCCTATAACAAAAATGCCTTATACAAATATATAAGACATATTCATTCCCAAAAAACATACGTTTATGCATAGATTCACCTAAATAAAGTTGGATATTACAGAATTAAGAACACTAAAACCAATCAGTAGAATTTTAGTAGGCATACTTTGCAAAATATATAGGCAATTTGGCAATAGTCTCACGTTGATTAGGTTGACACATTCCACTACCCAAGGTGGCAATTTATTCCAAATATATGATTTATTTCTAAAAATGTCAATAAATGTGTATCTAATTGTCCAAGAGTTACAAAAGAGAAACTACAGAAATTGTAGAGGGTTGTACTGTGTTATCCATTGAATAATGCAATAAGTTGGGAGTTTAAGTGATACCTTTTAATGGCTAATTTAAGTTATTACCAATACAGGCTTTCAGAATAACTTAAATCTTTGTCAGGCTTTATGCATAGTATAATAGCAGTGTACCACACACAACCCCTTTACAAATCAATGCTTCCACAGTTGAGCTCCCTAGAGTCCAGTTAAAAACGCTTTCATGCCTCATTTGATCTTTAGCAAGATCCATTATAAAAGTTTAGAGAGAAAAAGCATAAAAAGAGGAAATGGGTGGACAGTACAGAAAAAAGTAAGTGTGAAAAAAAATAAACTAAACCATTTAGGTATTAGAAGCCAGTCTAATAGAATTGTTCCCAGATAATAATAGTAGGTACATCTGTAAGGAATACACAAACTAATTGTGCAGCCCTTTACCCCTGCAGACAGAAGTGCCAAATGGCTGCAGGGTGGGCAACAAGGGTCTAACTTTATATAGTTACTGGTAGTATGAGATTTAATTTGACAGTGATGTGGGTGTATAAATATGGAATCTGCAACATAATGAGGTCAATAAAATATGCACAAAAAATCCCATTACAGCCACATTTTATGGAACACTGAAATATATAGTACATTCTTGACGCTGCCTAGTGCTAACCTTCGTCTTTTCATATGTTTGTTTTCGTTACTTTGTTTTGTTTGACTTGTTAGGAAAAAGTTTCACAGTTATTATTTTGATAAACAGCTTTTCCCTTCAACCATATCATTTGGACACTATTGCAAATACTGTTTTAAGAAGGAATTGGCTATAACAATTTCTGCTCAGTTTTAGGACCGATCCCTAGCAGTACTAACCTGAAAATCCAACAGTGAGTGACATCAATGCTTCAGCTAAAGCTAAGCTACCTTTTTGAAGACTGTGGATGAATTCTTTACAGGGTGGAACATTTGAGATTAAAGTTGAACGAAATACTCTTATCCTTTACAGCCAACAAAACTGCCATCTTAGCTTTTGTTTGATTTGCAGTTGGTGTGGGGCTCCACATGTGATCAGCAATGACACCAACTATTTGATGGCTTGACAATCTGGTTGAGGGTTAACATAAGCACATTAGTAACAGTTTATCATTCAAGGAATACCTTGAATATATAATAAATATTTAAATTGGTGGATTTGGTTCCCCTTTAAGTTACAGATCCTTAAATGGACATTGTCCAAAGGCTTCAGTTACTGAACTCTTTCAAGAATGCTAGTTCCCTGTCTGTCATTCTGATACTCGGACTTCAGTGTTTTCCAAGTTGCTGCAAGTATAGAGGCACTCATATACAGCATGCTTGTTGCAGGACTGTGATTGAAACGCAGTAAAGTCATACACAGCAAGGCATCCAGAATTTGATTAGGTGTGCAGTAGCAGCCTCCATACTACTCTAATGACAGAGTTACTTTAAGCAGATAGGATTAGTGGTGCAATCTAGTTGAACAGTGTGAGAACTCCCTGCTAGGAATAAGACTTTCAGGGCTAAGAGCTAAGAGTTTCAAAGTCTTAGAAAAACTGAACCTGCCATCATCCATGCAAGCATGAACTGTATGATGTGGTATCTAAACGAAACAACTGCTTGATATATTCGATTTTGGACATTGCTTTTGAAAACAATAAAATGGTGCTTCTTGCAGCCAGCTAGATGGTATCATACAGTACATAATTCTTGTATTTCAGAAACACAGAAAAATTAATTCAGTCATATTTTTATTAAAGGAGAAGTTTGGGGTTATAAAAAAAAAAACCAAACACACATATTCACTTTAGGACCACAGACTGAGTGATCGCATGACCTCTGACCGTTAAGATCTCAGTGTGCTCCGAGCAGAGAGCAGTGACCCCTTTCAGTTACCCCTTTCTGCTCTATCCCTCCAGCGCTCACTGGAACACTGCGCTGGAGAAGGGTAAACGCAGTTGGCTCCAGATCTCAATTATATAAAGAGAGCCAAAGCCAGCCATCAGGCAGCTGGGTGGATCCTGACAATATGGTCAGGATCCTTCCAGGCAATAGCCTACTATAAGCTGACTCCAGGTCACAGGAGAGCAAAAGTAAGTGCACTCTTGTGACCCACAAGTAAAGTATGGCCTAAAATGCTTTGGTCACAATTCTGTTTTAGATCATAAGCGAAATCTCCTGCACTCAAGGACCCAGGCAGGTGGCGAATAGATGGAAACAGACCTGGAAAGATCGACCACCAATGCATGTAGAGTTGTGCAGCTCCAAATAAGGCTGGGGAAGCCCGACCAATACTGCAAATCGAAACAAAAACGAGAAGCGCACCAACCTTGCGCATTACCTCAGTAACCAAAGTTTATTCATTATAAAATAATACTCACAAACCGCGAATAAACTCAGGCATGTAAGTCCTCAAAGGGACCTGAAAGATAAAGAGCCAGCGCGGATCCCATCATGGGGGTAGATACTCAGTACAGCTGACGCGTTTCGAAGGGCATCCCTTCTTCATCAGAGCTATGATTACTTTGGTTACTGAGGTAACCAAGGTTGGTGCGCTTCTCGTTTTTGTTTCGATTTACAATTCTGTTTTAAACAACCTATGAAATGTCATTTTAAGTGTAACAAATGTAAGTACCTTAAAATGAATTTATAATGGCCTACTGTAATCCCCAGTTTACCAGTGCTCAGACTTGGGAAGGGAGCTATGTTAGCACAAGGAACCAAATGCAATATTCCCAACACACATGTTGACCACAGGCTGGGAACCATAGACAATTCAAATGAAGAAGTGTCTCCAGCACACCAAGCATACATGTGACTATGAAATAAAGCTTTGGATCCATTTTTAGAAATCCTTGGTGTGCTGGTAACATTTCTGCACTTAGCACAAAGAACCAGTCCCGCTTTGCTGCACATGAATGCTGACAGGAAAATAGAGAAATCAAATGAGCTCACCGGTGTGTTGCTACTGCTTCATTGTCCAGGTCCTTCAATAGTGCTGTATTTGGACCATGCTGTGCTGTCTGGTACGGTGTTTGTGTCACATGTCTTGCTGCAGAGAATTGAAAATCCTGTGGCAGGTAAATCGGTTCCCTTATTTTGTCTCAAATGTGTATTTAGCTGTTTGCTGTCAGCTTTAATGACAGTTTATGTGCAATCTTTAGGGTTTGGCCCTTTTACACAACCTGCTTTCAAAAATTGCTAACTGTTCTCTAAGTGGCAATATCTTTTGAACAACCTTTCAAAAATTAATTGCAAACAGTGTCTACATTCCCTCAAAAAACATAATACTAATATACATGACTGCATAACCTCCTTCATACAGGATTAGTATGTAACTTTGTGTTGCTCTTTTCATGGTATCAGGATGAGTGTATTGGAGGTAGTAGAAAAGGTAAATATTCCTATGTGCACCGCTGACACAAGTCTGTTGTGATTGCATTTTGTTTTTGTTACACTGACCAGTGTTTTTACACACTCTCCTTGTGTCACTGTCACTTTGTGCCTTCCCTGTAGATTGAATGTGATTTTGTGAATAGCATAAACTATATCTCCTTTTTTTTTTTTATATCTTTTTTTTTTTTTCAAGTTATTTAAATGATGGTGAAGTCGAAGGGCTGGTTGGGGATAAAGTTTGGGAAAGAATGTAGGAGGTGCTGAGCATTTGAAATCAGGTCTTCTCTCAGCAGTCTTAAAGGAGGGGATAAAGTAAGCCCTAGGATAATACATTCACTCACTTCAGAGCCCCCTTTCTACTGTTCTGAAGGGCAGCTGTATGCACCTTTAGATCAGATAGAGTTGCTTGAGTATCCAAGATAGACCTGTATGGGTACAGCATCTGCTAGAAGCAGGGAAAGTTGCCATGAGACTGGAATTAAGCTCCATTCAGTGGAATATTCTGCATCTTGACCGTATGAATGATTGTTTTCTTTTATGTGCATTACATAGAAACTGCTTGGAAATTCCCTTTTGAAACTGGAAGGAGAAGACCGTCTAGATATAAACTGCACTATACCTCTCACAGAGCAGGTAAGGAGTTGCACAGTAATCTATCCTCTCTATTGCAGGGTAAATGTGTCAGATGATTTCAGACAATAAAAAATAAGCAAAATATTTTTGTAGAACTGTGTTACCTGTTGGTTCCTGTGTTACTTTTTTACTGTAATTGATTTATTGCTACTTGGAGCCATAGTGTGCCATTTCTTAAAATGTGTGCAGAGATCTGTGTGGGTCCTGTTCTTCAGACCCACGCTGACTCAGCCTGCAAATGCCATTCCCACAACCTGCTTTTGAATCCAGTTGCATTTTCTACCCAACCCTACCTAACACCCACTTTTACAACTGCCATGTTACACAAGAGTTCTGGGTTATAAAAAGATTGCCAAAGGCTTTCCAAGTTACAGAAAGACTATAGTGACTTCCATTGGCCAGGGAGACACCCAGAGTTATTCAGGGAGACTTTGTGGAGCAGGTGAGAAAGAAATTGGTAAAACTGATCCAAATATATTGCAAAGGGTAGAGGTTCCCAGGACCTGAAGATAAACGTTGTAAGCTTATTGCTGAATTTGGAAGCCATGGGTTCCATGCCCAGCATCTCCTACCTTTTGACGGAGTTCTTGAAACACCCTTGGGTATGGAGACTTTTCCTCCGAGTCCAGACTTTGATGACTGAGGTAGTCTGCTTGCCAGTTGTACACGTCTGGAATGTGTATGGCAGACAGGGCTGAAATATGCATTTCCACCCACTCTACAATCTGATCGGCTACTCTTTGAGCTGTGAGACTTCTGGTGCCTCCTTGGCAGTTCATGTAAACCACTTCAGTGGCATTGGGTCGACTGAATCCCATTTGGGTGACTTTGCAAGTGAGAGGTCCAGTGCTGAAGAGATAACTCAAATGCTCTGAGTTTGAGAATGTTGATCGGGAGCCAGAATTCCTCCGGCAGCCAAATCCCTTACATCGCAAGGGTGTCCAGGACTTCTCCTCACCAAACATGCTAGCATCCATCTCGAGAACCTTCTAGACCAGCTGGAGGGGAGGAAACATTTCCCCAACCCCTGGTGTGGGCTCATGACCTACCAGGTCAAGGAAAGCCTGGTCTTGGTGTTCATCATGAGTGGTGGTCCAGTGACTGAGCCTTCTTGTATCATACAGCAAGAATGTTAGGTGAGATCTACCTTGAAAGAGGACACCAGTAAACCCACTACTCTTAGGTATAGGCAGAGGTTTGGTTGACTCCAGGACTGTAGCATCCAAGCATGGGAGTGGACTGTTTAGGGTCTTCCTTCCACAGGAAAAGTTCCAAACAGGCAGGTCTTCAGGTCCTGGGATCCTCTACCATTTGCAATAAATGCTCTAGTGACTAATTTGGATTAGTTTAACCAAATTTCCTGATCTGCTCTACAGAGTCGCAACAAAGTAGCCCAGGCGGCTTTAAAGGCCCTGAAGGCCCGGCCATTAAAGTTCAGTTCCTGAAGGATAAGGACTTACCTGATTTGGTTAACCCTCTGCTCTTGAATTTAGGAAGTTGACTTCTCTTTCTTCCAGACATTGGTTCTAACCCCTAACCTTTCTATAGAAAACTACACATGGAAGCACAGTATAGAGGATAAGTGAGGTTTTTATGCATTAGCATGCAACAAGATTTTGACCTAATCCATTGCTTACATTGGGTAATTCACATGACACTATAAACAGAAAACTGTGAACTGGCCCACCAGCAGCTGCATCATATACTAAAAAGTCAACTTAAATTTTTAAATATAAAATGGCTACGTATAGGTAGTGGGGGTTTAGGGCATTTAGAGGTGAAGATTGTATACTTTTTTTTTTCTTACAGATTGTTCTAGTTGGTGCAGAAGAGGGCTTGTATGCTCTGAATGTGCTAAAGAATTCTCTAACTCATATCCCAGGAGTTGGGGCCGTGTTTCAGGTTCATATTGTTAAAGAGCTGGATAAACTCCTACTAATAGCAGGTAATATAATCATTGGTAATATAAAGAGGCAGGCAATATGGCCATAAGGGTGATGTAAATCACAAGGGCTATTTAAGAGCTTTTGTAGATGGGCAGATGCAGTAAGTTTGAAGTCAGATTGATGTTAAGATCAGAAGATGCTTTTGAGTTCTTTTGGAGGCGCTCCAGACCTACCAAGCTGTGTCACCTGCTTCTACATTTCCATTGGTTTGTATCAATGTGAACTAGTGAATTCTACTGTTAATATTTTCTTTTGCATTCCTGTGCTTTATGCTTTTGGAATTTGCTGCCATCATAGGTAAAATAACTGAAAAAAAGTAGATTAATAGAGAGTTTTCTGTTAATAACTACAATCAGATTTTAGAGATCATTGTTTTACTGCTGAGTAGAAAAATGTCTGTTATGATTAAATAAATGAGTAACTTAAGAACACAACATAATGTAATTCATATTTTCGATATTTTCAAAATATTACAAATGTTGAGTGGTCTTATGTGTGATTTAAGGAGAGGAACGTGCTTTGTGTCTGATCGATGTGAAGAAAGTGAAGCAGTCCTTGGCCCAAGCACATCTGCCAGCTCAGACTGAGATAGCGCTCACAGTATTTGAGGCTGTTAAAGGGTGTCATCTGTTTGCAGCAGGAAAGGTGAGTGTTCCATTGTTTCAGAAAACGTAAGTTATTAAACCCTCAGTAGCAAATTGTACATGTAGCACCATACCTCTTAGTATTTTATTGTTGCTTTTGACTCTGCATTGTTTGCGGGACAGCCTTCAAATAAAACTATGCCCTTGATTTTTCAGCCTGTAGGTGGCTCCAATGCCGTTCCTGGAGCCATCCTGACATGCACACTCCTGGTAGGGAATATAAAAATTTGCGAAGAGGAACCACTATTACAGCAGACAAGCAAGTGTAGTATGATCTGAGCAAAGGAGGACTCCTGATGCCTAAAGAGCAGGCATGGGCAGGAGTAATCATGAGACGTTTAGTTCATATGCAGAAGACCACCTGACACTATTAGGTGGGCACACATGTGCAGAGATAGAGCGGAGGCTGGGTGGGAAGAATCTTGATGCATGGAGTTCTGAAGCAGGAGATTCCCCGTGCTACAGTAGAAGCTCAGTGAAGTAGCAATCTGGAACCAGTAGCATTGAGGAGTACAAAATGTAAGTGTTTGCACATAAAAATGCTGTAAATAATGTACTGGGGAATATTTCCCTGTTAGTTAGAATGCAGTAATTCAAAAAAACTTAGTGTGTTTAATACTACTTTAAAGTTTAAAGCTTTATTTTTTTACCTTAATGCATTCCCTGCATTAAGGTAAAAAATGTATGGGTTATCAGTATCGCCCCCTCACCCCCCTTATAGTTACCCAAGTCCTCACTTGAATGCCTGTCTGCAGTGGCTTAGTGTTCTCCCCCTGCTCTCACAGGTTTTGCTGAGGCAGCAAGAGTCATTGGACTGTTGTCAGCCAAATCCTGTGACAAGTGGATGGGGCCAAGCCACGCTGTCTGCGTCTATGGATACAGACAGTGTTGCTCAGGATGGAGCCCGCACAATAGAGGGGTATACGCACAAGAGAAGGAGCCAGGAGCTTTGGCAGGGAACCTAAGAATAGGAGATTTGGGGCTGCTCTGTGCTAGTGAATCTATCATCAGATTTGTTTTTCATTATTAAGTGCAGGCATACTAACGTTGTGTAAGTGTAGCACTTAAATTTATTAATAAATGCAGGAAAACCACATTACTACTGTTTACAATGCCTTCATCTGCTTTTCTCTGCAGAAGAATGGTGCCATCTTTGTCCTGGGTGATCATTTACTAGGGCTATCACATTGTTTATGTATTTTACGTTCTTTGAGATATGGCTTGGTTTGTATTGATAATTCAAGTTTCCTATACAAGCGCCTCTGGTGGGGAAAAAAAAACAGTTTTAAGAGGCATTTTACTTTTTTTTTTTTAATGACCCTGAATGCCGCTCCTCCATTGTGTCAATTTGCCAGGAAAATATCCCCCACAACCTTGCACCACCAACCTGAACCAGGACAGGATGGATCCATGCTTTCATGTTGTTTATGCCAAATTATGACCCTACCATCAGAATGTCGCAGCAACTAGTCTGCCCATTCTCCTCTGACATCAGCTAGGCATTTTGTCCACACAACTGCCGCTCACTGGATATTTTCTCTTTTTCATACCATTCTCTGTAAACCCTAGAGATGGTTGTGTGTGAAAATCCCAGTAGATCAGCAGTTTCTGACATCAGCCTGTCTGGCACCAACCATCATGCCACGTTCAGTCACTTAAATCCCCTTTCTGCCCCATTCTGATGTCCGGTTTAACTTCTGCAAGTCATCTTCACCACAGCTACATGCCTAAATGCATTGAGTTGCTGCCATGTGATTGGCTGATTAGCAATTTGTGTTACCAAACAATTGAACAGCTATACCTAATATAGTGGGTGAGTGTATGTATGTCTACATGTCATATGCCCATAAATAAGCGTAATACACACCAATATGTTTTTACGCTACATTTTTCTGCCATCTCCTGCCAGAAAGAACGAGCATAAATGGGAGTATTAAGACATGTGCATGCAGCCTGATACTTCATTGCATTGGAATTTAAGGAGCTTGCTGAAACAAAACCACAATGCAAGGTCAATATATATGTGAAGTAATAAATGTAAATCACTAATTTTCCCCAACTCTTTATAAGCACACTTCACCTCTACCCTTAGAGGTGTACAAATATAAATACAAATATGCTCAGTGATAATTAATAAAAAGAACCTTTCTTTATATAATAATCTCAAAAATCCAAAATCTATAATTTTTCAAATTAAAGTCCAATTTCAAATTAAAGTCCAATAAATAAATAAATACGTGTAGTCCAAAAATTGATTCAAGTGTAAAAAACTCTCCGCTGCTTGCAAAACCTTGATTACCTCAAAAAAACAAAAAAATATACATAGTGCATTATCCTTTATAAATAAAAATTTACATATAAAATCAATCCAATAATATTCACCCAAGTGCAAACACGTGTATATATCAAACCACATACACATGCGATATACTGTGCAAAACCATGCATGTGAAACACTCTACTGTGCTAAAAACTCATGACACAGTGCGCACTTCTATCAGGGTAAGGAATGAATACCCTTACCAATGTTCAAAGCAATTTATGTTTTTGATCTCAATCCACAGAGATTGTCTGGTGATATAAATCCTTTAAAAGATGTCCTCAGGGTTTGCTTTGATCCTATGATATTGTATGGATCCTTCCACCCTAGCAACTGAGATATGCTTCCACCATATACGCCAGCCAGATACCCATATACAAGGAACAAATCATAGCGTGATACTGCCACATACTAAGATCCAAAGCTTTTAATTATCCTGCTTACATTAAAAATATCTTTCATCGCACATAGCATATAAAGACCTGTCTGCCATCCGGAATCCAGGAGAGTCCTAATCGCAAGTCACAGCCGATATTTTGCCCTTTCCAAGATGGCCGCCACTCTACTTCCGGTATTCTCGTATGCGTCTGACGTCACCTCCCTTTGACGCGTTTCGTCATTGGACCCTTTATGATTACGTCCAATGACGAAACGCGTCAAAGGGAGGTGACGTCAGACGCATACGAGAATACCGTAGTAGAGTGGCGGCCATCTTGGAGTATGGGTATCTGGCTGGCGTATATGGTGGAAGCATATCTCAGTTGCTAGGGTGGAAGGATCCATACAATATCATAGGATCAAAGCAAACCCTGAGGACATCTTTTAAAGGATTTATATCACCAGACAATCTCTGTGGATTGAGATCAAAAACATAAATTGCTTTGAACATTGGTAAGGGTATTCATTCCTTACCCTGATAGAAGTGCGCACTGTGTCATGAGTTTTTAGCACAGTAGAGTGTTTCACATGCATGGTTTTGCACAGTATATCGCATGTGTATGTGGTTTGATATATACACGTGTTTTCACTTGGGTGAATATTATTGGATTGATTTTATATGTAAATTTTTATTTATAAAGGATAATGCACTATGTATATTTTTTTGTTTTTTTGAGGTAATCAAGGTTTTGCAAGCAGCGGAGAGTTTTTTACACTTGAATCAATTTTTGGACTACACGTATTTATTTATTTATTGGACTTTAATTTGAAATTGGACTTTAATTTGAAAAATTATAGATTTTGGATTTTTGAGATTATTATATAAAGAAAGGTTCTTTTTATTAATTATCACTGAGCATATTTGTATTTATATATGTGAAGTAGATCATAATTGTGCTGCATTTTACATATACATTAAAAGTATTGCCTGATATGTTGCTTATGTTGTCCTTTTTAATAAGAGTATTTTTGTTTTATTTTCTAGATTGAGAATGGCTTGTGCATTTGTGCAGCTATGGTAAATAAAGTTGTCATACTGCGATATAATGAAAGCCTTAACAAGTTCTGCATTAGAAAGGTATGTATGCCTTTTTCAATTTCCTTTAACCCTTTTGCTGCCAGAGCAGTTTCTCTTGCATTCATTGAAGAACACTTTTTTTTAATTCTGACTGTCGGGTTATAGCGCCACCTTCAGGAGTAAAACTCTAGGCAGAAAAAAAAGAACACAGCACCACCTATGGTGTCAATCTTAACTGATAGTCAGCCCCTCTCTGCCTCGGACATGTGCTTGGATAGTCAGCCCCTCTCTGCTATACACTGATTATTTTTTTTTTTTTTTTAGTTTTGCCTAGTGTACGAAGTATGGACCTAGCTCCCTGCTTGGACATGTGGTTCCATATTGCCCCCCCCCCCCCTTTTTCTTTTTTTTCCTTTTTTCTAGATCTTGACAATCCAGTAATCACCCCAGCCTGGTCAGTGAGCGCATGCAGACTCGTAGCCATGTGCAAGGTTGACTGTGATAGAATGCCGCTGTCAGCGAGTTAACAGGGACACCCCCCCCCCCCCTTACACACCCACGCACATTCCTCAGGCGCAGTGGCAGGCTGCAGGTACACCTTGTGGTGGTCAGCTCTGCGGGGTCTCTTCCTCCAGGGGTTGCCTATATCCAGTTCCCCCTCCTCTCTCCACTTCTGTTGACATGTGGATGTCCTGGCATGGGCAAGTGGTGCTTCATCCTGTCTGTGGGCTGGCTCTGGGACCACTCCCCTATCTCTCCGGTGGCACCTGCTATTTGATGTGCTAGTGGCCTGAGGCCATCTTGTTTTAGCCACATTGGTCTTTTTGAAGGGCCTGCATGGATATGTGGTGGTTATTTTGGCTGGGCTGGTTTTGGCTGCCATTTTGGTGGGGACAGGCTCAATGGCCCGTTTATAGGGGACCTTTCCTTGTTCAAGTCTGCTCTGGTTTTCTCCAATGGGCAGCCATTTTATTGCTGCTGGTTATGTTTGTGTAGCCAAGTGATGGGGGCCATTTTTGCAGCCCTTTAATTACAGGGCCTATGTGTGTGGGGTCTGCGTCTCCCATTGGCTCAGGACCAGCTAGGTGCACTCCTCCACAAGGCCTTCCCTATCTTTGTAGTGGACATGCTTCACAGCACTGCAACCCAGGAGGCCCTGGTTCAGTTTTGCCAGCTGGGGTCCCCCTCTGTCTGCAGCAGCCCATTTTTTTTCTTGCTCTTTCTCTCCATGGGCATTGGCTCCCAGCAGTACCTGGGTTAAGGGGGGGAGGGGGGAGTTTGCACATGGAGTCTGAGGAGCACACATCACCTCCAGACCCGCTCCTGAAGGTGGCAGGGTCTTCAGGGTCCTCCATTCCCTTACATGCACCGTTGACAGTCCTTAAGCCATTTATTTCCCAAGTTGAAGTGGCTTTCGGGTGCAAGGTGAGTAAGAAGCGATGCCCCCTGCTTCCACCTTGGATGATTTTTGAGCCAGAGTCCGGCTTGGATGCAGTGGGTCCCACTATTCCTGCAGACCCAGAGGACACTGTCCCCGATCCTCTGCCACAAAAGGTGTTGTTGGTCGCACTTGTTACCTTGGTGCAGGAAACGTTTAAAAATTTAGGTTTTTTTCTGGGTCTTTTTCCTTATCCTAACTATTTTACTACATTTATTTACAAATATTGGGAACACCTGAAGTGTACTTTTGTAGTCCCAAAATGTTTTTTGGGTGTTACCCCTTTAAGGAAGCCCTTCTGAAAAAGTGGTCCTCTCCTGTTATTGACCCTCTCATCTCTATGTTGAACAAGGGAGCCATGATACCAGTGGAGGAATCGCCTTCGTTTAGGGATCCCGTGGACAGGAATGCAGAAACGGTCGCCCGCTCTATGTTTGCAGATGCAGCTCCATTGCTTTCCAAGCAGTCTTGGCTGTGGTGCTCCAGTGATTTCTCTGGCTTAAGTGGTGGTCTGTAATCGAGA
This sequence comes from Staurois parvus, assembly GCF_062004578.1. Lineage (NCBI taxonomy): Eukaryota > Metazoa > Chordata > Amphibia > Anura > Ranidae > Staurois > Staurois parvus. Next base: position 381,052 of record NW_028318422.1, read on the forward strand.
CATCTAAGAAAGCCTTGGACGATTTACTCTTCCAGGGAAAGTGGCTCTTTTGATTCTACCCTGGATGACATCACCAAGAATTTTATGAGAAGGAAGAGTATCTTTCTCACACAATCCATGAAAGGGATCTCAGTTTGATCCGATGTTCTAGAGGCCAGAGGAAACATCTGTGGTCTAATGGACCCCCGATCTCTCCAAAAGAGGACATGTCACAGCTCATGCTATCACAAGGGATGTTGTTCACCTGCATTTGTCATTTATGTCACTTGAGGTGACCTTTTAAAAACCCTTTCAGGTAATCAGTTTAGAGTTAACTGTTAATAATGACCCAAAATTATTACTCTAGCTTTGGCATTCACAGCAGCATGTAGTCCAATTGTCATTCTCGTATGTAGCCACACCCAATGCGTCTGTACTTGTGGGTGGGGTTTTAAGAGATGTTTTTTTTTTTATTTTACTTTAACTTCTTAAACATTTGTTCCGACATAACGCCATCGCATAGGGGAGAAATAGCAACATAGAATATTTAACTTGTGACAGGCTCTCTTTACTGATACATCAGTAGTCTGTTTGACCCCACAGTCCACTGAAGCTAATGGAGCATAGGTCGTGTTCCATTAGCTCTTTCCTCAGCCAATGCTCCCAGGGAACGATATCTCTGAACCAGTTAGTGATGTAATACACGTTGCTTCATGGTTCATTCACCAGTGGGAGGATTAGTGAACAAATATTCAGTGAGTTCCTTCCATCCTACCCTGCAACTCCTGCCAATGCTGTCCTGGAACTGCAGATGGGACGTTAGAATCTTGGAATACAGTGTGATTTGAAAAGCAACTCCTTATTTTAAAAATCTTATAAGTTATTTTTTAATCATTATTTTTACAAAACATTAATATGAGAAGAACACACATAACATGGAGTTTTATTTAAAATTTGATATGTGCACCAGCATTCCCCTGCAGCTTCTGAAGCCGCTCGGGAATCGCATCAACTGATCTTTGCAGGAACTCTTGTGGAATGGCAGAAATAACTTCTCGTAGGCGCCCTTCAAGTTCTTCTAAAGTCTTTGGTTTCGTAGAGTAAACTTGTTCCTTCAACCAACCCCAAAGAAAAAAAGTCGCAGGGTGTTAAATCAGGGCTTCTGGCCGGCCACTCATGCGGACCACGTCGACCCAACCATCTCCCAGGAAAATGTTCATTCAGCCATTCATGAACAATAATAGCAAAATGTGGAGGAGCAACATCTTGCATAAAAATCAAGTCTTCGATATTCTCCCAGGTGTTGACAACTGGCCAGATTTCATCTTGCAGCATAGTGAGATACCTTTCGGCATTCAGGGTATCACAGATTTAATTGTCATAGATTAAGGAACATACATTAAAGAATTGAGAAAAAAGTAACTTCATATAAAACATTTATAAATAGTTTAAAATAGGGAGTTACTTTTCAATCGTATGTGGCGAGGGAAGGCGGTATGCTTCGATGCCTGTGGAAGGTGAAACCACCTCTTGGAAATATCCAACAGTTGGCTTATAAAATACACATACCTGGTCTGTTAAAGGAAGTTAAAAAATCAGACTTGCTGGCTGTATCACCAGTTGAAAATAATGGAAAAAAGCCTAAGAAAAAAAAATTATGCAGCCACTGCATTTAAGGATTGATAAACTGCAATATGTTACATAGTTAGGTTGAAAAGAGACACAAGTTCAACCAGCATTACATTTTTATTTTTGAGTTTAATAATGCTTTAACAAATATAGCCACCGAAAAGGTGTTTATTAACCTGAATACTAAACTACTTATATTTAATCTTTATTCATAGAATCTTAATCATCCAGCACAATCAAGATTTGGGTCAAATGGAAGTGTGATTCTTTCCTGCTGTCTTCAGAGGAATGGTTGCAGGGGGGGGGGCTAAAAAGTATTTGGATACAGTTATAGGCTCTAGAGACAGGCTGATCCAGATGCATTATTTATACCCCACGTACCGAACAATGATTGTGTACAATGAAGAGAATCACATTAAATAACTCTTTCCTATCCCTTTTGTGGGATTGCTCTCTAGTAATTACCCTTCTGTTCAGAATTTGTCTTTATTGTTTTTTGTTTCCTAATGTGTTCACAGTGCATGTGTTAAAATTGGGAATATAGGTAAACTTCTAAAGCCTCTTCTACATAATCCCATTATAAGCTTATTTGCTTTTATGAGCATAAATCATGATAAATTCTGGGACTCATGGGTGGATCTGACCTTATAGCGCACATAATCTAGTTAAAAGAAAATATCACTGTTTATATACTGTATGACACTGGAAACCCAAATAAAGAGTCAAAGATTGTCATTTTTACATTTTATATTAGATTTTCAATATACTTTGTCAGAAAGTTTAATAAATCTCTGAAATGGATTCATGTTTTATAGGAAATTGAGACGTCCGAACCATGCAGCTGTATTTATTTTACTGGCTACAGCATCATCATTGGAACCAATAAATTCTATGAGATCGAGATGAAGCAATACACTCTTGAAGGTGAGATATGGATGTTTTCATTGAGGCAATATAAAGACATATACAATGACAGAACGAATGGTCTTCTGGTTAAATTTACTGTGTAGCTCAACTCAGGATGTCTGTCTTCAACCATAGTTATCTAGTCAAATTTAATGTATCTTGAAAGACATGGGTAAAAATTGTTTGCACTCTTCTTTGTGCTGAATGGTCAATAAGAATGTCAGACATAGAGCTGCGACCTCTGGCTTTTCTGTTACATTGAAAGGCAGTGAATTGAATATTTTAGATTAACCTAACGCTGGTCTGAATTTTTAGAAACTTTTGATTAGAGAAATATGTACAGTAGGTTAGTGTGGGGAGGTGTTCCACTGGCCACTTTTGAGGCTTGGGAGGCAGAAGAAGTGGAACCAGAAAATATGGTCCAGGATATTGTGGAACCCTGGCTACTGAAACAAAGAACCTGAGGGTACCTATTACATGGTGCCATCTACAAAGTCTGCAAAATTCCAGTTTTATAAGGTCAGCTCATTTCCATATTGGCAGCCCGCCCATCTTTAGAACTAGAGACAGAATTTCTAATGTTATATTTATACATCTAAACAGCTCTGACATTAAAAATATATGTAGCAAAAAGTTTAAGACCAAAGTATTTAACCCTTTCTGACTGTAATCTGTGGAATAATATTTCTCAGAACATTTCCCTGTGCTGAAAGAACATTAATCTCTGTACCTTGTTTGATAGCTGGCAGCGTGCACAGAAGCCTGCTGATAGCTGTCAGATTGCGCTGTGCCTGACAGCTGTTGTCTCTGTTACTGATATGGAGCCAATCAGCATTCATAACATAGTAATTATATATGCAATCTTGACAGGTTTGTTTAAGACTCAAAACCCACTCATTCAGCTAAAAAATAACTAAATGCAGATCGTTTTGATTTTGGATAGAGTGGATAGGTTCTAATACCTCTTCTGGTTAATGATAGCCAAACAACAGTATTGTAATATTATTATTATTATACAGTATTTATAAAGCGCCAATAGTTCGCTCAGCGCTGTTCATTACAAAGGGGGACAGAACACGTGACAGAACAATACCAATAGAATGCAAAACATGAGGGGATTGAGGGCCCTGCTCTTTCGAGCTCACAATCTAGGAGGGAGGGGATAGTGGTACAGGAGGAGATAGCTGTGGGGGATGGAGTGGTAGGAAGAGTGGAGGAGGTCGGCAAGTTAGCAGGGGGTGGGGTAGGCTTCCCTGAAGAGATGGGTTTTCAGGGTGCGCCTAAAGGAGAGGAGAGTAGGTGATAATCTGATGGGTTGGGGCAGGGAGTTCCAGAGGATGGGTGACACCCTGGAGAAGTCCTGGAGGCGGGCATGGGAGGAGGAGACCAGGGAACTAGAGAGAAGGAGGTCTTGTGAGAAGCGGAGTGTGCATGCTGGGCGGTACTTGGATATTAGGTCAGTGATGTAGTTCGGGGCAGTATGGTGGACAGCTTTGTACGTCAGTGTTAGGATTTTGAATTTGATCCGTTGCGCAATCGGAAGCCAGTGGAGGGATTGGCAGAGCGCCGTGGCGGAAACGGAGCGGTTGGAAAGGTGAATGAGTCTGGCAGCCGTATTCAGGATCGACTGAAGCGGGGATAGCCAGCGGCGAGGCAGGCCAGTGAGGAGGGAGTTGCAGTAGTCGAGTCGTGATATGATGAGGGAGTGGATGAGCTGTTTAGTGGTTTCTGGGGTTAGGAACGTGCGGATTTTGGCGATGTTGCGGAGGTGGAGTCTGCACGAGTTTGTTAAAGATTGGACTTGGGGCTGGAAGGATAGGTTGGAGTCCAGAATGACACCAAGTACTCTGGCCTGCGGGGCGGGTTTGATGGTGGCGTTGTTGGATGTGATGGAGAAGTCAGTGGGGGGTGGTGTCTGGGCTGGGGGGCAGACAAGAAACTCGGTTTTGGAGAGGTAATATGTGAAGATTTGTGATGAGGCACATTACAGGGTCAAAAGGCAGTTTGCAATCAAGTAAATTTTACGGCAATAGAGTGAAAAATATTGAAGTCAGGCTCCATTCCTTGAGGCTGCTACACCTATCAACAGATGCAGACATTAAAGTGGTTGTAGACCTTTACATATACCCATTGAAGTGATTACCCTCAGGTGATAAACAGGGATTACCAAAAATCTGCCTGCATACATTGCACCTGTTTATCTGCAGCTTTCTCTCCTCTACAACCCTTCATAATACAGCATTCCTCATCATAGCTGCAGAAGGCAGAGTGTCAGGGCTCCAGGTATGACCAGAGGTGTGTGGACCAACACAGGGAAACACAGACTTCAGGTATAGCATGTAAAACAATATAATTTATTAAGGGCAACACAAACATAAACGCAGTGCAACAAACCAAACCCAAAACTAACACAAATACGTACAACAAGGTGCAACAAACCCAAACCTTAACTGATATATATAAATATGGAGCATAACGTAGTCAGGCGGGCCGGGTCGGTAGCTAACGGGCAGACAAGGTACAAGGAGTAGGCAGAAGATTGGTCAGGAGTAGCCGAGGTCGGTGCAGGCAGAGTTCAAGCACAGTCAGGATCAGGCAGGAAGCAGACAGGATGCAGGTACAGGGGCTCATGGGAACAATACACCAAGGCCCTGACTGCAGGCCTGGCCATTCTTTAAATACACCTCCTGCAATCAGCCTCAGGTGATGGCTTGATTGCAGGAGTGAGCTTCTGGCTGCTGAGAGCACCCGCTGGCCAGCCCTGGTACTGCAGCCCACAAGGCAGGTGAGTCCCACCACCATTGGCGAGTCCATTCCTGACACAGAGGGTTGGGGTCTGATGTCACACACTGCACAGCATAGAGCAGGTAGCTGAGTGTTTTGTGAGACCTGAGTTGGAGGGAAATGCATGTCCCTCTACACAATCTCATAGGGAAGCGTGCACATCTGAGGCTGTCAATTACATGCTGTGTGCTGGGAAGAGGGGGGGGGGGTTGTTATTTGGCAGGTCCTCTCCTGAGATTGCTTGAGTAACTGTCAGGAGTGACTTATGCAAATAGCAGAGGAAGGGGAGATTCACATGAGGTGCTTTGGATTGAGGCAAGTACACACTATAGAAGGATATGAAATATGTGCTTTGTTCCTTTACAACAACCTTTAGTATTGCTTATTATAAATGAACTGACGTGTTCCTAAAAGCTATTTTTGTCAAATGAATGTCACAGACAAAAGTATTTACCAATTCAGGAACCTACAATTCCGAATAAAAATTATTTTTTTTGTAAAATTTCTAGACTGGGTTTGTGAAACAATTGTCCATCGTCACAGATAATCTTTTATAACTTGATGAAGCGAGCTTCACAAAATTAGTCAAGAAGTTTTACAATAAATTCAATTTTTGAACTGTTAGATGTTTTGATTGGTTTTTGATGGGCAGGATCCAAGATCTTTTGTGCACAGAGCACTTGAAGTGAATCTGTCACTAAGCAAAATGCCGGAAGCTGCCATTGTAACTCACAAGCTGCAAAATAGTTCCAGTGCACTGAAACTGAACCTATGACTTCAAAAACAAGCACTTACCTTTTACCTAGTATGCAGACTTTGAGTCAAACAGTGGCAGTGTGAGACTTGTTTTTGTTTGTGATAGATTACTCTTAGCTTTTGTAAGTGGCCATTTAAGAGGATGAGATTTGATCAGCAAAGTATACCCATAACTGTACAATGAGGGCTTTTGTAATAAATATTGAATGGATTGTTTAGGTAGACCCTTGCACTGCATGGTTGTAGTTTTTACATTTGCTGATCTACCATCAAACCTAAACTCTTACTGTTGTACTTCCAGCCTATTACAATGGATGATGGTCACGGATATCAAATAAACTACGTTTGAACATGAATATGTTTATAGTAAGTTTTTGTTGTTGCATGTATTAAACTCGTCTCTGTTTTTTCTAGAATTCCTGGATAAAAATGACCACTCTTTGGCCTCAGCTGTATTTGCTTCTTCATCGAATAGTTTTCCGATTGCTATAATGCAGGTGAACAGCACAGGTCAGAGGGAAGAATACCTCCTCTGTTTTCACGGTAACAATATTTGTTCATTTTAAGTGATATTTTTTGGGGTATATTTTATTACTGGTATGGTGTAGTGATTTTCTCCTTTTTTGCTCTGCAGAGTTTGGTGTTTTTGTTGATTCTTATGGAAGGCGAAGCCGAACAGATGATCTGAAATGGAGTCGGCTGCCTCTTGCATTCGGTAAGTGTGTAAGTTGTCTTTTTAATAATGTATGAATATGCAGAACTATAATGTAACTTGCATAACGTTAACCTGTGATTTGCCTTAATACCCTCCTCCCCAGTAGCATATACTTTCCTTTTCCTGCTTATCCACAACTCCTTTCAGCTGCCAAGGGTGGAAAGGTATCCATTGCTTCTACGTATGAAGGAGAATGTGACTCACTCCATATGAAACTACTGGTGCATGGTTTTTGCTCCAGCACTGACACATTGGTGTGGGGAGAACTGTCTGGAGCAACTCAGAACCTTTTTCATTTCGGGCAGCTGAATGGCGCAACAGGGCAGTAAAGTGAACCTGCTGCAATTCCCTTCTTAATCAAAACACATGTTAATTTCAAAGCAGAGCTAAAATCCTTAATACTTACCTCCCTTTAACAGTCCGACGTCCCTCACCGGCATCTTTTACCTGGCTTCTTCCAGGTGCCTGGCAGTGGATGTCCTCTTTGGCCTGGACAGAGTGCCATCAATTGTGCACATGCTCAGGAGTGCAGTAATCCCAGGACACAGGTGCCAGAATGTAACTTGAGCTGCACGTTTGCAGCTCAGTGTACATTCCATACAAGACTGTGAGCAGACAAATAGGTTTCTTTTATTGCAGAAAAAACATTGCAGAAGAATGCTATTGACTATTTTTTCTACTACAGCAGTCAATTAAAAATTAGTTTTAGCTAGAAAAGGTTCACCTCCCTGTTATGCCATCCTTCATAAGTAGGATGTAAGTATAACATTTCACATTGTGCCTATACACTTTGAATTTGAAATAATATCTACTAGTAAAGGATTCATTCATTTACTAAACATACGACATGTGCCCAACTGATAATTGATTTGAGCTAAATTCGTTTACTTTTAGGACTGTTTTAGGGCCAAATCACATGGGCAATCAGGATCACTAGGAGACTGCTTACCAGACTGTATGGAATCACTCTCTCAGTAGGCAAGTGAGCAAGATGTTGCTCTATTGTTGCCATCTCGCTAGTGAAGGAGATTTGGCAATGCTTGGTGCAAGCAAGGGAGTGATTCCACAGAGGTAAGTGGAAGACTCTTCCTTTGGCAATGTGTCCCTAGTGGCAGAGTCGACAGCCGTTTTAAGGTGGATGTAAAATAGTTGACTAATTTAACAAATCTCTTCTAGCTCTTTGTTTATTAATATGAGTGGTTTTCCCACAATTCATTGTTAGGAATAGCATTATGATCTCATCAAACTGCAGCTGTATTAAAGCAACACTCACTCACAGGTGATGTATTCAGATAGACAATCCATTTTCTTTATTGTTCATTGAGGGACACAGGGTTAATTCTGCTGTCTACAGGATATTGAACATCACCAACAACACTGTTAGCCATATATAACCCCCCCCCCCATCTAGATATCTAGATGGAGCATGTTCCCCTGGATTCTGGTTGGCATTTTCCAGCTTGTTCACATTTTGGGCACTGCTGAATGTCTACGGGTTTACTGCTGCACTTAGTCATGTGCATTACCCTTCAAGGGACCTGATATGTCCTTACTAATTTTGCTATGGCTGTGCCCCTGCAGCTTTGACTGCAACATTTTTAAAATAACATACCAGTGTCAGAATTGAGGCCCTGTGTTAAATTTTGCTTTGATGTCTGATGCTGGCTTTTCTGAATGTACCAGTCATTTTGACATTGGTTTCAGCACCTGCTCTGTTGAGTCTATGCGGGCCACACTGCGCTTGGTTGCACCTTTCTACACGCATGTCCACTCTCTCAGCCTTCTCACATATTCCTAAGTTGCACCACCAAGATGGGCTTTATACAGCCTTAGGGCTAATTCACACCAGTCACTGCTTTACAATGCAGCAGCTGGTGTGCGGTTCGGCCGGATCAACCCTGTGCTGATGTGCCGATCTTGGCGCATCACTCTGTTTACCATCGTTTTTTCTTTTTTTTTAAACAAACTTTATTGAAATGTCCAAACAAACATCCAATGGCCGCACATCCAGTAAAATCATCTTTCTTCTTCTAGCATATTCCACAAATATGACAGGGATACAGGACTCCAGCTTTATTGAAATGTCTCACAGACTGGTCACCGTGTGATGAGAGATGATGTGGATTGCCTCACACTGCTCTGCCCTGCACACCACCACTATTTTAGCACATGTTGCCAGCAAACCATCACAATGCAGTGGTGTGAACTGACACATAAGAAGACAAGGCATTTTGTCTTGTCATGCGGTGGGACTGCGCTGGAATAGACGTCCAACGCAGTTCCACAGCATCTGGTGTGACTATATCCTTTCAGTAAGGAGATCACAGTTGGCCTGTGAGTACCCCTTGCAGGGCCTACATATTTGCATTTGGCAATATGCTGACAGCCTGGACAACTGTCTTCTGCTAAAGTCTTCACCAACTCCCCCCACCTTGTTCCCTCAGGCGTGACCCTCTCCTCTGCTTCCTGCTATACAGTGAGGAATTTTTGCAACCATGTCAGGATATTATGACTAAAATATTATGGCAGGACAAGGATTGCAACCTGTCCAATTTAGATAAGTTTGTGCCTGCTGCACTACTGCGTTGATGGCTTACAGATATCGTGTGCCTGATATCTAAAATGGGTCTTCTATTGGTACTCATGCAAAGGATCATTTGGCTCCAATGCTGGTCTGCCAAGCATTAGTGCAAAAAACGCTTGTTGCATGAAACTTTATCACTGTCATATGTCTCTGCAAAAGAAGCTGGACTTGAGCTTCATGGTTTACAGATTTAGCAACAAACTTACCAAGTTTGTCTCCAGGTCTAGGGTTTCTCTGGTTATTGCAGTGGATGCTCTGGTGGTTGGATCGGTTCAACCTGATCTATGCCTTTCCTCCTCTAAACACTTTCTCTGTCTGCTTCGCAGAGGTAAAGTAAAGGGTATTCCAGTGATTCTCATTGCACCCAACTGACCCAGGTGGATATGGTTCTCAGACCTCATCAGACTCCTGGCAGACTCTCTGTGGGCTTTCCCAGATTGCCCAGATCTGCTGTCCCAGTCGTTGGCTTTAATGGCATGGCTATTAAAGCTCAGGTTCTAAAAGAAATGGTCTTTCTGACTCTACGCTCCTAAAAGCTAAAAATACTCCTCTTGCCTGCCACTGTAATAGACCCCAAAACAGCAGCTGGATATAGCATACCCCTATGAAATATTGTTTTCTAAGAGATTTGCTACAGATTAACTGTAGCAACCTGCCTTCTCTATTTAAGGGCTAAGCTTGTTTTTTCCTTTGTTGTTTAGCGTACAGAGAACCATACTTATTTGTTACACACTTTAACTCCTTGGAAGTGATTGAGATTCAGGGGCGTGCTGCTCTAGGGTAAGTTGTTTTGTTAAAACAAGTAAATTAGGCTCAATAAACATAATATTTGGAAAGTGGGAAATTAAAGCGATTTGTCATTGCAGTGCACCGGCCAGGGCCCATTTGGATATTCCAAATCCACGATATCTGGGACCAGCGATCTCCTCTGGTGCCATTTACTTGGCATCTGTTTACCAGGATAAATTGAGAGTAATCTGCTGCAAGGGCAATCTGGTAAAAGACAATGCAAACGATCTTCATCGTGCACCGTCAACAACAAGGAGGTATGTGTATATATTTATATATATATTTTTCCCCTGGAGGATTAAGCCAACCAATACATGCCTTTAAAATTCCTAAGTCCACTACTTGTTGAGTATGTTTGGGCATCATAACCACTTGCGTACCAGCCTGTCTTGACCCTTTCATCAGCAGACCATTTTTCAGTTTCCAATAGTGTGACATTTTGACTGGCAATTACTAAGTCATGTAACACTGTATCCAGTTAATTTTATTACATTTATTTGAGACTGATAGAGCTTTCTTTTAGAGGTATTTATTAACTGCTGCTATTTTTTAATATATGAGAATAAAACAAACAAAAAGAAAACCGGTCCCTGCCAACTTTCTGTTAAAATTATATGGGAGTGTGAACAACCCCTCCTTTTTAGAAAGTAGACACCTCAAGGTGTTCTGTGTTTTGCCACATGTTTTAGAAATGAAAAAACAAATGCTGTTATTGAGGGGGGTTAAAACATAGAGGTTGGTAATGGTGGACTAGATATGGCGCACACAGAGGGAAAAGGTGGTGAAGAGGTTAATCTGCAGGTCACATACAGTGGGAGGATAACGGTGAAGGAGTTAATGTGCAGGATAAGCGAAATGAAGGGTTAATATACAGTTCACATAGAGAAAATGGAAATCAAATATATTGAACGGATGAAAGGGATATAAATTTTACTTACTGCTGCGGTGATTGCACCGTGTTCAGGAATTAATGAATGACTCATTCATCCATTAGTTACTCTCTTCTCCCTTTCCTTTATTGTAAAAGAATGAGGAGGGTGCAGAGATGTAAACATACACTGTTCATATTATGTGGTTGCTGTGACTGGACTCTATAACCAATCACAAAGAGTGGAAGGCTATGCAAAGTGTCAGTGAATGAAGACATCCAAGGATATTACCGTGCAAACTTGTTTCCTGCTGGGGCTTTATTGGCAAATAACTATCCACCACTTCAGTTTTTAAAGATGTACAGTGGTATTGAAGTAGCTGACGCATATCTCCATATTTTTAAAATCTCCACCACTTGTCCTACCCCTCTTATGTATCTATGTTTAAAAATTCCCTTAAAACACATCTTAATCCAGCAGTATTCTGGCTGGATATGCGATGTCCCTTGGTCTTTCCCGTTCTGCTCCAGCATCCATAGGGGACGTTGACATCAGTATTGTTGTCTATGGTATTGTGCTATGAGCCTAGGCTGACCTGGTAACACACCTCCTGAGTTGGGGGGGAGTGTACTCAACAGCCTGGGTTCACAGGAAGCAAGCTGAATCCTCTGTTTAATTTGAAAGAGAGCCAGTGAATGGAACTGGTTTTTCTACTAGGGACAGAACTGGAGAGAAGTTATTGTATCAAAAACTGCTATTTTTAAAACTTACGGGCAATTTATTTTTATATTAGCAGACTTTCTAGAAATATGTCTGTATTCAGTTACCGAATATTGTATGAGCGTGATTTAATTATGAGCATTCATAAAGCATATGTTGTATTTCATTAGTTCACTTACAATGCTTGGTCAAGTACACTGAAAAAATAAAGTTTATAATAAGTGAAATAGAAAATTGCTGATCTGTGACTATCTTTTTGAAAAAAAAAAAAAACCTTCTTTTGATATTTTTAATGCGCGGTTCATACTTTTTTGCCCATTTGATCTCAGAACATGCGCAAATACTAAAAGGAAATACAGTGTAAAAAAATATTGTTTTTGCTAAGATCACTTGTAGACTAGCCAGCCATTTGCTCTATGTAGCTTGCAGTACCTTTTGAGACATGGGGACAGATTAAAATAACAGAATATTTAAATGTGTATGTTGTCTGCTGCAACCAGTAAGATTACAGCTGTATTTATCCAATGTAGTTTACGTAATGAAAATCTTTCTTGGTGACCACTGGCAGTGTCCTCCTGTCTTTTATGAATCGGTTTCCAGAATGAATCTTCATTTGTACCTATATATTGTAGCTCAATTAAAATAGCAAATATGACTAAAAAGATTACAACTAATGGAATGCATGCTCTGCTGCTTGCCTGAAAAAAGACTTCACATTTTTTGTATTGCAGTCCAAACAAGAGAGGTCCACCTTCCTATAATGACCATATAACAAAGAGAATAGCAGCTAGCCCTGTGCCAGGTGAGGTCCAAGGGCTAGTGCGGGAGCCTAGTACACCACACCGCTATCGAGAAGCGAGAACTGATATGCGCAGGGACAAGTCTCCTGGGAGGCCTTTGGAAAGGGAGAAGTCTCCTGGGCGACTTCTGAGCACAAGAAGGGAAAGATCACCTGGACGATTGTTTGAGGACGCTGTTAGAGGCCGAGTAACTACAGGGGGAGCGAGGACTCCTCTCTCACAAGTTAATAAGGTAAGATATATCCCAGTGTTTTCTAGTTATACATAGACCTACAGTATAATAAAGATTGTGAAGGTGATGATATTGTCGCATACATTTAGTATGCAAGGACATGTTATTTGCATTGGTATCTTCACCCAAAACTGATACTGTAGGTTTTGTTAGTTGCTAAAGTTAAATCATGTGGTGTTTTCCTATTCGTCTAGAGGGCTTTTGTGGTACTGCTATCTTTATTTACCAGGTTTCAACACCTACTATTTTGCTTTTATGCAAGAGGTTTTTTTTGTATTAATGTGTCTGTTACTATACCAATACAGCATTACAAAAGTAAAATTCATTCTCATTGAGGTAGTAGTAATGTTCACAGAAATAGCAATATAGCGAGTATTCAGAAGACAACTGCAAAATGTCTTATTAAAAAAAAAAAGGTATAGCACACAGGGCATAAGTGGGAAAAACAGGGAGAAAATATTGTCGGCACAGACAGCACACACAATGAAAAAGCAGCTTTGGAAAGGACTCCAGCCTATAACTGAAGTATTTGTTTTGGTGGCCTGAGCCTTTAAACATATGCAGTACATCTTTTCAATACTTGAACTTTTCATTAATGTTTTGTCTCTTAATATAAGTACAAAAAATTCCTCTATTTAACCTGCCAAAAATCCAGTAAACTTGTAACTACAGAATCCCTTCCCTCTATGTTATAGGGATGGGTAGAAGGGAAAGTGTACTATAGTGTAAACCAGGAGTCAGCAACCTAGGGTGACAACACAGTTCCTCCATAGGTACAGTAGTGAGTGTTGTCGCCCTAGGATAGGAAGTGTGTTACTGGTAGTATTACACAGAAAACAAGCCTGAAGAAAAACACTAATGCAGGCATGACATCCAAGGACTGGTAAGCTGTAATATATATAACTCAGAGTTTAATACTGCAAGGTAGAGTAGTAATTACATCACACCAGGGACCCTAGCAGAACAAATAACTGCCTGCATGGAAGAAAAAAAAACTTGCATGTACACTGTGGCCATTGGGCCACCTGGCATAGATTATTATTATTTTGTGATCCCTAAATTTAGTTTTCACAAGTTAAAATATTATTATGTTGTATTCATTAGCCAATTAGAATAAACACTGCTAACCCACTTTTATTTTATGTACTATGCTTTGTGTGCTAATATACTTTTTCTCTATTTCTTCTTCAGGTTTGGGACCAGTCTTCTGTATAACTATAAAGGACCCGTGTCTACAAACAACTGAAGCCAACATGACGGAATGTTTTAATGTCTGATTTATACAGGCAAATGCTTTTTTTATATCCAGATTGTAGCGGACCACCTTAACTTTTTTGTGCTATCACAAACCAACCCTCAGCTCTGCGTCTCATATTCCAGATTGCGCCTTCTGTAATATTTTAAACTGTTTATTTTCTTTGTTTAAGGAATCGTCCTCCATTTTTTTTGAACTTCTGTTACAGTAATAGGTCAATAGGCTCTGGTTATAGTTACTAGCTATTACTAGTATATGGAATATTTTAAACAACACATGCATTTTTCTTTACATGATGCTAAGTATCATTTATATAGCTTTGCATTAACTCTAGCATCACTGGTAAAGGCACAGCTTTCTGAGAGTTTTTACAACACCGAGCACACTACACTATACAGAAAGTGCAAAAAGTTATGTGACACTTACTATATCTTCTATGCTCCGCTGACTTTCTTCTTAATGCTTCTGCTACCTCACTTGAAGTCAAGATTTTTGCTTTATAAACCATCATGTTTATGTTCCAGGGGTAATATGTCTGAAAAGGTGCTAAATCTTTTATAGGTTCACTGAGTAAGAACTAATATTGGATCCTCATTTTTCAATTTTCAATTTGAGAAAGTTTGTAGTCCCCCTAATTCTGATAAAAATGTGTATATGTGGTAAGCTGGACTTTGACTATGTACATATAAATATATATATAAAAGTATATATTTCTGTTGCTCTGTTATGCATAATGCATGAAGGATATGTCACCCAGGAAGCCTCAGAACATTCCTGATTTACGTAAATGTCACATTTAATCTGTTTAATTCGGTAATGCTAACTAACTATGCCCTGTCCCAATCTGCTGGAGATGTATGTTAAGTGTCCCTTCCAATGCTTCCTTAACTATACATGAGGATTGTATATACTTTATCAGAAAGTTTATATTCATAAAATTGAATATGTTTCTACTTTTCTAAGGTAAACTGTGCATTTTTGAATTTTGCCTTTTGTGAAATGCGTGAAGGGCACAAGCAGACAAGCACACTGCTCCTAGATCATTGGTGTATGAACTCAGGAGGTGCTTGTTCGGTGTGGAATGCTTGATTTACTATGCTTTGCTGCTCTTTGCTAATATTGTAGAAAACAAAATAAATGCACTTAAAAGCTTCTTACACATACGGCCTGAAGTAAAATATACAAGACTGTCAAATTACTTTTTTATGCAGTACATATAGGTAGAATTTGCACTATAAGGCTCCAAGCACACTGGCTTTGTGTTTTGCCTGTAGAAGCAGCTCAATGTTATGCTATGTGTCCATGCACATTAGGACGTTTAGAGGCATGCTTTAAAGGGGAGTTCCACCTGAAAAAAAATAAAATAAAAGTTAGCAGCTACAAAATCTGTAGCTGCTGACTCTTAAAATACAGACACTTACCTGTCCCTCGGTCCAGCGGTGTCCTCACCACCGCTAGTTTCATCGGCCGTCTTCTCTCCTTGGCACCGGCATCTTCAGTGTGGGCACCCAGCTGTGATAGCTAAAAGCCAAGGCGATCGCAGCGGAAGTGGGAGCGGGTACCTGTCAAATTCAGGTACCCCCACTCCCCAAAGGTGCCAACCCTTAAAGGAGAGGGGGGGGACAAAGGCTTAAAGCGGAACTTCCCCTTTTGGGTGGAGGTCCGCTTTATGTTTAGCGTTTAAAAAAACCTGGTTTGCATTTTTAATTGTAGTTTTCTGGCAGAAAAAAAAGCTAAACGCACCTAAACATTGTACAAAAACACTCTACATGAGTGTTTTTTTTCTGCCAAGGGAACTGGCATTTTTTAAGCCCGGTGTGCATGGAGCCTTGTAAGTTATCCATCATCATATACTGTATCACACTATGTTCATTTAACACCTGACGTGCAGTCATATGTGAAAATGTGGACATCCCTGTTTTATGATTTTTTTAAACTGCCTGATTTATGGATTTTTAAAAATATATTTTTATTATTTGTATAAGAGAAATGTACAAAATGGTTACACATCCTTAAACAGCCAGATTAGTAATCTTAAAGGGTTGGAGACAATAGCAAGACATAGAAGCGAAGGGGATTGAGTAAGGAGCAGAATCAATCAAATTTTACCATGCATAAAGCGATGCGTGAGAGCCATATTGACCAACATGAGTGTGAATGCAAAGATATAAGAGCACAAGCACAGAGTGCAGGAAAGTGTTAGTGGTATAAAAAAATGTAATAAAAATTTAATAAAGAACAATATCCACTATGATTTAGATCAGAGTTCTCCAGACTTTCTAAACAAAGGGCCAGTTTACTGTCCTTCAGACTTTAACCTCTTGCCTACAGGGCACTTATATCCCCTTCCTGCCCAGGCCAATTTTCAGCTTTCAGCTGTCACACTTTGAATGACAATTGTGCTAAACAAACCAAAAACAACAGAAAATTTTGAAAAAAAAAGTTTTTTCTTAGTTTCTGTTATAAAATTTTGTAAATAAGTGATTTTTCTCCTTCACTGATGTGTGCTAATGAGGCTGCACTGATGGGCACTGAGAGGTGGCACTGATGAGGAGGCGCTGGTAGGTGGCACTGATGGGCATTAACAGGCATCACCAATGGGCACTGAAAGGCAGCACTCATATATGGCACTGATAGGCGTCACTGACTGGCACTGTGAGGCGGCAGTGATTGGCAGCACTGATAGGTGGCACTGACTGGCATTGATAGGTGGCACTGATTGGTACTGATAGGTGGCATTAAAAGGCAGCTCAGATGGGCACTATGCGACATTGATGTTCACTGGTAGGCACTGATATGTGGCATTGATGGACACTGACAGGTGGCACTGATGGGGCTACACTGATCATCAGGGTACACTGATCATCTGTGTCCTGATGATCAGTGTACATGTCCCCTATGAGGAATGCTGATTACTGGATTTCCTCTCCTCACGAGCTGTCAGCATGACAGCTCGTGAGGAGAGAAATGACGATAACAGGCATTTCCTTATTTACATGCGATCAGCTGTGATTGGACACAGCTGATCACATGACAGAGCCAACGTCTTTGGCTCTTTCCATTGATTGGTGATCCGCTGTGTCCGAGGGACACAGCACACCATCGATCGCCATGCTGCTCTCCCCCTGGGGCCGCACACACGCGGTTAGAGTGGGAGGACGCCATCCCAGAATGAGAGAACTGCCTTGTGCCCATCATTTCCTTATATGGTGAGCGGGAGGCAGTTAAAGGGGCCGGACTGTGGCCATTGAGAGTAGAAAACGTCCTGGTGTTGGTAACAATGCCCATCATTGGTGTTCATGAGAGGAATATTGTCCCATCATTGGTGTCAGTGGGAAGAATAGTGCTCCATCGTTGGTGTCAGAGGGGGTGTAGTGCCCAACTGTTGGTGTCAGTGGCAGGCATTATGTCCATTATTGTCAGTGGGAGGAATAGTGCCCCAATGGCCAGATAAAGGCAAGCAAAGGGCAGCAGTTTGGAGACCACTGATCTAGATTGCAGCATGAAGAAAGTTTTTCCTCCAAGGCTCCAGAGAGCAAGCAGAGTCCTGTGGTAGTCCAGATTTTCATGCAGGCAGACTTTCATATGTAAGCCAGTACTGGTGTGCTGGAGCCTGCACTAGTCAGTGGAGACATTTATGCACTTTATTTGGACATATTATAGACTTTCTATAGACTCCAAAATAATTACAATATGGCAGTATTATTGATCTGTTTAATTGTGGTAGTACTCATAAGAAAAAAATGTAAGATTACAAACAACCATCATGGTTCCGCTAATGAAACACCAGGCAGAACACATTTTGGTGAAACCAGTTCGAAAAGTGATAAATAATTATGCATAAATCAACACATTTCTTAATTGTACATCACAAGACACAGGAAATGGTAATTCTTAGACAGCTGGGTTATGCTCCATTTCCAGGTGATTAATTACTGGCAAATTAAAAACCTTAAAGTGGTTGTAAATGTAAAAGGTTTTTTAACTTGATATTAAGGGTAAAAACCTTCTGTTCACAGGATCTCCCCCAGGCCTCCTAAATACTTACCTGAGCCCGATCTCAATCCAGTGCTGTGCCCTAGAGCAGCAGTGCTGCTTTCTCCCTCTCTCTGCACAGGACAGAGAGGTAGCAGCGGGAGCCATTGACTTTTGCCACTGTCAATCACAGCCTGTGAGGAGATAATAGGGGGCAGGACTGAGCTGCGTCCTGTGTTTCTATCTATAGAGACACAGTGCGTGGGTCGGGATCAAGCTGTGCTTTAAACTCAGGGATTACCATTTTGGCGTTTCTGGCCAGTGTGTGATAGACTGTGCAAACTTTTGCAGAATTTTGACTGGATCCCCAATCTCCGAAAGTTGATGTTGGATCTATTACAGCGCCTGGAGCATTTGGGCCTGGTCCTAGACACACTGGCAAATGTTTTCCTTCACACAAATGAAGAAAAAAAAGAAAATAGGCTGCACACCTAATAGGCTAATCTCAAAAATTGTTTATTCATGAAAATCTTGCAGTAGAAACATAACATTGGAGATTCGGTGTCATTTCAATCACAAATGCCCCTAACCCCCAGAATAAAGGACCTCCCGTGTCAGACACTGATCAATGGTATATATGTCCACCGGGTGTCTGCCTCCCTGCTGGAACAAATACCCCCCCCCCCCCAAACACACAAGCCAATCCACTCCCCATTCTTCCAAACAAACCCAACCACCTGAACCCAACAACTCCTCCAGTCCCCCAATGCTCCTCCCACAATGACCCCCCCCCCCAGAAGGAAATTTTATTTTCACCAACAAAAGCATTTGGTCCTCTGGTCCAAGATAAAGGATCTACAGTCCCTGTCTCATCCCTCCATTTGCTCCTGAATGAAGTAGATTGGTGTGATGAAGGTCTTCTTCGAGGCAGTCCCATACGCTTACTTTCACTCCAAAATGTTGCAATGCAGCATCCTAAAAGTGTGGGCCAAACAGACATAATCTTTGGATAGGCCCATGCTTCTGAATAAGTCCAGGATGGCCCTGGAGTGGTGGCTGTCTAGCATGTGCTGGAATTGGGGAAGTTCTCCCTAATCATACTTTGGTGCGAAGGCAGGAAGCTTCATCCCCTGAAATACTCCATGGTATGAGTTGTTCTGCCACCTCAGTAAAGCTTGGATATGTCTTTGCCCCTAAGGACCATTAAAGGTCCGGTTTCTACCTTGGCTTTCCTTTTTCAGAGACCTTTTCTGTTCCTTGGTCAGAGCTTTTGCCAGGGCGTGACTTACATTGTACCACCTTTACTTTATCTGTTTACTCTGTGAATCCAGTCCGATGATGTCACTCCCAAAAGGTTGCCTTTCATATGGCTGTCACCCTGGTTAGGCAGGTGTTTGAACTTGCAATCTTATTCTGTAAGGAGCCATTTCTTATGTTTCACACAGATAAGATGAATTTGAGACCCAGAACCTCCTTTCTGCTCAAGGTGGTTACATTGTTTAGGTTGAAAAAAAAGCCCATCCAGTTCACCCAATAGAAAAAAAAAATCTAAAACGTCCATACACAGAATCCTATACACACAGTTGATCCAGAGGAAGGCAAAACAAACCTATATGAATCTTGTTCAAATTTGCTACAGCAGGTGAAAAGTAAATCCCTTCCTGATCCCCTAGAAGGTAACTGAATATTCCCTGGACCAACAATCCCTTGTGTCATCACTGATAAATGTTAATATCCATTTATATTTTGTGCACTTAAGAATGCATCCAGACCTTTTTTAAAACAATCTGCTGAGCTGTTCAGAACTAGTTCTTGGCGTCTATTCTGTAAACAGCACAAGTGTTTGTGCTTTGTGGGCTTTTCAGCATCAGGCTTCAGGTTGTCTAGGTCTGTAAGACTGTCACCTGGCCTTCCACAAACAATCAGATTTTATCAGGTGAAAGTTTAGGCCTTGGTGGCCACTGATTTTGGTCAGAATTTCCTCCAGGTGATCTTGTAGGGGCCTTAGAATGTTTTTTTTTTGTTTAGGTGAGCCTGTTAGCCATTGCTTGCTGTGTTGCCTTTCCCTCATTGGGTTGCCTTTTGACATCCTCGTGGTCTAAGACGTAACCTTGTGTTGTGACTTCTGGTGTACCATTTTTAAAAAAGGAGTTTTACAGGTAAGGCAAAATTCTTTTTTTTTTTTCATTATAAGAGTAAGATTATCTCTTTTCAATAGTAAGTTTCTCCTTGAAACTAAATCCACTCTCAATGTTTGCTTTGTTTTTTGTTCTCAAAGTAACAAGAACTTTACAAGAACATAAGCTGAACTTTAGGCAAACTGCTAAATACAATATGTGTTTTTTTTTTTTTAATTTTTAACCTGTCAAAACGGTATTCCTGTCCATCCAGTCTTGTTATTTACAAGGCTCTGCCACACAGTCGCTTGAACCATAGAAATACAGAAAGAAGTGCCAGACCAAAATGGGTGACAGAGTCCAAGATATTTGTAATTGTTGATTAAAAAAACAATCAATGTGTATTGGAACAATACAACCCCCCCTTCATCTGGGTGCAACAGAGGATAAAACTTGGATGGACAGATCAGTATTAGAACTAGTACTGAACTCTCTACATGGAGTAACAGTTTAACAGCAGTTGCTGAGCAGCAACATTGCACTGCCTTGTCTGACCGTGAAGAAGATCTGATTTTTTTCTGCTGCAGTTTACTTTGTACTAAACCCTTAGCATTTTTAATACTTTACTGGGTATACTCACAAACCAAAGAGAATAAAAACAGAGCAGAGAAATCCGTAATGTCAGTCCAATGGAATATAAGACCCTTATAGGAATAAGCTAACAATCCTTTTAACAAGTATTAGCATCCACCTTACTATATGGTCCTTTAAGATTTCTGGCATGTATCTGCAATCTATTCATGCACATCCTGTGAGTAGAGTTTATTAATTTATTATTATTTATTGTCAATTCATTTCTCATGCATTCTTGTAGATTTATTATACCATTTTGCATTTAGGTTTTTTTTTTTTTTTGGAGGTGGATGTGATTGACTTTTTTCAGACTGGGCCGTCGTGTGTGTGGGGGTGTGTGTTTTAGTCCTCGTCACCATTTTTTGGCTTATAAATGTGGGATCAGCAGGTTTACATTTTAGCTCTGAAGAAGGGAGCCCATCTCCCGAAACGCGTTAGCTTATTCTTATAAGGGTCTTATATTCCATTGGACTGACATTACGGATTTATCTGCTCTGCTTTTATTCTCTTTGGTTTGTGAGTTATACATCTTTATGTTTTCTGATTAAATTCGTGGTGTACCACGGTAATGCACGATGAGAGTGCGCCCTTGTTTGCTTTTGTTCACCAGTATCAAGATTTCCCGATCTTTGAAGGGCTGCACCTCAACGTTTGACATTCAATACTCCCCCTAGTCTGCATGAAGATTTGAGCGCTGGTTTCATTTGTACTTTTACTTTACTGGGTATAGGTAAGGGTTTACAACCACTTTAAAGTCCCTGGGCTCAGGTGACCCACAGATGAAACAAATTACATGAGTTGTACCTGTTTATTTCTTCTTTACAGCTGTTGGAAATGCAGAACTTGCACAGGATCGCTGAGCTCTAAAAAGCAGGGAGTGGGTAGCTGAAGTTACACTCGGCAGAGTGTAGAGGAACAGAGCTGAGGATGTAAATCACAGGCTGTGTGCTGCAGTCCTCCCTCCTAGTCACCTTTATTTTCTTTTGGTGTAATGAAAACTTGTCAGAAGTGACTCATGAAGATAGCAGAGGAACGGGGCAGCAGAAAAAAATGACAGTGCCCTGGATTGAGCCCAAGTACACACCGTAGAGGGATATGCTTTGTTCATATGTCTGAGGTTTACAACTACTTTAATACACTGAGCACAATTAACATTCCTTATTAAATGAATTCAGTTGCATGCTGCAAGAGAAAGGAGCGACCCTGACACAGGAAACCTGGGGCGACAGTCATGGCACCAGTTTACACTGAAACATAGGCAAGGATTCAAAGATAAAAAGCTGCATTCTCAGTAAGGGATTAAATCAACTGTTGAAAGAAGCACTTTGGAATGCAAAAAATTAAAGTAAAAATCAGTGCACCAACCTATGTAAGGCCCCTTTCACATCTGGCAATTTGGGATTGTGGGCAGAATCACCGTGATTCTGCCCATGGTTCAAAATCGCACTACAGTCATGGCAAAATGTGGCACGTGTGTTTGTGTGCCATTCATTTTTAATGGCACCTGAAATGTGGTGCAGCTTTGCCACCATTGAGATTTATCGTTTGACAAACTGCATCATGCTAAGATTGTTGCCCAAAGGAAGCTCCTGCTCTTTTTTGTGTGACACGCTTTAGCGTGATGCAGATTGCTGTCCGGCAATTGCAGGAAAACCTAATCGCGTTTAAGGTGCAAAAATGAATGGCACACAAACATGCGTACCAATGTCAGAATTGTGGTGTTTCCACCTGCGATCCTAAATCGCCAGATGTAAATGGGGCCTTAAAGTGTTAATAAACCCACAATACTAAAATCAGTCTTTACGTGTAGTAAAGTATCCTTGTTATACTCACTGTGGAACCTTACGGGTTATTCCTCCACATTGTGTAAAAAGGCTGGATGATCCTGCTGTTCTCTGATGAGTAGCAGTGCCAAGTCGGCACATGCTCTGTTTTGTGTGTATTGCTAGAGAGAACATTTCTTCTATGAGCACTGTCTGGACAGTGCTGATTGGCTCTGCTGATCACATGCACTCCCAAGAAGGAAAAAAAAAAAACCCCCTAGCAATACAGACCAAACTGAGCATGTGCAGAGTGACTCCACACATATGTCTTAACAGGAGATAAGAGGGACACTGGAAGAAGGGGAGGGTCAGAGAAGACAGGCTCAAACAGCATTTTTACACACTGCAGAGGATTAACCCCTTAGGTTCCACAATGAGTATAACAAGCATGCTTTACTGTATATACAGACTGATTTTACTGTTGTGGGTTTAGTAACACTTTAAACAGTAAACAGGCACTGCCTCCAATAAAAGCATGTGACCAACACAGCCAATCAGTGCTGTACAGACAGAGGATCATGGGTCATGCAGCCTATGCATGGAGGAAATTTAGAAGAATGAAAACTCCATGTTGAACCAGCACTCGGCCAGATACAGAAACCAGTCATATGACTGCTGTAGACCACTGCAGAGAAAAGGTATCTTGCGTTTCATCTTTGTTAAAATAAATGCATTACCATGTTTTATGTACTGTGGGAGACCTTATATTGTTTATTTGGTGTCCTGAGTTTAGTATCACTTTAAGCCAGGGTTTCTCAACCAGGGTTCCTCCAGAGATTGCTAGGAGTCCTTGAGCAATTTCTGCCTCTCAGCTAAGTTCCCACTGACACCATTTATCTTTTTAGCAATCTATAAGGAGGTAATTCTTCCCAATGACCACAAGTGTAAGGAGAATTCTTCCCACTGACCATCACACTAATGTATCATGAGTGGCAGATTTTTAGCAGGGGTTCCCTGAGACTGGGAAATTACCTTAGGGGTTCCTTTGAGGTCTGACAAAGAAGCAGTAGCTTTGAAACGCGTTACCTGCCCCTCCCTGCGGCATTACACTCACGTGGTGACGTCACCTCTGCCTGGAAGCCATCTGCGTAATAGCCTGGTTCCTACACAGTCACAGCCTGCGGTACGCTGATCGGGACACGATGTGAGTCGGAAGACCTGGCTTCCTTCACAGCCTTGGCCCCCTGATGTCCATCTATCCTCCCCTTCCTGCCTCTGGGATGCCATCAGGATGACGTCCACTTGATATACAGTTGTGTTCAAAATAATAGCAGTGTGTTGAAAAAAGTGAATAAAGCTCAAAATCCTTCTAATAGCTTTTATTTCCATACACATAAATGCATTGGGAACACTACACATTCTATTCCAAATCAAAACACGAAGAAAAATATATCAAATTTGTGTTGCTCCTCTAAAAAAAATTGAAGAAAAGTGAATATTAGACTGTTCAAAAAAATAGCAGTGTTTGTATTCTTTACAAACATTCACTATATAAACTGAAAAATGTTTGAAGATTTTGCTTTCCTTTGAATCAATTAATATTTAGTTGTATAAGCACTGTTTCTGAGAACTGCTGTACATCTGTGTTGCATGGAGTCAACCAACTTCTGGCACCTGTAAACAGGTATTCCAGCCCAGGATGATTGGACTACATTCCACAGTTCTTTATTTCTTGGTTTTGCCTCAGAAACTGCATTTTTGATGTCACCCCACAAGTTTTCTATTGGATTAAGATCCAGGGATTGGGCTGGCCCCTCCATAACGTCAATCTTGTTGGTCTGGAACCAAGATGTTGCACGTTTACTGGTGTGTTTGGGGTCGTTGTCTTGTTGGAACACCCATTTCAAGGGCATTTCCTCTTCAGCATAAGGCAGCATGACCTCTTCAAGTATTCTGATGTATTCAAACTGATCCATGATCCCTGGTAGCTTTGAAATGCGTTACCACCCCCTCCTTGCGGCATTACACTCACGTGCTGACGTCACTTCTGCCCGGAAGCTATCTGTGTAACAGCCTGGATCCTACACAGACACAGCCTGCGGTACACTGATTGGGACACAATGTGAGTCAGGAGACCTGGCTTCCTCCACAGTCTTGGCCCCCTGATGTCCATCTGTCCTCCCCTTCCTGCCTCTGGGACGCCATCAGGATGACGTCCACCAGATATACATGCATCTGACCCACTTGTATCTAGTGAGTTACCAGTCTTTGTGTGCTATTAAACTATTAATAATACTGCACTTAGTCTGGCGCCCCTCTCTTTTATCTTTTGTAAGGAAAATTCTTCCCACATCATCACACTAATGTATCATGAGTTGTAGCTAGCCATTTTTATCAGGGGTTCCCTGACACTGAAACATTATCTTAGGGGTTCCTCTGTCTCGAAAAGGTTGAGAAAGGCTGCTTAAGCAATTAACTGTTAGTCATTTATTTATAAACCTCACCATTTAGGAGAAAAATCCAATGCAATATTAATGATGTCATCACTGCAATTCAATAAATAGCAGCTTTTTCTGGCCCTAGGAGGAGGTGCAAATCCAGGGATCATGTCACATCCTGCCCTCTCAGTTATGCGAAACTACAGTTCCCATTGTGCAATTGGAATTATAGTGAATGTGGGCAGATAAACATTGAGCATACAGATGTTGAATATGTACTTGTCTACATGTTCTAAATACACACCAACAAACCTCAACCCAGCACTTACACTGAGCATGTCGCAGACATGAGTAGCTGAAAGGGGAGGAGACTCCTGACCTATCAGTGAATATAGGAGGCGGGACAGACCAGGAGTCTCCTGGGCTGTCGATCCAATTATGCTATCTCAGTGGGTGGTTCGGGGGATTGACGCCACACCATCCACCAGTTTCACAAAATGGAAATCACAAGACAAACCCTGTGATTTAAATAATGCACTTTCATTTTCTCATAAACTACAGAATGAAGAACTGAATGGACTAGATACACTATATTGCCAAAAGTATTGGGACGTCTGCCTTTACACACACATGATCTTTAATGGCATCCCAGTCTTGGTCCGTAGGGTTCAATACTGAGTTGGCCCACCCTTTGCAGCTATAACAGCTTCAACTCTTCTGGGAAGGTTTTCCACAAGGTTTAGGAATGTGTCTATGGGAATGTTGACCATTCTTCCAGAAGAGCATTTGTAAGGTCAGGCACTGATGTCGGATGAGAAGGCCTGGCTTGCAGTCCCCGCTCTAATTCATCCCAAAGGTGTTCTGTCGAGCTGAGGTCAGGACTCTGTGCAGGCCAATCAAGTTCCTCCACCCCAAACGCGCTCATCCATGTCTTTATGGACCTTGCTTTGTGCACTAGTACGCAGTCATGTTGGAACAGGAAGGGGCCATCCCCAAACTATTCCCACAAAGTTTGGAGCATGAAATTGTCAAAAATGTCTTGGTATGCTGACACCTTAAGAGTCCCCTTCACTGGGACTAAGGGGCCAAGCCCAACCCCTGAAAAACAACCCCACACCATAATCCCCCCTCCACCAAACTTTTCACTTCACACAATGCAGTCAGGCAAGTACCATTCTGGCAACTGCCAAACCTAGACACGTCCATTGGATTGCCAGACATAGAAGCGTGATTCCACACTCCAGAGAACATGTCTCCACTGCTCGAGTCCAGTAGCGGTTTACTTTACACCACTGCATCTGACGCTTTGCATTGCACTTGGTGATGTAAGGCTTGGATGAAGCTGCTTGGCCATAGAAACCCATTCCATTAAGCTCTCTACGCACTGTTGTTGTGCTAATTTGAAGGGCACATGAAGTTTCGAGGTCTTTAGCTATTGACTCTGCAGACAGTTGGCGACTTCTGCGCACTGTGCACTTCAGCATGCACTGTCCCCGCTCAGTCATTTTACGTGGCTGAGTTGCTGTTCCCAGTTGCTTCCACTTTGTTATAATACCACTAACAGTTGCCCATGGTATACTTAGTAAAAAGGAAATTTCACAGATGGACTTATTATTTCTGGGTTCTCCCATCTCACTGGGGAACCCAGGACTGCAGCCAGAGGCTAACCATAGTGGTGATCAGGGACCGGAATAGTCCTGATCATCTATATGGTCTAAGAAACCAGAAGCAATGAGTATTTAGTCACTTCTGGTTTTGCTGGATGTCAACAAGGCATAAGTGGTTTGAAAAAAGAAAACAGATCATGCTGATTTTTGTATGATCCAAAGCTTTTAGGCACAGGAGGAGAGATCTGGGGTTTAATGGACTGCAGATGTCTCAATAAAAAGGACCTGTAAGTGCCTATTGTTATAACAAGGGCTGTTTATATTCCTTGTGATTTTAATAAGAGTGATCAAAAAAAACAATGGACAGTGTAAAAAAAAATTATATATATATATACAAACACACATATACACATTTTTAAAGCGTTCGCCCCGTGCTCGCATGCAAAGGCAAACACGTGTCAGAGTGTAAACAGCGATTGCACCACCGTATCACCGTTAACGTCAGATTGAATGCAACAATTCTAGCGCCAGACCTCCCCTGTAAACCTAAAGTGGTAACCTGTAAAGGCTTTTAAGGCGTCGCCTACGGATAATAAAATGTACCCAATTTGTCACCATTGCACAGGCGTGCAGTTGTAAAGCATGACATGTTTGGTATCTATTTTCTGCATTAAAATTAAATTTCATTCAAGTGTATTTTTTTCAAAAATAAATTGTGTTTGAAAAAACGTTCCACAAATACCGTGTGACATAAAAATTGCAACACCCATTATTTTATTTTCTTGGGTTTCTGCTCTACTGGAATTTTCACACATAACCATCTCTAGGGTTTACAGAGAATGGTCCTAAAAAGAGAAAATATCCAGTGAGCGGCGGTTGTGAGGGTGAAAATGGCAGAATTTGGCATAAACATGAAAGCATGGATCCATCCTGCCTTTTATCAATGGTTCAGGCTGGTGGTGGTGGTGTAATGGTTTGGGAAATATTTTCTTGGCATTAGCAAGGTGTACCTGATAAAGTGGCTGGTGAATGTATGCATTAAAAGGAAACCTGGGTGATGCAATGTGAGCAGCATAGACTAAAAGAATGCATAAGCCGAGGTTAAACTAAGTGAAAAGTGCATATAAAAACAATCAGCCCATCCGGAGATGCAGACATTTGAAAGTACACTATATTGCCAAAAGTATTGGGACGCCTGCCGTCACAGGCAAATGAACTTTAATGGCGTCTTAGTCCATAGGATACAATATTAGTTGGCCCACCCTTTGCAGCTATAACAGCTTCAACTCTTCTGGGAAGGCTGTCCACAAGGTTTAGGAGTGTGTCTATGGCAGTGTTTCTCAACTCCAGTCCTCATGGACCCCCAACAGGTCATGTTTTCAGGATTTCCCTCAGATGAAACAGCTGTGGTAATTACTAAGGCAGTGAAACTGATCAAATCACCTGTGCAAAATAATGGAAATCCTGAAAACATGACCTGTTGGGGGTCCATGAGGACTGGAGTTGAGAAACACTGGTCTATGGGAATGTTTGACCATTCTTCCAGAAGCGCATGGTCAGGGACTGATGTTGGACGAGAAGGCCTCGCTTGCAGTCTCTGCTCAAATTCTTCCCAAAGGTGTTCTGTCGGGTTGAGGTCAGGACTCTGTGCAGGCCAGTCAAGTTCCTTCACCCCAAACTCACTCATCTATGTCTTTATGGACCTTGCTTTGTGCACTGGTGTGGTCAAGTTGGAAGAGGAAGGGGCCATCCCCAAACTGTTCCCAAAAAGTTGGGAGCATGAAATTGTCCAAAATGTCTTGGTATGCTGATGCCTTAAGAGTTCCCTGCACTGGAACTAAGAGGCCCAAGCCCTGAAAAACAACCCAACATAATCCCCCCCTCCACCAAATTTTACACTTGGCACAAAGCAGTCAGGCAAGTACCGTTTACTAGCAACCACCAAACCCAGACACGTCCATTGGATTGCCAGACAAAGGAGCGCGATTCGTCACTTCAGAGACCACATTTCCATTGCTCTAGAGTCCAGTGGCAGTGTGCTTTACACCACTGTATCCAACGCTTTGCATTGCACTTGGTGATGTAAGGCTTGGATGCAGCTGCTCGGCCATGGAAACCCATTCTATGAAGCTTTCTACGCACTGTTGTGCTAATCTGAAGGCCACACGAAGTTTGGAGATCTTTAGCTATTGACTCTGCAGACAGTTGGGCGACTTCTGCGCGCTTTAGCATGTGCTGACCCCGCTCTGTCATTTTACCTGGCCTAGTACTTCATGGCTGAGTTGCTATTTGCTTCCACTTTGGAATAATAACACGAACAATTGCCCGTGGAACATTTAACAGCAAGGATATTTCACAGATGGACTTATTGCACAGGTGGCAACCTATCACAGTACCAGGCTTGCATTCACTGAGCTCCTGAGAGCGACCTATTCTTTCACAAATGTTTGTATAAGCAGTCTGTATACCTAGGTGCTTGATAGAGATATACAGTTGCAAGAAAAAGTATGTGAACCCCTTGGGATTACATGGAGTTTTGCATGAATTGGGCATAAAATGTGCTCTGAACGTCATCTAAGTCACAACAATAGAAGAACACAGTCTGCTGAACATAATACTATACAAACATTAGATGTTGCCATGGTTTAATTGCACATAACATGTAAACATTCACAGTGTAGGGAGGAAAAAGTATGTGAACCTTTTGACTTAATAACTGGTTGACCCTCCTTTGGCAGCAATAACCTCAACCAAACGTTTCCTGTAGTTGCAGATCAGACCTGCACAAAAATCTGGAGTAATTTTGGACCACTCCTCTTCACAAAACTGTTTCAGCGTAGCAATATTCTTGGGATGTCTGCTGTGAATCGCTCTCTTAAGGTCATGCCACAGCATTTCAATCGGGTTGAGGTCAGGACTCTGACTGGGCCACTCCAGAAGGCATATTCTGTGCTGTTGCAGCCATTGTTTTGTTGAATTACTTGTATGCTTTGGGTCATTGTCCTGTTGCATCACCCATCCTCTGTGGAGCTTCAGTTGGCGGACAGATGGTCGTACGTTTTCCTGCAAAATGTCTTGATAAACTCTGGAATTCATTTTCCCATCAATGACAACAATCTGTCCAGGCCCTGAGGCAGCAAAGCAGCCCCAAACCATGATGCTCCCTCCGCCATGTTTTACAGTGGGGATGAGGTTTTGATGTTGGTGTGCTGTGCCTTTTTTTCTCCACACATAGTATTGTGTGTTCTTCCCAAACAACTCAATCTTGGTTTCATCTGTCCACAGTATATTTTGCCAGTAGTGCTGTGGAACATCCAGGTGCTCTTTTACAAACTTCAAATGTGCTGCAATATTCTTTTTGGACAGCAATGGCTTCCTCCGTGGTGTCCTCCCATGTACTCCATTCTTGTTTAATGTTTTCCTTATTGTAGATGTGTCAACAAAAATGTTAGCATGTGGCAGAGATTTCTGTAGGTCTTTAGCTGACACTCTGGGATTCTTCTTTACCTCATGCAGCATTCTGCGCTGTGCTCTTGCAGTCATTTTTACAGGACGACCACGCCTAGGGAGAGTAGCAACAGTGCTAAACTTTCTCCATTTGTAGACAGTCTGTCTTACCGTGGACACATGAACATCAAGGCTTTTGGAGATACTTTTGTAACCCTTTCCAGCTTCATGCAAGTCAACAATTCTTAATCGTAGGTCTTCTGAGAGCTCTTTTCTGCGAGGCATGGTTCACATCAGATAGTGCTTCTTGAAACCAGTAAACCCAAAACAGGTGTGTGTTTTTTAAGGGCAGGTCAGCTGTCAGCAACACATCCAATATCATCACACTGATTGGAGTCAAGGTTGGCTCACTCCTGCCTCCAATTAGCTCTGGGAGAAGTCATTAAGCTAGGGCCTCACATACTTTTTCCTCCCTGCACTGTGAATGTTTACATGTTATGTGCAATTAAACCATGGCAACATCTAATGTTTGTGTAGTATTATGTTCAGCAGACTGTGTTCTTCTATTGTTGTGACTTAAATGACGTTCAGAGCACATTTTATGCCTAATTCATGCAAAACTCCACGTAATCCCAAGGGGTTCACATACTTTTTCTTGCAAACACACACACACACACACACACACACACACACACACACACACACACACAATATCTGTGGCCATGGAGGTGATTGGAACACATAAATCCAATCATTTGAAGGGGTGTCCCAATACTTTTGGCAATAGAGTGTATATGCAAATCTAAAATTTACATATAAAATGTCAACATTGGCAGCAATAATGTTCAGTTTTAATTGCTCAGGTTCATGACAATATTTTAACTTTATTGGAACAAATGCAGTATACCATATTGAAATTCTAATCCACAACATGGGACTTAGGAAAGTATGTCATCGTAGCTCCTCTGCAGCTACAAGGACCTTTCCATTACATTTCTGCACTTAGTTTAGGGCATAAGCTAAAATAGGGTTACCTTGACCACAGTGAAAAGTATAAAACCACAGTTGTACACATTTTTGGTTGTTTTTAATCTTGCAAGGTCTGTGTTTTTTTTATATTAGCTAATTTCAGTAGTTATGTCTTTAAAGTAGAACTAAACATAAGTTTTGTAAGACTGTGAAACAAACTTCCCTGTCTGCTTGCAGTTTTCTACCAAATGTACACAGAGCTTAGCATCTGCAGCTCAGACACACTTCGGCTGTGCCAGCATGACCAACTCTAGTCCACATGACCAAGATGATGTCATCCCCCACTGGCCAAGAAGTCAAAAAAAAAAAAAAAAAGCAGGAGATGCCAGCAAGGTCTGTAACTGCTGCATTACTGGAACTGGAAGCTAAAACCTAATTCCACGTTTACTTTAATTTTAAATAATTTGTTTGTGTCAAGTTGGCCCAAACCAAATTATTTCCTTTACTAATAGGTGCACCCGCTGTCAGAGTTGTGTACACTGTATGTAGCATTAGATACATACAGTGCTGTGTTTTGGTAATGGTATGGGGACTTCCAATCTGCTGCATAGATATTCACATGAAGATTTATTTTGTCAACAAATTCAAGACTTCCTCTAATTGGCTGAGTTGAAGAAGCAGGAGGATGATGTCACGATCTCCATCTCAGCCAACCAGAGGAAGCCTTGTATTCATTTATAAGATGGGAAGTCTCTGTACCACTATCGGAAAACAGCGCTGACACTGGACGCATCTATTAATAAAGGAAATAGTTAGGAACTATTTAAAGTAAACACAGAGTTAGGCTTTACGTCATTCACCTATACATGTGCATAAAAGTGCAAAACCTATAGATGTTAAACCAAAAATATCAACCTTCAAGTATGAACATAATGGAAAATCTGCACCATCAGATGCACATTTACGGCCTGAAGTAAAACTGTCTATTAGCCAATCAGATTTGACTTTGCTTTTTATGTTCTAATTTGCAAAAAAAAAAAAAAAAAAAAAATTGTTTTATGATTATATTAATAATAAATGGGATAATCTTTGCTTCCAATTCATTTAACCCACCCACTATGGGGAGGGAAGAGGGAAGACGAAAGAAGAAGATCGGCCGAAATGTGACTGTAACCTATCAGATGCAGTCAATGTTTTGGATATTCTGACAGCTGTCAGAATGTAATAGCTGGCAGGGAAGATTTGTCCAGATATGCCATTTAGCATGGCTAGAGAAATCTATTGATTTCTCTCTTTGGCACACAGGGCAGAATTAGAGAAATCAAAGTATGTACAGCTAGCCTAGGTCTTCACAAACCCTGCATCCTTAACACACATGGAAACAAACAAAGACACTTGCGAACATGTTTAGATACTTTTTGTAGAAAAAAAAAAAAAAAAAAAAAAAGTGTACAGATAAAAAAAAAAAAAAAAAAACCGTACTGTACATTATTATACACACACATATGCAAAATACCAAATGAAGATTGTTAAATGAAGTTAAAGTGGAACAAACCCATTGATTTAATGTTTTCCCAAAACTGTTACATTCAAGGCATGCAATGAATGATAACTGTCACAGCTGCTTGTTCTCTCAGCCAAATTGTCAAGTCATCAAATGGCTGGTGTCATAATAGATCACATGTGCGGCACCATGGCACCTGCAGATCAAACAGAAATCTAAGATGGCAGCTTCCTTGGCTGTAAAAGGACAGGAGGGATTAGTTCCACTTTAAAAAGTGAGGATAATATTCGATCTTTACACCAACTCCCCCCTTCCATTCCTAAGGTCACGCACATGGTTACACAGGCTTCAACTTACACACCTCAGTAGCTTACATTTTATCATATGTGCAGATGGTTTTAAAATTAAGAAACGCATATCAATGACTTAAGATTTCCCTAGACATACCTTATAGAACTCATTTATTTCAGTTAAGAGAAAAGATGTTACCAAGGTAAATAAATAAAGTGACTGGTAGGGTTGCCTTAAACCCTATGAAAAACTAACAGTACAGCTGTGATGTCCACACTCACTCAGCTCACTGCAGAACACAGAAGCAGGGGGATCTGCATTACAGTCCATCATTGATCTCCACACAACCTGAGCCAAACAAACATCTAACATGATAATATTGCTGAAAAACTGCTGCAGGAGACTCTATTCTATTCACTAGTGCCATCCCTTGCCCAACCCAGCAGGGCACTCTTATAGGCTGGGAAAGTGCAAGCTTAATTTAAAGGATTGCTACCCCTACTTTAGCCAAATAAATGTGCAATTGAGAGATCTAGAACAACTGCAGCACTGTCAATAGAGATTTAACAGTAAATTGTGAACCAGTACAATGCTCAATGCATTACTGACAGTTATAGCTTATTTCGCAAATATTTAATGCATTTAATATATAAAAAAGTGAAAAAAGGCGTAAATTTCAGTGTGTACAGTCTATGGAGGCAGCTCATATGGGTTTGTACAGCAGTGTGGTGACATACTTCTTCTTATAACGATGAGTAGCACTTAACACCATCACACCATCCTATAAAGAAAAAAAGAAAAATTAAAAGATGAAAACATCTGTGAATGATACAGCTGGAGTAACTGCAAGACAACAGCAGAAATATATGTACCTTGATGGACAGTGCATAAAGGTGATTTAGCATGACATGATTGGGCTCTGGGAGCAAAGCTGGGTCACACTGTAAAACAAGAAACACAATTTAAATTTCTTAGTTATAAGTAGTATCAGACTAAAGGTGGGCAGGAGCATTTGGATGAAACTATATGGCATTCCCCGACTATACCAATTTCCCACCCAATCAAGGCCATCTTAGACCAAATGAGCTACCAAATTAGCTATAAAAACAAATAAAGGAGTGCTCCCAACCCTGTGGAAGCCAATAGAGTCACAAGCCCAGGAATAGTTCAAATCAAAATTCACTTTAATGTGTTAAAAAGCATGACATAGGAGTGCCCAGATTGATACATCAACAAGCCAGTGCAGAGGAGAAACATATTCCCAAAAGCTGGAGGATGACACACAACCCTGGACCCAACAGTAGGTTGCTCAGTCCAGGAGCCTCAGGACAGTGGGAAGGGGTTTGTAGATGGCAGCTGCTGGGAGATGACGCATCCGCCGGAGGACGTGTCCCAGATCCGATTGTTAGGTCATACACCTGGCGAGACACCACCCACACAAGGGCTGGTGAGGGCAAACTGGATGCCTAGGGGAGCACTCTTGATCTGAGGAAGGGGCAAGTCCCTGAAACATGTTATCTTAATGACCAGCTTCTCTCCTTTGGTTTGACATGGTTTGAGTGCTCCCCTAGGCTTCAGGTTTGCCCTCACCAGCCCTTGTTTGGGCAATCTCTCGCCAGGTGTATGACATAACTGGATCTGGGACACGTGACTTCTGGTAGACGCACCATCTTAGTGATCCCAGCGGCTGCCATCTACACACCCTTCACACTGTCCTGAGGCTTCTGGGCTGAGCAACCTACTGCTGGATCCAGGAATGTGTCATCCTCCAGTTTTTGGGAATGTGTTTCTCCTCTGCACTGGCTTGATGATGTATCAATCTGGGTACTCCCACGTCATGCTTTTTAACCCAACATTAAAAGTGAATTTCGATTTGAACTTTTCTTGGGCTTGTGATTCTATTGACTTCCACAGGGTTGGGAGAGCTCCTTTATTATTTGTTGTTTTGTGCTGATGTCTCAGTGCTTGTCAGATGGGTTGCTGGAGCTGCCTATTCTGTGGTTATCTACTTATCCCCTGGAACCTCATTGCGCTTGATATTTGCTCCTTTACCAAATTAGCTATGACTCCTCAATTTATCATGTCTCATGTATTGTCATGTTTACAAACACAGGCAGATGGTGGGGCTTTTACCAAAATTTGTAATCTCCTACCATGGTAGGGATAGATGTGAATAGTTACAAGTATTCTGTAAGCACTGTGAGACATTTTCTCTACATAAAATTACATTAAGTTATTATATCATACAGTCACAATTACTACAGTCCAATAAAGTAAACTGATTTGAGAACATCTGCAGAATTTTTGCATACTTACTGAAATGCCTGTGTCTTTATTAAGAATGACTTGAAGCAGATGCGGTGGGAGGATAGGGGGAGATTTGAAACGTTCTTCCAGCTTACAATTATATGCATCTTGCAGGTAAGGACCAGGGGGTGAGCTAGAAAGCTCTGGCGAAACAAAACGACATTCAAAGAATGTGCCATGTTAAAATCCAGGTGTATTGATTTCAATTAACCCTTTGAGGACCAAGGGACGTATTTGTCCCATGTTTGTAATTGCGTGTATCATCTGATTAAGAACTTAAAACTCTTTTTTTTTTGGTTTGAGTCAAAATATTAGTTCTTATCAACAAACAACAAATGGGTCTAGCTTTTTGCCAATTATTTCATGAAATGGCTTAGTTACAGCAACTGAAGTGTACAAACTTTAAAAACAAAAAAAATTATTCTTTTGGCGTTCCAAAACCTTACGGTCCTCAAAGGGTTAAAAAACAATAGATTCAAAGGCCATGCATTGTGATCTATGTTTTTAGAAGAATATTCATCACTGAGCATAAACAACTATTCCACAAATGCCACAATTTGGAGCCAATGGATATACAAGTACTTTAGACAAGTGTTTCTCAGCATTTTTCCAGTTGAGGCACCCTTTAAAATTGTGAACCATCTTGGGGCATCACCTTCTATAATGTAAAAACTAAACTAATAGTTTTACATATTGCAGCACAACCCACACACATAAGACACCCAACATTAGAGATTATTTATCCTTGCAAAGCAAATATGTTGTACACCGGTACGGACTAGTATTCTAGGATTTCGTCTCCCTCATTTTTTCTCCCGTATGCAGCTAACGTGACCCCAGTGCTGACTGACGGGCAGGGTCAAACAATTATGCTGTGCTGGTGCCCGATGCCCTCCTTAACCAATGACGTCAGTGGTTAAGACGCTGGCAGCTGGCCTGCCAAGGTTGTAATGTTGTTGAATACCTATGGCTTTGTGCAACAAAAAATTGTACTCAAATTTTGGGCAGTTTTTAGACATTTCGCCAAGTCCAAGGCTGAAGAACCCAGAAAGGTACCCTGGTGGGAAAAGGCTGTTTTAGATACTGGCCCACCCTTCCAATCAGAATACATCCTTTAAAGCCCAAGTATCAAGGCATGCTTAGGAGTCCTATGCAGAGGCCAGAAACACCATTGTTTAGCTTTTCCTTACAATTGCTGCACCATCATCAGAATGTCATCCCTGTTTTGCTTCAAAAATCTACATCACCTCTTGTAAATGGCGCGGTGAGCTAATCACTTCAGTGTCATCCCAGTGTGGAAGTAAATGAGCTTGACGCATGAAGCATTGTTTTTGAGAAGATCATTTAACCCTACAGGGTAGAAGCCATGAAATAGTTATCAGAACTGTTCCTAAGTGGGTCAAACTCAAAATTTCAGGCCACATTCTGCAGAATTAGACAAAATTTGAGCTGTGGGTGGCCCTGTTGACAACACTTGACTCAAACGTCCAATGAAAAAAAAAAAAAAAAAAAAAAAAAAAATCACAGGAGCCAGGTGGAAAACTGTTGGCCACACAGGGACTGCATCCTATTAGATGTAGTCAATGTTCAGGAGTTCAAGCAACCACGGATGTGGCTACAACGTTGGCAGCGGAGATTCATCTATCCACAATGTTTAGTGTAGATTAAGGAATCTATGCATGTATGGCTAGCTTTACTAAGTACAAGACTGCTGGGAGTTGTGTGAAGTCCTAAGCTTGGTAAACTAGTAGAATTTCGTTGGTTCATTTTTCTAATCGATAGCTGGGTGAAATTGACACTCATTTTTTACTGCAGTGACAAGAAATTTGAAAGAGCAGAGTGGAAACTTTTTCTCGAATCTACGAATCTCTAAACAGTCTATGTGGCTTTCAATCAGTAAAGTCTACTCATTCCAAAATTGAATGTTATAAGCCAAACAAAATCTTAAACTACTTTTGAAAGACATTCAAATGTACTGAGAATTTTCATACAAAAATTTTCCTAAAAATTTTTGTACAAAATTCTATTACGTGTATACCCAGGTTTAGCCTTACTGGACACCAGCAGCACAGAGATAGGCAGAAATCTGCCTCCCCCACCAACCCAATGTAACCAAAAAAATGCACCAGTAAAGATTTAAAATAACATTCTGGTTTCCAAAATGTTGAAAATGTTCTGTTAAAGTTGCAGCCAAGACAGATTGAACCAACTGGGCTCCCTTCCTCAAAGTGAAGGCAATAATCAATAGGAGGTTTCTGTGATACACAGACTTTAACCACTTGCCTACCGGGCACTTATACCCCCTTCTTTACCAGGCCAATTTTCAGCTTTCAGCGCTGTCGCACTTTGATTGACGATTGCGTGGTCATGCAAGATTGTACCCATATGAAATTTGTATCATTTTTTTCTCACAAATAGAGCTTTCTTTTGGTGATATTTAATCGCCACTGGGCGCTTTACTCTTTGCGCTATAAACAAAAAAAATTGCAAAAAATTGAAAAAAAAAAAAAAAGTTTCTTTGTTTCCATTATAAAATTTTTCAAATGGGTAATTTTTCTCCTTCACTGATGTGCGTTGATGAGGCAGCACTGATGGGCACTGATGGGCGGCACTGATGAGGTGGCACGGATAGGCAGCACTAATGATGGGTATTGATAGACAGCACTGATAGGTGGCACTGCCTGGCATCACTGCTGGGCACTGACTGGCGGCACTGCCTGGTGCTATTGACTGGCAGCACTGCTGGGCTGCACTGATGGGCGCTGGTGGGCACAGGTGGTGGCACTTCTGGGCACACTTGTGACACTGCTGGGTGGCACAGGTGAGTGCACTGCTGGGCACAGGTGGACGGAGCTAGTGAGCGCACTGCTGGGCACAGGTGGGCAGAACTTGTGGGTGGCACTGCTGGGCATCGACCATCAGTGCCCTGATGATCGGTGCCAATCCCTGCTCTAACAACTGCTGGATCTCGGCAGTACTTTCCTCACGATCTGACAGCGTGAGGAAAGTGCAGCTGAGAACTGGCAATTGCATTTCCTGGTGATCAGCGTGTCATTGGACACGGCTGATCACGTGGTAAAAGGCCGCTGTGATTGGCCTTTTACCACATCACGTGATCAGCTGTGTCCGTAGGACACAGCGATCACGGAGATCACCGGGTGCGCGCCCCTGGAGAGCGCGTTCTGGGAGAAAGTCATATGACACCCACCCAGAACTGGACGGCCACAGTGCAGCCGTCATTCGGCTATCTGCGGTCGGCAAGTAGTTAAGTAGCATTAAACCCCAAAACAAAAAACGTGTTAAATGGCAGCTCTCCAATTTTTACACGTGGGGATTTAATTCACCCTTTTGAAAAATCACGGCACACCAAAAAGCATGGTACTTTAACAAGTGTTACCAAGATGCGCAAGGGTGCCATTAAGAATTAATGACAACATCACGCGTCTGCAAAAGAGCCCGGCACGTTTTTGTGCATTTTGGTAAAGTATGTGAGCTTGCGAGTGTTCAGGCAACACAAAAAGGATTTTTAAGCTGCAATATATTACATTAATCGATTTAACAACAAGCAACACACTGGTTATAGAAGAGCGTGTTGGAAGATTACAGTTGAGAAAGAAAAGCTCTGCAATACATTTTAGTTGTTCAGTTCTCACACCCTTTAAACTTTTTTTTCCTCTCTCTATACAGTACTTGCCTTGGGTGATCCATATACAAACATGTGCAGTGTGAAGAAAAATGGCTGAGAAACCAGGCAAGACAAAATATAGGGATAATAAACGTCAGTTAAAACTCCTCAGCCCAGCTGTAGGAAATGGAATATGGGAAAGCAGGAAAAAGAAAAATCTACAATGCTTTGCTCCCCCATGACCACACCCCATTTAAAATCCACTACTGAATGAGCAAGTGGATATTGACATCTTGTGTTATATATTTACATTGTTGTACTTTTACGACCAGGTTATAAAAATCTCAAATTACACAGCAATATGTAATATTTATCACAGGACTTTTCATACCTGACACATCAGAACCTTTCTGTGAGTCGACCATTAAGGCATCAAAGACTTCAAAATCGGTTTTCTTCACATTAATGACATTGTTTATTGTCCCAAGCTGGCTAGTTACTACTGGCTGTACAAAAAACAAAAATGATAAAGCCGTCCGTAACCTGATATTGTATGTAAAATAGAGGTTAGCATGAGCAACACAAAAATTTTCCCAGTTTTTGAAAAGACTCCACAATAAATATGAATAAACAATCGTTCATAAACAACAAGGTTACCTCAGAAGGATCATGAGTCCACTGGCCATCAACAAAAAATTTGTACTGGTGCTCCCCTTCTGGAAGATCCAATATTGCTACAAAGTTGTTGTGGCTGGAACACAAAGAAAACCCGTGTAAGAGACTACAGAGCAGGCTAAATATTAAATCTCAAAGTAATGCAGCACAAACGTCAAATTGAAATGAAAATAGCCCGTAAGGAAATTGTATTTATTGTAGAGTTCCTGGTTCAGCCCATAAAATGAAGTGGAGTCAATCTCACCAGTATCCTGTGAGCATAGGGTGGCTTGGTGACATACCCCTAGGGTACAAGTCCTTGACAATGTGAGCCACAGAAAGTGGGTCAAATGTCGCTGGGCACCTATCAATCCAGACAATGGCCAGCTTTGGAGCACAAAGCATTGAGTTTACAGGGCACAGAGTTGAAGCTAGTGTGATTTTTGAAGCCAGAATGTTATTTTAAATCTTTACTAGTGCAGATTTATAAACTGGCGCTGAGCTTTAAAAGAAACAGATACACAGTTGCAAAACATATGTGAAGGATGTATCTGCAAAGTGATGTACAATTCCACTGAACTGCCCATATAATTCTCACACCCATGTCACACTACATAGCCTGGACAATAATGGCAGCTATTTGAAGGTTCAGTTCTACAGCCTCCTCTGTAACCTGCTCAATAGACAATACATTAGAAGTGTCATGATGCGAATTAGTTGCCCATTAAGCAGGATGAAGTCAGGTGTGTGTGTTTTTCCAAGCACCTATCTTTGGAATGCTATAGTTTATTAGAGGTAACCTTTATACCTGCTGATAAGTAATCAGCATATGGGCGTCAATACATACATATTGTGACAGGGTAGGCCTTTTTAGTTTATCCATTTCCTTAACATCTACTGGCTGTCAAAGCACATGATAGCCAAATCTGTCAGTGTATGCTGCCACTATACAAGTGCCCTTTTTTTCCTAAAGTTTAGCCTGGGTGGCTACCAATTTTATCTAAAACTTTGTGTACGTTGTCCACCCTTTTATCGCAGTTGTAAACACAAACTCTTAAAATGCTTGACATGTGCATTGCACTCATCTCATTTTTACATTGTTCTCCAGAGCTACCAATTACTAGGCTCACACTGTATTTTTCCTGTGACAATGATAAAGAAGAGAATGGTAATGTGATCTATGGAATAAAGAAAATCACGCCAAGGGCAGCAGTAAGCAGCACTGGGATCAGAACACAACAAAACTTTTTCTTACCAACCTTACCCCTGCTGGATTCTTCAGGATGTGTAAGAGTTCCACTACTGCACATCCAAAGGGAAGTATCCACATATGCAGTGAGTAAGATGGAAGGTTCTGGGGACCCGTTGCGTGATGTGAACACCATATTTAGATTAGGTCGATTTGATTAGATATGAACTAGAAGGGGGCAGTCTGTGTGTTTACAGGAAAACAAACATGTGCAGACTAAAATCAGAATAGAAAATGAGACATACCTTCTTATTAGAGGGATTTTTCCCCAGCTGTTAAACGACCCAGCTAAGTAAATTTCTTTCCCTCCTCCAGTCCACCGAAAAACTGTTGGTCGAGCCTGAGTTGGAGCTTTGTCATTTACTTCTAAATCATGCTGCCATGCCAAAAATTCATCTTTTTCCATTGGGGCCTGTAAGGTCAACAACATAGCGGATATCACCTAAAACAGTAGTACTAACAAATATATTGCTAATAGCATCTAAATATGCAATTAAGACAGGCATGCATGGTGTTAAACAGACCAGAACAATCACAGATCCACCTGTAGAAGGAAAAAATAAATTCTAATGTGATACAAGCACTGCTGCTACACTTAGTGCCCAGTCATACCTGTACCTGGAGTAAGGCTTTAAAACCCAACCTTACCCAAGAAATGCAGAAACCAAAGCTTTCCTTATTACAACACAAAGGTATCTTTATAAATTTTTGTCAACCAAGACAGAATTATGCTTGTTGAACTCCAGTCAAACCTCTATACAGACAGATTAAATACATATTAGGGAACGATTTTAAATGCCACCAGATTTGTATTTCTGTCCATCCATTTCTAAGATTTACAAAGTCTTGGCACAGAGCACAGACAGGTGGATGACGCCACTTTCTCTGTGACAGAGATAGACTATAGAAGGTATGCAGCGGTGTCCCCTCTCCACTCCCAGACTGCTGAACAGTAAAGGAGCAGCAGGAGCACAGTGAGGTTACCCCCCTGCTCTCTTTTCCTATCAGCATATTTGGATGCAGACCTGAAAGAGGCTGGTTCTAAATCAAATTCAAAGCATTACAAAAAAAAAAAAAAAAAATTCAAGTGGTTCTAAAGGTTCTATTCTAATTCTATGCATGAAGGTAAAAAAAAAATCTTCTGTGCGCAGCTCCCCCCAGCCACCCCTAATACTAAAAGTGGAACTTTAGTCAAAAAATTAAGTCCTGCTAGATCACTTCAGGTTGGCCCCATTTGCAGGTATAGCTATGTAAAACATTAAAAATAAGTGCCTATACGGTTTAAAATCCAGTAATATACGGTCTCACCCTGCGTTGCTCTCAATTTTTAGGCACTGACAAATCTCTAGAGGCCCATCTGCTGACAGCCTTAAAGCAGAATTAAACCATCCGATCCTTTATAGCCAAGGAGGCTGCTTCTGTTTGATCTGCAACTGCCATGATGCTGCACATGTGACACCATCCATTTGATGGTTTGACAGTTTGGATGATAGCGCAAGCAAATGTTACAGTTAGCAATCCCAGCATTCCAGGAATGTAACTTTTTTTGAAACCATTAAATCGATGGGGTTTAGGTCTCCTTTATGGTTTACTGATGTTCAGGGGCTCTGGGCTTCAGTAAAATGGCAGCCTCCAGCAAGAAGACACAGGAGCCATGCTGGAGGCAATTTATAGCACACACTAATTTTGGTAGCATGATTATTAATGTGGAATTTATATTCCTTGCTAAAGAACATTATTTTTTTATCAAGTTGTTATGGGTAAGGTTCCGCTTTAACTGAGCCCCATCGTGATCCAGCACTGTGTAGGAGAGCAGTGGCTCTCCTGAATCTCTCCCTCCTCATTGTCTGAGGCACAGCAGCTGGAGCCATTGGCTCCCACTGCTGTCAATCACAGCCAGTGAGGAGGGAGCAGGGGATGGCGCCGAGCCACACTCAGTGTCCTGAAACACTCATCACACTACAGCCTCACTGCTCCTGACTTGAGCATTTTAGCAAACAGTGCTATGTAAATAAATGGAACTAAACCCACCTATCATTTTCAATCAAGAAAGCCATTAGAACCTCTGCTTAATCTTCAACTGCCATGGTGCTGCACATGTGATCAGTTATGACACTAGTCATTTGATGGTTTGACAGTTTGGTTGAGAGCACAAGCAAATGCGACAGTTACATTCCCGGCATGCCAAGAATGTAACTGTATTCTGAAACTTAAAGCGATGGTTTTTGTTCCGCTTTAAGGTGCAGTTCCAATCACCCTGTCAAAAAATAAAAGTCAGCAGCTACAAAAACTGTAGCTGCTGACTTTAAAAAAAAAAAGAAAAAAAAAAAACCCCCACTTGCCTGTCCCTCGGTGTGTGTCCCGCAGCCCGTTTCACTGGCCGTTCTGTATTCCAGGAGACCAGCATCTTCAGTGTGGGCACCCGGCTGTGATAGCTTGTGATAGCTTACCCACTGCGCGAGTAGTGCTGTGCTACATGTATGGTCCTGTAGTCTTCTGGGACCTGTCACGTGTCCCAAAAATCTACAGGGGAGGGAGGACACCTTCTGCTTCCGATCACCCAGGCGATCAGACCGGAAGTGGGAGCAGGTACCTGTCAAATTCAGGTACCCGCTCCCCTCCCCCAAAAGGTGCCAATCCTTAATGGGGAGCAGTCCTTAAAGCAGAACTTCTCCTTTTGGGTAGAGCTCCGCTTTAAAGCGGTAACAGCCCGGGTTCACACTATGTGGTGCGGAACACTGCATGTAATTCACACAGGAAGCGCATTGCATTCCTGTGCAAATTACATGCAAATGTCTGTGTGGTGCAATTTGAGCCATACACTTTGTATGGCTCAAGTCGCATCACATTTGCGCCAAAAAGGTGCAGGACCCTTTTTAAGCCACACATTCTGGCAACCTCATTGAGTTTTGCGGTCTGTTTCAGGTAGTGATTAATTTATTCTAAACACCTGCACCAGATCACATGAATGCGATGCAACTGCAATACGGTGCAGGGAACGCACAGATTTGCACACTGCACAGGTATGAACTGGGTCCTAAACCCAAAACATTTATTATACTGCAGCTTACTAATTCTTATATCTGATGGCTACATTAGTTTGTTCAAGTGTTCAGTCCTTTATTTTCACCTGGTAATCCAGCCAGCAAGTCTGTTGTTTTACAACAGAACAAGCTCTCCTGCAATTGTAACAGTTAGAGTGTTGAGAAAAAGCAATTACCACTGATTGGGGGGGGGCTTGCAATAATTGGCTTAGATTTATTCATGTAAAACATTTTTCCCAAAAGAAAAAAAAAAAAACCAAAAAAAAAAAACTTTTGTTGTAATTGCAGTAGGAGCTGGAGTTTGGCTTCAATTTGTTAGTGTATCTAAATCTCCATCCAGACTGACAATGCTGCTGACTGCTGTGCCTCATGTGCTCCTTGTTCCAGAGTGGTGTCTGTATAATACAGGAGGTGTGTTACTGGCCAGAACACCAGGTGAAAAAAAAAAAAATAATAACGTAGTCACCAGATCTAAT
This sequence comes from Staurois parvus, assembly GCF_062004578.1. Taxonomy (NCBI): domain Eukaryota; kingdom Metazoa; phylum Chordata; class Amphibia; order Anura; family Ranidae; genus Staurois; species Staurois parvus. The sequence continues at coordinate 425,169 of NW_028318422.1, forward strand.
GACTGGCAATATATTCCATTTTTGGTTCTGGATTTAATACCCCCTTTAAGCTGGCCATATACTAATAGATTTCTATGATCAGATCCCTACATTTGATGAATGTCATTCTAAGGTACTTCAAAACTTGGTTTGCTTTTAGAAAAAAAAACAACAAAATAAAAAAAAGCCAAAAAGCAGACTTTCCCAAACGAAAACCACCATCACGGTTAGAAATGATTTGTTAAAACAAATTCCTTCCTGTGCTTCCAAATTTTCACATCATGGCAGTTGAAGATGATTGTGGATTTGACCCCCTTAATGATTAGAAAATGGAACGAGTGTTCTGAGAACAGGGATTTTGGAAGAAAATAATGGCCAGCTTTTAGAGTGACAGCTGGTGCCCCTGTCATCACCCCCTGTATGTGTTAGGTGCCACTCCCCGAATGGGAAGTTCAGGGAAGCAGCGCACAGACAGATACAGCAGCTGCCATCTCTATATAAAAAAAAAAAAGATAGATGTTTGGGAGATAAATTAAAAGAAAGACATTGCAAGTTCAGCTATGAACAAGACATTAAACAAGAGTTGAGGATTGCCCGGTAATGTCATGATTCTTTTATCATCACACACTGTGGATGGGAACACTTCTCCCAGCAGCAGTGATATCACCCAGATGTCTATGGAGTGTGCCAGGGCAGGCAGTATCACTACACACACCCAGGTGTCAGTGTCTGTCATCACCCCCGTAACATGTCCCTGCGGCCTAGCCGCCGCCCTCCTCCTCCGGGCAATGAAAGGTCGACCAGTGACCCGCACTCCGCCTCACCTTGCTCTCTTCGGCGGGGTACATGTCAGCGTCCTCTGGGCTGTCCATTAATATTTTGGCCCTGTCTTCCCCTTTGGTGGCTCCACCGCCGCTGTCCCTTCGCCCCTTCAGGGGTCCGGGCCTCTCGCTGCTCGTATTCCCCATCTTCAGATCACAACAACCGGCGAACGTACAACCCTAAAGGACTTTATTTATGTCTCCTCTACTTCCGCCTCCTGTTTCCGGTACGGATGGGACACACTGTGCGTTCCACGCCTCGATACCGAACTCCTTGTGCAGTGATTGGCACGTGTCGCCCCGCCTACGTTGTCTGTAAATTAGTAGCTGGAAAGCAGTGTAGGCTTCCTGAGATTCTGGGAACCGTTTTAGGTGTAGGAACCTGTAGCTGGCCAAAATAAAAAGAATAAGTATGATAATAGTTTTGATTTAACCGCTTGCCTAGCGGGCACTTTACCCCCTTTGTGCCCAGGCCAATTTTCAGCTTTCAGCGCTGTCATACTTTGAATAATAATTGCGCGGTCATGCAACATTGTACCCATACAACATTTTTATCATTTTTTTGCACTATAAACAAAAAAAGAGCAAAAAAGTTTTTATCTGTTTATATTATAACATTTTGCAAACAGGTAATTTTTCTCCATTGTGCATTGATAAGGCTGCACTGATAGGCACTGATAAGGTGGCACAGATAGGCAGCACTGATGGGCACTGATAGGCAGCACTGATGAGGTGGAACGGATAGGCGGCACTGATAGGCACTGATGAGGTAGCACGGATAGGCGGCACTGATGGGCACTGATGAGGTGGCACGGATAGGCAGCACTGATGGGCACTGATGAGGTGGCACGGATAGGCAGCACTGATGAGGTGGCACGGATAGGCAGCACTGATGGGCATTGATAGGCAGCAGTGATGGGCACTGATGAGGTAGCACAGATAGGCAGCACTGATGGGCACTCATGAGGTGGCACGGATAGGCAGCACTGATGGGTACTGATAGGCAGCACTGATGAGGTGGCATGGATAAGCAACACTGATGGGCACTGATAGGCAGCACTGATGGGTACTGATAAAGTGGCACAGATAGGCAGCACTGATGGGCAGTGCTTATTGACAGCACTGACTGATGGCAGTGATGGGGGGCATTGATGGGTGGCACTGCTGGAAGGCACTGCTGGGTGGCACTGCAGGACACTGATCATCAGTGCCCTGATGATCAGTGCCAATCTGCTCTGTGACAGTTGCCGGTTATCGGCAGTACTTTCCTAACTCTGCCACAGCATGCAGAAAGTCCTGCCGATAACCAGCAACTGTATTTACTCCCTGATCTGCTGTGTGATTGGACACAGCTGATCACGTGGTAAAAGGCTTTGCTCCTCGCCAGAGGCCTCGTTCCTTTTTTGGACCTAGTGCAAGTCTTACCTGGTTCCCGTATACAAGATGGTCCATGAACAAGGCCTGGCAAGCCTCTCTGAGAAATGCGAGGTGATGCGCTGCTTATCAGTTCCACAGGTTCCCAGCTAAAGGTGGGGTATTGGGCCCAGAAAATGGATGCGGTGCTGGGAATGGTGGAGCAGGCGTCCACTCATCAATTCCAGCGTTCCCCAGCTAATAGTGGGGTGGAAATGAGCAAGCAGGAGTCAGTGCCTGGAAGAGCTCAGGTCTGCCAAGGATTCTGTGTCCTTCAAGGACAACCTGGAAAGGAGAATCGATTCTGATATCAAGCGAATCTACACTACAGCAAGGATAGCTTGCAAGCTGGCGCTTGCCTTAGCGACCTTCTCTAAAGCTATGGAAGTGTGGTCGGATAATGTGGATGTGGCCCTCAGAGGAGTTCCAGAAGAGGTGGCTAGGAATTAAGCTATCTGGGAGCTGAGTTTGGCATATGCCTTTCTGGGGGAGGCCTCAATCGACCTTACCTGTCTGCTGGCTCGGGTTATGCTGTCCTCAGTGACAGCCAAGCATGCATTGTGGCTTCAGCCCTGGTTGACCGATCTCTAAGCAGGCATGGTGCAAGAACCCCTTTAAGAGTTCCTCCCTGTTTGGGAACAAACTGGACAGTGCTATAGCCCAGGCTACAGGCGGGAGATCCAGTTTCCTGCCCAGAAGTCAAGGCTAGGAACTCGCGACTCTACAAGCCAGGCCGCAAATTCAAGAGACGCTGGAGGAGAAGCCAGTCATCTTTTCAGAAGTGCTCTAAGGGCTCGACCTCTGGAGATTATGAGGCACAAAGTCCTTTTGAGATTGGGCCAACTCAGGCAGGCCAGGTGGGGGCCTGCCTTCGCCATTTTTGGCATGTCTGGGTGGCTTAAATCTGGGACATCTGGGCTGTCAGCATTGTATCTTTAGGATATGCTTGGGCGTTTAAGAGCCCTCCTCATCTCAAGTTCACCCCCATGGCCCTTCCTCATTCTGGAGAAAGGAGGGAAATCCTGCTGTCCTACATGGACTCTGTGCTGGCGCAGGTGCTGTCGTGCCGGTTCCGGAGGGCAAAGAATTTCAGGGCATGTACTCGTCCCTCTTTTTGGTCCAGAAAAGAAACAGGGCCTGGAAGCTGGTCATAGATGTCACCCATCTAAACTCCTTTATCAGGAAGTCAAAATTAAATATGGAGATGCTGTTCACAATTCAACAAGCAATTCAACCAGGCGACTGGCTCCTGTCTATATATCTGAAGGATGCCTACTTTCATGTGCCCATTGCAAGAGATTTTCAGAGATTCCACTGGTTTGCTGTGGACTAATGGCATCTCCAGTTCATTTGTTTTCCCTTTGGGCTTTCAACGTCACCTTGTGTGCTTTCAAAGTCTTATTGGTGGTCATGGCCCTGATCAGAACCAGAGGCATTTGCCTGCACCATTACCTAGATGACCTGCTCCTACTATCCCAGGAGAGAGAACAGTTACTACAGCACAGGGCCCACGTCATCTCAGCCCTTCTCGAGTTCAGGTGGTTGCTGAATATGGAGAGGAGCCAGTTGGAGCCCACGCAGTCTCTGATATTCCTCGGGGCTCATTTTGACACAATCAGCGCCACCATATCCCCCTCCGTGGAGAAGATTCCGGTGATCTGGAGCCGAATACTACCTGCCCTGTCCTCCTCACACCTTCAGGCCCTCCAATGCCTGAAAATCATTGGTACCATGGTGTCCACAGCGCCGATGGTGAAGTGGGTACAGTGGAGAATGCGACCCTTCCAGAAGGGCTTTCTTCAACAGTGGAATCCAAGCAGCATGGGCCAGGTCATTTACATATCTCCGTCCATGAAGGAGAGCCTTCCTTGGTGGCTGCAGCAGAAGAATCTACTCAACTGCCATTTGATTGCCCCCATTTCCTAGGTCACAATCACTACGGATGCCAGAAACTCCGGATGGGGTGCTCTCTGCCAGTCAGAGATAGCTCAGGGCAGGTGGAGCTTTCCCTCCCACAGGTTGGGGTCAAACGTTCTGGAATTACAAGCGGCGCTCTGTGCCCTATGAGCCTTCCAGCACCTAACATGGGAAATCAGTCCTCCTGAGGTCTGACAATATGACGGCAGTGTCCTACATAAGGAGACAAGGCAGGACCCACAGCCTATCCCTCAAATCATGTCTTGGGCTCAGAGAAACCTGTCCAACATATCGGCACTAAACGTCCCTGGAGTCCAGAACTTGCAAGCAGACTTCTTATCCAGGGTTCAATTGGACAACAATGAGTGGTCTCTCAACACAGAAGTTTTCAAGTGGATACTGACTCTTGGGATCAGTCCAGAAGTGGACTTGTTTGCCTCCCTGTGGAACAGCAAACTGGAGATGTACTATACCAGGAATTGCTGTTCCCAGGCCTTCGGGGTGGAGGCTCTGATGGATCAGTGGAGGTTTCGCATGGCTTATGCATTTCCCCCAATCCCTGTCATCTTCAGGTTTCTCCGTAATTCCATACTGGACAAACAGACCATGGTTTCCCTTACTGGCGCAGCTCAGCTTTTTGGATCTGGTTCCTCTCCCTCTCAAGCCAGACCTGCTGTTACAGGGGGCCATTCTTCACTCTTGCCCAGCCCAGCTTCATCTAGTGGTCTGGTTCTTGAGAGGGGTGGTTGGAGGCCTTAGGCTGTCCTGCTGAAGTCATCCCTCCTCTGATGAATGCCAGAAGACCAAGTACCAACAGGGTCTATGGAAGAGTCTGGTCTAAGTTCGTGGACTGTATCTTTAGTAATCTGAGGGCTCAGGATGTCCTGGGATTCCTGCAGTCAGGCCTGGACCTGCCCCTGTCAGTCAGCATCCTCGGGGTTCAAGTGTCAGCTATCTTGGCCTTCACTGTAGTGTCATGGGCCGACTTCTTCAAAGGGGCAGTAAGGTTGAGGCCCCAGAGGAAACCGAGGTTCCCAAAATGGGACCTTCTGCTTGTCCTCGACTTCTTCTCTGGAGGTGTTCCAGAATCAGCTGGTCCACCCATAGCAAGGGAGCTCTCCATCAAAGCAGCATTTCTGGTGGCAGTTACATCGGCAAAAAGAGTCTCCGAAATCAGGAACCTTGGCTGAAAAGAAAATGTTTGACATTCTTCCTGGATCGAGTGGTCCTCATCTCTATGCAAGGTTCTAATCCTAAAGTGACCTAGGTCTTCCACGAGAACCGAGAGATTGTCCTGCCAACATTTAGAGCCTCGGGAGTCGATGACGTTCACCCCCTGGACGTAGGTGAGACCTTAAGGTTATACTGGCAGGTCACAGCATCCTTCTGTAGGTCAGACCTTTTATTCATCCTTTTCCATGGGAAGAGTAAAGGAGATTGGGCGTCAATTGCAGCCTGGATCCTCCAGGCCACCCTAATGGCCTACAGAGCCAAAGGCTTGGTGCCTCTGGAGGCGGTGACTGCACACTCAACCAGAAGTTTGGCTACGTATTGGGTGGCTTCCCTGTATGTCGCCCCTGAGATGATCTGCAGAGCGGCCTCATGGTCCTTAATCAACACTTTTATGGCTCATTACTGTGTAGAGCCTTCCTCCTTATCCTCTGTTAATTTTGGTATGAAAGTCCTGTCGGTTGATGGGGAAAATTAAAGTCTTTGTTTCAGTAACTGCCCACCTGTGTGTGTATGGCTAGTTATTTCCCATACGTATGCTGCCATGGAGTCTATCAGGAAACTGGAAAATTTCCTTTCAAATATTTACCGTAATTTTCCTTTCCTGATGGACTCCATGGCAGCAGGAGTACCCTCCCAATGCCATGAGTAGGCTAGTTATGGAACATGGCCTCTGGCGAGGAGCAAAGATCTATCAGACTAGAGTCCTATAGGAGAGGAGAGGGCATGATTAACCCATGCGTATGCTGCCATGGAGTCCATCAGAAAAGGAAAATTACGGTAAGTATTTGATAGGAAATGTTCCATTTGTTTTCCCCATTTTTGGTATTTTTTTGTTTGTTTAGCAAAAAATAAAACACCCAGTGTTGATTAAATACCACCAAATGAAAGCTCTATTTGTGCAAAAAAAAAGCTAAAAATTTCATATGGGTTCAGTGTTGCATGACCATGCAATTGTCATTAAAGGTGTCGCAGCGCTGAAAGCTAAAAATTGACCTGGGCAGGAAGGAGGTGAAAGTGCCGGTAGCAAGTGGTTAAGGCTCCATTCACATTTGTGCGACTTGTCATGTGACTTTGGGCACATAAAGTCACATGATAAACCACAGCTCATGTATTTCATTAAGATGAAAAACCTTCTGCCTTTACAACCACTTTAATGTAGACTGGTCCACTGCTTTGCATACTGGAGATACTTTAACAGAAGCTGCCCAGGATGTCTCTGGTAGAGAGTGTTCTGTTCTTCCTAAAAAGTAAGCCATCAGCCCAGGAAAGCTGCTTGAAAATGGTTTAGACCTTGGAGTGGATAGCATTTACTTGGTTTTAAGTTTTACAAGGCCTTAAAAGGTAGTCTAATCTTTATTTAGATGGAGAGAAGAAACGGCCTTGGGAACTAAGTGCTTCATGGGATAAATCACCATTTGAAAGATTTTAAAAAAATGTTCTACGCAACCTAATACCCAAATTTCCAAATGTTCTGTGCCTTGACACTATAGCCACTAAGAACACAGATTTTAAAGAGTATAATTCTCATGGACGAAAAGGTTTTTTGTCAAATGTTGGAACACCAAGGCAAGGTTCACACAAGTCCCTGCTTTGAAAAGCAATCCACAGGTAAGCAGCCGCTGTCAGGCATTCAGTAGGCAATCCTGCTATCTTTTGAAAGCCTGTTTTTTTCCCCTCGCATTGCGGCTTACAAGTGGGCTAATGGGCTACAACTGTTAGCCAAGCATTTGGCTTGTGGTTGTGGCGTAGCCCCATTGACTTAAATGGTCGATTGTGACCTGGTGTTGTCATTTTTGAAGTGAAAACTTGCTTTCCACTGGTGAGGTAAGTAATAAATGCCTTCTTTTTCAGGCTGCTTGTTTAGATTGTTTCCTTTAACATGACAAAGTTGCTTTAAACAAAATCAATGTTTATGTTGTATATGTATCAGGTATTCGATTGAAACAAGGACTATAATCATTGCGTAATTGTTTATTGCTTGCATACTTGTTCTTTTCAAATTGCTATTACAGTGCTTACAAATCATGAGATTAGTATCATATTATAGAGGCACTGCTTTGCTGTAGTGATGATTTAAGTCTGTGTAGCATGTGAATGACATAATGTCACTTCCCCTGAAGTGCATACTTGGCATCAATAATGAAGAGAGACAGTCTTGTCATACTAGACATAGTTCATTTGTAATCTGTTTTTTTTTTACGTCAAGCAAGTGGCTGGTCATTATCCTAGAGTGGCACAAATAGCAGTAAATTAAAAGGTGTGAAATTCATAAATTATAATACTGTTAATTTCTATCAGTAATAATGTGTAGTTATTTAAAAAAAGGCTTTTAGTCAATTTTATCCTATTTTTGTTTACATTATTAGTTTAGTCATAAATGCTCAAATGAGCACCAGCCAGTACTAAAGTGTATACATAAATCCATACAAGTGTATATTAATTAGTCTGTGTGAAAGTTCTAGAGTCTACTGAGAGGCATGGTGAGTCTTTTGACAATTTAATTTTTTTGCCACAAGTTTTGTGAAATGAAAAAAAAAATTGAATTGGATATTTTATACAAAGTTCTACAGTTAATGAGATACAGTATTTCTTATACAGAGCAAGGGCATACTTATATTTACACCTCAAAACAAATTCTGCTACTCCTACTGAATATGGTGATACTGCATGTGTGAGATTTGTCAACAGCCTAGACACACAGTGGGGCCCAAAATCCAACCATCAGGTTTTTAAGGGGCATAAACTAGGTATCAAATTTTCTATCTATTGCATTTTTGGATGCCCTGGAGTGCCAGGACAGTAAGAACATCCCCAAAATAGCTAGATTTACCCTACATTACCCTAATGTTTGTTGACACATTACACCTGACTCTTTTAACAGGGTTCTCTTCATGCTCTGGATCAGAGGTGGCTGGTGATGAACCATTGCATTCTACAGGTTCATGCTCTGACTGTGATGTCTCTCTACTGCTTTTCCTCAGTCAGAAATGTAGACACCACCCCACTAGTATATATTTTTTGGCATTTTAGCAGTGGCTATTCTGTTACTTGATGACAATGGTACTGGCTGGCAACCAGGATACTGGTGCTGGCTGGTGATCAGGACACTGATGCTTGTAAGCAGGTGTTTACAGGGTACCACTTAAAGTATTTCTGCTGTTGTAGTAATTGCATTGTGTAGCTATATAGTTAGTTCAAGCTGCCCGGCATGGGAAGGGGTTAATCAGGGTTCCATATTTTCCTGGGCATTTCTGGGCTCAGCCCTCCACCCTGTGCTGTCAATAAATAGGGGAAGGCTCTGCTCAGGGGGGCTCTGCCGTGGCCTGCATGGGAAGAAGATGAGAGGCAAAGGAAGAAGATATAATCATCAGCAACCTTGTGGTGCACCCTCGAGGAAGAGGTGTTCACCTGGGACCATATTTATGGACACTTACTTTGGGAAGATATGCACTGGGCAGCCTGTATTTAGCTAGGAAAGGACTGTTGCAATATCTTCTTTTCATGGTTTAACTGTTCTACTTAGAATGCTCAGTAAAGTTCATTAACCGTTCCATACATGGTCTGAAGTTGCTGGTGGTATATGGAGCATGACAAAAGAACAAGGCCAGTTACATACATGTAGGGTGAAGAGGAGGACATGTAGTTTCTAAGGGCAACAAGCACAAAGGAATGAAATGGCAGCCAGATAGTGGAAGGACAGTACCGGCACGGGTGATAGGTTCTCTGTATAGCAAGGTGATTGGTTTGCTGAATCCCTCCCTAGTGGTCGGTGCACCAGCAACTGGGTCCAAATATGTGTGACCTTGTGGACCTAGCTGCAGGTATGAGTACACTTAATAAAGTTAGACGTGCACGCAGGAGGTTTGTGCTGCTGCTTGGTGGGAACCCATGGTCTATCACCGGGAGCGAGGTGATTGGTAAACTGGACTGGTGGAATGGGACACAAGCTCAGTGGTGTTCCCTTTTAATGCGGCATTCCATGGGACAAGGATTGCAATACCAAGAGACAAAATGGGACACAGTACAGAGCCTCAGGTTACGGTACAGTTGCACCAGGTGTACTGCTCACTTCTAAGTATGGGGTGCCACCTTAATGTTGGGTTTACATGAACGCGGCCCAGTCTGGTCCTGGGCATTAGTGAGCGCGTACTTGGAGGCCCTGCCCTTGGATGATACTGGTATTAGAACTCTGTACGAGTGCTTACTAGCGATCAAGACACTGGCACTGGCTGGCACTGGTATTAGAACACTGTCCTAGTGCTGATTGGCAAATAGGACACTGGCGCTGACTGGCACTGGTATTAGCACACTGTATTGGTGCTGGCTGGTGATCAGGACACTATCACTGGCTGACACTGGTATTAGGTCACTCTACTGGTACTTCCTGGCAACCAGGACACTGGCGCTGACTGGCATTGGTAATAATACAATGTACTGATGCTGATTGGTGATCAGGGCACTATCACTGGTTGGCACTGGTATTAGATCACTCTGCTGATGCTGGCTGGCAATCAGGACACTAGCACAAATTGGCACTGGTAATAATGCACCGTACTCATGCTGGCTGGCGATCACGGCACTGTCACTGGTTGGCACTGGTATTGGATCACTGTACTGGTGCTAACTGGTGATCAGGGCATTGATGCTGGCTGACACTGGTATTACAGCACTGTACTGGTGGTTTCTGGCTAACAGGAAAATGGTGCTGGCTGGCACAAGTATTAAAACCCTGTAATAGTGCTGCCTAGTATTGGGATTAGAACATTTGTACTGATGCTTACTGTTGAACGGTGCACTGTTGCTGGCTGGTATTGGTATTAGAACACAGTACTGGTAGTTACTGGTGATCAGGGCACTGGTGCTGGCTGGCACTGATATATTAGGTGCTGGCTAGCACTGATATTAAAACCCTGTACTGGTACTGGCTGGTGATCTGGACGCTGGCATTGGCTGGCACCAGTATTAGAACTCTATACTGGTGCTTAGTGGCGAACAGGACACTGGTGCTGGCTGGCACTGGTATTAGAACACTGTCCTAGTGCTGATTGGCAAATAGGACACTGGCGCTGACTGACACTGGTATTAATACTCTGAATTGGTGCTGGCTGGCGATCAGGACACTATCACTGGCTGACACTGGTATTAGGTCACTGGTGTTGCATGGCATTGGTATCAGAACACTTGTACTGGTGCTTACTGGTGATCAGGTCACTGTTGGCTTACACTGGTACTAAAACACTGTGCGGCTGCTGATCAGGGTAAAAAAGTTCTGACTTGCCTGTCACAGCTGAACAGTGTGTGAGAGGAAGGGGAGAGACATCTGCAAACCACAGACATTGTTTACAATTGGGATGCACTGTGATTGGTCATTGTGATTTTTCCCGGAGTTCTACTTTAAAACCCCTCTCAGGTTTGATGGTATCTATATTCCACTGGAGGAATTTCTTTTTATTTTCTGTCCTGTTGACACTTCAGGATGTGGAAGGAAATCTTTCTGAGGCCTCATGCACACAGGGCATTTTTGCAGCCACTTTTAGTGTCATCAGGCACTTTTTTTTTACTGCTTCCAAATGGCCCTCCATGTTATCCTATGTCTCCATGCACACATAGACTTTTAGAAGCTTTTAGTAGCAGTAGCATTTACCAGCAGAAAAAAAAGGGCTGGTGTGTCCAGGAGCAGCAGTATTTTGGTAGAAAAAAACGTTTGACATGTGTAACGCATCTAAACGCACCTAAATGCTTGCTAATGCTAGGCATATGTAGCGCTTGCATGTTAATTCATTATAAATTATTATTCTGGTCAATGAAATTAAATAATGCCCAAGCGCTTGGCGACTGTAAACGCTTTGACAAGCATCAGGCACTTTGACAAGCATCAGGCGTTTTTGCTGCCGAGAGGAGGAGCGTTTTTAAAACATCTTGTGTGCATGAGGCCTAAAGGTGAAGGATGAGGTAAATGCTGTCTTAGTCACCAGAACAAGCATCCCCATTGGAAAATTTCTCCTTACTTTCAGGCTTGGTGATAGCGGTCACCGGAACAAATAGAGACAGTAAATCTCCTAAATGGGGGCATAGACAGAAAATGTTACAAGAGAACTATCATATAATCAATCCACATACAAAAGTTTAGGTTTTAGGTACACTTAAAGTGATACTACAGTCTTGTTTTTATTGTTTTTCTTTTTAAAAAACAAACATGTCTATACTTACCTGCTCTGTACAGTGGTTTTGCACAGAGCATCCCGGATCCTCCTCTTCTTGGGTCCCCCACTGGCCCCTTCCTCTCCTGATTGGCTCACTGGCTGTGATTGACTCAGCCAGTCAGGAGTGAGAGTCCCCGGAGAACCGAGGCTCTTGTGGACGTCGCTGAATTGAGAGGAGGCTTAGGTAAATGATGGGGGGGGGGGGGGGGGCTTGTTTACACTTGCTTCAAAATGTGGCATTTGACACACTTTGTTGACACAGTCAGCCAGTCAGGAGTGAGAGTCCCCGGAGAACCGAGGCTCTTGTGGACGTCGCTGAATTGAAAGGAGGCTCAGGTAAATGTTTGGGGGGGGGGGGGGGGGGCTTGTTTACACTTGCTTCAAAATGTGGCATTTGACACACTTTTTTTAAACACTCTGAATGCTAACCAGAGCCAATCAAAGCACCCATCAATAAATAAAATGGTAAGCTTACGTACCTGTTCACACATTGCATTTTCTTTGCTTCACAAATTATACCCCAATATCGCTTTCTTGGTGCTTCAAAGCGTCTCCAAAGCCTCTATAGAAGTCTACGGCTAAGCTTGCAAAACAGCAACTACAGCTTTTGTGGGGCTTTTATTCTGAGTCAGCTTCCCTTTGTTTGGAGGTATTGCAGGTACGATATATCCCAGGATGCATCTGAAGTATCTGGACGTCACATCTGGTGTGCAGCATGGAGCAGCAGGAAGGTGAGCAGGGTCCAGACTGGAGCAGGGCAACTAGCAGATGGCACACCTGGTGTGCAACATGGGAATGCTATAGCAGAAAGTGAGTGGGGAGAGAGGACTGAGCAGCAGAGGATTGGCGAAGCTGATGGATTGGAGAAGGAGAAACTAGCAGATATCGCATATGGTGCGGAGCATGGGAGCAATATATGGGCAAGTGAGTGGGGACCAGAGAAAGGAGGATCAGCAGAGATGGGGGTTACTACTGAGAGGGGGATCAGCAGAGCTGGGGGTTACTACTGAGTGGGGGATCAGCAGAGATAGGGGTTACTACTGAGAGGGGGATCAGCAGAGCTGGGGGTTACTACTGAGTGGGGGATCAGCAGAGATGGGGGTTACTACTGAGCGGGGGATCAGCAGAGCTGGAGTTTATTACTGGGCGTATGATCAGCAGAGCTAGGGGATACTACTGAGGGGGGATCAGCAAAGCTGGGGGTATTACTGAGTGTGTCATCAGCAAAGCTGGCGGTACTACTGAGCAGGGGATCTACAGAAGGAGGGTACTAATAAGCTGGGGATCTGAGTGGGGGTACTACTGAGCCAGGGTTCTACTGGGTCCCTTTAAAACAAATAGAAAATCAATACACAGGGCATTTACCAAGCTTCATTAAAGCTTCAAAAAAGAACCACAGAAGTATCACAGACGCATCAAAAACACACCAAGAGAGCACATTGAAGCTGTAGGGGCTTCAATGTATGTCAAAGCAGGTGTAAATGAGCCCTTACTTACCTGATCCTCTGTTCCCCTGGCAGGTGGCGCTCCCCCATGATCTGGTGATGGACTGTCCCTCGGCGTCCTCACATCCAGTGCAGGGCTCTGGTCTTGATGACATCAGGACCCTAGACCAGTGGGGGTGCAGAAGCTGCAGGGGCCAGTCTTAACTGCAGGGAGGAGTGGAGGATTAGGTAATCCTCCTGTTAATGTTCCTTGTGCTACAGTAAAATGAGCAGTTAACACTTGCAGTGTGGCCACAGCCACAGTGCAGAGGAAAATTTTTTATCTGCTCAGACTTGGGCTTTAAATCATCAGAATGCTGGTGCAGGTGATGGGGCTGTATAAACATACATGTAACACTATATAATTATTGCATGCAAGTTTACATGTGCACTTGTTTAATGGCTCGTTTGAACTTGTGGTTGGGGGGCATTAATACCATGCATTTGAGCTGTGTTTTTAGTGTCTCCTAATTGCCCCCCCCCCCCATTAAGCTGCAAAGGCAGCCGATGGGGTTGTTTGCATGTGATGGTTGCAATGGTTCACACCCTTGGCAGAAACGATTTCTTCCATTGAGCTTGGTGGACACTAAGCCCACCGAACGTGATCCATTCAAGTTAATGGGGAAGCACCACAAATGCCAGGGTTAAAACAGGCGATGAGGAGGCATCACATCGTCTCCTCACTGCCTGTCATTTGAAAAGCAATCCAAAGGCAGATCACTTTTCAGAGGCGCAAGTCTAAACTTAGCTTTTGAATCAAAGAATAATCATTCCAGTCACTCTATTACCCTGCACTTTGCCTATCTTTAGCCTGGGTATACATATGTGTGGGGCCGGTTTGCAGTGCGATTTGTAAAAGAGTCTGGTGTGATTTCGTTCAGCAGTTCAGGTGCGATTCCAATGCAAATTGTTAAAGTGTATTATACTGAAAATCACATCTGAACTAGACTGAAAATGGCCAGGGATGTCTTAATGCTGTCCTGGATTTGCTGGGACAGTCACTCCTTTTACTAAGCTGTCCCAGGATGGCCTGGGCAGCATCCCAGAACCTGTACTGTGCCCTCCTGATCCCAGTATTGTGCCCTCCTGACTCCCCCTGTGCTCTTCTGCCCCCCCCCCCACACACACACACACACACACACACTGTGCCCTTTGTGTTGATTAGACTTTGATTTATGGCATGTTTTCTTATTGTTTAAAATACATTTTTTTCTGGAAAGTACTAATAAATATACACTATATTGCGAAAAGTATTGAGACACCCCTCCAAATCATTGGATTCAGGTGTTCCAATCACCTCCATGGCCACAGGTGTATAAAATCAAGCACCTAGGCATGCAGAACATTTGTGAAAGAATGGGTTGCTCTCAGGAGGTCAGTGAATTCAAGTGTGGTACCGTGATAGGTTGTTACCTGTGCAAGAAATTTCCTTGCTACTAAATATTCCATGGGCAACTGTTAGTGATATTATAACAAAGTGGAAGCGACTGGGAACAACAGCAACTCAGCCACTAAGTGGTAGGCTATGTAAAATGACAGCAGGGTCAACACATGCTGAAGCACACAGTGCGCAGAAGTCGCCAACTGTCTGCAGAGTCAATAGCTAAAGACCTCCAAACTTCATGTGGGTTTCAGATTAGCACAAAAACAGTGCGTAGAGAGATTTCATGGAATGGGTTTCCATGGACGAGCAGGTGCATCCAAGCTTTACATCACCAAGTGCAATGTAAAGAGTCGGATGCAGTGGTGTAAAGCACGCCGCCACTGGACTCTAGAACAGTTGAGACGTGTTCTCTGGAGTGACAAATTACGCTTCTCTGTCTAGCAATCTGATGGACGTGTCTGGTTTTGGTGATTGCCAGGACAATGGTACTTGTCTGACTTCATTGTGCAAAGTGTAAAGTTTGATGGAGGGGGAATTATGGTGTTGGGTTGTTTTTCAGGGGTTGGAGGTTACTCCTGAGCCATCAACATAGCAAGACATTTTGGACAATTTCATGCTCCCAACTTTGTGGGAACAGTTTGGGGATGGCCCCTTCCTGTTCCAACATGACTACACACCGGTGCACAAAGCAAGGTCCATAAAGACATGGATGAGTGAGTTTGGGGTGGAAGAACTTGACTGGCCTGCACAGAGCCCTAACCTCAACCCGATAGAACACCTTTGGGATGAATTAGAGTTGAGACTGCAAGCCAGGCCTTCTCGTCCGACATCATCCCCTGACCTCACAAATGTGCTTCTGGAAGAATGGTCAAACATTCCCATAGACACACTCCTAAACCTTGTGGACAGCCTTCCCAGAAGAGTTGAAGCTGTTATAGATGCAAAGGGTGGGCCAACTCAATATTGAACCCTGCAGACTAAGGCTGGGATGTCATTAAATGTTCATGTGCGTGTAAAGGCAGGCCGACCAATACATTTAGCAATATAGTGTATGTTTAATTCTATCAAGTATTTATACTTTAGTTCTTGAAAGAATATGTGTAAATTGGGGCAGGCTGTTAGTGGCCCCAGTGCATTGCTTTGTCCAGGGGCCCTTAATGCTATTAGGTCAGCCCTGAAAATGGCACAGGACTCTTTTATAAATTGCGCTGTGCCCGGCCAACACATATGTCATATGAATCGGATTCGGTTGAAAATGCATCCAATTTGCATACAGTATATGTGAACCGGGTTCAATGCACCACGCACAGTATATTTGCTTCTAGCAATATTATTAGCTCATTGAATCTGTGTTTGTTTTTGCAACTTTGTTCTTCTATGTTCTTTACCACCCGAACATCTTTAAATTGCAACCAGTATTCATTTATTGAGATACATATCTGATTATTTCAGACATTTAATAGAATGCGATAACATACAGGGGCTGTGTTCTTCAGACCTGTGCCAGTGGCTCCTTCTACTGGAATCCTTCATCTGAGCAGCAGATTGCTGTATACAGCAGAGAAATTTCTGAACAGAGAACCAGCTGAGAGCAAAAAAAATCTGATTAACAAAATCCACTCCCTTTGTTGTATTGTATTCCATAATCGAATGTTTGCAAAGTGGTGGTGATTATACCAAATAGGAAATAAAAAGCAGCCTCTCCTGGCACATATTGAGGCTTTCTGCATGAACCACGTATATATTTACGTGAAAACATTTTTACAAGTGAAAATTGAAAAAAATATATTTAGAAGTCCCCGCTCTAGAGTTACATATCAGAATACAGATACACTGCAGTCTTGCAAAATGCAGCTGTCCTACACGAAGTGGCAGGTGCTAATCTAAGTACAGGAGCTGAGGCCAGCACTTTAACCTGACCATCTGTCCACGTTTATAACAAGCAGGAGAACACATGAGAGCGTGTTCCTCTAAAGCCTGCACTAGTAGCTTGTATGAAAACTGAAATCTGCACCATGGATTGATGGATTAAGGTCTTTTCATGGTAAACGTGTGTGATCTACAACCGCGGCGATTACCATACTTTTCCTTCATCAGAGACTTGTAGACCTGAATTATGCCTTGTTCACACAGATGTGGCACATCGTTCACACAGAATGAGGCACTTTTTTAACCTCTTCCCAACCGTCTCTCAACGCCACTTTTGTTAAAACAAAGAGCAGCGGAAGGTGTACACAACAGATTTTAGCCTTGGTTCACACTGGACGCGACTTGGCATGCGATTTGCATGCCCTGTGACTTGCAAATCGCATGCCAAGTTGCACCCAATGTCCGCAATTGGAGCGGTCATATCGGTGTGGTACCGACCACCGATTTCAAAAGTAGTACATGCACTACTTTTGGTGCAATTTGCATAGACATCTGTATCAGATGTCTTGCAAATTGCACCTGAAATTGGCTTTAAAATCGCGCAACTTCACTGTAAGTCTCACAATTTCAAAGTTGGGCTTGATGTGAAGGGAGGGTAAGGGTGCTTTCACACTGCTTTGTTGAAAAAAAATGCAGGAAAAATGCATATGCATTTTTGCCGCATTTATGATGCGTTTTCGCCAAGTTTTCTGGACTCCTGACTGCAATCATGCACCTGTGAAACTTGGACATGGGACTCACAAAATGCATGGAAAACGCACCACGGGGGCGTTTTGTAAGCATTTTTGGTGCATTTTCTATAGATATCAATGAAAGATGCGTTTTTGGTGTTCCCTTGAAAAGCACACCAAAGATGCAGCATGAAGGACTTTTAAAACACATCACATCCTCAGCGCACTGATGTGAAGAGTTCCATAGGATTTAAAGGGACACATTTTTCACGCATTTTCCTTCTGCTATTTTTCCACCAAAAACATCCAAAGCAGATCAGTGTGAAAGGACCCTCACTGTCAGGGGTGGACTGACCATTTGGAAACTCGGGCACTGCCCGAGGGCCCGGGGTCAGTAGGGGGCCCCATGAGATGCCCCTGGTACCTTTTTCATAGGCTTTTTTGAGTTTGGGCAAGGACACAGGGGCCCCATGATCCCCTACTGCTCGGGGGCACCATGAGTTGTCAGTCCGCCCCTGCTCACTGTTATCTTATGTCTTGGAGAGGCAAAAATAATGCTGCCTGCAGAGTTTGGGCTCTTTCACACAGGCGCTGAATTCTAAAGCAGCCTTTAACTTGCATTGACTCCCCTATAGCTTTAATAAGAGTTTTGATGTGTTGCATAGGTGTTCATGTTCCTTCAGGCAAAACTCCTCAAGTGCCCTGTGAGACGTGTTTTCTTTAATTTTTTTTTTTTGGACAAGGGAAGAATGGGAAATTATAACTTTTGACACTTTGTAACCTAAAAGGGGAAGTTCTGCTTTAAAGATTGGTCCCCCGCTCCCTGTTAAGGATTGGCATCTTTTGGGGAGTTGGAGGTACCCGAAATTGACAGGTACCCGCTCCCACTTCCACTTCGATCACCTAGGCGATTGGAAGCAGAAGTTGTCCTCCCCCCCCCCCCCCTCCCTGTAGTCTTTTGGGACACGTGACAGGTCCCAGAAGACTACAGGACCATTCACAAAGCATAGCACTATTCACACATGCGCAGTGGGCACTCGGCTGTGAAGCTGTCGCAAGCTGGAAACACAGGGCGGCTGGTGAAACAGGCTGCAGGGGGGACACCACGGGATCAAGGGACAAGTAAGTCAACAGCTACAGTTTTTGTAACTGCTGACTTTTTTTTTTTCGATTTTTTTTTAATTTTCACTGGAACTCAGCTTTAAGCCCTGGTTCACACTACTGCGGTGCAGAGTTTTCAGTGCGAATTCTGCACCGCACCGCACCGCATCTCAATCGCATCCCGTTCATACGAACTGATGCAGGTGTGTATGTTAAGTTAACACCCCAACATCGGTCCACAAAACATGGTGTGATGTGCAGAATCGGATTGCATAGGTGTGAATACCCATGGGATCCAATTCTAATGCGGACCAAAAAATGGTCCTGCATGTTTTTGGTGCGGATGTGGTGAGAATAGACCCATACAAAATGTATGGCTCTAATCGCACCGCATACAAATGGCATGTGATGGGATTTACCGCACCACTGTAGTGTGAACCCAGGCTAAGAGCTTGTTTACACTAACAGCAATCACTGCCGCTGGTCTGAAAAGCAATCCACACACAGATTGCTTTTGAGAGGCGTTTGACAGTCAGTGAGCAGGCAATATGTTTTGACCTCCTAAATGCTGCATTATCGTGCTGGGGAGGTTGCACTTTATTCAATTGAATGGGTTGATTTCAGCAGGCAATAGTGCTCACAAATGGGACAGGGGGTATAATTCCTGCCGTGAATGTGAAAAAAGTATTGCAGCTACGTAATGTGTACACCCCCCAGCCACTGCCTTCGAAGCTTAAGGGAGAGCAGTTGGGAGGGCAGTAAAAGCCTTAGTCACATGTTTTACCACTCTCAGCCGCCTTTACATTGTGTTTATGTTGTGCTTTTGGTGCATTTCAATAGAACTGAATGGAGGTGGTTGCAATGCATCAATGCCTGCTGAACTCTGCAAGCAATGTTATTTTTGCCTTATTGCAACAAGGGGTCAACACTAAAGCTGCTGTGTGTACACCTCCACTCCCTCCCTATTTTTAACAATTTTGAGTTGCATTTCTAGGCAGTCAGAAAACGATAAAAACATGATACAATGACGCCTTTTTTTCAGTGAGAACTGAGGTGTGTAATTGTTTTTAAACAGCTATACTTTCTCATAAATTATTTTATTTTATCATGTTTTGTTTAATTACCACCTGATATCGATCCTGCTCTCCTCAATAGACACTTATTGAAACTCACAATTATCACTAGCCCGATACTAGTTTTATTTTAAGGAGTGCTATGTTTTGCAGTAATCTCCGTGAAGTGTAAAGAGTCACTGTCACTGCCCAGTCAAGACCACACTTCCTTTCTTCTTTTCATCTGCAGCATCCCCACCTGTCAAAGCTCTGTTGTTGATTGATGGCAGAGCTTGGGCAGTGGGATGACATCATGGTACCCCATGTGACATTGCTCAACCCTGACAGAAGACTGCACAGGTCCGAATATTGTTACTAGAGATGAGCGAATTATTCAAAAATTCGATTCGGCTGATTTGCCGAATTTCAGGAAGAAATTCGATTCGATGCGAATTTATTCGCTACGAAGTTAACTTATAAAAAGGGTTTCTAGGCTTCAGAGAGCCTTTAAATTAGTGCAGAACACTGTACCTTTAATTTAAATGCCCTTGGAGATGAGGAAGGAGAAGGAGAAGGAGAAGGATGAGAAGAAGGAGAAGGAGAAGGATGAGAAGAAGGAGAAGGATGAGAAGAAGGAGAAGGAGAAGGATGAGAAGAAGAAGGATGAGAAGAAGGAGAAGGAGAAGGATGAGAAGAAGGAGAAGGATGAGAAGGAGAAAGAGAAGGATGAGAAGAAGGAGAAGAAGGAGAAGGATGAGAAGAAGGATGAGAAGAAGGATGAGAAGAAGGAGAAGGATGAGAAGAAGGATGAGAAGAAGGAGAAGGATGAGAAGAAGGATGAGAAGAAGGAGAAGGATGAGAAGAAGGATGAGAAGAAGGAGAAGGATGAGAAGAAGGATGAGAAGAAGAAGGATGAGAAGAAGGAGAAGGAGAAGGATGAGAAGAAGGAGAAGGAGAAGGAAGAGAAGATGGAGAAGGAGAAGGATGAGAAGAAGGAGAAGGATGAGAAGAAGGAGAAGGAGAAGGATGAGAAGATGGAGAAGGAGAAGGATGAGAAGATGGAGAAGGAGAAGGATGAGAAGAAGGAGAAGAAGGATGAGAAGAAGGAGAAGGATGAGAAGAAGGAGAAGGAGAAGGATGAGAAGGAGAAGGAGAAGGATGAGAAGAAGGAGAAGGATGAGAAAAAGGAGAAGGAGAAGGATGAGAAGAAGGAGAAGGATGAGAAGAAGGATGAGAAGAAGGATGAGAAGAAGGAGAAGGATGAGAAGGAGAAGGATGAGAAGAAGAAGAAGGATGAGAAGAAGGAGAAGGATGAGAAGAAGGAGAAGGATGAGAAGAAGGAGAAGGATGAGAAGAAGGAGAAGGATGAGAAGAAGGAGAAGGATGAGAAGAAGGAGAAGGATGAGAAGAAGGAGAAGGATGAGAAGAAGAAGGATGAGAAGAAGAAGAAGGATAAGAAGAAGAAGAAGGATGAGAAGAAGGAGAATTCCAAGCCGGCAAAAAGTGTATCTGCAGAGCTCCGCTATTTCTTAGCGGAGCTCTGCAGATACACTTAGCGGAGCTCTGCAGATACACTTTTTGCCGGCTTGGAATTCTTCTTATTTTCATCCTACTTCTTCTTCATCCTCATCCTCATCCTCTTCTTCTTCTTCTGAGGATGAGGATGAAGAAGAAGAAGAAGTAGGATGAAAATAAGAAGAATTCCAAGCCGGCAAAAAGTGTATCTGCAGAGCTCCGCTAAGTGTATCTGCAGAGATAGATACAGCGGTTGAAACATAGGCTATGTTTCAACCGCTGTATGGAGTGAATGTCACAGAACTGACAGAAATAGGCTATTTCTGACAGTTCTCTGACATTCACTCCATACAGCGGTTGAAACATAGCCTATGTTTCAACCGCTGTATCTATCTGCAGAGCTCCGCTAAGTGTATCTGCAGAGCTCCGCTATTTCTGACAGTTCTGTGACATTCCCTCCATACAGCGGTTGAAACATTGTATCTATTTGTTTCCATTTATGGAAACAAATAGATACAATGTTTCAACCGCTGTATGGAGTGAATGTCACAGAACTGTCAGAAAGAGCCTATTTCTGACAGTTCTGTGACATTCACTCCATACAGCGGTTTCAACCGCTGTATGGAGGGAATGTCACAGAACTGTCAGAAATAGCCTATTTCTGACAGTTCTGTGACATTCCCTCCATACAGCGGTTGAAACATTGTATCTATTTGTTTCCATTTATGGAAACAAATAGATACAATGTTTCAACCGCTGTATGGAGTGAATGTCACAGAACTGTCAGAAATAGGCTATTTCTGACAGTTCTGTGACATTCCCTCCATACAGCGGTTGAAACCGCTGTATGGAGGGAATGTCACAGAACTGTCAGAAATAGCCTATTTCTGACAGTTCTGTGACATTCCCTCCATACAGCGGTTGAAACATTGTATCTATTTGTTTCCATAAATGGAAACAAATAGATACAATGTTTCAACCGCTGTATGGAGGGAATGTCACAGAACTGTCAGAAATAGCGGAGCTATGCAGATACACTTAGCGGAGCTCTGCAGATAGATACAGCGGTTGAAACATAGGCTATGTTTCAACCGCTGTATGGAGTGAATGTCAGAGAACTGTCAGAAATAGCCTATTTCTGACAGTTCTGTGACATTCCCTCCATACAGCAGTTTCAACCTCTGTATGGAGGGAATGTCACAGAACTGTCAGAAATAGCGGAGCTCTCTGCAGGGACACTTTTGCCGGCTGATCGGGAAAAATCCGATTCGCGCACCCGAAGTAGGCAAATATTCGGATTTTTCCTGAAATTCGTATCGAATTCCACTTCGCCTGGTTCGATTCGCTCATCTCTAATTGTTACATAGAGGAGGTTAGGTGTTCCCCATTACCTGAAAGCCCCCTCATTCCATTAGTGAGCAATCAAGGTACTGAGGGAGCTTGACTGGGCATACATGCCTAGCGGTGAGGTGGGTGGGGGTGTACAGACATTGCAATTTTGCCCCAATCGGGCAACATGACAGTGGCCCTATAAGAATTGGTTTTCTCAGTCATATCTTTAGCTAATTTTCCTTACATAAAGTGGTTGTAAACCCTTACATATACCCAGTGAAGTGACTGGCCTCAGGTGATACCCAGAGATGAAACAAATCCTCCTACATAAGTTTTACCTGTCTATCTGCAGTCTTCTCTCCTCTACATCCATTCAAAGTACTGAATTTATAAAACTTGTCCGAGAGCTTAGAAAAAAGGGGGCAGAGAGCTGAAATTATACTCTGCACAGCTCAGTGAGGAGAGCTGTAAGAGTTGATTGGAGGGAAGAGACACACCCCCTTCACACCGCAAACTGGAACAGAGCTGAGGCTGTCAAACTTCTGGAGGTCCCTCCCCTGTCTCCATTTTTCTCTTGGTGTCAGGAAAACTTGGCAGAAGTGATTCATGCTGATAGCAGAGGAAGGAAGCAACAGACAGAAATTAAACTTAGTGCTCAGGATTGAGTACACACTATAGAGGGATATGCTTTGATCATATTTCATGTCTGAGGTTTACCACCACTTTAAGGTATGCATTTTACATTTTTATCAATACAGCTTTTTACATCTCTTTTATAACATTATTGGCCCTATGAATAGCATTGATCAATTCCATCTGCCCTGGGCTTGTCTCCTGAGACAGTGAGCCCCCAGCCCCAGAGGCTGGTGTTTGAGGTTATAATAATCCAGTCTCCTGGACTCAGAGGCATGCCCCGTGATAAGGTCTCTGGTGCTGTCCACCAGACTAGGCTCTGTCAGATCCATACTGGCACACGGATCTCCTGGCCCATTGAACAGCCATCCCACTGGCTTAGGAAGGATATTTGGAATGCCCTCATATGGAACTTTGTCAAAGGCACCTCCGGAGTGGCTGCGGTGAATATCCCCAAAAGCGTCATACAGTCTCTTGCTGACAGTGCTGTAGATGCATGCCTTCAGTTCAGTTTTGTAGTAAAGCAGGAAGATCTGTCCCAATCTTGTGTTTACTCCACCTCCTGAGTTGGGATTAGATGGCTCTTCTGGCTGTTTACAAGCCAACCGAAAGTAGACAAGATCCCTAATACTTTGCCGCATTGTAGTGTTAGTTCTTTGCTTGAACCAGCCACCACCAGGATATCATCCAGATGATAGATAGATAGATAGATAGATAGATAGATAGATAGATGTTTATCTTTTTATCTGTATGAATACACCCTGTTCCAAATTATTATGAAAATTCTATTTAAGTGTCACAAATATTAAATATTTTGTTTTTCAGTGTAACTCATGGATGGCATTGTGTGTCAGGGCTCTTTTGATCACTGAAAACAATCTCGGACACCTGTGATAATTAGATTGGCAGGTGAGCCCAATTTAAGGAAAAACTACTAAAGGAGGGTGTTCCACATTATTAAGCAGAGCACCATTTTCAAGCAATATGGGGAAGAAAAAGGATATCTCTGCTGCCAAAAAGAGTGAAATAGTTCAATGCCTTGGACGAGGTATGAAAACATTAGATATTTCACGAAAACGTAAGAGTGATCATCGCACTATTAAGAGATTTGTGGCTGATTCAGAGCACAGACAGGTTTGTGCAGATAAAGGTACATTGAGGAAGATTTCTGCCAGATCCATGCATCGGATCAAGAGAGCAGCTGTTAAAATACCATTACATAGCAGCAAACAGATATTTGAAGCTGCTGGTGCCTCTGGAGTCCCACGGACATCAAGGTGTAGAGTCCTCCAGAGTCTTGCAACTGTGCATAAACCTTCTATTCGGCCACCACTAACCAATGCTCACAAGCAGAAACGGCTGCATTGGGCAGAAAAATACATGAAGACTAATTTTCAAACAGTCCTGTTCACTGATGAGTGCCGTGCAACCATGGATGGTCCTGATGGATGGAGCAGTGGATGGTTGGTGGACGGCCACCCTGTTCCAGCAAGGCTGCGATGTCAGCAAGGCGGTGGTGGAGTCATGTTTTGGGCCGGAATCATGGGAACAGAGCTGGCGGCCCCTTTAGGGTCACCGAAGGTGTAAAGATGACCTCTGCAAAGTATGTGGAGTTTATGACTGACCACTTTCTTCCCTGGTACAGAAGGAAGAACTATGCTTTCCGTAATAAAATCATCTTCATGCATGAGAATGCACCATCTCATGCTACAAATAATACCTCTGCATCAATGGCTGCTATGGGGATAAAAGGAGAGAAAGTCATGGTGTGGCCTCCATCCTCCCCTGACCTCAATCCTATTGAGAACCTTTGGAGCATCCTCAAGCAAAAGATCTATGAGGGTGGGAGGCAGTTTACATCCAAAAAGCAGCTCTGGGGGGCTATTCTGACATCTTGCAAACAAATTCAAGCAGAAACTGTCCAAAAACTCACAAGTTCAATGGATGCAAGACTTGTGAAGCTGCTATCAAATAAGGGGTCCTATGTTACAATGTAACTTGTCCTGTTAAAATGTTTAAAAAGTTAAAATGTTGTTAAAAGTTTGATTGAAATAGCTTTTGATTTCAGTAAATATGCTGCAAACACAACAAATGACAATTTTCAGTTCTTTACAACCTATAAAGTGTTTTGAAACTTACTGTGCGTAATAATTTGGAACAGTGCATTGGAAGTTTTTTTATGTTTAAAAAAAATACTGTTATCATTAGGAGGTTTGTTCAATAAAATGTGAATTGTACTCTTAATAGTTGATAACATGAGAATTATGCTGACTGTTATTTACATCAATTATTTAGGTAAATGAGAAAAATATCATTTGAATAATAATTTGGAACAGGGTGTAAATGCTATGGTTGCTAGTACTGTAGGATCTTGGAAAACACTCTGGGTGCTCTGTTGAAGCCAAATGGCAAACATCTGACCTGCTAGTGATCCTCGCCCACTGCGATTCAGAGGTATCACTGATGATGATTGCTGATCAGGACATGCAGATATGCATCTTCTAAATCGATTGAAATCAGCCAATCTCCTGGTTGCTCTATTGTGTATACTGATTCCATCTTGAGTCTTTTGGGATAGATGAATTTGTTCAAGGATCTCAAGTCTAACACTGGTCTGAGCTCCCTGGAGGCCTTGGGTACCATGAAAATTTGGACCCAACGGTCCAACTTCACCATCCATACCCTTCAGAATGACGCCAGTCTGGCTCCCACATGGAGGGACCAGACGGACAGACCGTCAAAAAGTTTTTTTGATCTTCTTTGCAGCCTGTCCTGTTTTGGACTTCACTTCCCGCAGGAAGGAGCTTTGCATTCCTTTCCAATGGGGCCTAGCATATTTCCTGCCTAGTTTATACGATTTGGCTTCCTGGGCTCTCCTGAAATCAAACTGCCCTGACTGGAAGGGTTGCTGTCTCTTCCTTGACGTCTGAGGTAACAGGCCTGATTTGCCAGCTGTAACCCGCTTCATAGCTTCCTCAAAGGTCTTCCCGAACAACCTCTTGCCATTGTATTGGATTCTACACAAGGCCTGTTTTGAAGCTCCGTCTGTGGTCCAATGCCGTAACCAAAGAGTCCTTTTCGCCATAACCAAATGTGCCATAAGTCTTGCCAGCAGCTTCACCAGATCTATGGAAGACGGTATACTGGTGTTTTTCGGAGATTCCTCGGACAAATGCGTATGTCTAAATGTTTAGTGAAAATACAGTGATATGTTATTAGCATATGTATTCCAAAATGTGGTACTGTTTTAAGATATGGTTTTAAGTTGTAAGTTTAGAAGGCCTTGTATGAACACCCATAAAATATGAACGAGGTCTTTCAAATGAAATATCTTCTAACATCTATTCATAGATTGCTGCTAGACTCCTTACCAACCGATCAGTGACTGCTGCCCCTCTCTGCCAATCCCTTCACTGGCTTTCATTAACCCAATGAATAAAATTCAAAATACTAACCACAGGTTACAAAGCCATCTACAACACTGCCCCTAGCTACATCGCCAACCTCATTCACAGATACCAGCCAAATCGCCCACTCCGCTCCTCTCAAGATATCTTCCTCTCTAGCTCCCTCATCACCTCCTCCCATGTTCGCCTCCAGGACTTCTCCAGAGCCTCTCCCATCCTCTGGAACTCCCTACCACAGTATGTCTGGTCAGCCCCCACCCTGTCTACCTTTAGGCGATCTTTGAAAACTCACTTCTTCAGGGAAGCCTACCCCACCTCCACCTAAGAACTGTACTTGAATCACCTCCACCAGATCATCCCCCGCAGCTATCACCTTTTGTATCACCTCCCCCTTCCTTTAGATTGTAAGCTCCACAAGCAGGGCCCTCCTATTCTTTCTGTACTGAAATGTATTGTAATTGTACTGTCTCCCTTATATTGTAAAGCGCTGCGCAAACTGTTGCCGCTATAAAAATCCTGTATAATAATAATAATAGATTGTAGGACTACAAATGGAACGCTCTTGGAGATTCTCATTTTACTTTCGTGTTTTAGTTGTGTAACAGGAGATTTTGTGTTTTCCTGCTGTGAAGAATTTGTCGGTCTCAAGCTGTGGAAGTGACATACGGTCATCAGCAGCACTTCCACAGCCGAAGGTTTCTTTTTGAGACAGGAAAGGTGTCACTGCTACATTTTTCTTGAGGGATCATTGTGACCTTCTTAAACATCATGTAACACAAGCCTTAAGTGAGACTCCAATGTTCTCAAGTGTGCAAGTAGGTCAGTTACCTTCCAGCTACTACTGGTAATGGCTCATCTTATCTCGAACTTGAAGTAGTTCAAAGCAATAACTTATACCTAATGCCAGATGACTTTTTTTTTTTTTTACATTTTAGTAATATAGGACTGCAACGCCCCTCTAGATAGCCAGTGGGAGCTAGTTCATTTTTTTTTTAGTTAGAGAGGCTGAATAGCAGCCTGGGAAAATAGTCAGCAGGGTCAAATTTGGGTCAGGACTGAGAGGCTCTGTAGGTCAGTTCCTTGATACCTCCCTGGAGGGAGGACCACCTGTGGAGCCAAGGAAGGAGCCAACCAAGCAGAAAGCCTGAAGGCAACTACCAACCCAAGTAGCTCACAGGAAAAGGACCGAATGAGTAACCATACACCCCCTGGGCCAGCTAAGGGGGTGAGCATTCTGGTGGGAACCCTGATTAGCTCCTTACCCGGGACTGTTTCACTTAAAGTGTCAGGCGCTGGATCCACTTCTCCAGGGATTCCTCCAGACAACTGGATAAAGAAGAGGATTTATCTGGGGTCTGGAGTGGTACACCAGGAGAGGCTAGAGAGCTCTTCAAGAAGAGAAGTTCCTATCTTGGACTTTTATATAGTGCCACAAAGTTGTCTTCAGTTTACTTTTCTTTGGGCATCCCATACACCCCTTACCTCATCCAAGTTTAATTCCCCTAATAAAACTTAAAAGCCAAGCTTAAGGACTGTATACTGTCTCTGGAATGCAATTCAGTGGAAAATGTGTGTTGCCTGGCTATGCAGGACCATAGGCGGACCCAAAACTTCAGCAACCCCTAAAGGGGTAGTGCTACAGAACTGAAGCATTTTGGTTAATCATCAAATTAAAATAAAATAGAAATGCAAGTCAATTTGTATAGATGATGAATAAAAAGAGCACATGTACTGTATTTGTGGGTCCACAGTTGCTTCTGGACCAAGAATACTGCAGAAAACAATAAGTCCATTTAGATTTATTTTTGATCAAGCCTATTTGGTTTAGACAGGTATGGAAGCTGAAATGATCAAAGTGTACCTATATGGAAATAGATTAATTAAATAAACAGTTTCAGAATAAATTAGTTGCCACAGATTGTCATATCACATGGTTCACTACACTGTTGGCCCCCCAAGAATGCTCTGAAGCCACTCTGAAGTACATATGCAAATTGTCACCTGGAGCTACTCTACTATACATAGTCAAATTCTGACTTCAACAAAGTCAAAGCACAAACAATGCCCTGACCCACTGAGAATCGCTTAGCAAGATGCAGATGGGGGATTCATTATAAATATGATTTCCCAGCATCTGTGTCTGCTTTTCTCATTTTACTACACATCCTGTTGGTTAAACCATGATATAATTCCATTAATTGAATAAACATTCAATTCAATAGCAAATTATTTATTTACAGCTAAATATGAGATATGCCTTTATTGCTCATGTTGTGCAATATCGGTGACCTAATGCACCTGCAAACAAACCTGCCGGAATTTTCATGTATTTGCGTTTCGTTAGTTAATTACTGTGATTTCCCTTTTAAATAAAAAAGGAAAATAGAGTGTAAAACATCATTTTAGCACACTAATAACCTCAACATGACAAATTAAATGAAATATGAAAAGTGCATTATTTATTTAAATATTTTCAAAATGCAAGTCTTTTCTGTGAAAAATGTACGTAAAATCAACCTTAAAAACCTTTTTCAATTAAACGTCAAATGTAAAAATGGTAAATCATCCAGAATAAGAAAAATATTATGAGGGTCTCATCATTTACTCTGAGACTGCTTATATGATGCAATGGGATTCACCATCAGTATGCTTTTCTTTAAAAGACCACTGCATCCAGACAACCATATATACCGTATATATCTAAACTTTCATCTGCTGTTTTCTCTTTCAGGTAAACTCTACCCTTTAGAACTTGTTTACATGGACTGAATGTGAAATAATTCACTTCTGACTTGCTTCAGCATGCTTCTGAGTTTTTTGAACGGATTCCAGCTCCTTTTGCATTTTTATTGATTTGCTTATGTACACAAGCCCATAGTCTGTTACAAGGAACATGTATGGGTTTGTATACATGCTCTTTAGGCATAGAAACAAGTCAACTGCACTATGCTTTTGTGTTGCTTTGAGTCATCGTTGAGTTGCTTTGATTTGATTTTGACTTCTGAGGTGCTTATGATTATGAGATGAGTTGCTTTAGGCTTTTTCTGAATTGTTTTAAGCTGCGGTTGTATTCACAGGGGGAGAGTAATTAAAACTGGTGCACACAGCATCTGGTGCAACTGTGCATGGTAACCAATCAGCTTCCAGGTTTCTGTGCCAAAGCTTAATTGAACAAGCTGAAGCTAGAAGCTGATTGGTTACTGTGCACAGTTGCACCAGTTTCTGAGTTAGTAAATCTCCCCTACAATGTCTTGTAGGATTTAGAAGCCGACAAATGTTCATATACACAAGCCCTTTTACTGCCCACGTTTTATTACCGCTTCCCATCCGCCCTATAGCAGACATATTGCTACAGGGCAGCACGGGTGTGCAAAATCATGTATATACGTGATTTTGCATTTCCGGGTAGGGGTGCGTGTGAGGTGCACACGCACCCTACCCGCGCTGCCATTTGCGGCTGCCAATCACCCGGTCCGGGATGTTGATTACTTGCTGGCGCCCAGTGATTGCCTTGTATCTCCGACGGGGAGGAGAACTGTTTGTAAACAGAACAGTTCTCCTCCCTGTCAGTTCGTGCACACTGCTTTGCATGGCTGTGCACAGCACAGCCATACAAAGCAGTGTGCTTACAGTAAACCACACAGACACATCGCCCCATTGTGTTTTAACACACCCAGCACACAGCTAACCCTTTGATCTCACTTCATGTTAACTCCTTCCTGCCCAGTGCCATTAGTACAGTGTCAGGGTTTTTTTTAGCACTGATCACTGTATTGGTGTCACTGGGGATGTCAGTGGCACCAAGTCAATACCCCCCAGTGTCAGAATGCCCGCCGCAGTCCTGCAGTCCCCTATAAGTCGCTGATCGCCACCATTACTAGTAAAAATAAAAAGTACAAAAAAATTCCAGTGTATATATACCTCCATTTGTAAACGCTCTAGCTGTCACATAAACCAATTAATTTACACGTATTAGGATTTTTTTTAGCAAAGACCTTTAGCAGAATACATTTTGGCCTAAATTTATGAGGAAATTTGATTTTTGACTGGACATGTTTAGTAGCAAAAAGTCAAAAATATAGTTTTTTTCTCAAAATTGTCAGAATTTTTTTTTTATAGCATAAAAAATAAAAAATGCAGAGGTGATCAAATACCACCGAAAGAAAGCT
The DNA here is from genome assembly GCF_062004578.1 of Staurois parvus. Taxonomy (NCBI): domain Eukaryota; kingdom Metazoa; phylum Chordata; class Amphibia; order Anura; family Ranidae; genus Staurois; species Staurois parvus. The sequence continues at coordinate 455,412 of NW_028318422.1, forward strand.
CTATTAGTGGGAAAAAAGGATGTAAATTTCATTTGGGTGCAGTGTTGCATGACCGCGCAATTGTCAGTTAAAGTAACGCAGCAACGTAATGCAAAAAAATGGCCTGGTCAGGAAGGGGGGTAAATCTTCTGGAGGGCAAGTGGTTAAAAGACAGCAGTGTGATCTGCAGTTAAGTCTGTGGAATCTTGTCAGTTGCTAAATATCTTAGTAAATGGCACATTGATTTCATCGGGTCATGGTACATATCTGTTATTTGTTCTAGCATTATATAACCTCATTAAATTGTGTATTTTCATGTTTGCCCAGTTTCTGTTCAAGCTCCATTCAAAGGGGGAAGCTCCACTTGTCTGCCTCTTCCCCCCTCCACTGCCACATTTGGCACTTTTTAGGGGGGGGGCGGGTACCTGTTTTTGACAGGTACCCGGTTTTAACAGGTACCTACCCCCACTTCCAAGCTTAAAGTTCAGCCACCCTCCTCCCCCCTGCAGTCTTCTGGGATACTTCACAAGTCCCAGAAGACTGCAGGACCAATCTCAAGGCGCAGCACGACTCGTGCTTTCAGTTTCCCTCACGGGTGACGATGGCTCTGGATCCCTGGACAGGTAAGTGTCCTTATATTAAAAGTCAGCAGCTACAGTATTTGTAGCTGCTGACTTTTAATCTTTTTGGGGGAGCCTGGACCTCCTTTAAGGCCCAACTCTAAGCACATGAACCCACCCAGAGTAAAGCAGTTAAAGTGTACAATCCATTAACACAAAAGCACCCCACAGATGTGTCTTCGCCTCCTGCTCCTGCTGGCCATTTAAAAAATGAAGCCTGAGACAGTGCATTTTGTGAATGGCTATTAGGAGCAGGAGGCAGAGACATGACCATAGCATTCGAGTCTATGATACGGGCCAGAAGCTTGAGTTGTACTAATCCTGGTTTCTAAACAGACAGATTTTCCAGATGTAGAATAAAGCCAGCATCACGGGGGTTGCTTTTGTGGCAACAGATTTATAACTACTTTAATCCAGGTTACATTATTCTATTTGTATGATTTTTATTATTACAATAATCTGCCAAATCTCCTACAATTAAATGATAACTCCCTCAACACCATTCACATGGTTTCTTGGCAAGCAGCAATTGTAGATCTGGTTCTGGAGAGTCCCCTCTGCATAGCCAATAATATTATCTTACAACAACATATTGGATTTTAATAGTATATATCAATATTCAGCTAGTATGAGAAATAAGAACCCGTTAGCTCTTTTGTGATAATCAGGGAGCTCAGTATTGTGCAGTTTTGAATTCCTAATATTTGACTTTACTTTTGTCTACAGGCATACAAGAGCAATGAGTATTGAGCCCAGTTAAAAAAAACAAAACATAAAGTTGATTTTTTAGAACACAGTTAGACCTTTGGGACAAAAGATAAAAAAACAACAGTTTATACTTTTGCAAAACTCTATCTTTGTACATTTTAGCCATACTGTGTTGTTTGAGCAATTAAAGGAAACCTGCCATGACAGAAATATGGAGTCTGCCATCGCTGAATGGTCCTTCTGAAAATGCTAGCCTCCTGGCTGTGATGTTCCTCATGCTTCAATATTCCTAACCAGTGACCATGAACAAGAATGCAGGTTAGGACTTCTGACATTTCTTTGACATTCATATTCTACAGAATTATTGACTTTTTTTATTGTGCTGGGCAGCACTTCCTTATTTCTCACCTAGTAGAGAATGATGTTGCGCACGCACTCACAGATGTGCTATAAGGCTGTGGTAGGCTTTGGGGCCTGGCATAAACCTTTGCCACATCAGCACGTGTGTGGTTTTCCATGTAAAAGAATGCAAGAACAGTGATTTGAAAGAGGTCCAATACACCTTTTTCTTCTCATGCATTAGCAAAGCTTGGTTCATGCTTAGATCCAATGCTGGGCTCTGCCAGGTTCCAAAGGCCAGCCAATGCCCTTCAGCACATCTGCTAACATGGCAGACAATCAGAAATGGTGGCACTGGTGGAGGGGCAGAGCCACAATCAAGGGGACTAAAGTTCCTCTTTAAGCCAGTGGATTAGCATAGCAGACACACAACTAGCATGGTTTATGTCACTTGTCTCCAGACTCATGGAGAGACAGAAATAATTGTGGGTCCCAATATAACCCATAATGGATTTGGTAATTCAAAGTCTAATGATGGATTTCCATTATTAATACAATTGATATAAGCTGGGGCACTCCGGTATTCTCATACTGATCTTTATACACAATTGGCAACTAATGTGGCACCTCCACTAGCTATGTTTTGGCATTGTGAATACACCAAAACTGCATTTATAGATGTATCTAAATTTGACCATCAATGGAATAAAACTTGGTTGGATCAGTAGAGACTGGCTGAAATTCGATCCATGTGAGGGTATCCTTGTTTGACAGAAGTTGATCACTGTAAATGTTGGAAAACTTTTGTTCTTCAGCTGCAGCCTGTAGGCAGATGCAGTCTCTTTTCTCCACTGCAGGTGGTGCTCAACCGCAGTGGCATTGGAGAGGGACATGCTCCTCAATGATTTTCTGGGTCACTGGGGAAGAGATCTGGTTGAATGCTGCCACCCCATGTGACTCCGATGGCCATTTTGGGGCAGGCAGAGTCTATTGAAGACCTTGATTCCCAGGTTTGGTGCACATTTCACAAGTGGACAGTGTAAGGACAGGTCACCAATCTGTCAGGGAAAGTGAACAGCTGTAGGTAAAGGTTCCAGTTGAGCAGAGACTGGATAGGGACAAACTATGCTTCTGGGATTCCTCCCATTTGGGCAGAGACTGGCCAACCCTCATTCCACCCTCAGGGACAGATGCTGTCAGCACATCTGAGACTCAACTATGGCCAGTTTAAGACTTGTCAAGACTCCATATAGGGCCTACATGATGCTAAAAGTAAAACTTCCATGTAGATATACAGTTGTGTTCAAAATAATAGCAGTCAGACATCACTAACTTGATCAATCACTGTTTTTGGTAGAAATGATATTTCTACATGGCAAATAATTTACTAGCAGGTGTAGTAGAGTAATAGAAATCCAACAGACCCAACAGTCATGACATGCATGCTGCTGATTCTGTGTAATTGAATCACTCATTGAAAGGGGCATGTTCAAAATAATAGCAGTGTGGAGTTCTATTAGTGAGGTCATTCATTCTTTGAAAAACAGGTGGCAATTATTGCCCTTATTTAACCGTTTCAATACCGTGCAATTTTACACCTTCCTGCCCAGGCCATTTTTCAGGTTTCAGCGCTCTCACACTTTGAATGACAATTGCGCGGTCATACAACACTGTACCCAAACTAAAATTTTATTATTTTCTTCACACAACTAGAGCTTTCTTTTGGTGGTATTTAATCACCGCTGGGGTTTTTATTTTTTGCTAAATTAACAAACAAAGACCAAAAATTTTGAAAAAAAAACACATTTTTCTTTGTTTCTGTTATAAAAGTTTACAAATAAATAATTGTTCTTCATAAATTTAGGCCGAGATGTATTCTGCTACATGTCTTTGGTGAAAATAACCCAAATTAGGATGTATTTTTTAGTTTGTAGGAAAGTTATAGAGTTCACAAACTATGGTATAGATCTGAATATTGATCAATCCTGAAGTACTGACAGCCAATCTAATTTCTTGAGGTCCAAGAATGTCAGAATAGTACAGATATCCCCAAATGACCCCTTTTTGCAGAGTAGACAGTCCGACGTACTTCATAAGAGGCATCGCGAGTTTTTTGAAGTTGTATTTTTTTGTCATAATTTTTCGGAAAATGAAAAAATGTAAAAAATTATTTTCACTATTTTTTTTTTTTACATACTGTCACCAGTGCAGTACAGCGTCATCATATAACTGGCTTTTTTTTCATATTTTACTATGACCAAAGTAGTACAATGTTACCATAGTAACATTGTACTACTTTGGGGAAGTGATCAGTATTTTTTTTTTTTTTTTTACACAATTCGCTTATAGCAAAGAATTACTTTGCTATAAGCAAGCATTTACCTGAATGAAATCGATTCATTCAGCTTTTTTTTTTTTTTTTGTGCTTAGCTGTGATTTGGTCACAGCTAATCACATGACATGTGCATGTGATTAGCTGTGACCATTCACAGCTAGGCACTAGTATACAATGGATGGCATCATGAATGAAGCCATCCATTGTATACAACTGTCATGTGACCTGCTGTGATTGGTCACAGCAGGTCACATGGTACCAGCAATGGGAGCCGGTACTCGGATCTGTCATCGGCCGTGTTCGAGGTGCATGGCCGGTGACAGATCGCACTGCTGCGCCGCTCTGCATTAGCGCAAACGGCACATGTGCGGGAGCACGCCAAATGGTGTGCACCCGGAGTGGAGAGACACTTCTGAAGCCGCCAAACAGCCATTGGCCGGGCGGCTAATGGTTAAGGAAGGAAGGCAGCAAATGTTGTACATGCTGGTTACAGTGCATTTCTCTCTGAAATTCTGAGGAAAATGGGTCGTTACAGACATTGTTCAGAAGAGCAGCGTACCTTGATTAAAAAGTTGATTGGAGAGGGGAAAACATATAAAGAAGTGCAGAAAATGATAGGCTGCTCAGCTAAAATGCTCACAAATGCTTTAAAATGGCAACCAAAACCTGAAAGACGTGGAAGAAAGTGAAAAACTACCATTCGAATGGATAGAAGAATAGCCAAAATGGCAAGGACTCAGCCAACAATCAGCTCCAGGAAGATCAAAGAAGGTCTAAAGTTACCTATGAGTACTGTTACAATTAGAAGACGCCTATGTGAAGCCAAGCTATCTGCAAGAAGCCCCCGCAAAGTCCCACTGTTGAATAAAAGACATATGCTGAAGAGGTTACAATTTGCCAAAGAGCACATTGACTGGCCTAAATAGAAATGGCGCAACATTTTGTGGACTGATGAAAGTAAGATTGTTCTTTTTGGGTCTAGTGGCCGGAGACAGTTTGTCAGACGACCCCCAAACACTGAATTCAAGCCACAGTACACTGTGAAGACAGTGAAGCACGGTTGCGCAAGCATCATGATATGGGGATGTTTCTCATACTACGGTATTGGGCCTATTTATCGCATACCAATGATCATGGATCAGTTTGAATACTTGGAGAGGTCATGCTGCCTTATGCTGAAGAGGAAATGCCCTTGAAATGGGTGTTCCAACAAGACAACGACCCCAAACACACCAGTAAACGTGCAACATCTTGGTTCCAGACCAACAAGATTGACGTTCTGGAGTGGCCAGCCCAATCTCCCGATCTTAATCCAATAGAAAACTTGTGGGGTGACATCAAAAATGCAGTTTCTGAGGCAAAACCAAGAAATAGAGAAGAACTGTGGAATGTAGTCCAATCATCCTGGGCTGTTCACAGGTGCCAGAAGTTGGTTGACTCCATGCAACACAGATGTACAGCAGTTCTCAGAAACAGTGCTTATACAACTAAATATTCATTAAGGGATTCAAAGGAAATTTCAAAATATTCAAACATTAGTGTTTCCAATGCATTTGTGTGTATGGAAATAAAAGCTATTAGAAGGATTTTGAGCTTTATTCACTTTTTTCAACATACTGCTATTATTTTGAACACAACTGTATAAACAGAAATTAAAGAAGCTTTGTAATCATCAATACATCATTACATTTTTTTTTAATTCAAGCAGTGTAAATACCTGAAATTTACTTGATACCAACCTTTTGTAATCTGCACAGCAGATCTCAGAGAAGGGGAGGCAAAGCAACGCAAGATGCCAAATAGGTATGAAACAGTGCAAGAAGCATGCAGAGTAACAGAGAGACAAGCTCCCATTTTCCAGTCCCAGAGTGGATACGGGGAGGAGACCTGTAAGTGAAACTGAAACTGCACCAGAGAAATATCAGGTCCTCTCCCTCACCAGAGCAGGGCTGTGTAGTATAAATCTCAGGCAGGGGCGGACTGACCATTTGGAAACTCGGGCACTGCCCAAGGGCCCGGGTCAGTAAGGGGCCCCATAAGATGCCCCTGGTACCTTTTTCATAGGCTTTTTGAGTTTGGGCAAGGACACAGGGGCCCCATGATCCCCTATTGCCCGGGGGCCCCATGAGTTGTCAGTCCACCCCTGATCTCAGGTATTGATGAACAGATATGCAAACCTAATAGGAAAATATATAATTTATGTATTTCATCTATGCACTTAGTTGTTTGCTTGAAATTCAGTTTTAAGCCCTGCTTCACACTGATGTGGTGCGGAATTCACAGCATTTTCTGTGCATTAGAATTGCACCCTGTTCATGCGAACCGCTGCGGGTGTGTATGTTAAGTTAACAACACCCTGAAAGCAGTCCGCAAAATGTGCAGAATTGGATCACATAGGTGTGAATACCCATGTGATCCGATTCTAGTGCGGACCCAAGAAAGGGTTCTGCACCTTTTTGGTGTGGGTGCAGTGTGACTAGAGCCATACAAAATGTGATTTGCACAGGAATGCGGTGCGGTTCCTGTGCGATATACCGCACCGCTTGTATGTGAACCCAGGCTAAATGTTCATTCTGCCTTGAATAGGTTTAAATAGTTCTGGATGAAGCCATGCTAAATACTGCATTTATATAAGCAGAAATCTTAGCATAAATATGGAAGATGTTTGTTTTATATTTGTGGAAAATACAATGTACACAAGGACTATCAATAACATGGATATGTCAGTTTTTCCTTGCTCTTAAATAATATATAATTCAAGTGTCACAGACAAAATATAGAATAAACATTTAATTTACTCAAGTACAAAGTTAAGAAAATCTACAAACCAACATTTATAAATATAGCGTAGTTATCAAAATGAATACGATGTTCAGGTCAACACATATACACACAAAATTTGCCATCATGACATATTCCATTTCTTGTACATGTATTCAATTAACATATTATTATTATTATTGTGTTTAATATTAATCAGATTAGCAGAAAAATGTTGTATTTTCTGTAGAGGTTAATTATATTGATGATTATTAATGATGAAGAAGAACAGTAGTGATAAAAAAAGATGATTTTGCTATGGTGTGAATGACTGCGCTATTCTGGACAAATGTCCCAGATAAACATGAAATGTTGTTGTATTATAAAAATCCAGAGCATACTATTTGTTTTTAATGAGAGCACCAGTCTAGGTTTTAGGAAGCCGATAGGCATACCACTCATAAATATTTTATAGTACAGGAAGTCCAGAGAACACTTTGCAAAGTTGGCCATGGGTCTTTGTTAGTTTCACATTTCCATTGCAGGAAATAAGAAGATATGTTTGTGTAACTTAATCTTACATTGCTTAGCACTTGTGTGTTCTGAACGTCCATGGCTATGTCAGTTAGGGGAACAATAAACAAAATTAATAACATTTTTTTCTGGATGTGCAAAATGTCAACTGTTTTTATGTCTAAAGCCACATATGTATATATATACAGAATATATGCGTGCACACACACTTAGAGATGTATACAAATCATCTGCTTCCATTGTGGCTGCTTTGAACGTGAAGACTCTCAATTGCAAAACCTTGCCTCTTCCATTGTGCAGATCTGAATAGCCTAATGCATGACTTATGCAAACATGATCTTTTTTGGCCTTCAGACTGTATGCTGAAAGAAACAATTAAAAAGAAATCATTAAGAGACATTTACAGCCTGAATACATTAACTAAGGTCATAACACTTACAAAATTGCTATCCTTTTGCTAGATGTTTTAATAATGAAGTGATCACAGCACTCCACATAAATAGGAAAGGTTTGCTGTAAGTTGAATGGCTTTAAAAAATTTTCCCTGTGTTTTAATTGCATTGAAGATATTAAACTACAAATATAATCTCATGAACATTATATTGTAAATTTACAGATGATAAAATTGACAATAAGCCTATCATTACTATTCTCTCTTTGATTCCAGGCTCCTACAATCAAATTAAACGGGGCATACTCAGGCATGTTTTAGTATCTGCACATACTCCTATTGCTAGGTACAGGTGCAGCATCGAACCTCCACCGTTTTTGGAGTTGGTGTGGGAAATTGACTTGCTGGACCAGCTCTGAAAGGTAGCCAATCAGCTTCTAACTCCAATAAATAAATAACAAGCTATATAGTGAGCGCTCAGAATATGTAGCAGCTATTGCACTAAAGGTGACCATAATACCTCCATAGTAACATCAAAATTCAAAGAAGTGCAGCGCTTAAGATAAGTTCCATCAATAAATATATAAAAGTTCAACGAATAGCAATAGACCCTTATAAGGCTGGTATCTCAGTACTTCAAATGCTGGTATAAACAGCTGACCAAAATAGCAGAAATGCGCACTCACCGGAAGCGCATATTAACAGCGCATGTAGTAGAGGGGAGGCCTCCCCTCTGATGATGTGCTTTTAGCATGAAAGGCCTTAGGAAGGAGGAGCTGTACAGAGCGTGATGTTTTATGCCACTGGAGCCACGAGGAGGCTCGGCGGCCATCTTTAAAGGGGTCAGTATTGCAATTTTTTGTAACTGATATATGATGCATACTGCCCTATGTTTGTTTTATGCTTCAATAAATTTTTCTGAAATACTACACCATTGGGCACCTGTTCTTTGAGCTCCTATGCGAGCTATTACATCTGCAGGAAATCCCTGTGATATCCAGTATCCAGAGAGGGGAGCCCTTTCCAAAGCAGAATACCTGTCCATCCTAAGGGGGACCTCTGGACCAGGGAGATTCTCACTACTCTCCAAGGCTTGATGATCAGAGAGGCAGCCCACCACCTATCATTTATTACTACATGCACTGTTAATATGCGCTTCCGGTGAGTGCGCATTTCTGCTATTTTGGTCGGCTGTTTATACCAGCATTTGTTAGTACTGAGATACCTGCCTTATAAGGGTCTATTGCTATTCGTTGAACTTTTATATATTTATTGATGGAACTTATCTTAAGCGCTGCACTTCTTTCAATTTTGAAGCTTCTACCTCCAGCTTGTTCAATAAAGCTTTGACAGAATACCCTGGGAGCTGATTGGTTTCTATGTAGAACTGCACCAGATCTTGCACTCTCCAGCTTTAGTAAATCAACTCAGATAGATCAAATGGCATTAATACTCTCACAAGGCAGATATACAATAGACAAATATAATATTTCTTCGTCCATCTGGCCTAATTCAGACGCTCTGTGAATTTTCTCTGATACCGTATCTATGAACATACCTAGTTCAATTCACTTTCAATTGAATGGATACCTTAGAGCAGGGGTATCCAAACTTCCTAAAGAAAGGGCCAGTTTACTGTCCTTCCAACTTTAGTATGGCCGAACTGTGGTCAACAGCAGTAGCAAATATCCTGGTGTCAGTGGGAGTAAACAATACCCCATGTTTGATATTAGAGGGAGGAATAGTGCCCCATCATTGGTGTCAGTGTAAGGAATAGCGCCCCATTATTGGTGTCAGTGGGAGGAATAGTGCCCCATCATTGGTGTTGGTGGGAGGAATAGTGCCCCATCATTGGTGTCAGTGGGAGGATTAGTGCCCCATCATTGGTGTCAGTGGGAGGAATAGTGCCCCATCATTGGTGTCAGTGGGAAGAATAATGCCCTATCATTGGTGTCAGTGGAAGGAATAGTGCCCCATCTTTGGTGTAAATGGGAGGAATAGTGCCCCATCATTGGCATCAGTAGGAGGAATAGTGCCCCATCATTGGTGTCAGTGGGAGTAATAGTGCCCCATCATTGGCATCAGTAGGAGGAATAGTACCTCATCATTGGTGTCAGTGAGAGTAATAGTGCCTCATCATTGTGTTAGTGGGAGCAATAGTGCGTCATCATTGGTGTCAGTGGAAGGAATAGTGCCCCATCATTGTTGTCAGTGGGATGAATAGTGGCTCATTATTGGTGTCAGTGGCAGGAACTATGCCCCAAGGGCCAGGTAAAAGCAAGCAAAGGGCCACTTCTGGCCCTCTGGCTGCAGTTAGGAGACCCATGCCTTAGAGACTGACATGATTAAACGTGTGGTTTGTTTAGTTCTGAATCGAATTTCGGACACATTTTTCATTATCTGAAGGTTTGGATGTATCCAAATTTCTGAATTACAATAGTAATGAATCTGAAATAGCAAAACTAAATTTCATCCAACATTCAGATTCAAATTTGAAAACAATTTTGAATATTGCCAATTTCCTTCAAAGAATGTGTGTATTAGTGTTAGAATATACTGTAGATGTCTTCAGAAATTTGAATTGCGAAAAGAATAGAATTAGAATAGAATAAAACAGAATAGAAAAGAATATTAAAGAATAGAATAGAAAATGAAAGAATAAAATAGAATACAAAATGAAATAACAGAATAAAATAGAATAGAAAATAAAGGAATAGAATAGAAAAAATAGAATACATTTGAATAGAATAGAATAGGATAAAATAGAGATTAAAGGAATAGAATAGAAAGAAATAGAATAGAATGAAACAGAATAGAATATAAAAGAATAGAATATAATACAACAGAAAGTAAAGGAAACGAATACAATAGAAAATAAGGGAATAGAAAGTAATAGAATAGAATACTAAATAAACAAATAGAAAATAATAAAGCCGTAAAGCAGATCAGAATAGAATAGAAAATAAAATTCAAATTCAAATTCAAATATTGCTGATTTCCTTCACATATTGTGTTTACAAGTGTTAGAATACAACCGTCTTCCGAAATTCAAATTTCAAAAAGCATAAAATAGAATAAAATTGAATAGAATAGAAAATAAATGAAAAGAATAGAATAAATAGAATAGAGCAGAATAGATTAGAATAGAATAGAAAATAACAGAATAGAATAGAAAAGAATAGAATAGCAAAAACAACAGAATAAAATATAATAGAAATAAGATAACTGTCTTCCAAAATTCGAAGAGAATAAATTCAAATTTGAATACAATAGATTAGAATAGAAAAGAATAGAATAGAGCAGAATAGAAGAGAAGAGAAAAATAAAATAGTAGAATAGGAAAGAATAGAATAGAATAGAATAGAAAAAAAACAATAGAATAGAATAAATTAGAATATAACTATCTTCTGAAATTCAATGCTCAATGCTGATTCAAATTTTTCGAATAAGGTCGATTTGAATTCCCCCTTACAACCCATTCATTCTCTGATACCTTGATCTTATTCACTACCCTGATATATCTCTTCCTCTAGATTTTACCTTCAGATTTGATCCTCAAAGTTCTGATCCTTTACTGTCATGTGACTCTCAATGCATAATAACTCATTACGTATGGAGCATAGCAGATGTATTTAAGAAATTATTCTAGAAACGATAATCAAGATGAAAACCCTCAAATGTCAAACTCTACTGACATCTATGTGCATCCATTAACAATGGTGATCCACTACTTGTAGAATTGTTGTAATGACCTTCCCCACCAGGGGCTGACTGACCATTTGGAAATTCGGGCACTGCCCGAGGGCCTGGAGCCAGTAGGGGGCCCCATGAGATGCCCCTGGTACCTTTTTCATAGGCTTTTTTGAGTTTGGGCAAGGACACAGGGGCCCCATGATCCCCTATTGCCTGGGGGCCCCATGAGTTGTCAGTCCGCCCCTGTTCCCCACTCTACACAATATTCAGTGTACCCAATGTAATCTGTTGGATTTGCATGTACTACCTGCTTGAGAGATACTCTTACCCTAGGTTCACACCTAAGCGTTTTCTGCAGCGTTTTGCAGTACAGTCCATTTAACACGATTTCCTATGGGACACGTTCACATTTCCGCGTTTTAACCTGGTGCGTTTTTTGGAAAGGGTCAGTGACTTTTTTGAATGCAAAATGTTGCGTTTTTGGTTCTATAGACTTCAATGGGAACGCTACAGAAAAGCATGTATTGCTTTTTTGCTGCATTTTGTGTTTAAAATCTGCCTAGCAACAAGAAAAATGGAAAAAAAAAGCAAAACGTGGCAAAAAACGCAAGTGAAAATAACAGCTTAAACACAATCTTCTGAACTATGCAGATATAACAAAAACTAAATACACAAATGGAAACTCAGATTGAATTTTAAACGAGAAAAAAAACATATGTGTGCCCAGTATTAGCTATTAGTAACATGTAGCCTGGCTTATAGCTAGGATATTTGATGGCTGCAGATTCAACACTCGCCTAACAGAACATTTTCAGTTCAAGCTGTGATAGAAAACATGTAAAGAATCAAAGTTAGTATAATTTATTTAATCTGGGTCTAAGAGAGATATAATAGTTCACTAGGAATGATGCAGACCTCTAGCACACCAATAATGCTGAAGCCACAGAATTATGTGCTTAAAGGGTAACTCCACTTTTGTGGGAAGAAAATACAGTAAATAATAAAAAATATAGCATATACAATTACAACACAAGTCACATTGTAATTGAACATTAATAAAAATTGCCTTTCCTTTTCAATCTGCAGCACTGTAATTTGCTGTGAAATGCAATGCAGTATGAAAGCCTGGAGGCCTTCTGTACACATTTAGTGTATGGAACACCCCCAGAAATATAACTTCTTGGTTGTCTGATTAGCTCACTGATTTCTCCCAGACGTCGGCACAAATATACAAGTCAAATCTTAGGCATCCTCTAAAACAAAAATGTCAGTTTTGGTGTGATGCTCCTAAAGGGTTAATCGTTCTAAAGGGATGCAGACCCTGTCATTTTCCTCATTAGTGCGCAGCAGGTTCATCAGCTGATCACTAGGTGACTTTGTCATTCAGAATAAGCATCCAAAAAACATAGAAGAGCAAACAGATTTTTCTTCATAGAAGAAACAGGTAGGACTTTGCAACAAAGCTTGTTAAAATCCTTGCAATGTACATAGATCACCCAGAGGGGAATATTTTTTTCTCAGCAAACGTGAAATTAAGATGTGCAAGCAGAATTTAGCAGTATTCCTAAACCTTTGAGGAAAGTTAGGAGCACATTTTGGACAGAGAGCATGATGCATGAAAAAGGCCATCTACCACCCCCAAACAGGGGAAGCCACACGTCACCCACATATAATGGCATTCTAACATTTTTCAGTGAAGAGCTATTCACCCCGAGGTCATCACAGAGGACAAGGGGGCACTCTTTACATCTGGAGGAAAAGAAATGTAATCTCCAAACATGGAAAGGTTTCTTCACAGCAGGGCCGGATCTAGCCTATCTGGTCTGGGGGTGCAGTGAAAAAAAGTCAGGGGTCAAAATGCCAACACTGTGTGTGAATCACTGAGTCTGTCACACAGTGTCATGACCTGGGAAACACTAGTATGTATCAGGCTGACACAGAACCTGCCCTCCTTATATCAGATGTCCCTCTGAGAGTTCCTCTTTAAATCAGGAGTCCTCATCAGAGGCCTCCTTTACATTGAGTTCCCATCAGGTATCCCCATGAGAGTGCCTCCATCAGAGTCCCCCTTACATCAACTGTCCCCAACAGAGTGCCCCCTTACATCAGGTGTCCCCATCAGAGTGGCCCTTTACATCAGGTGTCCCATCAGAGTCCCCATAAAAGTGCCCCCTTACATCAGGTACCCTATCAGAGATCCCATCAGAGTGCCCCCTTACATCAGGTGTCCCCATCAGAGTGCTCCCCTTACATGGATTGTACCTATCTGTGTGCCTCCTTACATCAACTGTCTGCATCAGATTGGATCATGGATTAGTGGATGCATTTTCAGAGACCTGGGGGGGCACAGCTAAAATCTGTGTGGGCACAGCCTACCCCAGCACCCCCCTAGATCCGGCCCTGCTTCACAGTGAGAGCTGTGAAAATGTGGAATAGACTCCCTCAAGAGTTGGTTCTGGCCAGCTCAGTGGATTGCTTTAAAAAAGGCCTGGATTCTTTCTTAGATACACAGAATATAACTGGATACTAACATTTATAGGTAATGATGATCCAGGGAATATCCAATTGCCTCTTGGGGGATCAGGAAGAAATTTTTTCCTCTGCAGGAGCAAATTGGATCATGGTTTGTTGGTTTTTTTGCCTTCCTCTGGATCAACTGTGGGTATAGGATTATAACTTTTTTTTTTAATGGTTGAACTGGATGGACTTTTGTCTTTTTTCAGCCAGACTAGACTATGTAACTATGTATGTAACATCTCTATCCTGAAAATCTTTCATAATGATTAACACCATCAGCAATGTGACTAACGGTTAACACCTGTTCCAGACTTCATGACACTGTGTTGGCTATATAAGTTAGAGCTGTGTGATTTCAAACTTCCACACCCCTTCCATGTTCTTCAACAATCAACATCTGCTTTGACACATTTCATGACACCATGGCGAATTGATTAACGTGATGTATCCATGTGGCTGGGGTATGTCTGTAAGGGATCACCGCGGCGCTGGTCCCGGCGCATGCGCATTAGGCCTTCTCATACAGGGATGCGGGCGCTAGGTCCCGGCCCGCCGCGGCGACGGAGTTCGCGCATGCGCACTGGCGTTCACAGGTGCGCGCCAGGAACCAATGACAGCGCAGAGCGCAATATTTAAATCGCCCTGTGCTGTCACTGGTTGCCGAATGGTCTTCCTGCAATTCCTGTTCCCTGAAACCTGTGACTGTGAGTACTACTGACCTCGCTCCGGAATGTCCCTATTTAGATCTGATCTCCTGTTATTGACCTGGCCTGTGACCCGACCATTCTTTGCCTGCTGCTTTGTACCGCACCGCCCCCCCGGCTACCGACTCGGCTTGTCTGACCTAGCTTTAGCTCATCCATCTCACTGGGACCCCCCGGTCCTCTCACATCAGACTCTTACTCTGCGGGAGCCTCTGGCGGACTCTTCTACCACCGGTGGGTATACCCGGTAGTCGCGACCTGGTCTCGGAGCGCTCCAAGTCCATCCCCACCATCAGGGACCCTGGTGAACAAGTGCTCCGGAACTTAGACTCCGCGCTCTGGGGAAGCCTGACCAGTGGGTTGCTAGAGGTGCTGTCAGGTGGTCCGTTACAATGTCCTTGGCACTCATTAGAAGCGAAGAAGCCTCTTGGATTAGTGGTAGAAAAAAAAAATCCAACATTACAGAAGCCCAGCTGAAAGTGACTAACTCATACACATCTGATATAAAAGGTAATTAACCCCTTGGTGCCAGCGCCTCCCAGCCCTTTAAGGAGTTTGTGATGCTGGGAGGCGGGGTGGGGTTTAGGGTCATGTGACTGCCATGATTGGCTGTAACAGCGGTCACAAGATTGGAAAGGTCCAGATTCCAAGTAGTGATTGGGACCTTTCCATGAGGCACCGGTAAACGTGCTAGGGGCATGCAGGCCACGCTCTCGGCACGTCTGTTTACTTTTGGTACACAAATCTGCGGCCGCGCAGCATCAAGGCCCAGCCGCCCGAAAGGTGTACAGGTTAAATGACAAAAAGAAAACTGGAAGCTGTTTGCGGAGCTGCACCAGATGTTGCACTCTATAGTTTAAGTAAATGAACCCCACTGTATATTTATCCTTGTCATTTAGAGCATGCATAAAATAAAATACATGTGGTTAGCTTGGAATAAAAGGCTATTAATCTCTATGTTAGTTAAGCCAGCTATACATGGATCGAAATTCAGCCAGTTCAGCAGTCGAACATTCAAACCTAACAAAAGTTCGACCGCAAACTTCGAACAGGGACAATTCGCTCTGGGTATGTGGTAAAATACCACACAGCTACTAAAATACAGCATATTATTTATATTTATATTTTTAAGTAATACAGTATTTTAGTAGTGAAAACATTATTTACTGTTTTAGCTGTCAGCAGGGTTCCCCGCTGACAGCTGAATATAAAAAGAATTGCAGGCATTGCCCAGCAATTCATTTTTGTGTTTTAAAAACGGCATGGGGTCCCCCCCATTCATGCCAAGGCCTTCAGGTCTGGTATGGATTTTGAGGAGAACCCCCAAGCAAAAATTTAAAAAATTGGCATGGAGGTCCCCTCCAAAATCTTTACCAGACCCTTATATTAGCATGCAGCCTGGCAGGTCCAGAAAGGGGTTGGGCAAGCAAGTGCCTCCCTCCTCCTGAACTATACCAGGCCACATGCCCTCAACATGGAGTGTGCTTTGGGGCATGGGGGCTCCCTCTAAAACACCTTGTCCCTGTGTTGATGGGGACAAGGTCTCTTCCCCACAATGTGGCCGGTGGTTGTGGGGGTCTTTAGGCAAAGGGATTATCGGAATCTGGAAGCCCCCTTTAACAAGGGGGCCCCAGATCCCGCCCCCCCATGTGTATGGGGTACATGGTATCGCTACTCATTCACAAAAAAAAAGTGTAGTGTAAAAAATTACAGAAGACAGTCTTTGAAAAGTCCTTTATTAAAAACAAAAATAAAAAACATTTCCCCCAAACTAACATCAATCACAATCCCCACCGCCAAACGCTGAGCCAAAAAAAAGAAAAGAAAAACTGCTCCGCTCTTGATGCTGGCTCCCGCCGTCTGACAGCTGCGCCGGGATGACAGCTCTGACAAATACTGTGATGACATCACAAGGGGGCAGGGCCACTCCACCCTCTTGTGACATCATCATGTGTTGTGATTGGCCAAAGCATTGCACCTGACCTGTGGTCAGCTGCATTGCATTGGCCAATCACAATGCACTGTCAGGGCGTGACGGGCGAACAGCTTGCTAAAAAGCCCTTCTGGTTCGTGTGGTCATCGAACACACGAACAGCCGATGTTCAAGTCGAACTTATGTTCGACTCGAACATCTAGCCCAACCCTATTCAGCAGAGACTGTACGAATTTCATAATGTCGATCCATGTATGGACAGGGAGGTTGTACAAAAGTCAACCTACTGATCAACTTCTGTACAGGCACCCTGTTGGATTTTCCCTACTCAGTCAGCGTTAGAGACTATAGCCTGCAATGTAGATCAATGTAATCTGCTGGCTGGAAGGTCTCCCTTCTGTTGGAATACAATAGCTCAGTAGGGAGAATTCCCCCATCCAGCTCGAATGTTTGGATAGGGGAATCAAGTCAGTTTTTTTGTTCAACCCACTGGTTGAATGAAAAAACTGACTAATCAATGGGCTGCCTTAGTCCCCTGAATACAATTGTCTCTTTTGTCTAATCCAGGGGTCCTCTGACTTTTTAAACAAAGGGCAAGGTCACTGCTCATTTCATTGTTTGGTGATCAGACCTTATTTAGTAGGAGTAAGAAAATATGTCTTATTAACTGGCATCCATTTTATATAATGCCTCCATTTCTAGATGTGTGAAGTTAGTTTTGCTTGTAACTTCTCCCTTGTTTGCTGAGAATAGTTTCATTTCACTGTAAACGGAACTACCTTATATGGTATCCCTCAGATATTTGCCGTTTCTGTTCTTCACGTAACTATATTGATAAGAATGGAATGTTTCATTGGTCATCCTAAGATTAAGCAACGCCTACTGAGTTCTGTATAACAGTTCTTGTCATGCATTCAACTTTCAGAGATTTAACTTGCACACTTTGGTGTCTAGAGCTTTATTTCTCCCAGGTCTGGTGGGGAAAATATTCGAGGACATTTTTTAGGCTGCAGATAGAAATTGATCTTTTCAGTATCAGGAAAAAAAATGCACGTGTGTGGAAGGTCAACAGAAGTTAAAAAAAGGCTGTTGCATCAGTCATTAATGATAGTACAAAATGTCCCAGTGTTGCTGATCAGTGGGAGTAAAAAATGATGCTGCATCAGTGGTTAATAGGTGTAATAAATGCCCTGCGTCGATGATCAGCGGAAGGCGTGAATGTCCCCGTACAGGGCTGGTGCTAGACTATTTTGCGCCCTAGTCAAGACCATCTACTTGTGCCCCTCCTTCCCAAATTTTTTTTAAAAACAGTAGAAAATATTAAATCAACAAAACATGAAACTGCT
Source organism: Staurois parvus (assembly GCF_062004578.1). NCBI lineage: Eukaryota > Metazoa > Chordata > Amphibia > Anura > Ranidae > Staurois > Staurois parvus. Next base: position 473,271 of record NW_028318422.1, read on the forward strand.
ACATTTTTTTTAATTTGCAAAAATAAGTGCCATAAGATGCCACCAGCACCAATATTACAGACAAAATCAGTGTCATGTACGGACTGTATCTGTGGCTATCAGTGCAGGGTGACAGTTTCAGAGAGTGGAGGATGATGGATCCACACTCTGACAGATCCCAGGCTGGAATTCCCCAGGCAATGGGGGGAGATAAAACGCTGTGACAGCAGGAAGCTTAGCTCACACACACAGAGAACACCTGAACTGAGCAATTCCACACAGTGACAGATCCAGCACAACACATCACCACCAACACCAGCACAGATCAGCAGGCCCAGCAGGCACTAGAAGAGCAGGCCTTTCGATCATGATGATGTCATCACTCACTGACACATTGCACATGTGATGGATGGCCAGCTGGCAGGGTGACACTCACACAAACATGAGACTTCAGAGTCAGATATTACCTTCCTCCGCAGGCACAGCTCCTCCTCCACCGATGAAATGGCTTGTAGCAAGGGACTTAGTCTGAGAGGAATACTGGAAGGAACAGCAGCTCAGCTGTTACACTGGCCCCAGACAGAGAGAGTGCCAGCATGTGCTGTGCCCAGGTGCCCCTAGGTGGCAGTGTGCCCTAAGTGACCGCCTAGTTTGTCTAGTGAAAGCACCGACCCTGTCCCCGTGTCAGTGGTCAGTAGGAGTAATGTTCCTGAAAGCCCTGCAAGTGGCCCTGCAAGCCCTGCAAGTTCAGTCCTGTCTATGGCTACCAGCAGACCGTAACTGCAGATCAGAATTTGGGGACCACTGTTTTAATCACTGGCCAACTTGAAAAGTATACAGCAAATCAGAACATGCCTTTGGTGTCTTCCGTAAATGTAACCAAGCAGCTGATATACCTATTACATAACTTGCCATACTCTGGTAAAATAATCCCAGTTACAGCACAGAAAATGTAAGACCTAATGATCTGTATTACAACATATTATTCATATTCACCACTCTCACAAATTCTTACATATTATTGCAGTCATATAATGTTTTTATTTATGGCTCTGCTCCTGTTTAAGCATGCAGTGTAATCCAATGAGCCTGTATCTAGATCTAGATAGAGGAACATCTATTTTGAGTCCCATAACTTTTACAGGACACGGTGACAGTCGTGATGTCATATTAAAGCGGAACTTCACTCTCTCAATCAACACTGACTATTTTGATTCCTTATGCTGCTAGCATTAGTAAACAGATCGGAAATTATATCATATTTACTTGTTTTACATTTTTTCTTTACATTTCTTTAGTTACTTCCTGGTTTACAGGCAGAGGCAAATGATGTCATACATCCCAGGAGTCTTCAGGAGGGGAAGAGGGTTTTCTCAAATAAACACACGCAGGCCTGCATGCCTGAGCTAAGGGCATATGGATTCCAGGATGTAAATGCCACATGAATCATCTGCCCTTACCCAAGAAGGCTATGACCAGAAGTGCTATGTGTGTTTTTTTTCAAAGTGATTACAAAATAAAATAAAGCAAAGAGACATTAATGGAAGTTTGCTTTGAATATAGAAAATTAATTAAATGTGCTCAGATGTGAATTAAATGTGCTCTGCATTTTGCCCCGCCCACTGGGGCTTGGTCACAGAGGTACCTCTGTGACCAAGCCCCCCGGTGGGTGGGGCTAAATACATCAGAAGGTGTGGCCAGTACGCAGCTGAGGCCATTCCTCAACATTGGACTCCTGGGTTCGGTTGAGCAGCGTCCATCCTTTCATTTGTATCAGGTGAATGGGATGTCCCTTTCTTTAGTATGATTATGTCCCATTCAGGTCTTAGGAAATTAGTGCACAGGTATCTGCAGCCCAAGACTAGACTTTTACCGGTAGGTGGCCGCAGCTGTTGGTTGAGGTAAGTATAGGCTTGTGGGGAGGAGGGTACAAGTAGCAGTATTGAGGAGGATAAGGAGGGGGACTGGGAGATTTTTTTAATGGGTGAACCTACACTTTAATTGTTAACTGAGCTTTATAAAAGAGCTTGATACACAGTTGAAAAACATATAAATAATCTGTTTTGGCTACAAAAAGAATTGTAATTCTCTTTAGAATGATAGTAAAGCTTTTAATTTTATTTTCCTAAAATACCAAACATGTCATACTTACCTGCCTGATCCCCCTCTGGCACTGTTTGCTCTTCCTCCTTGCAGAGTGCCCCCTTAGCAAGCAGCCATCCAGAGACGGCTCTGTGTGTCCATTGACACACAGGACACGGCTCGGCCCCACCCCCGACTCAATGCTCACTGACTGTGATTGACAGCAACAGGAGCCAATGGCTTCTGCTGCTACCTCTCTGTACAATGAGGAGAGAGTCGACAGAGCCACTCACTGCACATCGCTAGATCGAGATTGGGCTCAGGTAGCTTTTAGGGAGGGACAGCACTCTGAAGGTTCTTTATCTTAATGCGATAAGGTAAAAAACCTCCAGGCTTTTGAACCACTTTAACCACTCTCATTTTTCCCAAACTCAATGCTGTGCTGCATAGATAGCTGAATATCATTACCTTTCTATGTTACTGATAAGCAATATAACTTGATCACCTACCTACTCATAAAACTCACAGTGCTCTCTTCCCTCTCTCATTCTGTGTTATTAAAAATGTCTCCCCAAGTGGGTGCATAAGTACAGTCGTCAGGACTCTCCTCTGTGCCTCAGATGTTCTGACACTGGTAATTTGAAACACGTGCTTTGGTGGTGTCCCAAATTGTTTAGATACTGGCATGATGTTGTGGATCTCATTAATCTCACTTTTGTTACATGTATTGAATTAGACTCAATGATTTGCAATGATTTGCAACTTGGGCTTGTTGGAAATACCTACAGTAAGGAATACCATTTACCATAAGTAGCCGTAAGTAGATTATTGTATTTAGCCTGGAAACTTATATCCATGAAATGGCTCTCATTTACCCCTCTGACAGTTGCCCACTGGATTAGGGTAGTTAATGCTACACTCAGTTTAGAGAAGATGACTTACAAAAAAAGGGGTTGTCTGAACAAGTTTGATAAAATGTGGGAGGCTTGGATGTGAACCCCTAGTGTACATAAAGCAGCCTTTCAGTACAATAGACTGTTGCCTTGATGTAGCCAAGCGGCTTTCCTTAGTCTGTGTTCTTTCTGAGGTATTGTCAACCCTTTATTTGGTCACCATTTTATCTCCTCTACTTTTTGAGGACACAGCCACAGCCTAATATTATCTACTGGTTAGGTTTATGTCTTATGCACTCATGCACGGTGATAAATTGTTTACTATGTTTGGGAGTTTTCTCCCTTAATGCTATTCTTTTATTTATTTTTTTCATTTCCTCTTTTCCTGTTTTTTTTTTATAATTGTTTCTGCACTTAAAGACATACACGTGGGAATGTTTTTATACACATCTTGAGGTGTAATGTTTGCACTGTAATAAGTGACACCGATACTTGAAGTTTCAAGTCTTGTGCTATATTGCCTTACTACACCATATGATATTTTGTATGCTTTTTACTCTATGTGAATCCCTTTTTTGTGTGCTGTAAACAAAAATTCAATTTTTAATAAAAATGATCTGATTAAACAATATTAAAAAATGTATTTAACAAATACATAATTGGGTTAGAGGAAACTCTCTTAGCTGATAGATACATTTCTGCCAGAAATGATTCCATTTTACTTCCATTCCTGTCGACATAGCATAAATTGAGAGAAAAACTCTCAAAAAAAAATTTCTGAGAGTCTCAGAAAAACTCTCAGAAAAATTTCCCCCTCTAATCTTGTCCTGGTGACAACTCAGAATTTTTAATTTTCTCTAATTTTTTCCATCCTGCTGACAGCTCTTAACTGGGACGCATATAGAGGGTAAATCTCCCTAATAGGGACACAGGTGGCATTAAACACCTTTCCACACTTTGTACTTTCATAGGCCATCCAGAACTAATAAATAAAAAGTTTAGATAGACTTTAAATATCAGTTTTTAGTGGACTGTCTGTAGTCTGTATTAGTAGAAAATTTTAGAAAACAATTATTTATAAACCTTATATTTAAACATACATAAAAATGAAAAAACATTTCCTTATGTCAATACCAACCAGCTGGATTCTATGACGTGTAGTTGCTATACTGTTTCGTAATTGCTTTTTTTTAATCCAATATTTTTTATTTGAAACGCCAAAGAAAAGAACTGTATAGCAAGCAGTTTAAATTCAGTAAACATCATTATTGATCATCCTAATAGAATGCTAGGCATTTAACATCAGTAATACTAAGGGTCATGACACATAGAAAGAAAATCTTGTTGCTACAGACACTAAGTGCGCTGTTATCTATTTTATCTTAGACAATTTAGTCATCCTATTGTTATGCACATGTGGTATTGCAATGGTTGGACATTGTCCCAACACAGCTAAAGCATAGGCCATTGTGATATTATACATTACGTTTGGTGTGTAGGCTTGTGGAACTAAGGGTATTAGTGGGGATTAACCCCTTGTTTATTTCACTGCAATCGTCTATTTGGCATATGAGTAGGGGGCAGGAGTGTACTGGAGTCAGGGGCGGACTGACAACTCATGGGGCCCCCGGGCAATAGGGGATCATGGGGCCCCTGTGTCCTTGCCCAAACTAAAAAAAGCCTATGAAAAAGGTACCAGGGGCATCTCATGGGGCCCCCTACTGACCACAGGCCCTCGGACAGTGCCCGAGTTTCCAAATGGTCAGTCCGCCCCTGACTGGAGTTTAGCCATTCTGCCCAGGGTTTGTAGAATTTTTGAGGGAACACTCTGTGCTGTTATGTAAGTTTTCCCCTTTCCAAGATGGAAGTGACAAATTTTTTTCCACTGAATAAAGATGGCACGGTAAAAAGAGAGAGAACCATTTTTGCTAAAACAGTTAATCTTGTAACAGGTAGTTTCAAGGATCCAAGAACAATTGATTCAGGACGGATACCCAAAATGGCTATAAGAGGGTCTAATGGTAATAAATATAATATATTCAAAGTTGTAAAAATGGTTTCCCAGTTTATCTGTCTTGTAGAACAGCAAAGAATGGGCTACTTTTAACATTACATTATGTGATTGTATTTGTAATGCATGGCAAAGCTGTAGGTATTGGAAAAATGTATGCTTAGTAAAATAATTCTTCCTCTAAGGCTTGGTGAGTTTTCAGGGTATCTCCCTGGTAAAGCTGGTGTAAAAAGTAAATATTCACTTTTTTCAGTACTGAAAGCAACTTAGCTTTATGAATTCTGGAACATGTATTTCATTTCAGATTGGTGTAAATTGTTTGTGGCCCATATGTTTGATATTAGTCTTTGCAGTAGGCCATAGTTTGCATTAAAGACTGTTGTGAGCCTTTTGAAAATGCCCTGCCTCCAAACGTGATAGACATCATAGACACATAGCATAAGCACACTTAGAATTACACTCTAAACATCATTCTGCTATGCCTCCTGAGTATGGGGATACCATATGTGTGAGACATTTTCACAGCCTAGATGCATAGAAGGGCCCAAAATCCAAGGAGCACCGTCAAGCTTTCAAGGAGCATAAATTGTGCTAATCTAATTTCCTGACTACCTATCGCATTTTTGAAAGCCCTGGAGCACAAGGACAGTGGAAACACCCACAAAATGACCCAATTTTGGAAAGTAAATGCTCCAAGGTATTTTCTAAGAGGTTAGTCTTTTGATAATGTAATTTTTGCCACTTTTTGGAAAATGCAGGAAAGAAAATGAAAATAATTTTTTTTACACAAAGTGGTCAGTTAATAAGATATTTCTAATACACAAGCATACTTATAATTACACATTCTGCTACTCCTCCCAAGTATGGAGATACCACATGTGTGAGACTTTTTCACAGCTTAGCCACACAGAGTGGCCCAAAATCCAAGGAGCAACTTCAGGCTTTCTAGGGTCACCAGTTCAGCTCAGGAGAAGGCAAAGACATCATCAGCAAACAGACAAAGGATTGGTCCATGCAACATTCAGAAACATGGTCAATAAACAGGCCAGGATTAGTGCATGCTGTGGCTGCGATGCTTTTCTTCACAGCTGTGGCAGGAATTATACCCTCTGAATTCCCGCTGATTGTGACCCATTCAAGGGAATAGGGCTGCTTGTACAGGGACCAACGGGTTAAAGCAGATGGCGAAGAGGCAATACAGTGCCTCCTCAATGCCTGTCAAATGCTCTTTGAAGAGCGATCTAAATATGGATGGCTCTTCAGAGAGAACTACATCTGTGAACAAATTCTTATGGTGACACTGTGACTGTTGTGTCAGTGATCAGGTACAGTGTAAGTGGTGTGGCAATGATCAAGGACACTGTAACTAATGTGGCAATGATTGTAAATGCATCTGACTGCATCAAGGCTCAGACATCTGTCCCTATCTGCAGCTAACTGCTCTGTGTGTGGCTACATGTGAATAGCAGTGGCCGCTGATCGCATAACCCAGTCATTTCAGCATCAACAATCTGCAGATTCTTGCCACAGGAATCCGGCTGCCTCACCAACCCAGCCATATGAAAGGGGCCTAACTGTTGTGGCAGGGACACTGCGACTGGTACGGCTAGTCGACACTGAGTGGGTGGTGGTGATTAGGGAGTGGTGACAGTATGTAAAAAAATATATATAATTTTTTTTTTCTTAAAATCTCTATTCTTTTTACAAATTTTTTTACATACTGTCACCAGAGCAAAGCAGTGTCATCATAGTGTACTACTCTTGGAAGGTGACCAGGATTTTTTTTTTACACTGTGATTGCTTGATACAGTGATGATCACTGTAACAGTAATCATTTTAATAGGCATGAAAGGCTTTCATTCACAACACTTGTTTTTTTACTATTGAGATGCTGTAATTGGTCATAGCGATCACATGCTACAGGAGCTTCTGTTATTGGCCCTGTATACCATGTGATCACTGTAACCAATCACAGCATGACAATAGTAGATAATGAATAACCAATGGTTGCCATTCATGACAATTATTTACTTGGTGAGTATGTAATCACTGTGATTGGTCACAGCAATCACATGGTAACTGTGATGATCACAGTGTCCTAGTATCGAACGCTCAGTTAGGCACATGCCTGGGAGGACGTCATCTGACATCCACCTGGGATAGAAAAGTTCCCATCATTTTTACTATAGGTGAAGCAGGAAGTGGTTAATGCAACATGCTGAGGTGACAGCCAACTGCTTGGTTTTGCAGTTGTATTTCAGAAAAAAAAAGCATACAGGAGGCATCAGAATTGCCTCCTAAACTGACAGCAGCTGCTAAGCTGCGCTCTTAAAAGAGATCAGCTCTTAAAAGAGATCAGCTCTTAAAAGCGAATCTCTTTTCATGCTTTTCAGAACTAGTGTGCACCTAGCCTGTAAATGTTTACTCTCACCAGCCACTTTATTAGGTACACCTATTCAACTGCTTGGCAACACAAATTGCTAATCAGCCAATCAGCAACTCAAAATCCCAGTAGATCAGCAGTTTTTGAAATACTCAGACCAGCCTGTCTGGCACCAACAACCATGCCATGTTCACAGTCACTTAAATCCCCTTTCTTCTCCATTCTGGTGCTCGGTTTCAAATTCAGCAACTCACCAGATCTAGATGCCTAAATGCTGCCATGTGATTGGCTGATTAGAAATTTGTGTTTCCAAACAATTGAACAGATGTACCTAATTAAGTCATCGGTGAGTGTCTGTTAAGCTGTATGACTGGATGGGGCATGAGCTGTGTCACTTGTACATAGATAGTTCATTTGATGTGGGCTCATGCACACAACACATATTGAAATTCTTGACATTTAAAATATCATGATGGCAGATGCAGTGTAGTGTGTAATGTTGTAATGTGCTGTGTTGTGCCATGCTGTTGATGTAGCAGTTTGTTGTTGCCTTTATCATTGGTATTTCTTTGGAATAACAGACTTCTTACAAATAGCACCACACATGTTACAATCTGATTGTACAATCTTCTTTAGATTTTAGAATTATGTAATGCATGGTCCTGAATGATTGGATACAGATTAATTGGATGGTTTAGGTAGGTGATCATATTACATAGCTTTGGTAAATTTAAAGTTGATTGCACAAAGATTATATGGTCAGATTGTATTGTGTATGGTGACCCCAATATATACTGTAGTTAATCCATCAGTGTGACTGTACCCTGAAAGATAAATTAAAGCTGAACTGAAATAGAAATTTTAAATTGCTGGTAAATATATTTCAGTAACAAGCCTGCTTCAAGCATATAATTTATTCAAAAGTGACAGTCAGTCAACCGTCTTCAGAATGAAGGGTTTATGAGAGAGAGAACACCCTGCACCTAAGTACACTTTTGTAATTGTTACCACTATCTTTTCATTAAAGTTATTCTATGTTTTAGGCTTTGAGGTCTTAGCAGGCAGCATAGTTTGAAACACATGACTATTCCCACACAGCCGGAATCAGCAAATTCATTTATTTGATCCTCACACCATTAAATATTAGAAAGAAGAAATTGAAAGCCATTTTTTATACAGTTACAATAAAAATAACACATACCGTCGTAAAATGAACAACACAGTACGTTGCGATAACTGCTAGACCAATGATTATTGACGCAATCGCAACATACATGGCATTACGTCCCAACCTCCTCGATCCTTCGATATCTCCATCATTATAGCTGTTTAAGGCCTGCAGTAGTAAAATGTACAAAATTAGTTTATCTTTTTATATCAGAATGTGTTTTTTTTCTTAATAACTAGGATATAATTTTGTCATACTTTTTTCCTGTTAGTACAGAAAAAAAAAATAAAAATAATATTTTAGTGGCACGTAAATTTTTATTAATATTATTACAGAGACTTATATAGCTCCATCAATTTACGCAGCGTTTTACATGTGTGTATATATACATATTTATTTTGTACATTCACATCAGTCCCTAACCATCAAGGGGTGTACAATCTAAGGTCCCTAACTCAGTGGTGTATATACCACAAGGCATTTGCCTAGGGTGGCATTTTTCAGGGGGGCAGCACTGCCCCTTGGAAGAAGGGACGGAAGAAGGGACACTCCAGGCATGGGGACCTGGTGGTTTCCGAGAGATGCTGAGGGTTTCATGACCATGTATGCACAGCCCAACTCTCGTTCCCGGGGATGTCCGGAGATGTGAAGGTGTCTCTCTCACCATGGAGGATGGTGGCTAGCTGGCAGTGGTAGGCTCTCTCGGGTGGGAGGCAGGGGTGTTGTTGGTCAATGTCAGGCTCTCTCTGTGGGGGGTGCCGGTTTTTGTGTTGCCTAGGGCAGCACAACTCCTAAATACACCCGTGCCCTAACTCACATTCATACATACACATACTAATGAATTGCATAACTTTATTTAAAGGATAACACTACTTTCAAACAAAGTAAAGTGGCTATATAGTCAAGGCACAGCGGCTAAATGGTTAGCACTTCCACCAGCAGCACTAGGGTCATTGGTTTGAATCCCAACCATGGCACCACCTGCCTGGAGTTTGCTTGTTGTGCCTGTGTGGGTTTCCTCCAGGTACTCCAGTTTCCTCCCACACCTCAAAGACATGCTGGTAGCTAAATTGTCCCTAGTATGTGTATGTATGAATGTGAGTTAGAGACCTTAGAATGTATGCCCCTTGAGGGTTAGGGACTGATGTGAATATATATATATATACATATATATATACACATGTGAAGTGCTGCATAAATTGATATATATATACACACATGTGAAGTGCTGCATAAATTGATGGTGCTATGTACCTATAATAGTAGGTATCTGTAATAAAATAAAAAATATATTCAGTATATGTATTTCCACATAGTATTTTAATTATTTCTAACCCACACCTATTAATCTGAATGATCCTAAAGTTTGTAAACTAACTTTGTGGAGTTATACTATACTATACTCAGACAAAAAAAATTAACAACCCCCCCCCAAAAGAAAACAAAACAAAAACAAAAACACAACGGACAGACTCGATGGATCACTCGGTCATTTTCTGCTGTCCCTCTTCTAAGTTCCCCACACATTTACTTCCTTGTGAACCATAATCACTATGCCCTGTGAGTAGACCCTGCTGTGTCACACATTTCACAGAGCCTGCCTTCTGAACTACAGAGGTGCTGAGCGGAGGAGCTTCAGGAGGCGGAGTCAGTACAGGAATTACAGTTTGCAGGCAGCAAGGTACTATGGGATTAGTAATCCTTAGAAATGGAATGTAAACAGAGGAAAAGCTGCAGAGCATGTAGGGAGTCCAGGCAGTTGTGGAATGAGATGTCTAGTAGGCAGGTGGAACTCATGACATGAAAGGAAATTTTTCAAGTAAGCTCATAGTGGATTGTCAAAAATAACTATTGTTTGTATTACTATTACAATGCTGATGTTTTATTATGAAAATGTATGCTGTGATCATAGAACTCCTTTAAAGGGCAACTGGAGTTTTGTAGTTTTAACTTATTTTAATAGTTAAAATATTTTGTATATTTTAACTTATGCACCCCCCACCACCATCAAAGATCTATACCCACCCTATACTGCTTATGCTCCTATCCAGGGGCGGACTGACCATTTGGAAACTCGGCACTGCCCGAGGGCCTGAGGTCAGTAGGGGGCCCCATGAGATGCCCCTGGTACTTTTTTCATAGGCTTTTTTGAGTTTGGGCAAGGACACAGGGGCCCCATGATCCCCTATTGCCCGGGGGCCCCATGAGTTGTCAGTCCGCCCCTGCTCCTATCTGCCCATCTGTGCAGAATTTACACAGGATCTCTAAGCTCTGAAAAGCAGGGGGCATGGAGCCAAAGTTACATCAGTGAGGGGAGCTCTCAGAACTGATTGGAGGGAAGAGACACACTCCTTTTCACGCAGCACATAAGAACAGGGATAAGACTTGTCAATCACGACTATACCCTCTCCTGTCACCATTTTTCCCTTGGTGTCAGGAAAACCCATCAGAAGTAACTCATGCAGATAGCAGAGCAATGAGGCAGCAGACAGAAATGACAGTGCTCTGGAATGAGACAAGCACACACTATAGAGGGATATGCTTTCTTCATATTTCATGTCTGAGGTTTACAACCACTTTAAAGGATAGTAAAGAACCACTTTAACAGAATGTAAAGAATCTGTATTTTCTTTATTTTTTTTATAGTCAGAAAGTGCATTTTAATCACGTACTGTATGTATGAAATATTCTCTAAAATATCATAGTCTTGTATCTAGCCAGACGTTTGAACCCAGGCTCCTTTTCACATACTCCAGTGTCTCATTATCAGGGTGTTGTAAAAAGCATACTGTTTACAATATTTCTTTCTGAATGATTTACTAAAGGAGAAGACACTGTGAATGTTCCCTTAGCTTCGTGAACATAGTGAAACTATATTAATCAAAATCATCCAATCAGATGCAAGCAAAAAAAACAGTTTTTTTTTACTTTCTCTTGCACTCCAGACTCTGGGGTGGATCCCGACTTTAAAGTCGGGATCTTTCCCCAGCCTGGACTGGCTGAGTGATGTCAGCTGACAACCCCAATGAGAAAAAAAAAACTTTATTCCTTCAGGTTACTCTCACACACAAAAACACTTGGGTATTTGTACAGGCAGCTGCAGTGCCACTTCTGGAATATGTGGCCTTGCTTCCAGTGAACCTGTGTCTAGACTATGCACACTTATGTATTTTCATATTCAGAAAAGGTGCTTTAAAACAAGCCCTTTTTCACCTTCCTATCTATAGACATCGTGCTGAAATTTTTCCATAAGATTTACAACAGATGCACTAAAATCTTAGTTTTTGTGTAATAATTTCTTTTGCAGCAGAATGCTCTTAAAGTGTTACTAAACCCAGTTCCCTGCATTCACTATATCTGGTCTCCCACAGTACACACAACATGGAAACGCAATTATTTTACTAAATATAAACTGCTAAATACCTTTTCTCATCAGAAGTTAGAGCAGTCTTGTGGCTTCAATCAGTGTTCAGCCAAGCACTATCTAAAGCTTGTAGGTGTTTTCTTTCTGCTCTAGGAAGATGCAAAATCCCTAATCTCAGCAGTATATAGCAGTCTTGTGACTTCTATCAGTGTCCAGCAGAGCATTGGTTAAAGCTTGTAGGAGGAGTTTTATTCTATCCTGATTGTCCAATGAGGCTGCTTAACCCCTGACTCTCTGTCTGGACAGTGCTGATTGGACCTGTGCTGATCACATGCACTCTCCCAAGAAAAAAAAACGCTCTAGCAATACACACCAAACTGAGCATGTGCATCTGGCCCCCAAGGTTCTGTTCTATCAGCAGCTGGATTGGGGACAGTAGAGAAAGAGGAGGATCCCAAAAGACAGGATTAAACATCCTTTTCACACAAGGCAAAGGAATCACCCCTTAGGTTCCACAGTGAGTATAACAAGCATGCTTTACTGCATATATAGACTGATTTTACTGTTGTGGGTTTAGTATCATTTTAAGCTATTGAAAACCAATTGGTGGTCTTATAAGTGATCTTTGATGATCTTTGAGAATGAATCACTTGACATTACAAGCGGCTAGAAAAGTCAGGTATGCTGCAAGAATATGTCAATAATTTCATCTGCATCTTCTGCACACAGCACACTTTAACTGGGCCAAAAGGTTCCATGCCAGGGCCCTTTCTGTGCTGAGTTTTATTCCATGTCTGCAAGGGTTTCCCCTGTGTGCATTGGTCTCTACCCAGATACACAGTTGTAGGTTAATCAGTTTTCTAAGTGTGATGGCCATAGAGCAGGCGTTAGATTGTAAAGTCCACAGGTCAATGATTGATGGGAATCATTCTTGTACTTTGTAAAGCACTGCATAATATCATGATGTTATAAAGATCTAGGTAAATAAAGTAAGTAGGCAAAGAGTTGACTATTGGATACATCAAGGATCTGCCTGGTAGGTGTAGACAATCACAATTCTATCTTTTCCTATACAGTATAAGGCAGCTCAGTTCATATATATATATAGGTATTGGCTGTATATATAGTGAAGAAACTAGTTTAAATACAAAGCAAGAAAAAAAAATAAAATAAAAATATGCATTCAAAATACGTATGTATAAATATATGTAACACCCCGATGATGTGCTAATTCAGATGGATTAAAAGAGTTGCTCTGCTCTTTATGGGATTTTCAACTCCATTGAACATTTTATGAATTATTCATTTTAAATTTATTTATTTTTATTAATTAATAATGATTATTTTTACCAATTAATATCAATTATTTTTTAGATTATTTATTTAATTTATTTTTTTTTATGTATATTAATGAGTTGCACATTTTTATATATTTTTATATTTGGAGAAATTAAGGGTAATTATTTATAAATTGTAGTATTATTTGTTAAAAATTTATTTTATTTATTTATTCAAGGTTCTAATTTAAGGGCGCAGCACCATTATCCTTTTTAATTTGTTACTTTTTGTATATCCAATGAGAATATAGCTAGGAGCTTGCGAACTTACCCTAGAACCTAGATTTATAGTGGCTCATAGGATATTTTTACCTTATGTGCTCTGCTGTTTACCTCTCGAGCCATGCTTGTGTTTTTGTGGACCATGTTGTACGTCTTGAGTCTACCAATAATGTTCTAAGCGAGCATGTAGGCTGCATGTAAGAATGTATTGATTCAGTTTTATGTGACTGTCTGAGCCAATACAGCGTGTTGTATCAGTGAGACTATGGACTATGGATAGCTTGATCACTGACGAAATGCTGGCACAGCCTGTGAGAGCTGGAGATCGATATAAGCATTGGGGGTGTACGGTATAACATATGGACCAGTCATAGTTTCTGGCTGCTAGAAATGAAATAAATGCCTAATTGACTTGTCCAAACTACTGTTCTATTTGTAGCATTTGACATTTAACACTACAGATGGACTGGACAGTTTGTTATACATTCTTGTGTACAATTTTCCACATTGACCTACATCTATCTGTATTAGTTTACATTATGGTTTACGTATATCTTTTGCAGCAATAGATGTAAAAGACACAATGTACATTCTTCAAGTCTTTTTTCCAAGAGAGATGAACTACTATAAATTGGCTACTTTGCTTACTTATTTCAAGGGATATAGAATTCTAATTCTTGAAGTGGGATTATTTGTTTACAGACAATGTCATGTTTTTAAACACTTGCTCTGCAGAGGATTTACCGCCCTTCTTGACCAGGCCATTTTTTGTGATACATCGCTACGTTACTTTAACTGACAATTGTGCGGTCATGCAACACTGCACCCAAATGAAATTTATGTCCTTTTTGTCCTCACAAATTATTTTTCACACAAATAGAGCTTTCTTTTGGTGGTATTTGTGCGTTTTTTATTTTTTGCGCTATAAAAAAAAGGCTGACAATTTTGAGAAAAAAAAACTATATTTTGGACTATTTGCTATCAAACATGTCCAGTAAAAAAAATGTAAAAATCAAATTTCGTAATAAATTTTGGCCAAAATGCATTCTGCGACATGTCTTTGCTAAAAAAAACCCCAATACGTGTAAATTAATTGGTTTACGTGAAAGTTATAGCGTTTACAAATGGCGGGAAAGATACTGGGATTTTTCATTTTTTTTATACTAATAATGGCGGTGATCAGCGACTTATGGTGGCAATCAGCTACTTATGGCGGGACTGCGGGACTGCGGCGGACATTCTGACACTGGGGGGGAACTGACTTGGGGTCACTGACATCCCCAGTGACACCAATACAGTGATCAGTGCAAAAAAAAAAAAACACTGACACTGTATTAATGGAACTGGAGAGGAAGGGGTTAACGTTTTTATTTACTGAAAGGGTTAACTGTGTGAGGGGAGTGTTTTACTAGGGGTCGGGGGTGTGTGCTGCACGGGGGGGGGGGGGGGGGGGGGCAAGCTGATCTGGAGAGATAAACTCTTCTCTCAGCATGTCAGGAGCTGTCAGGAGCTGACAGGGAACTGACAGAAAGCAGAGCTACTGCAGCCCTGCTCTCTGTCAGTGATTTCCGCTAATCGACAGGACACAGCCGATAACGACCGGCTGTGACCTGGCGATTGACATCCACGGCCGTGATCGGTGGGACAGGTAGGGCGGTGGTGCGCCTCGCGCGCGCCCCCTACCTGTTTTGCAAACACACTTTTTAAAACGTGGTTTTGCCCAGCCGTGCCGCCCTGCCGCCGTATTTCTACAGTGGCTGGGCGGCATGTGGTTAATAGCAAAAAGTCAAAAATATTGTTTTTTTTTTCTCAAAATTGGCGGTCTTTTTTTTTATACTGCAAAAAATTTAAAATGCACAGGTAATCAAATACCACCGAAAGAAAGCTCAACTCGTGGGAAAAAAGGATGTAAATCTCATTTGGGTGCACAATTGTCAGTTAAAAAAACAGAGTGCCATAACACAAAACATGGCCTGGTCAGAAAGGGGGGGGGGGGGTAAATCCTCAGGAGGGAAAGTGGTTAAACATGTCCAGTAAAAAAATTAAAAAAATCAAATTTCATCATAAATTTAGGCCAAAATGTATTCTGCTACATGTCTTTGCTAAAAAAAATCCCAATACGTGTACATTTATTGCTTTATGTGAAAGTTACATGGAATTTTTTTTTCTACTAGTAATGGCGGCAATCAGAAACTTATAGCGGGACTGCGGTGGGCATTCTGACACTAGGAGGGAACTGACTAACTGCCACTGACATCCTCAGTGACACTAATACAGTGATCAGTGCTAATAAAAAGCACTGACACTGTACTCATGACACTGAGCAAGAAGGGGTTAACATCTAGGGCAATCAAAGGGTTAACTGTGTGCTGTTTTACTGTGTGCTCTGTGTGTTTTACTGTGTAAGCACGCTGCTTTGTATTGCTCTGCTATGCAAAGCAATACAAAGCAGCATGCTGGAGCTGACAAAGGAGAGATCTGTATTGTTTGCATACAGACCTCTCTCTCGTCCTCAGCGATTGCCGGGTGCTGGCGGGGAATCTCCGGCTGGGACACAGTGATCAACAGCTGAAGGGTAGGGCGTGAGCGCACACTCTACCACGTATATATATATATATATATATATATATGTGATTTTGCGCAGCCCTGTCACCCTGTAGCAGTAGTTCTGCTATAGGACGGTCGGGTTGTGGTTAAATGGTTTGGGGGGGGGGGGAGCTCCTAATGTCCTGTAGTGAGCAGACAACAAACTCTGGGAAATTCATAAAGAGTGTCTAAGATACTCTTTAGAATTCTGATTTGCCTCCGAAAAAAAAATGTTGGTGTGGGTGACAGATTGGTACAACGTACATGATAGTGGAGCATGCCACCCTATACAGACACTCTATCTTCAGTGCAACATCAGGTCCACTCCTGTTATTGGCTACTGGCTATAGAATCTGCCCACTGCTGTCAAATTCCAAGCAAGAGCAGACCTGATAGGGAACTATTGTCTCAACTTCCCCATTAGGCTCAACCCACCGCAGCACCACTGATTGATAGAAGGCTTTTGACTGTGAAGAACAGCATCCTTAATAACCAGCAACAGGGAGACGGTAGCAGTGGCAAATATTCTACTCTGCTACACTGTATACAGGGACAGGCATTCTGCCTGTCTCTGTACATCAAGTTAGAGTAAGTCTTAATGATCTCCAGTTTTGTTATCTGTGAACTGGAGGTAATTCATTTTTATTTTGGTGCATTATTAGTACCACTTTGTAAAAGTAGCACTATTAAAAACTAACTGAATCTGCTGCACGTGACAATAAAGTTACTGGGCGGAAGGGATTTTTTATTCTGGCACAGGCCATTTTATAGGGCCATAGTGCCAGAATATTGTTGGTAGTATCAATGTTGCACTGAAATCTCAAACAATGTTTTAAACTCTTTGAAGAACTACAGAACACCCCTATATGTTATGAGAATTAGGGAGAGGGTGTGCTGCCCTGTAGTTCTAACACATTTCCTGATTGTGGGTAACAATGCTGTTCCTTCATTGATACAGTACAGGGAGTGAGTGAATGAATTAATAAATGAGTAAGGACAGTAAGTGTTGTACTGGTGGGATAACCAGGAAAAATAAAAGGAAACAGCCTTGCAAAAGAGAACTAATTCAGGCACCTCATCTAAGGATGGTGAGCTGCAATATACAGTATTAAAGCGATACTAAAGGTTCTTTTTTTTTTTTAATACCAAACATGTCTATACTTACCTGCTCTGTGCAGTGGTTTTGCACAGAGCAGCCTGGATTCTCCTCTTCTCAGGTCCCCTGACGGTGCTCCTGGCTCCTTCTTTCTGTTGGGTGCCCCCATAGCAAGCAGCTTACAATGGGGGCACCCGAGCAGGCATGTTCCTGAGCCACTGCTCCGTGTGTCCATTCACACATGGAGCTGCGGCTTGGCCTCGCACCTTTTGTGTCCTCATTGGCTGACTGGCTGTGATTGACAGCAGCAGGAGCCAATGGCTCCTGCTTGCTGTCTCAGCCAATGAGGAAGAAGAGACCCGGGACAGCCGAGACTGTCGTGCACATCACTGGTTTGTGATAGGGCTCAGGTAAGTATTGAGCGGGCTGGCGGCACTGATGCAAAACAGAAGGTTTTTTACCTTTAACATAGAATGCATGAAGGTAAAAAACCTTGAACCTTTACAACCACTTTAAGCTGAATAAACTGATTAAACTGCAAGACTGAGAGAAAGAAAAAAAAAGAAAACTAAATCAAACAGGGGCACTGAGGACACTTTTAAAAAGATAATAGCTAGCATCTTGTCTTGTTTTAGGCTAGTTAACATACAGTACTGTATATGCAGGTGCAAGAATGGGTATATAACGCACACATTCCCTCACCCTCAGGCAAAACGTGCTGCTTCCACGCCTCTCCACGCATCTAAAATGCAGTGAATTTTCGAGTACGGGAAACATAATGGTGCAAAAGCAATTGATAAATAGTGCTGGACCATTTGCCTGCATTTCCTGCAGGCACAGAAATCCATTCGAGTGAAAGGGCTGCTGTGCCCCTGCTAATGCGGTTTGCAACAACTGCATATGTGAACCTAGGCTTAGGCAGAGTTTCTACTTTTATAGGGGTGAAATGAAGCATAGTTTAAATTTAATAAACTGCAAGCAGAATAGATCTCAATGTTAAATACCATTTATGTGGGGAGAAGAAGTAATTCTAGAAGTTGGAAGTCAAGTGAAAACTGTAAAGATAACAGAACAAGACTAAAGGGTGTATTAAAAAAAACACAGCATAGCAGTTCACCCAGTGAGAATCATGCACATTTGCTCTATGTGAGTGGGGCAAAAAACTAACATTACTAGGCTCTTTCCTATGCTGGGCAAATGTTTTTAATTGATTTAAAATGCAAAATGCTGCACTTGGCCACTAGATGGTGCTAAGTATAATTTCCCATTTGTCCAGCACAGGATATAGCCCAATAATATTTGTTTTTTGCCCCATTTGCACAGAATGAATGTACATACACTTTCACTGGGCAAACTGCAATGCACATTTTTAAAAATACATTCCTATGTAGTCTATCATTTTTAATACACATTTTTGCCTAAATATAAACCCATGGTTGGACCTCAAACCAGGTTGGACTTCACACTAATCTTTCTTTTATCTCCAATACATGGGTGATGGGGGATTAGTAATATACAGAAAGAGGATTACATAATTTGTGTTTTCAGTTCAGCTGACAGGAAATCGCATGGGCACTGCATTTCTGGCCAGATTACCAGGTATTTTCTATAAATGACATTAGCCTGAAATACTAAACTGCTGCAGTCACCACATATAAGGACTGATCAGTTGCAATATATTACATTTTTGTTCTTGGGTTTAGATATCCTTTAAAGGATTAATAAAGTATGATTAAAAAAAACAAATTACAGAATTACATTTTTTTCAACAAAACAAAACACCCTCTGCCCCCCCCCCCCCAAAAAAAACCCAACAACAACAAAACAGTCTATAGAGAAAATATGTCAAATGTAAATGATTTTTTACACTTTCTTAGTAAATTATGGCAAACCTGTAGCAAAATAAATGAAAATCCTGAAGTAGAAATTGGAACAATTCTACCAGGGGTGGACTGACAACTCATGGGGCCCCCGGGAAATAGGGGATCATGGGGCCCCTGTGTCCTTGCCCAAACTCAAAAAAGCCTATGAAAAAGGTACCAGGGGCATCTCATGGGGCCCACTACTGACCCCGGGCCCTTGAGTTTCCAAATAGTCAGTCCACCTCTGTATTCTACAGATGTCCACTGTTCAGTGTTTTGTACAACAGTATGTTTTACTTAGAATCTAGCATTAAGAATCTAGCATTAAGGACAAAATTACTAGAAAAAGAACAGTTTATACATTTATCAAAACAATGCAGATAATTATTTTAGGATTATATTTTCAGTATTTATAAACCACTGACTATCGGTGTGGTGCTATTTTTAAAGCAATGAACTTGCTTATTCAAGCTTAGAAGTGTTAAGGGCATAAATTGTCATACGGTGTGCTGACATGTGAGCAGGTTGGATGTAAAGTGGTAATATCATTGAGGAGAGGGAGTTACATAATCCTCACTAAAAAATATATTTTTTCCAGTGATTAAAATAGAAGAGATATTAAAGCTAAATGGCAAGTAGATATAAAAGATACAATTTAATGCAGTTATACTTTTTAATAAAAAAAATTAAATGCATTTTGAATACAAGTATCCTCAATTTCCTGTAATCCCCTTTGGATTATTTATTTCAGGTACTTATATAGCGCTGTCAATTTACACTGTGCTTTACATATATATTGTACATTCACATCAGTCCCTAACCCTCAAGGGGTGTACAAGATAAGGTCCCTAACTTACATTCATACATACATGGGCCAGTTTACACAGGATCCAATTAACCTCCCAGCATGTCTTAGGAGTGTGGGAGGAAACTGGAATACCCGGAGGAAACCCACTCAGGCACAGGGAGAACATGCAAACTCCAGGCAGGTGGTGCTGTGGTTGGGATTCAAACCAATGACCCTTATACTGCCAGGCAGAAGTGTTAACCATTTAGCCACTGTGCTGCCCAGTAGAACACAAACTGAGAAATGGAGGACCAGGAGTAGGCACATATGAGACACATGTACAGATATCGAAATTGTTAACAGGTAAAGATAGATGACTTCTTGCTTTTTCTGTTTCAATAATTTTTATTGAGTAGTAGCATAGAGACATTCAAATATGGTGGAGGAGAAATTCCTCAACAGTAAGTAGCTTTCAATAACCTGAGTATGGTTAGAACATCTTATTTCCTAGAATATTCCTAAGTAATATATATAGAGATATCATAATCGTCTAATTAGCAAACATTTCAAGCATTTAGATAGCTGGTACACCTCTCCTTAAGACAGGAAAAGCGTCTCAATTAAAGGGGGGAGTTAGGGGAAGGAGAGGGCTAAGAGGCAGGAGGGAGCATGGAAAAGGAGAGGGGAAATATGCTATTAAGAAGGTAGAGGCAAATTAATATCCAGCTACACAGAAAAAAATTGTCAAATTTGCTTCAGGCTCCGTTTGGTGTGGGCAGGTAACAGGTGTATATAAACATAAACCAAATTGTAGATAGTGTATCATGACAGTGAGATGCATCTATCATCTAGTAACCAATTGGACCAATGTTTAGCAAATATGTCTCCTGGTAAATGTGTTTTAGCAAAAAAGGAATTCCATGTGACAGTTATCATTAATTGTGGAAATAATGTTTGAGGTTGTCAGGGGAAGAGGGTCCTTCCATGCACGTGCTATGGACAAACATGCTGCAATCAGTATGTGTGTGATAATAGGGTGAAATTTAGAAGGCCAGGCAGAGAAGCCCAAACCAAAGAGAGCCATTTGCAGTGTCAGAGTATGGGCAATTTAGGTAATTTCACAAAGAAGTGTAGAGATGTTTCTCCAACAGTTGGTAATAAAAGGACAGTCCCACCAGATGTGGAAGATAGTTCCATCATTATTGCAGTACCTACAGCACTTAGGGGAGTGAGATGGGAATATGTGAGTAAGCCTTACGGGTGTATAGTGCCACCTGTAGTAAATCTTCATTAGAGTTTCCCAATGAGTCACATTTTTAGAAAAAAAGGGCAGGGGCCCGTAAGGCTTGATACCATAAATCAGGGGATACCTTGATTTGTAGGCTTGACTCCCAGGAGACCATGTATGTTGGTTTTGGATCAGAGGCTGGGGGGGATATGATATTATAGATGTACAAGATCTCTTTAGATCTGGCAGCACAGTAGCTAAATGGTTAGCACTTCCGCCTGGCAGTATAAGGGTCGTTGGTTCGAATCCCAACCACGGCACCACCTGCCTGGAGTTTGCATGTTGTGCCTGTGTGGCTTTCCTCCAGGTACTCCAGTTTCCTCCCACACTCCAAAAGACATGCTGGTAGGTGAATTGGCTCCTGCCTAAATTGGCCCTAGTATATGAATGTGAGTTAGGGACCTTAGATTGTACACCCCTTGAGGGTTAGGGACTGATGTGAATATACAATATATATGTAAAAGTGCTGTGTAAATTGACAGCACTATATAAGTACCTGAAATAAATAAATAATTTGGGGGATGTCTAGATAAAGAAAGAGAGCAGATCTTTGGAAATAGTATCTGTGATTATGGATACAGATGATATGATATGATGTATTCTGAGGTATATGTAAAAGTCTATATTGGAGAAATGATATAAGGCTGAATGTTGCTGAAAACATCTAAGGTTTTGGTGATGGAATAAGTCTCCAATTTTCTGGATACCAGCCAAGAACCAGTGAAAGAGAGGGAGATCTTCTTGCTTTTTCACTGCCCAGTCACAAATGGGCAGGAAAAAAAACTGGCTTTGCTGTATGGCAGAGCCATTTAAATCTCAGTACTGGATGGCCAAAACTACAAATGCTTTAGCAGGCAATTCTTATATGTACAGTATATGTGTAAAGATTTTAACGCAAAACCGCACTCTCTCAATCAACACTGACTATTTGTATTCCTTATGATGCTAGCATTAGTAAATACATGGTCAGATATATTATATTTACTTGTTTTAAACTTTTTTTTTTACATTTCTTCAGTTTCTTCCTGGTGTGCAGGCCTAAGCGAATGATGTCATACATCCCAGAAGTCTTAGGAGGGGAGGAGGGTTTTTCTCAGCTAAGTACACCCTCCTGCCTGCAGGCCTGAGTTAAGGGCAGACTGATTGCAAGCTACATGAACCATCTGCCTTTACTCAAGATGGACGTAGCTTGAAATGCTGGGGGAATGTTTTTCAAAATGATTTCTCAACAAAAAAAATGTAAACCTGGATGGATGGTTAGGTTTGCTTTAAACCACTTGACCAGGCCATTTTTTTGCTTTTTAACACTGCACTATTTAACAGGCAATTACGCTGTCATGCAATGCAGTACCCAAATTAAATTTATATAATGTTTACACCCAAATAGAGCTTTCTTTTGTTGGTATTTAATCACCACTGGTTATATAAATTTAAAAAAAATGACATTTTGAAAAAAAACCCAATATGTTTACTTTCTGCTATAAAACATATCCAATAAAAACATTCTAATTCTCATATATTTAGGCCAAAATGTATTCTGCTACATGTCTTTGGTAAAAAAAAAAAATCCCAATACGTGAATATTAACCACTTGACCTCCAGAGGATTTACCCCCCTTAATGACCAGGCCTCTTTTTGCTATTCGGCGCTGCACTAATTCAAATGATAATTGCGCGGTCATGCAACGCTGCACCCAAACAAAATTTACGTCCTTTTTTTCACACAAATAGAGCTTTCTTTCGGTGGTATTTGATCACCTGTGCGCTTTTTATTTTTCACGCCATAAACATAAAAAGGCCAAAAATTTTGAAGAAAAACAATATTTTTTACTTTCAGCTATAAAAAATATATAGTAAACTCAAAGTTGGTTATAAATTTAGGCCAAAATGTATTCTGCTACATGTTTTTGGTAAAAAAAATCCCAATAAGTGTATATAGATTGCTTTGTGTGAAAGTTATAGCGTCTACAAACTATGGTATAGATACTACAATTTACGCCATTTTTTTGCTATACAGCGCTGCGCTAGTTTAATGGACAATTGCGCGGTCATGCAATATGGTACATAAATGAAATTTACATACTTTTTTTTCCCACAAATTGAGCTTTCTTTCGGTGGTATTTGATCGCCTGTGCGGTTTTTATTTTTTGCACTATAAAAAAAAAGGCTGACAATTTTGAGGAAAAAAAAACAATATTTTGGACTTTTTGCTATAAAACATGTCCAGTAAAAAAAAAATTTAAAAATCAAATTTAGTCATAAATTTCTGCCAAAATGCATTCTGCGACATGTCTTTGCTAAAACAAAAACTCAATACGTGTAAATTAATTGGTTAACGTGAAAGTTATAGCGTTTACAAATGGCGGGAAAGATACTGGGATTTTTAGTTTTTTTTTATACTAATAATGGCGGCAATCAGAGACTTATGGTGGCGATCAGGGACTTATGGCGGCGATCAGCGACTTATGGCGGGACTGTGGGACTGCGGCGGACATTCTGACATTGGGGGGTACTGACTTGGGGTCACTGACATCCCCAGTGACACCAATACAGTGATCAGTGCAAAAAACAAAAACACTGACACTGTACTAATGGCACTGGGGAGGAAGGGGTTAAGTTTATTTTTCAGGGAAGGGTTATCTGTGGGAGGGGAGTGTTTTACTAGGGGGCGGGGGTGTGTACTGCAGGGGACACCACTGATCGGGAGAGAGAAACTCTTCTGTCTTGTTCAGCTTGTCCTGGAGCTGTCAGGGAACTGACAGAAAGCACAGCTACTGCAGCTGTGCTCTCTGTCAGCTATTGCCGCCGATCGCCGGGACATAGCCGGTAACGATCGGCTGTGACCCGGCGACTGACATCCGTGGCTGTGATCGGCGGGACAGGTAGGGCGGCGGCGCGCCTCGCGCGCGCCCCCTACCTGTTTACAAAACACACTTTTTTTTGGTTTTGCCTGCCCGTGCCGCCCTGCCGCCGTAATTCTACAGTGGCTGGGCGGCATGTGGTTAATTTTTTTGTGTGAAAATTATAGCGTCTACAAACTATGGTACATACAGTATACTGGAATGTTTATTTATTTATTTATTTATTTATTTATTATACTAGTAATAGCAGTGATCAGCCACTTATAGTGGGAGTGTGATTGTGCAGCGGGCACTAACTGACTAGGTTCTCTGTGTAGGTGCGCTACCCTATTTCATAATCAGATATGAGAATTACTTCACAGATATACCATCAAAACATTAATTCCTTTACATATGTCAACAAAAGTTATTCAATATAAAGTGTATCAATAATAACAATAGAAATACTGTATGTATCTATACATGAGAATCCAAAACAGTGCTCAGTGTAAAGGTACTCAGTCCATATATATCCAAGTATCTCTGGTGAAAAAGCTTCTCAACATTCAAGCGTTGTCCCAGTTAATCCATCACCACAATTACTGAACCAGTTGATCCCAAAACAATCAATATGTGCTTGGATGTATGTTTTTATGCAACACTGGTCATGCTGTCATGCACTAGGTAAGAAGTAAGCTTCTTCCTCCAACAGTTGCCACAATAGAATATCCCTCCAAAGAGAAACCAAAGCAGCCGCAAATTATTTATTTATTATTTATTACAGATACTTATACGCCATCAATTTACGCAGCGCTTTACATATATATTGTACATTCACATCAGTCCCTAACCCTCAAGGGGCGTACAATCTACGGCAACTGACCTATCTGCATGTTTTTGGAGTGTGGGAAATAGTGTTATACCTTAAAAACGTCTTTTATTAAAACAGACAGGTATGTACAAAGTCAACAGGTACAAGAGCACACAGCAGATACAAACTCTGAGATCCCAGTCTCAGCATACATGCAATGTCACCAGCTAAGCTTTGCCATGTGACATCACAGTGCTAGGCCCCACTGACTAACTAGCTTGTGTGCTCCCTGAACACGGAAGAGGGTTTCGATGTACAGGTAAGTGATTGTGCCATACGAGCACCCCTCCCGAAGTAAAAGTACTCTCAGATGCTGTGTAGTTCAGCTTTAACTGTTTGTAGTCTAGCGTTAACTTATGACTGTCAAGAACCTGTTCCAGACTTTTTGGCTGTACTCATTTTACATATGCAGTGTACATGTGCATTACATTATGGCAATCCAAGGGTCAAAAGAAGTAAAAGCTGCACAGATGCCCAATTAAGAAAAAATGAATGTGGCAGTTTTGCAAAAATATACCCTACACTTGAATTAAAATATGTTTTAGAATCTAATGATCAATGCTTCCCCATATTTTTTCCCCTCTACTTTTTAATTGTTAGACTGACCACCATTCATGCAGGTTTTTTTAAGGCTCACTCCTAGACCCAGTGTTCATAGTTTGTTCTCAAACTATACTAACAAATTGTACACTGTTATTCCTAGATTGTTTCATTGGCCAAATATTGCAGCCACTCTACTGTTAACCGTATTCTTGTATTAAAAAAAAAAATAATAAAAAAGGGCATTGCTAGAAACGTGCGTGGAGGTGATAAAGGGAGTGGTAACAAGTATTACTGTTTCAACAGTTTGAATAACACTTGCACATAAAAAGAAGTAGAATCCTGAAGAGTTGCTTTATAGGGTAAAAGTAT
The DNA here is from genome assembly GCF_062004578.1 of Staurois parvus. NCBI lineage: Eukaryota > Metazoa > Chordata > Amphibia > Anura > Ranidae > Staurois > Staurois parvus. The sequence continues at coordinate 498,951 of NW_028318422.1, forward strand.
TAGATTCTAGGGTTGTACAGGGGAAGCATCCAGCTCTCATCTTTTGCAAATTTCCATGATGGCTTCTTGTTCCCACTCCCAGGTATGTTGGGGGGAGGGGTGGGGTAGTATTTGTCTCTTTTAGGTATCCAAAATTCCAACCTGACAGCATCAAAATCTGCAGGCAGTGCAACGTGCAGATGTCACTTCATTGGCCACTTTTTTTTACTCAAATTGACCTCTTTTGGTCCAATATCATAAAAACATATGATCCGATCCAGCTATGTGCATGAGAGTATCTGCTATAGCCGCTGTCTCCCTCCTCATTGGGCAGATTGATAGCAGCTCCCGCTGCAGTCAATCACATGCTGTGTCAAGGGGGGGGGGGGTGGCAGGGCTGAGCCGTCCATTCTCTGTCAATGGAAACAGACAGTGTGGCTTGCTCGTGAACCCGCACGGGTGCCCCCATAGAAAGTGGCTCTTCATGGGGGCACCCACCAAAGAGCAGGGACCTGGAGCACTGGTGGGAGACCCCAGAAGAGGAGGATCGGGGCTGCTCTGTGCAAAAGCATTGCACAGGTACACAGAGCAGGTACGTATAATATGTTTATTATTTTAATTTAAAAAAAACAAAACAAAAAACAAAGGTTTGATATCACTTTAAGTAACGGGTCTCTAGAATAAAACATTAAAAGTGCTGCTTTTAAAAGAAAGAAATAATACCTTACATTTCCTGCTGTCTGCACCAATGACTTCCATTCTCTTGAGGAGCTAAAATTGAGTCTTCAGTTGTGTGGTTCTCCATTAAGCACTGTGGCTTCATCCACCCCCATCCTCTATGTCTCTACTCTGTCTTGCAGTTTCATTGGGCATGATACACAGAGGGGGACCAGGCACCTGAAGCTCTGAAGATTGTTCTGCTGCAGTAGCTTCTCAAGAGAGCAAGGACTAGTGACAGGCCATTTGAGCATGTTGGAATATAGTGCTTATGTACAGTATTTTATGCAACAACTACTTCAGTATTTAGTAGAGATATATTCTTTTACCAGTAGATGGCAGTGTTTACAAGTGTGTAGCTGCATGTATGGCACTGTAAACTGTATTTCTTTTCTCTGAATAAAGTTTTCTGTTTGCAATGAAGCAGCAGAAAAGCACGTGTGGACTGTGCGCCGTCTGTTCTGTAGGGCTATATACAGAATTTCTAACAGGTTATTGGTCCAGAAGCACAGAAATTCCAGTCATAGACAGCTACAGCAAACAAGTTCAAGATACAGCAACAGAAAGAAGACTGCAACATAATTAAATAAAATGGCCAGTAATGCAGCTACAACAAAGCTTTCATTTGCAAATCTGACAAACCAGAGCTACCAGTCTTGCAAATTCATGATGTAAATGCTGCTAATAAGAGAAGGTAAGTAGAAATGTAATAAATTAAGTCAGGCCAGAACACCCTTCAGATGAGTGGATAGAGAAAGTTTAGAAAGCTCAGAGCACAATCTCTCTTAGCATAAAAGATGATCAAATCATACATATATGTAAGTAGGTGTGAAACTGCTAAAGAAATATGGGAAGAATTACAAAAGATGCATGAAAGAGCTAATCTCAGCAATAAACTGAATTTGACTAGGAAGCTATACCAAACCAAACTGATGAAAGACCAGGATATGCAGGAATACATAGGGCACACCTTGGAAATGTTTGTACTCCTGAGAGATAGGAGAAGAAATAAAAGATTTTCATGTTGCAGCACTATTACTTAGTGGTTTACCAGAAAGTTATGAAACGCTTGTCACAGCACTTAATGCATGTCCAGATGACGAACTTACTGTACATTGAAATATGTCACGGCCAAGCTTGTGGATGAATATAAGCCTAAGAAAGCATAAATAGCTATGGTATTTCTATCGCAGACTCTGCTTTAAAGAAAACAGGAATGAAAACAGTAACATGCAACAATAAACACGTGAATGCTTTTGTGCAAGAAACAAGGCCATTTAAAAGCAGATTGCAGAATCTAGGAAGCTAGAATGCAAAAACAAACTAAATTACAAGAGGTCAAATGTGTGAAGGAAAAAACTGATTTTCTTCAGATAATGAATATATTTTTCAATGCAAAAGTTGCACCTCATCTTTGCAGGCATGATGTGTTGATTCAGGAGCTAAGAGTCACATGACAAATGACAGAAATGTTTATATTCACCTTGACCAGAGTAAAACAGAAAAAATCACCACAGCTAATGGGCAACTAATAGAATCAGAAGGGATAGGAGATGGTTTTCTTTACTGTCCTATTTCCCAGAGTGTCACCAGAAAGATACCTGTGAAAAATGTTCTGTATGTCTTTGCTCTTGAAACTAATCGTTTGTCAGTGAAGAAGCTCACAAAACAAGGCAATGTAGTAACCTTCCAAGGAGACAGTTGTGCCATCACAAAAGGGGATATCTTACTTGCAAAGGCTAAAATTACAGATGAGATGTGGTTAACACTGCCAAAGAGGAAAAACTACAGTGACACATGGCATAAATGACTGGGGAACAGAAGTCTTGAGATAATAAATAAATTAACTGAGAATGACTATGCAAATGACTAAAAATGAGTCTATGTTATCAAATAATGAAATGCACCAGCTGTATAAAAGGAAAAAATGACACGAAAAGAGCTCCCAAAGCAGAGTAACAGCAGAGCTAAAAAATCCTCTGGACTTAATTCAGATCTTTGAGGTCCAATGGAAAAATTTACTCTAGGAAAGAAGAGGTCTTTTCTTACTTTTATAGATGATTACTTCAGGTATACTACATAATATCTGTTACACAACAAAAGTGAAGTACCAGAGAGAGTTGAACAGTATTTGGCTCAAGTAAGCAACAGATTTTGCAAAATGCAGAGTGTATTGCGCACAGACAATTGAACTGAATATACAGGTGATAACACATGGGCGATTCTCAGAAAGCATGGCATAATATTTCAAATTATTGTACCATACAACCCAGAACAATACAGGGTTGCAAAAAGAATGAACCGTACTCTATGTGAGAGTGGAAAAACCATGCTGTTTGATGCAGATATACCAACCACACACTGGGGGGAGGCAATTATGACCACATGCTATCTCCAAAATCGACTACCAGGTAAATCAACTGAGAAAACTCAATATGAACTGTGGAATGTAAAAGCCCCGAATTTGATCCATCTTAAAATTTTTAGAAGCAAAACCTATGTGCACATCCCAAAAGAAAAACATACAAAATTGGATGCTTGCAAAAAGGAAGGTTTACTTGTGGGGTACAGTGAATCTCAAAAGGGATACAGAAGTCTACACCAAGAAACAAACAAGCTAACCATCAGTAGAAGTGTAATTGTCGATGAAACTTCAGTGTGTTCAAAATTTCATGAACTAACACAACCGCTTCAAACTGAGGGAAATTCCACATCAGTGTCACATAAAGATAAGCAACAAAGTGACACAGAAATAGAAATGAACGCAGACAATCCAAATACTGTAAAAGAAAGAAACCAGGCCACATGAGTTTTAAATCAAGAAATCCACCAGAAGCAATAAAGGCATCCCAGCCAAACGTCTGTCCAATGATGCTAGTGTAGCATTAAAACCAGAGCCAGATTAATGGGATGAAATACAGACTTCCAACCCATGAGAAACAAAAATGAATAAGAAAAAAAAAATGGATCAGAGTTGCTGATGAAGAGATTACATTTCTTATTGAACTGAAAAAGATTTATAGTACTCAGTTTGGAAATGGGACTAATATAAGGAGTAGTTGTTGAGTTGGAGTGTTGGAATACAGTGTTCATGTATTTTATGCAACAACTACATCAGTATTCAGTAGAAATATATTCTTCAACCAGTAGATGGCAGTGTTTATAAATTATATAAGTTTGTAGATGCATCTATTATTATCTATTTTCTCTGAATAAAGTTTCCTGTTTGCAGTGAAGAAGCAGAAAAGCACATGCTTACTGTGCACTATGTGTGTTCTTTAGGGCTACATACAGAATTTCTAAGAGAGCATTGATCTTTTTCTTTACAGGAAGAACTTATTTTCAAGGTTTTAACTAGCGGTAAAGTCATTTTAATTCTGGCACCTTCCTGCATAATGAAGAATTGCGGGCAGAGTAAAAGGCCAGTTAAAAGAATGTCTTGTTAAAAAGGTTATATTTTAGTAAGAGCTACAATCCACAGATAGTAATTGGATATGGGGCTTAAAGAAGAGGTCGAAGTTGTGCATGACATCTAGAACACAGGTATGGGAGGTAAAATAATGGTGTGCTGTTCTGCCATATGAAAAAACAGTTATGTGGCCATAAATTATGCTGTAAGGTAGAGAAAAGGCTAGCATTGTGATTGTTGACAGATAGAAATATCTTAAATTTACAGAGCTAAATAAACTTTATATTATTAGACCATATAGTATACAGTGTACCTTTACTTTGTGAAAAATATAATAAAAAAGAGGAGTGTGCCTGGCTTACAAATTGTAAAGTAAATGTATATTAAACTTGAATGGTAACTAAATCCAAGAACAAAAATGTGATATAGAGCAGCATACTGGTCCTGAGTTGTAGCGACTGTGTTATTTTTCTTTTTCAGGCAAATAAAACTTTCAGCAAGCACAGAAAATACCCATTGAGCTTGCCAGAAATGCAATATCCTTTCTACTTAACCACATCCCGCCGCCCTATAGCCCTATAGCTGATATACTGCTACAAGGCGGCAGGGGTGTGCAAAATCACGTAAATATATGTGATTTGGCTTTTCCAGGTAGGGGGTGCGCGCACGCCCTACCCGCACCACCATTCACGCCCGTGGCTGTCAAGCACCGCCGGGTCTTGGTCTGTGATTACCCGCCGGCGCCCGGAGATTACCGAGGATCTCCGACAGGAAGGAGGACTGCTTTATTTACTAACCGCCCTCCTATCTGTCGGCTTGGGCACACTGCTGTGGATGGCTGTGCACAGCACAGCCATCCAAAGCAGTGTGCTTACAGTGAAGCATCAACACACGGCCCCCCCCCCCAGTAAAACACTCCCAGCACACAGTTAACCCTTTGATCACCCTCATGTTAACCCCTTCCTGTCCAGTGCCATTATTACAGCGTCAGTGCTTTTTGTTTAGCACTGATCTCTGTATTGGTGTCACTGGGGATGTCAGTGACACCAAGTCAGTTCCCCCCAGTGTTGGAATGCCCGCAGTCCCACTATAAGTCGCTGATCGCCGCCATTATTAGTAAAAAAAAAAAAAAAATTCCAGTATATATACCGCCATTTGTAAACGCTATAACTTTCATGTAAACCATGTAAACCAATTAATTTATTGGGATTTTTTTTTAGCAAAGACATGTAGCAGAATACATTTTGGACTAAATTTATGACAAAATTAGATTTTTTAAAATTTTTTATTGGACATGCTCAATAGCAAGAAGTCAAAAATATTGTTTTTTTTTTCAAAATTGTCGGTATTTTTTTTTTATAGCACAAAAAAATAAAAACTCGCACAGGCCATCAAATACCACCAAAAGAAAGCTCTATTGATGGGAAAAAAGTAAATTTCTTTTGGGTGCAGCGTTGCACGACCGTGCAATTGTCAGTTAAAGTAACATAGTGCTGTAATGCAAAAAATGGCCTGGTTAGGAAGGGGGGTAAATCCTCAGGAAGGCATGTGGTTAATGAAGTTTTTATTTATTTATTTCAGGTACTTATATAGCGCCGTCATTTTATGCAGTGCTTTACATATATATATATATATATTGTACATTCACATCAGTCCCTAACCCTCAAGGGGTGTACAATCTAAAGTCCCTAACTCACATTCATACATACACATACTAGGGACAATTTTTAGACAGGAGCCAATTAACCTACCAGCATGCCTTTGAAGTGTGGGAGGAAACTGGAGTACCCAGAGGAAACCCACGCAGTCACAGGGAGAGCATGCAAACTCCAAGCAGGTGGTGCCATGGCTGGGATTCAAACCAACGACCCTAGTACTGCCAGGTGGAAGTGCTAACCACTTAGCCAGTGTGCTGCCCTAAAGCTCTTCTTTAAGGTAGGCTTAGAGAGAGTATTATCTATTTGTCTATATATTATGTGCAGAAAAGTATATGTAATGGAAGAGTTTCATTTTTGTAGAAATTAGAGCTGGGAAAGATGGGGGGGGGGGGGGATTTATGCAGAGATGTAAGCTGGGAAGTGGGGGGAAATGTGTGCAAGTGAGAGATTTGGAAAAGGAGGGGGACATTTGTTCACAGATGATATCTGGGAAAGGGGGGGATTTGTACAGACATGAGAGCTGGGAAAGGGTGGGGGTGTTGTGCAGAGGTGAGAGCTGGGAAGGGGAGAGAGATCTGTGCAGATGAAAGAGCTGGGAAAGAGGGGAGATTTATGCAGAGATAAAAGCTGGTAAGGTGGGAGAAATGTGTGCAGATGACAGTGCTGGGAAGGAAGGGGGAACTCGTACAGAGGTGAGAGCTGAGAAAGGAGGGGGATTTGTGCAGAGATGAGATCTGGGAAGGGGGAAAGATTTGTGCAGATGAGAGACCTGGGAAGAGGAGGAGAGGAAATTTGTGCAGATGAGAGAGCTGAGAAAGGGGGGGGATTTATGCAGAGATGAAAGGTGGGAAGGGGGGATAGATTTGTACGGATGAGAGAGTTGGGGGGGGGGGATTTGTACAGACATGAGAGCTGGGAAAGGGGGGGGGGTTGTGCAGATGAGAGAGGTGGGAAAGAGGGGGGATTTATGCAGAGGTAAAAGCTGGTAAGGTGGGAGAAATTTGTGTAGATGAGAGAGCTGGGAAGGGAGGGGAAAAATATGTGCAGAGATAATAGTTGGGAAAGGGTGGGGGGATTTGTACAGAGGTGAGAGCTGGGAAAGGAGGGGGATTTGTGCAGAGATGAGAGCTGGGAAAGGGGAGAGTTTTGTGCAGATGAGAGAGCTGGGAAGGGGGAAGGGAATTTGTGCAGATGAGAGAGCTGAGAAAGGGGGGGGGGATTTATGCAGAGATGAAAGCCGGGAAGGGGAGCGATATTTGTGCGGATGAGAGAGTTGGGAGGGGGGGGGATTTGTGCAGAGATAAGAGCGTGAAAGGGGGTAATTTTTGCAAGGATGACAGCTGGAAAGGGGGGGGGGGGGGTTGTGGAGGTGAGAAAGCTGGGAAGGGAGAAAATTGGTGCAGAGATGAGAGGTGTGAAGGGGGGGGGAGGCATTTATGCATTTAATGTACAGCAGTACAGAGTGCACTGGCAATCAGTATGTAATATACAAGCTAGTATAAAGAGAGCAGTGGTCACGGTTATGTAATGTATAGCACAGTATACAGGGTAGTGATCAGGAGAGTGCATCATACACTACAGCATGCAGATTGCAGCAGACAGGATTATGTACATAAATTACACAATACATACTCCTGACCATACTTTCTATGCAGTGTTGTGTGGCACATATATTTCACTGTTGTATCCTACATGTTTATGGCCGCTGCATCCCTGCACTATATATGCTATATTGTAATTACACACTGCTGACCAAACTGTTTATTGTCTCAACAGTTTCCAGTTGTTAAATAGTCTTTGCCCAATAGCAGAAATACTGCTACAGGGTGGCAGAGCTGCATGAAATCATGTACAGTATATATACGTGATTTTGTATTCCCGGGTAGGGAGCAGGTGTGCCCTACCTGCACCGCCATTGCCAGCCTCTGCTGTCGATCATAGGGTCCTGGACAGTGATTCCCTACAGTCACCTGTCGATCACCGAGCATCACTGATGGGGAAGAGATTTCTATGTAAACAATACAGATCTCTCCCCTGTCAGCTCATTCACACTGCTTTGTATGGCTCTGCATAGCAGAGTCATACAAAGCAGTGTGCTTACACAGTGAAACACTCACACACAGCACACAGTAAAACAACACAGAGTTAACCCTTTGATCGCCCCAGATGTTAACCCCTTCCTGCCCAGCGTCATTAGTACAGTGTCAATGCTGTTTATTAGCACTGATCACTTTATTGGTGTCATTGGGGATGTCAGTGACAGTTAGTCAGTTGCCTCCCAGTGTCAGAATGCCTGCCGCAGTCCCGTTATAAGTCGATGATCTCCGTCATTACTAGTATTAAAAAAATAAAATTGCAGTATATATATATATATATACCGCCATTTGTGGATGCTATAACTTTCATGTAAAACAATTATTTACACGTATTGGGATTTTTTTTTGTAGCAAAGACATTTAGCAGAATACATTTTGGCCAAAATTTATGACGAAATTTTATTTTTTAAATTTTTTTACTGGACATGTTTAATAGCCAAAAGTCAAAAATATTGTTTTTTTTAATCAAAATTGTCTGCCTTTTTTTGTTTACAGCGCAAAAAATAAAAAATGCACAGGCGATCAAATATCACCAAAAGAAAGCTCCATTTGTGGGAAAAAGGGACAAATTTCATTTGGGTGCAGCATTGCATGACCGCGCAATTGTCAGTTAAAGTAACGCAGCGCCGTATTGCAAAAAATGGCCTGGTCAGGAAGGGGAGGACATCCTCTGGAGGGCAAGTGGTTAAAATGCAAGGCACTGTATACTTTTTTTGTTTTGCTCTGTTTTTTTTTTAACTTTATTGAAGTTTCACAAAGTGACAGTGAAAAGCATTGATGGATGGAGACTTCAGAAAAGCTGACATGTCAGTTACTCACAACTCTCCACTTGGCAACCCTCTGTTTCATTGTAATATGATCGGGGTGCATACATTTTGCTTTTTGCACATATTTTCTGTATGCCCGTGCAGAGACCTGAGCTTTTCAAGTGCAGAAAAATGCAGGTCTCTGCACAGAGTGTGAACAAGCCCTGGAACATTATGTTCTTATGGAAGGACTGACAGTTAAATAAGGTGTAGTTTAGCAGTTTAGCAAAGGCATTTCAGTGAAAAACTCTCTAGTAAAGTGAACAGTAGGTGCTCCACTAGGTCACTGTATAAGATTGGATTCTGGCCAGGTGGGTTTGAATGCAAAGGGAATTTGTTTTCTGGTTGAATGATATTATGTAACAGAGATAAATGAAATGGTATATGGGTACAGCACATTTTCTTTCAGTACAAGAGGCTCTCTATTTCACAAAATAGCTTTTGCTCGTTGGTTAAATTAATAATATTTTGATGGATGAATCATTTGTTAAAGTTTAAATAGAATGTCAGTGTATGCCCACCAGTGGAAAAATAGTCACCGATGCAGCAAAAGAGGTGAATTCTGCCTGACTTGCGGTAATGAGAGTGAGTTTTAATTGCACATTATTAGGAGATTAATCTTAAAAATGAAATCTTGTTGACCTGCCACACAGGAAATTTTTAATTACCTAGAAGCTTAATGATCTTGTTTAGTTGTGAAGTTCTTTACATTAATTATAATGTATAAACTTCACAGTGCTACTTGCAGTCATATATTTTACAAGATAATAACCAGTCCTCCCAAGATATATATATATATCTATATATATATATATGTGTGTGTATATATATATATATATGTATGTGTATATATATATCTATATATATATCTATATATAGATATATATATATATATATAGATAGATATATATATATATTTCTTTTACGGCTGTGGGAAATCTTCATATAACCCGAGAGGTATCAGTAAATATGAAGAAGACACAAGATATATGAGAAAAATCTTATCTGAGTTTTTTTTTTATACCAGAAACCTAACTTGGCAGCCATTTATTTCTAGCATTTGGCAGAAGAGCTTTTTTTCTCTGAAACTGACACTGAACTGCCAGAAAACAGCTAAATACACTGCTGAAATATACATGTAAGCTGTCTACCTGCCCACAAAAAAAAGTAATTATGTCCATCCAGTCCAATTTTTACACAGCTCTGCCACATATCACGTTCCTGTCTAGCAGATCTGATTTATCTCTGCTGCAGTTAAGTAACACTTACAGGTCTCCCGCCTCCCCCTTCATCTGTGTATGGACGATAAAAAAAACAAAACAGCACACTAATGAACTCATCTGTATGTCACTCTGCTTTCTCCTATCAGTATGCTCCTTTTTAGCATATAAGTATTGCAACACAACTGTCTCCCTGTGTTCTTCCCCTCTCCTAGTCTGGGTTTTGCTGTACAGGTATTGAGGCAGACTAATAATACTTCAAATTCAGGTGCTTACCCTGCTAACATTAAAAAAATTACATTTTATGATGTCTGCTGGATGCTGCTTCCCATTTTGCACATTAAGGGCCAGTTCACACTACATGCATTTCTGCATCCAAAACGCACAGAAAGTAGGTTATATGGTTGTCAATGTCCTAGTTCCCATCAGGGATTGCAGTTCCAGTGCGTTCCAGTTGCAGAAAAAAGTAGGCTGCATTTTTCCTGCACAGAACTGCACTGGAACATGGTAAAACACATGCAAAATGTGCTGTAATGAACCAAAACACTCCAATAACGCACTGGAATGCACATGTCCCTACTTAAATTGAAGAAAAAGAGATGGGGAAAAAAATGAACTGGAAAGTATCAAAAACGTCCCAGATCGCCCCAAAAAGCGTCAAAAACACGCATGCAGTAATGCATTTGAAATGCATCTGGACTGCGTTTCTATGGTGTAAACTGGCCCTAAATGACAAACTCAACGGTGCTATTTTTTGCATGCACTTTAGAGATGTGAAAGTCTTTGACAGATTTGTAGTTGGTAGTAGTAGATGATTTCTACCTTTACTGTTAGGGCCACAGATTAAAGGAAGATCATAGCGGCCACTGCAGCCATTAGCTTGTTTAACCCTTCGGTTGCCATGACATCTAGGTTGCATAGACAGCATACAGACAGGAGTCCAAGATGTAATTGATATGAGCTGCTCTAGTCTGCTTAGCCTCCCTAAACCCCGTTTTAGATAATTAGCACTGTTAGAAGAATAAGAGTAATATTTATTAAATGTGAAATCTAATTTTCTGTAATTTTAGACTTTTGCCAAAAAATCTCTTAGTTGGCCTAAACTCTATTCTTTGAAAAATAAACCTGAAAACCATAGTTACAGTTAAGCCAAACTTTGGAGACGTTTGGGAATATGAATATGAAATTAATTTTTTTTCTCTTGTGCTGCTTCCCCCCAGTCTTTGGTAATGTTCACATATGTAGCATGGGGCTCCCAAGCTACAGTTCAACCCCATTCTAGAACCCCACAGCAGGACATGTAGTAATATGCATGAACACCTCAGCATACAAAAAAAATATCCCGATCATTAGTCACACTGCATTTTTAGCAAAGTCGGTGCGCCCACACCTCTGCACTGGCAGATACATAAAGGCATAGGGTCAAACTGAAAAAGATGTAACCTCAATGTATAACCTCCTAATAGGTTTGTACCAATTTGTCTTTTATAAGTTTAACTGCTCCCTTTTCTATCTCAGTTGTATTTGTTTTAAAGTGTCGTAAGTGAATATATTTTCATATCTTCAGAGCACAGACTAATGACATTCCCACAGAAACATTAATAAAAGGGGAGATAAAGGAAACTGAGAGTGTTGCCCCCAGCAAGAAAAAGCAAAATCAAATATGACATATCTGATGTAGTCTGCCAGTAACATTAGCACAGCAGTCTTTATATTTCTGAGTACTTTCTGTAACTTAGTTATTTTATCTGTTAAATAGAAATAAAGATAGAATAGGTAGGCGCTATATATATATGGGTATATATATATATATATATATATATACCAAAATCAGAAAACAGTATAGAAGGGATGTGTATATACAAATAATCCCTATAACTAATCACTAATCACTCTATATAGCGTAAGGCCCCCAAAACCTGGGCCAACTGTTGTGACCCTAGACAAATCTGGGTTTATTTGCTAAAGCTGGAGAGTCCAAAATCAGACTCCCTTCTGCATAGAAACCAATCAGCTTCCAGGTTTCATTGCCAAAGCTTCATTGAACAAGCTGAGGTTAGAAGCTGATTGGTTTCTATGCAGAAGGGAGTCTGATTTTGGACTCTCCAGCTTTAGTAAATAAACCCCATCTTGTCTCAGTGTTGTTCTAGTCTAATCTGTTGATCCTGCTGTTAAAGTGGAACTAAACTATCCTATCATTTTCAACCAAGAAGGCTGCCACCTTAGGCTCTGCTTGATCTTCAACTGCCATGATGCTATACATGTGATCAGTTATGACACCATACATTTCATTGTTTGACAGCTTGGTTGAGAGCACAAGCAAATGTGACACTTACATTCCCCGAACATACCAAGAATGTAACTGTTTTTTGATGGGTTTAGATCTGCTTTAATTTTCAATTTCCTATAACAAAGCAAGCAAACGTGGCAAATTGATGGTGGAGATAAACCATTTAACACTTTCAGGGGTGCTTGCAATGATTAGCTTTTATTCATCTAAGTAAAACTTTTATCCCAAAAGGAAAAGAAAGTTTCTATAAATACTTATAATGTGTTTGCTAAAGTTAGGCTTTAATCTGTTACTTCTGTAAAGTCCATTTAAATCTATTAGTGCATCTAACATAACCCTCTCCGGACAATGCTGCTGTCTAAGGGTGTCTCCTTTTTGTTCTTTCATAGATAAAGGAGACACCCTAATTATTATTATTATTTATTATACAGGATTTACATAGCGCCAACAGTTTGCGCAGCACTTTACAAAATGAATGCTGACCTATACTTGTAGAACATTCATACAAGAAAGTATAAAAATCACTTGTCCAATCGTTCAATGGTGCCTTCATGTACTCAGCTGATTTCAAATGACTTTTCATTCAAGTACCATGTCAATATCTTGATTTTTGTAGAATAAACATTTCACTTGTTTAACTTTGACAAGTTCATGTGCATAAGACTAGTTAGTTGTGTTCTTGGCTGGGAGTGAATTGAACGTTTAAAATTTTTTTATTTCCTTTAGATTCGACAAGATATTTCCATCCTTGTCCTTTTTGCTCGCATTGGTCGAAACAGATTTTCAGATTGCCCTCTTCAAACTCTTAGTTAATCAAACAAACATTATGAAAACAGTTATTTTTAATGAAATTCTACAGGTGTAAGGCCAGCTTAAGACAGGAGGTGTTTTACTGGCTGGATCACCAGGTGAAATTAAAGGGGAAAACCCTAAAAAACAGAAAACTATTGCAGCCACCACATCTAAGGATTGGGAAACTGCAAAATGTAAAATTTAAAATTTTGGTTTTAGTTGGCTTTAAGAATAAATCTGATTGTTATCAGCAACCATCTTAGGTTTTCTTTGCTTTAGTTTTCATTAACTACCCAGCAGTTGTCGCTGCAGGTCAGTCATTTTCTTAATGACAGCCGCTGCTCACATGATGATGTACTTCTAATGCGTAATTGGTATTTCTGGAAGAGATAATATACAACCATTTGTAGAATTGTAAATTACTTCAAGATTGCCCATTACTTTACCACCAACACTCATGCCCTGTCTAATGGACAAATGTCCTTCTGGAGATTAATAGTCTTAATAACTTTAATATCAAGGACACTTTGCCTTTATTTTATGGCCGCCACTTAATATTTTTTACAATCAGTATAAAGCATATTGAGAATCGCTTTAACTCCTATTCACATAAATTGGATATTAGACAGGAAAGACATTAGCAAACCATTATCATATTAGCATTATTTAATTATATTAAAGCTACATGAATGCCATTATGAGATATACATAAATTCTGCAGCTACAAAATGTACATCGGGCAATAAATAGCGATAACAGTCAAGGATTTATCCTCACTGATCTTTCCACGGTGGTACTGCTAGCTTTGACTTGGACTCTCTTCTGTCACATACTGGACCTTCTATATTTGTAAAATGAGTCAACGGACAGGAGATAAATCACAAATAGCTTTAAATTACAAGTTTTTTTTTTTTTTTTTAATTCTATTTAACACAAGGTTTATATAAACTGTCCAAATATAATCATAATATATATATATATATATATATATATTTATATATATATATATATATATATATATATATATATAAAAATGATATTATTTTTAAAATGAATGCAATGTTTAAAGTGTAGCAACCCATATCACCCAGTAAGCAACTCATATCACCCAGTAAGCAACCCATATCACCCAGTAAGCAATCCATATCACCCAATAAGCAATCCATATCACCCAATAAGCAATCCATATCACCCAGTAGACCGATTAAAGATGACATCTAATTGGTTGCCGGGAGTTACTGCACTTTGCACATCATCACTGCTCTGTGTGCTCCTTAGCAAACAGGCTGGCGTGCCTAATTCCTGGAGCATCCATTATCAAAAAAGTAAATGTTTATTACTTACCATTATAGAGAAAACAAATGCAACAATGTTTATAGGATATGCAGGGCAGAAACAGGCGAATATCGATAAGATCAAGTAATTGCTGGGCATGGGAGGTGGCGCGGATTCATTGTCAATGTTAGTCTCTGGGCTCTCTTCTAAAGCCCTTTTGATTTCTGGACTGGAAGGAGTTTGAGACATGGAAAATTCAGTGCACAGAAAGGGGTCTATCCAGAAAGGTTCAGCTGTCTTCTTTGAGGCTGAGGGGCGGCTATGAAACCCAAGTTGGGATTTAAGGAAGAAGTGATCTCATCTCGGCTGATGCCTGATCAGCAACGGTGCAGCAGCCAGGGTGCTAGTGAAAGAAGGCAGACACAAAGACTTGCATATAGTCCTCAGATGTGAAATGCAGATCTCTATCCTTGTCTCTTAAAACTTGGTACTGCTATTTGATGCCTAGTGCAGACCAGTTTTATCTTGGACAGAGCTATTGCTGTTTATCATGTGTGGGGAACTTCCCTGATGACCTGGAAATCCCTTTTTAAAACACAGCTATGATAAATAACTAAAACTAACAAGCATTATAGGACTTTTAATTACATAGTTACATAGTTAGTCTGGCTGAAAAAAGACAAAAGTCCATCCAATTAATATCTCACAGTCACATAGGTTGCAGTGCAGCACTACCATAAATTCCCAGATATAATGCAGTAAATTTGCTAAAGGCAAATAGACTGATCACTTTGTAAGGAATTTGCCTTAGAGATTAGTGAATGAGGTGAAGCTCTGCTGGCTTCCATCATCCAATCGTGTGCAAGCAAAATGCTGTTTTTTATTTTCTTTAAACATGATTGGGTATTTGCATACTGAAACTTCACATGGAATTGGCAGCAGTTGGGTACCTTGCTATCCTAACTGTAGTCCATGCATACCATGGAGGCTCCATAAGATGCTGCAAGAGAAAGGAGTCACCCTGAAAAAAGAAACCTGGGAAAACAGTCATGTGGTGGGCTTTTGCACCTCTTGTCTGCACATACTTGAATAAATAAACCTTTATTCTTTAAACAAACACAGAGCTTGGTAATAATGCACTAGATACGGTTCATTATAGGTAATACACAGAAAAGGGAGGAAGCAAGGGGGTTAACGTAAAAGTCAGATACAGTGGCAAGATGGAGATGAGGGAGTTAACGCGCAGATGTGCAGAATAAGAGAGGAGAAGGGGTTAATTCACAAGTCACTTACAGAGACAGGCTGGAGATCAGATGTGTAGAGGGGGAGTGGTGAAAGGGTTGAAAACCTCACAATTAGTAATAATTAATGACTGGATTAGCATCTGCTGCTAATGCATTAATGCATTTCCCATTTATTGGTTACTACTATTACCCTCCTTCCTCTGTTGTAATGGAGAGGGGAGGATTCAACAATCTAAACAGCAGTGTGTTTACCTTTGTGGTCCCTGTGATTGGTCATCACAGTGATCACATGATACAGAGCCACTTGGACCAGCTCTCTCAGTGAACCAAGCCACCTGAGAACAACTCAGTTCACAGCTATTAACAGGTGCAATGGCCACCTGAGTATGAATTCTCCAGCTCCATTGGTAATTGCACTGGGGAAATAACAGTTCTACCATTCATAAACATACCGCTGAAGTGTAGAGGTTAAAATGCTTCTAAAGGCTCAAGGTTTTTTACCTTCATGTATTCTATGCATGAAGGTAAAAAACCTTCTGTGTGCAGTGGCCCCCTCAGCCCCCCCAAACCTTACCTGAGCCCCCTCCAATCCAGCGACGTTCACAATAGCTTCGGCTGTATGGGGACTCTCTCTCCTTACTGGCTGAGACAGCAGTGGGAGCCCATTGGCTCCCACTGTTGTCAATCACAGCCAGTGAGCCAATAAAGAGAGAGTGGGAGGGCAGGGCCAAGCCACGGCTCTATGTGTCTATGTGTCTAAGCAGTCCCTGGGAGCACTGATTGAGGAGGAGGGGGAGCCAGAGTGCTGGCGGGGGTCCTGAAAAGAGCAGGATTGAGGCAGCTGTGTGCAAAACTACTGTACATAGCAGGTAAGTATGAAATGTTATTTTATTTAAAAAAAAACAAACAAAGCTTTAATATCACTTTCACCACTTGCACTCCGGAGGATTTACCCCACTTAATGACAAGGTCTCTTTTTGCTACTCGACGCTGCACTAATTCAACTGATAATTGCGCGGTCATGCAATGCTGCACCCAAACGAAATTTACGTCCTTTTTTTCACACAAATAGAGCTTTCTTTTGGTGGTATTTGATCACCTCTGCGGTTTTTATTTTTCACGTTATAAATAAAAAAAGACCAAAAATTTTGAAGAAAACAATATTTTTTACTTTCAGCTATAAAAAATATATAGTAAACTCAAAGTTAGTTATAAATTTAGGCCAAAATGTATTCTGCTCCATGTTTTTGGTAAAAAAAATCCCAATAAGTGTGTATTAATTGCTTTGTGTGAAAGTTATAGCATCTACAAACTATGGTATAGATACTGCAATTTACGCCATTTCTTTGCTATACAACGCTGCGCTAGTTTAACGGACAATTGTGCGATCATGCAATACGGTACATAAATTAAATGTATGTCCTTTTTTTCACACAAATAGAGCTTTCTTTCGGTGGTATTTAATCACCTGTGCACTTTTTCTTTTTGACGCTATAAACGAATACATTTTTGAAGAAAAATTTTAAAAAAACAATATTTTCTTATTTTAGTCATAAAAAATATCCAAAAAAACTAAAATTTCATCATACATTTAGGCCAAAATGTATTCTGCTACATGCTTTTGGTTAACAAAATCCCAGTAAGTGTATATTTATTGCTTTGTGTGAAAGTTATAGTGTCTACAAACTATGGTATAGATAATGGAATTTACACAGCTTTTACTTTCTGACTGCTCATCACATTTCTTGAGGTGCTAAAATACCAGGATAGAACAAACACCCTCAAATGATGATTTTTGGAAAGTAGACACTCTAAGCTATCTGCTGAGAGGCATATTGAGTCCATGGAAGAGGCTGAATCTATGCGGCTAATTAGCCGTTTAATCACTTTTTTGTGTGGTGGAAGGGGGTCTCTTCCGCCACCTTCAGCCACCTTCCCCGGCTCTCCCATCCCACCAGGATTCCACCAGCTGACCATAGAGATGATCAAGGACCAGAACATCCCTGATTATCTCTATGGTCTAAGAAACTCGAAGTTGGCTAATGTAAACAGTTTGTTACCAGCCTGTGAAAGCATCAGATCAAACCGATCTGGGTTTGATCTGATGCTTTGAAGGGCAGAGGAGAAATCTGGCATCTAAAACATGTGGACAATATATACTGTATATAATTTATCTTTTCACCAGATGGATCATAAGTCTCCTTTAACCGAGGTTTCCAGTTTCTCCAGAGTGCTACAGCTGAAATTTAAATTGACACATACGTTGGGAGAGTGAGAGAATTGACCCTTAAACCCCCTGTTTCCATACAAATGAGGTTTCAATCAGAAACTTTCTTTAGAAACATAGCACTCTGGGAAATTATTAAAATGTCATTAATAACCACTTCAATACTTATACCACCTTCCTGCCCAGGCCAATTGTCAGGTTTCAGCTCTCTCACACTTTAAATGACAATTGCACAGACATGCAACACTGTACCCAAACTAAATTTTTATAATTTTGTTCACACAAATAGAGCTTTCTTTGGTGGTATTTAATCATCACGGGGGTTTTTATTTTTGTGCTAATTTTGAAAAAAAAAAACATGTTTTTCTTTGTTTCTGTTATAAAAGTTTGCAAATAAATAATTGTTCTTCCTAAATTTAGGCCAAGATGTATTCTGCTACATGTCTTTGATGAAAATAACCCAAATCAGTATTTATTATTTAGTCTGTAGGAAAGTTATCCCCCAAATGACTCCTTTTTGCAAAGTAGACAGTCTAACGTATTTCATAAGAGACATGGCGCGTTTTTTGAAGTTGTAATTTCTTTTGTCATAATTTTTTGGAAAATTTAAAAATTTAAAAACTTTTCACTCATTTTTGTTTTACATACTGTCACCAGTACAGTACAGTGTCCTCATATAACTGGTGTGTTGGTGATCAGGGACACTGACTGGCTAATCACATGACACAGATGGGCTGTGATTGGTCCAGCTTGTGCATGTGATCACTGTGACCATTCACAGCTAGACACACTTGTATACAATGGATGGCATGAAAGGAAGTCATCCATTGTATACAACTGTCATGTGACCTGCTCTGATTGGTCACAGCAGGTCACATGGTACTGGCAACGGGGCCGGTACACAGATCTGTCATCGGCTGTGTCCGAGGTACACAGCCGGAGACAGATCTAGCCACAGCGCGGCCCTGAGGGCACACGAAAGGCGCGATCCGGGAAGGACGTCATATGACGAGAGAGTCCCACCCGGACAGCTGTTATTTTACTATTGGCTGGGCAGGAAGTGGTTAAGTGTTTGTTTGTAATGCATAAAATATACTGTAAACTCACCAGAGCACTACATCATGCACAACTGGGAATAATAGAGTCACTTTATAATCAGTGAAAGATTTGATATTTATTTGAACTCTGATCACATCCATTTGAACTTTCACTTTCTCCATATATTATCATCAGAACAATTCTTTTTACGCACATATTTGGATTAATAATTGGACGGCCTTTTTGATTTATTTTATCCTTGGTATTTTTAATGCTGCACAATTATCTTATTTATTTCTCTGAAGGCATATGGTTTTCCTTTTAGTGCATTAGCTGCTTCTTTTATTAAGCACTCGCTGAGTCTTTATATAAATATAAATGGCTAAATACCTTTTCTCATCAGCAGTTAGAGCAGTCTTGTGACTTCTATCAGTGTCCAGCTGAGCGCTGGTTTAAGCTTATAGGAGGTGTTTCCATTCTACTCTGACTGCCCTATGAGATTGCATAACCCTTGACTCTCTGTCTGGACAGTGCTGATTGGCCCTGTGCTGATCACATTCACCCTCTCAAGAAAAAGCTATCTAGTAGTACACACCAAACTGAGCATGTGCAGAGAGTCCCAGAGGCTGTGTTCTTTCAGGAAATGAATGGTGAATGTGGAAGAAGGGGAGGATCAGAGAAAAGAGGATCAAACATTCCTTTTTGCAAAATGTGGAGGATTAACCCCTTAGATTCCACAGGGGTTCTGCTTTAAGGAGTTTTGGTGCACTTTCAGAAAGTGCACCAAACCCGCAAGATATAATAGAAGTCTATAGCTAAGCACAGAAAATCCTCAAGATATAATGGAAGTCTATGGCTAAGTGCAGCAAACCCACAGTAAAGCTGCAGGTACACTGCACTGTACCCACGGTGTGGGTAAACTACAGAGCATCAGTGTGAAAGCAGTCGTATACTATTATGCCCAGTGTATTGCTTCACACTGACCTGAAGATCTCTTCTTTCCTGCTGCTGGCACCACTCTGGAGATGGCTAACTGTGATTAGAGGTGGAGTGCAGTTGGTATCAGTCCGCATGAGACAGGAGCCAACACTACAGAGGAGGCATTGGCTTATGTGGCTCTTGCTTCCTACTAGAGCTACAACTTTACAATTAGTCTCTCTGCATTACTCTCTATTTGATACTCTGGGATGGTGGGTCAGCAAGTCCAGACCGAGATCTACTGGTTGATCGTGCTCTACTGGTTGCTGACCCCTGCCCTAGGCAACAGGGATCTGTGACTAACGACAACAGTTCTGAAGTCTCCTGATGTCAGTTCTCTTCTTGATTGGAAATATCAAAGGGCATAGGTCATTTTCAGCAACCATTTCTGCAATCCATTATGATACAGTGCTGCATTTGTGTTATCTTCACAAGCACACAGATGTTTTATGTTTATATTGCCTAGGCAGCCTCCCCTTTAATGCCTAATGGGACCTCCTCCACTCCCAAGACCCAGAGTAGCTGCATGGACTACAATGGCTATGTTACATCACTGAGGCTGGCCCAATACTTTTGACAATATAGTGTACTTGTGCAAATGCTCTGATACCTGAAACCAATACCTTTGCTGTGCAATTTGAGCCCATACAAAATGGATGGGCTCAAATCGCATTGCATGTGATTTGAACTGAAATTGTACTACTTCAGCTAAAGTAGCAGTGCGATTCTGATCCAAATCACTTGCAGTTTCCTTGCAGGTGTAGTGCAAGTTGAGCTAGTCATTTTGTATTGCACCATACCCATAGGGAATCCGCATGTGATTTGGACAGGGGTATGGGCTCAAATTGCATCTCAAAGGTTCCGGTAATCAGTATCGGCAAGTACTTGAGCACAAGTATCGGTACTTGTACTCGCCAATAAAAAAACCATATCTGTGCAACCCTACTTATAGTGGTAGCTTGATGATGAATTCTATGGTTTCTGTGCTGAAACTATATCTCCATTGGCTGGCAAATCCATCTGTCCTGGTTGTTGATCAATGCACCAGCCCGTGATGATTTCATAGTACTGGTGCTGGCATGGACCCCATTGCCAGAGCCTGTGGCATGGGTAAGTAACCAGTGACAGCACCCACTGGCCACCAGTGTATGGCAGTCAGTGGTAAAGTCACCCTGTGCATTGGTGGTCAGTGGTTACTTACCGGACCACTAGTCCCATGCCTCTACCTCTGTCTAAAGAGTGACAGAAATATCTCTTCTTAAATATACTAAATATCCTGCCACTCCCCATTGCCATGTCTGCAGTGAAAGCAACCTATGCCTTGTCTCAGGCATTGTCGCAAGGAGGGAGCAGAATAGGCAATGATTATGCAAATAGTGGCTTTGCATAGCTGATTTGAGAGGGCCCCAGTGGCTTTGTAGTTAAAGATGTCTACTGGTATGTGCTGAGAGCTAATGTTGTAAGCTACATTTTCCTGCCCTTAGTTTTGAAAATGTGTTTTATCCACAGATTCACTTGTAAGTGTGTTGTTGTATAAAAAAAAATCTACATTATTACATGATACTGTTTTGCAAATACATGGCCTTTAAAATGTTTGCAGTGTTGTGTCAGATTCCCATGAAGCAAATAGTAATTTACTGACATCTTGTGGTGACAGATTTAATTCAGCATCTATTACAAAAATATATTTCCACAGTCTGCTTTAGCAACAAGTCACATGGAAATACCTGCAGCACATGGTGTAAAGGGTGGCTGCTATTTTTTAAACAGCACATAATGTATCATGACCCTTATGTTTGGACACTCAATAAAATTGATTGATACATTTCTATATTTGTGTACCAATTCAGCTGTTTTAGATAAACACAAAGGCAATAAAATTATTTATTTATTGATTTGGAGGGACAGTCCAAGGCTTTGAATTTTGTTCCTGGAAATGTTCGTCTATTTACATTTCCTTTTGTTACGGCATATCTCATGCTTGTGAAAAGAAAGAAAGAAAGAAAGAAAGAAAAGGTGAGCGCTACCATTAGTCCTGTGTCATGCCAACAGTAAAGCATCCTGAAACCGTTCATGTGTGGGGTTACTTCTCAGTAGTGGAGTGGATTCACTCACAATTTTGTCATGAATAAAGAATGGTGGAAAAACCTCCGAGAGCAACTTCTCTCATTCATCCAAGAACAGTTTGGTGATGAACAATGCCTTTCCCAGCATGATGGAGCACCTTGCCATAAAGCAAAAGTGATAACTAAGTGGCTTGGGGAACTAAACATCGAAATTTTGGGTCCATGGCCAAGAAACTCCCCAGACCTTAATCCCATTGAGAACTTGTGGTCAATCCTCAAGAGGCAGGTGAACAAAAAAACTCCCATACAAATTCTGACAAACTCCAACCATTGATTACGCAAGAATGGGCTGCCATCAGTCAAGTTGTGGCCCAAAAGATGATTGACCGCATGCTAGGACGAATTGCAGAGGTCTTGAAAAAGTGGGTCAACACTGCAAATATTGACTCTTTGCATGAACACAATGTAATTGTCAATAAAAGCCTTTGACACTTATGAAATGCTTGTAATTATACTTCAGTATACCATAGTAACATTTGACAAAAAGATCTAAAAACACTGAAGCAGCAGACTTTGTGAAAACTAATCTTTGTGTCATTCTCAAAACTTTTAGCCAGGGTTATACACTAGCTATATGTTTGTTTTAGCTCAAGGACTTCCTTTCCCCCTTATATTGAACTGTATTGTTGCTGTATTGTCTCCCGTTATATTGTAAAGCACTGAGCAAACTGTTGGCGCTATATAAATCCTGTATAATAATAATAATAATGACTTAAAAAGAATTGAGGCCAGAGGCACAAAGGTCAGCAATGGTAGCTTCTGTATTTCTCTCAGTAGAGGTTTTCTTTAATGCTTAACTCACAATAAAAATAAATATGAAATGCCTTCAACACTACATTTCCCCAATGAAGAATCAGTAGCACTTCAACAGCTGGAGGGCCTGCTCTAGAGGGATCCCGACTTTAATGGGATCAACCCAGATTCCTGACTGGCTGTTGGCTCAGCCTCTCAGCATGCCGCCTCCTCCACAGCCCAGAGCTCCAGTAGGCACTGAAGGGGCAGAGTAGAGAGCCAGTGACTGACAGTCACTGACTCTCTGCTCACTGAAGATCGAGAACTGAGTGATCAGTGATCTTCGGCCACTTGATTCTCAGGTTTAAAGGAGACAGATGCAGAATTGTACTGATGCTGCATCCACCTACGTGAGAACAAAAGTTTGTACACTTTTCTTTTAAAGAGGTTTTGTAAGTTGAACTTGTGGTCACATTTGTTTATGTCACTGTATAACTTTTGAATTGTACATAAAATACATGATTATACAAATTATTTTTTTAAAATCCAAACAACTTTTATTGTCAAAATAATAGAGAAGATGGAACTGTACTTACAGAATCCACAATAACATTACTACATCAGCAGGATTACACATAAATAGAGCAATGTGGATACACAGATCCCGTAATGGACAGAATAAAAGAAATAATAGAAATAATAATCAAACAAAACAGAGACCACAAGGATCTAAAACATTCTTGACAATACCTTGCTTTTTCCGTTTTACTTTTTATTCCTTCCCATCCAGAGGTAAACAGAAATGGGGGAAAGGAACAAAGCCTAAAACATGCCTTCAAACAATAAAAAAAACCACATCAACAATAACCTCTGGTTCACCCGAGACGTCTCATCAGAAAAAATGGGAGATGGAAATGACCTCCCCCAAGGGGAGGAGTGGAGCCACACACCTGATATAAAATGTCACACCTGAAAAAGTCGGTCCACTATCAATTGAGGAGGGGCGAGCCGAGGTGTATCCAGCCAACCCTGCTATACCCGCTGGAATTTACGATAAGCATTGTGATGTTGGTACGCGAGTTTCTCCCGCGGGAGTAAAGAATTAACATAATCTATCCATTGCTTACTAGTCAGGGGAACCAATGATAACCAGTACCTTGCTATCAACTCCCCAGCCAGGTATAAAAGTCTATATACCACATTATACATTCCTGGTTGGAACACTTCTTGGTCCAGTGCCCCCAGCAGACAATGCAAGGCATCCTGGGGAACATTATATTGCGATACTAGAGAAATAAATTGGAGAACCTCACTCCAATATCTATGTAACATGGGGCAATGCCAGAGCATATGAATGAAATCGCCCTGTTGGACCCTACACCTTGTACAATCGGGTGAATCACGCCTGCCTCACCGATACAGTTGCACAGAGATCCTATAAGCCCGATGGAGAAAAAACAATTGAGACAATTTATGAGAGGGAGAAAGAGAAGTCACCAGAACAGATTCCATGGCAGCATCCCAGACATCTCCAGCAAACTCTCCAATATCTCAGGACCACTGCTCCCTACCCCAGAGACTAGCTTGATCCTGTACTGTGGACAACAGCTGGGAGTATACCCGAGAAATCATGCCCTTCTTATGGGTTGCCTGAGTTGCATCCTTAAGAAAAACTAAGTCTGTCAATGTGAGATTAGAGAGCGAAGACTGAGCCTGTATCGCATGGCGTAGCTGAAGATAATGATAAAAATGCTTATGTGTAAATGTAAATTCCATTTGCAGTTGTGAAAAGGACTGCCCCCGAATACAGCTGAGATACAAATTTCAGGCCTCGATCCCTCCAGTTGTGAAAACTCTCCAGTTTAGCCAGTTCTATATATTGCAGATTATTCCACAAGGGAGTACAGGAAAGAAATCCAGTAATATGAAAGGACACTTTTACCATACTCCAAACGTGCCTCAAGAGGTCAGCGGTTGCTGCCGTGGATGGAAGGACCGGTAGAGCCATCTCAAGATGAGAAAGAGCTGAAATGGCGGAATCAGGAAGGGAAATCAAACTTATAATGGGATCAGTATTATCAGGTGAATCCCAGCCAACCAGTTGCTGCAATTGGGCCGCCAGAAAATAAAGTCTGGGGTCAGGAACCACCAGCCCCCCCGACTCCTTGCCATATTGCAACGTAGACAATTTTGTCCTAGCCGCCTGTTTTAAAAGATTGATTTATTACATTACTTAGTGTTGGATACCTTAAACGTCTGCTAATTGGATGGCGGTGGACTGGACCCCCAATTGTCAAGGGTTTATCAAGTAAAGTAAGCATAACTGTGTGCTAACCCATACCCCAGAATAACAAATTAGTGATTATTTATTATTGTTAACCGCTTTCCCACCGCCCTATAGCAGAAATACTACTACAATGTGGCAGGGGTGTGCAAAATCATGTACATATACATGATTTTGCATTTCCGGGAAGGGGGCTCACACGCCCTACCCTTGGCGCTATTTGCAGCCTCAGCTGTCAATCACCGGGTCCCGGTCAGTGATTACACACTAGCACTCGGTGATCGCTTAGTATTACCGATGGGAGGAGAGAACAGTATGTAAACAATACAGTTCTCTCCCCTGTCAGCCTCAGCACACTGCTTTGTATGGCTCTGCATAGCAGAGTCATAAAAAGCAGTGTGCTTACAGTTCAAAACACACATATTACTGTGATACAGCACACAGTAAACCCTTTGATCGCCCCACATGTTAACCAATTCCTGCCCAGTGCCATTAGTACAGTGTCAGTGCTTTGTATTAGCGTGTCAGAATGCCTGCTGCAGTCCTGCTATAAGTCACTGATCGCTGTCATTACTAGTAAAATAAAAAAATATTTGAGTATCTATACTGCCATTTGTAAACGTTATAATTTACATGTATTGAGATTTTTTTTAGCAAAGACATATAGCAGAATGCATTTTGGCCTAAATTTATGATGAAATTTGATTTTTAAAATTTTTTTACTGGACAAGTTTAATAGCAAAAAGTCAAAAATATTGTTTTTTTTAAAATTGCCTTTTTTTTTTGTTCATAGCGAAAAAAATTAAAAAAGCATAGGCAATCAAATACCACTGAAAGAAAGCTCTGTTTTTGTGGGAAAAAAGGACATCAATTTCATTTGGGTGCAGCATTGCATGACCGTGCAATTGTCAGTAAAGTAACGCAGCGCTGTAACGCAAAAAGTGGCCTGGTCAGGAAGGGGGGTAAATCCTCAGGAGGGCAAGTGGTTAATGTGCGCTCAGATAGACTTTAAGCATCTATGCCATTTATGTGATTGGTTATATTTTTATACATTCATTTTTCGATTATTTTTAAGAGAGACATTAGATAGTATGGGAGTGATGTGTGCATGCTTTGAGGGGAGGGCACCATTAGAGAGGAAGAGATTGAAGATGTGAGTGAGGGAGCATAGGATAGAAGAAAAGGGTGACCGTAGTAGTTGTGAGGGGACAGGATCCAGGGGGCAGGTAGTGAGACGGGCTTCTGAGAAAACCTTAGTGACCTCTTTGGTAGTAGCAAGGTCAAAAGAGGAAAGTGTTGAGGGAGGTTTAGTATGCTAAGGTATGCTAAGTGGGATAGATGTCTGTGTAGCAGAAATGCCCCTACGAATTGCATCAATCTTGTTTTTGAAATGATTGGCAATCTTGTAAGCAGTGAGTGAATTACTGGGTGGAGGTGGAGAAAGTAGAGAGTTAACAGTAGAGAAGAGATGACGAGGATTGGATGACAAAGTATTAATAAGAGTGACAAAGTAGGCTTGCTTGGCAGCATGAAGGGAGGAATTGTATGTTAAGAAAGCAGATTTATATCGGGTGAATGTTTGTTGGGATTTGGTTTTACGCCACAATCTCCAGTGCACGACCATGTCGCCTAAGATTTCTGGTGTCGTCAGTCTGCCAAGGTTGTAATGCTCGTGGCCTGATTCTTTGTGTAGTTAGAGGAGCAAGTGCGTCTAATGTGGATGAAAGCGAACTGTTGTAGACAGCAGTGGCCAGGTCAGGGCAGGACAGGGGAGAGATTCTGTCATAGAGTTGGTCAGTTGCAGAGTGGAAAGGAGCAGGGTTCAAGTTGTGAAGGTTTCTGCGGGTAATTGTTTGCTGCTTGGAGGGATAGGTGTTTGAAGATGAAGACACTGTGAAGGTGATGAGATTGTGATCAGAGAGAGGAAAGGGGGTGTTTGTGAGGTTGTAGGGAGTGCAAAGATGGGAGAAAACAAGGTCTAAGTTACATTGTGTTCAGGCAAAAGATGAGGTTAGGTTGAAGAGTTGGGATGTAGCTGGATTGTTAACATTAATGGGGATGTTAATAATAATGAGTAAACACCCCAATAAAAATACATTATTATTATTATTAATAATAATATTATTAAAAAAAAAGTTATTTTATAACTTTTTTAGGTGGTTACGGTTATGGGTTAATGATTATTAATTTATTATTACAAGTATTTATGTATGATTATTTTTATTTATTTGTGTATTTATTTTACATGTATTTATTATTATTATTATTATTATTATTATTATTATTAATAATATAATAATAATAAAAAATAATATATTGTTTAAGGTTTAGGGGGTTAAGGTTAGGGGTTAATTATTATTTATTTATTATTACATAGTATTTATTTATGATTATTTTTATTTACTTGTGTAGTTATTTTACATTTATTTATTAATTTTTTATTATTATTATTATTATTATTATTACCCTAACAATAAATAAATATTAAATTAATAAAATAATTAATACATTATTAATATTATATTAATATAATAATAATAATAAAAAAAAAAAAAGAAATAAAAGCTGATGGAAAAGCTGAAGCAGAAAAACCTAGCAACAAATGATGCAATAGATGATAATTTTCTCTATTGGCTAACAAAAAAAATGCCAAAGCTCAAAACGGCTGAAAACGCTGTATGAAAATGTGCAAAAACATTTAAAATATGCATGAAAAATCATGCAAAAAATGTTGAAAAACGCTATGTTCAAACTGACCTTAATGTACTGTTTAATTGGGCAACTATGTGGCAAATGAGGTTTAATATTGATAAATGTAAGGTTCTGCACTTGGGGGCTAAGAATATGCATGCATCATACATACTAGGGGGGGTACAACTGGGGGAATCAATGGTGGAGAAGGATCTGGGAGTTCTGGTAGATCACAAGCTTAATAATGGCTTGCAATGCCAAGCTGCGGTTTCTACTGTGAGAAAAATCCTCTCGTGTTAAAAGAGGTATAGACTCCAGAGAAAGAGAGATATCATATTACCCCTGTACAAATCGTTAGTAACACCTCATCTGGAATATGCAGTTAAATTGTGGGCACCAATTCACAAAAAGAACATTGGGGAACTGGAGAAAGTACAGAGAAGGACAGCCAAACTGATACAAGGCATGGAGGAGATCAGCTATGAGGAAAGATTAGAGGAACTGAATGTATTCTCTTGAGAAGAGGAGATTAAGGGGGGATATGATCAACATGTATAAATACATCAGTGGTTCACATAGTGAACTCGGTGTAGAGCTATTCACCCTGAGGTCATCACAGATGACAAGGGGGCACTCTTTACATCTGGAGGAAAAGAAATTTAATCTCCAAACAAGGAAAGGTTTCTTCACAGTAAGAGCTGTGAAAATGTGGAATAGACTGCCTCAAGAGTTGGTTCTGGCCAGCTCAGCGGATTGCTTCAAAAAAGGCCTGGATTCTTTCTTGGATAAACAGAATATAACTGGGTACTAACATTTATAGGTAACGTTGAGCCAAGGAATATCCGATTGCCTCTCGGGGAATCAGGAAGGAATTTTTTAACTGCAGGAGCAAATTGGATCATGCTTTGCTGGGTGTTTTTGCCTTCCTCTGGATCATCTGTGGGTATAGGATTATAACTTTTTTTAATGGTTGAACTGGATGGACTTTTGTCTTTTTTCAGCCAGACTAACTATATAACTATGAATGGAGCCTTAAACCAGCTTTGCAGCTTTGCATGGCATGGAAAATGTTTAAAACTGTTATCAGCTTTTCATTACTGCCTGTTTCTAGATGAAAGTTTTCATTTCACTTGCAATGACAAGAGACCGGAAGTAAAGGAAATGTCCACAATGGAGTCACTGAGCGCATAAAGATACTGACTCTTGGCCTTTCTATTTAACAACAGAGTAGTGATAGGTATTGCTATTTTAATAAATGTAAAGGAAAGGAAATGAAACAGGTTTGAGCTCTTCAAAGAATGGGAAATGGGGAAAAGTTAAAAGGGTTATATTTGCAAACATAATTAATTTCCTTGGACATATTAAAGTAGCTAATGTGTTTAAACATGCACTCATCCTATAAATGATATCTCTAGGCTGTAATTTCACTGAGCTATTTCAAATCCTTGGTTGGTAGTACAGTAGGACTTTCATCTTGAGAAAATCTATATTACCATTATTTATACAGCAAATTATATTTTCTAAAATAAATCAATAAAAAAGAAGACTTTCTCAAGCTCTCTGTAGTACTGTAGTCAAGTACTTTTCTATGGTGGGCAGCATCTGCTGTATACATTATCCACTAGATGGCAGTATGATCATGCATATGAAGTCCTGGATGTGGTTGGTTGGTAGAGGATTAGTATTATAATGTTTTTATGGATGCTGTTTCTTTTATTTTCGGGACATAAATGTATTTTTTCTCCAAAGGAAGATTCATCTTATTCTTCAGGTCAAGCAATACTAGTGTTGTAGGAAAATGCCACCTCTATGAAACCTGATTTTAGCAAGGATCGGATGGAAGCCTAATAAATAACATAATAATCTAAAATGATATCCTACTCAACTAAAATGTAGGAGAGGAAAATCTATGGATGTATTAATATTCACCAAATACACGCCGGATGAATTGCACAGTTTTCTAGTTCAGCAAATTGTGCTAATGATAATTAAAGGGTACCATGCGCAAAAGTTTCTGATTTCTCTTTTGCAAAAATTGAGTCTCTTTTTTACTCAGATCCACAGTTCAGTGTGTGCTTACTGAACTCCCAGTAGGCTGTGATAAGGGCCACTGGCTTACATCTCTTATATCTGCAGATAAAAACTCCCACGCACAAAGAGAGATTTGCTGCAGTTTTTTTTACCGCAGGTTGAAGAGAAGAATATCGCACAACTGTACATTTAACACTGCGCAATAGTTTGACCTTGCGTACAAGGGCGCTCAGAGGGGTGGGCACTGACAGTTGACAGCAAGTTGATACTATATCTTCCAACAAAGGGCCCCAGTGCACAGAGTTGCAGAGTTGCAGGACACACAGGGGAGATTTACTAAGGCTTGGTTCACATATGTGCAGGTGCCGCCACTGCGGATCCGCACGAAAGTCCGTGCAGCTGCACCACCCGCACAGAGGAATGCGGACCCACAAGCGGGTGCCATTAGTTCTAATGGCACGCCGCCAACACTGGAAAATGCAACTGTACTGGGAACCAAGGTTCCCATGCCGGCTGTGTTTTCTGAAGAATTGCAGGGACTTCTTCCCTGCGTGTCACAAGGCACGGGAGTACATTCAAATGAATGGGCTCTCGTGCCCGCACAAATCGTGGTCCGCATGGCCGCATATATGTGAACCAGGGCTGAACGGGTGCTCTCAGAATCTGATGCAGCCATGCATGGTAGCCAATCAGCTTCGAACTTCAGCTTGTTCAATTAAGCTTTGACAATAAAATCTGGAAGCTGATTGTTTTCATTGCAGAGCTGCAATATACAGTTTTAGTGATTAACCCCCACACACTTTTATGTAGGTTGGACAAGCTTGTAGGGAGTTTTTTTAGAAGGTTGGGAAAATCTCTCTGCGCATTAATGAGCTCCAATTGGAAAAGGTGCACATGGTCAACCTATACTAGGTGAAAAACAAAACAGGTAATGCTGCAGAATAGTTATTGATTAAAATTGCAGGTAACTTTCACATGTCTACTTTTACTATAGATATTCAGATTTAGTCATGTGCATGCTGGAAATTTTCACTTAGTTTCAGATACATTCGTTCATTAAAGAATTTAGTTTCGTTATGTTGAATCGATTCGTTTTCAGAATTTGTTTCATATCTTCGGCATTCGTTTCTTAGATTCGTTGGTCTGGGAGGATTAGAAAAATGTTGCAATTTTTTCAGACTATTGTTATACTGTATATTAGTTTTCAGTTTCCATATTTCGGGTGGATTCGTTATTCATATGTTGAAACTATTCAATATTTTCAGATGCAACAAAAGAAATATAAGGGTTCATGTACACGGGGAGTTTGGAACACTCTTCTGAATGATGGAAACTGACTGCTGGGAAACGTAGGTTAAAAAGTGGCAGTTTAGCCGCGTTTTCATACCGTGTTTATGCACGTTTATGTGCGTTTGTGTTTAGAAGCGTTTTTAAAAGATAACCTCAAGAGACCTTCCCAAATGCCCAGAATGCACTGAAAAAGAGTAAAAAAATGAACTATTTCAGACATTTTGAGATGAATAGAGAGAGCAGAAGCAGAGAGAACAGTATGTGTTGAGATTAGCTGTCTTTTCTGGTTGTATTCACTATGGATCTCATCATGAGCATAATGCGGCACGTTCTACCATATTTTCCTTCATGCAAATCCTGGAACTGACTGCGCTGGTGTACTATGTCCATTTGAATACATGGAAAATGCTTTGCATGCATTTCTCATGATGAAAAAGGCTCTGGACATGGAACAGTTAAAAAACTCTGCTAAACGCAAACACTTATAAACAAGCGTTTACACGCGTTTACATGAGTTTGAAACACCGGTAAAATCTACTTCTGAACGCAAGTTTGGTGCTTTCAAAAAAACGACTGTAAACTCAACTGCCTGTAAATGACATAGTGTACATGGACACACAGGAAAACATTAGGGAGAGTTCAGGGGCTGCTGAAAAAAACGCTGAACGGCTCCTGAACGTCAGTTTAGGAGCTGCAGTGTACATGAGCTATAATGCTAGATTCTGCGGCCCCAAACTTTTCAAACTTAAGACTTGCATTAGACTATGGAACTGAACTGACCGACTGTGACAATTACAAATTCAATTTAAATTACAACTTTACTCGAATCCGAATTATCGATCAAATTGGAAATTTGAATTTTTTCCCCCATGGGCCCAAACTATTATCTCATCATTTTACGTCATGCAAACTAAACAAATGCATTCGTGAATTTTGTTCTAACTTTTTTTTGGATTCGTTGACATTCATTGCTATGTCCATTCAGAGATTTGGATACATCCTGAATTTCCAGAAATCAAATTTTCACCTAAAAATAGATTCATAGCAAAATGAAACGCACATTTCTATTCAACTTCACAAACAGGGAAATCAGTAATTGCCCCATCTAAATTGCTTTTATAATGTTGGCAGTTGTGTGTGCATTCTGGTCACAGTTTTTGGATGACAATTGCCCGATCCGGTGATAGCAATCTAGGGGAGAGTATGAGGAGCTTAGAAGATCTTGTTTTTATCTCTGTTGTTTTCCACAAGATAAGCTGGTACTGGACATATCTGGCAGTTTACTCACTTGCAAGGTGCATATTGGAACTGGTCTTTTTTTGTGGCATTGTCCCGGTAAAGGCTTCTTTCATTTCTTTCATTTGTGTTCAAGTATCTTCGTATTGTAATCCTTAAAAACAACCACACCATCTTTTTTCAGAGCAGCCTGTATTTCTCCTGAAGTTATCTGTGGATTATCTTTGCATCCCAAACAATTCTTCTGGCAATTGTGGCTGCAATCTTTCTTGGTCTACCTGACCTTGGCTTGGTATCAAGAGATCCCTGAAATTTACACTTCTTAATGAGAGATTGAACAGTACTGATTGGCATATCCAAGGCTTTGGATAACTTTGTATATCCTTTTCATCTTGATAAAGTTCCATTACATTGCTATGTAGGTCTTTTGACAATTCTTTTCTGCTCAGTATGTAGGCTGCACTGTGCATTTAGTGCGGTTAGTAATACCTAACAAATTCATTGACTATTTATACACAGACACTAATTGCAATTTAAAAAGCCACAGATGTGGGAAATTAACTATTAATTAGCATTTAAACCAGTGTATTTCACCTTGTGTGTCTGTACCAAGGCCAAACATTCCAGGGTATCTCCAATTTTGATCAGGGCCATTTGGGAGATTTCTGTTATCATTATGATTTAAAAAAGAGACAAATAACTATGTGATAATAAGGACTTCATATGATCACTATTCTTAACCCCTTCACGCCTAAGGGTAAAACAAATCTAAATGCCTAAGCACAATTCTGCAACGCTGACATGTGTTAGTAAAACCGTACATATCATCACAACTACTTTGTACATCCAGGTGAATTATACCACGTTTTTTTTCAGGACAAATTGAGCTTTCATTTGGTGGTAAATGGTAATGGATGTCTCCTGATTTTTTTTATTATCAAAGGAAAACTGGCCCAAAATAGTAAAAAAAAATATTTTTTTTATTTAGCTGTGTGTTTCTTGTTACTACTATAACCTACCACCAAAGTACAATCCAAAATAAATTCTCCAGCTCTTGAAGATCACAGCGATACCATATACGTGTATCTTATTTGTTGTTTGTACCCGTAGTACATCCCAGAAACAATAGTGCGCATTTTGTCTTTTATTTTTTGTACCTAAAACACACTGACATTGACATTAACACTAACTGACACTGATATCGATTTAAAAAAAAAAAAAAAATCCTGACCTTTGACCCTGACCTTTTGACCTTGACTTTTGACCCTGACCTTGACCCAAACAATAACCCTGGCACTGAACTAGATCACACCTTGATCTAGGTATTTTTTCTTTATTTTTTCAATATTTATTTATTGATTTTTTTTTTATTTTTTACAAACATTTTTTTTTTCTCTCTATGCCAGGAGTTAGAGAGATACAATGTATCTCTCTTCTCCATTCATAGAGAGAGAAAAAAACAAGGGGGCTGGGCTGCACAGTGACTGATCATTGTGATAGCCAATCACAGCGATCATGTGACCCGGAATCGGGAGTTCCGGGTCCTGATCGTTAGAATGGGACACAGGTCTCTCAGTGACACCGCGGTCTTTGTGCTGGGAGCGTGCAGTGTGGCGTGCTCCCAGCACAAAGACAGGTATGCAAATATGTGACCCCGTGGAAAAAAGCTCAGTTCCGTGAGGCTGCATATTTGTGTGACGTCGGTGTCAAGGGGTTAAATTAAAGACAATTTTTTTACATGATCAATCATATTTTCAATATCAATGTCAAAATTTCACGATTTCTGCCAGGGTATGCAAACTTTTGAGCACAACTGTATATAAACAAAAAAATATCGAAAATTTAAAAAAAAAAACCCAAAACAATATTTTCTATTTTCTGTTATAAAACAAATCCAATAGAAAAAAAATTGAAAGATCTAATTTCTTCATAAATTTAAGCCAAAATGTTTTCTGCTACATGTGTTTGGTAAAAGAAAAATCCCAATAAGTGCATATTTATTGGTTTGTGGGAATAGCATTCACAAACTATGGTATATATATTTGAAAATTGACCAATCCAGATATACTGATGGTCTTAAGGCCTTTAAAATAGTAGTACAGTACAAATACCCCCAAATGACCCCTTTCTGGAAAGCAGACAATCTGAGGTTTTCAGTAAGAGCCATGTTAAGTTTTTTGAAGTTGTAATTTTTTTGTCACAATTTTTTGGAAAATGAAGAAATTAAATAAAATGTGTTTTATCCCCACAATTTTCTTTTACATACTATCACCAGTGCAGTACTGCGTCATCATATGACTGGTGTGATATGGACTGGTGACAGTATGTTAAAAAAAAAAGGACCTCTAAAACTTAAATAATTTTTTATTCAATTTTTTTATACAGTATTTATAGTTTTTTGTTATTTTTTTTACATACTTTCTTTAGAGTAGTTCAATTTCACCATAGTAACACTGTAGTACTCTGGGGGGTGATTGGGTTTTTTTTTACACTTCAATTGCTGTTACAATGAAAATCATTTTACCAGCAATGCTTTAAACTGTCATAAATTAGTTTCAGTCATGACAGCTGTGATTACTGGTGATCTGTGATTGGCTACAGCTAATCACATGGCTCAGGGTGCTGCGAATGGCCCTGGTATCATGTGATAGCTGTGGGCCAATCGTGATTGTGCCTGCACAGGCCACTCTGCCACAATTTATGTTCTGTGGTGGGTTGGCAAGTGGTTACGATCTTACAGACGTAGATCACCTCTATATATGCAATAGTTACAATAACATTTTCTCTCTTTATATTAAAATCTTGCTTAGTGTGAAATTTGTATATTTAACATAATCGGTAAGCAGTGAAATAATTAAATACAGTGACTGTAACTTGCAGTGAGTTTGCTAAACTAGTGCAAAGTTTGAAACAATAATGACAGAGTATATATACACTACATAGTTAACCACTTTATGCCGGCCGCACACAAATGTGCTGCCTCCCGGCGTCTGGGTCTAGACGCCGAGTGGCCGCACATTTGCGTTCATGTAAGTAAAAACATATGTGCTGAGAGCGTGCGCCCTGCACGCTCCCAGCACACATGTCCGGTACTCACGGAAAGGTCCCGGTCTGCTCTTTCGATCGGTACCTTTCCCGATCATGTGACCGCCGTGACGACGAGTCACGGCGGTCACATGATCCCTAAACCACGCCCCACCCGCCTCCTGGCGTTTGAAACTCTTAAAGGGCTGGGAGGCGCCGGCGGGAAGGGGTTAAACAACCGATTATTAAAGCTGCACAAACATGGATTCTTCACAGAAATGTATCTGTGTTTCAATCAGGGTAACATATGACTGCATTTCATAGTCTCTATAAGACACTATAACACCAGAGAGTCAAGCTGAGAATCACTAGTCTGGTAACCTTACAGCTACTTGCAATTATCCTCATAAACGCCATCCCCCACTGTGAGGTCTGGGTACATAGGCCCAAGGACAAAGGGCCACCCCACTGGAACTGGAGTACTCTGGTAACAATTGAGGAGAGGCTCCCCAAAGTAACTGGGTCTTCCAGAGACGTTGTGTGCTATTAGGCTACTTCCAGACTGCCCGCACATTGGTTCTTACAGTGAACTGCTCACCTAGCTGCAACTTGCCCAACTATCTTTACTTCATCAGGAGTGGCCTCCCTGTTGAGAGAGGGAAACTGGAATTTTTTTTCTTGGGTATATCCAGGAACATAGGGAGTTATGGAAAATGGAGGAAAAGGAATCTGTACCTGAGCATGGTGAGTAAATGGCCACTCCACTACATACACATATATACATCCATACACTCCACTTCATACACATGCCGTATAACTTCTCTTTAGTTTTATTATTTGTAAAGTACAGTGCTGAGCGAACCATTGGCGCTTTATAAATACTGTATAATAATAATAATAATTAGCCTCTTTTGTGCATGCTTCTTATTTCACACTTCTGCAGGGGAAGACAGGAAAAAAATCCTTCAAAAGTTTAGATTGGTCTTATAATGAACACATTAGAAATCAGATTTTCTATAAACCAAGCAATCTGAATATAAAAGTGGTTGTAAACCCTCATATATACCAGTGAAGTCACTAGTCTCTGGTGATACACAGAGATGAAACAAATCCTCTTGCATAAGTTGTACCTGTTTATCTGCAGTCGTCTGTCCCCTACATCCACTCAAAGTGCAGCATTTACATAGGATTTCTCAG
The DNA here is from genome assembly GCF_062004578.1 of Staurois parvus. Classification (NCBI taxonomy): domain Eukaryota; kingdom Metazoa; phylum Chordata; class Amphibia; order Anura; family Ranidae; genus Staurois; species Staurois parvus. Next base: position 535,291 of record NW_028318422.1, read on the forward strand.
CTTTGAAAAATGGGACAGAGAGCTGAAGTTATATCAGAAAGGAGACCTCTGAGAGCTGATTGGAGGAAAGGGACACACCAACTTCACACAGCAAACATGAGCAGAGCTGAGGCTATCAGGAAGACTTGTCAGAAGTGACTCATGTTTATAATGACACTAGACTTAGTGCTGTTATTGAGGTAAGCACGGGCGGACTGACCATTTGGAAACTCGGGCACTGCCCGAGGGCCCAGGGTCAGTAGGGGTCCCCATGAGATGCCCCTGGTACCTTTTTCATAGGCTTTTTTGAGTTTGGGCAAGGACACAGGGGCCCCATGATCCCCTATTGCCCAGGGGCCCCATGAGTTGTCAGTCCACCCCTGAGCAAGCACACACTATAGAGCAGGCATCACTAAATGGCGGACCGTGGTCCGAATACGGATTGAGTGACAGTCCTGCCTGGACCGCGGCCATACCACTTAGCAGCCTGAGTGGACTCCTCTCCTCCCGCCACTGCAGCTGTTTGTAATCGGGAGGAATGGCAGGGTGGACTGTTGTTCTTTATGTACTCGTCATCACTGCTGCTGTTGAATTTCAGCAGGGTAGAGGGCAGGGGGAATGGAAGGAAGGACTCCTCATCTGAATGTACCGTCAGAGCAGGGAGGAGGGTGGGAAACACTGCACGTCTACAGGGGCGCGGGGAGCCAACCTTTCATGCGGGTCACTTGCTTTTTACCAGGAAGAGTTGGGCAGCTCCCACCCTCAGTGGAAACCTTCTATGCCTCCCATCCTCCTCTCTGCTCTGAGTTCAGCGGCAGCAAGCTGGTACATTCAGAAGAGGAGTCCATCCTTCCATTCCTCCTGCCCTCCTCCCTGCACTGAGTTCAGTGGTGATGATGGCAAGCCAGTACAATTAGAAGAGGAGTCCTTCCTTTCAATCCTCCCACGCTCTTCCATGCTGTAATTTTAACAGCTGCAGCGACAATGATGGCGGCGGAAGATGAGTACATATAGAACAGGAATCCACCTCGCCATTCCTCCCGCCCTCCACAATGTATTAAGGTATGGTAATAGAGGTGAAATCTTCCAATAGGGACACTAGTTGTGATGACCTGGGGGGCCCAAGACATTGCTTTAATTTGCAGGGATTTCATCTCACTTCCTTTTGTGGCTATGGGACAGGAAGTGAAGGTAAATCACCCCATTGGGACACAGATGGCAAAAATAAGTCTTACAAGGGTTATAATCCTCCCTTACTCTATCCAAAATGAAACAAAAAGAGTTTTGTCTAAAGTTCTACTTTAATAGAACAAGCTGAAGTTAGAAGCTTATTAGCTACCATGCACAGCTGCACCAGAGTGCTCCATTTCAAGTACATCTACCCCAATGTGTTAAGAGGTAAAGTGAAATTTGAAATCTGTTTTTATAATGCCGGGTTGGTGGAAACAAGGCCACCCACATGCTTTCAGAACAGTCCTCTTATGTACACCAGTCCCTCTGGCAGAGTTGCTAGATTACCAGACCATATTCCTGTTGTCATTAAGTGTTATACTGCATTTAGTGTTACTTTTTGTTTTGTTATACCACAAGTTGCCATTGAGGGATAAAGACATTATGTTACTTCCATAAGGTCACAGGATAACAACCCCTTACAGCACATATTAGGAGACTGTCAATACAGCAAAACACTTTAAATGGAAAGATTTATTGAATTTATTATTTATTTAAAAAAAAAAATCTTGGTAGAAGTACTCAAAGAACCCGAGAATGATAATATATTTGTTTGAAAGCTTTTTGCATATAAGCTTGTATCCATCAAATGACATTAAACATAATGCATGATAAAGTGGCCTTACATGACTATTATTATACTGGAAAATCTAGCATGAGAGGCCACTTTAGCATGTTTTCAATGCTATCACAGCTTAAGGAATCAGGGTCTGTTAAGCATTTAAAACACTAGTAGATTTTTGAGCAAACATTTATACTAATATTTATATGCAAATTCTTAGCACATTCGATGACTTGATTAATGTTGTTCAAAAGTACTTAAATATGTAGTTCTATTTTGACATTCAGCTTTAAAATGAATGGAGTTTCTGAAATGAAAACAACATATACTGTAAAAAATTTGTTCAAGGAAAAATTTCCATCCTACTTCTTTTCTCATCATTGTAGTCAAAAATAAATGTTGATTTGATCCCACTAACAATTAGAAAATCATTGAATGTTCTTAAAATGAAAATTTTTGAATGAGATGTTTATGGCCAGCTTTGCAGTGGTTTATAAAGCTTTAAGACCTGATGTGGGTAGAAGAGAGTCAAACAATTTGTGATAACTGGAGCACCTGGTAAAGCCCCAAATAAGCATGGGGAGAATATACAAAGTCCATGATGACAATGTTCTGGATGAGAATTGAAACTAGGTCAACAGAGTCACAATTTGAAAAGAAATTTATACTTTGAAAGGAACTTGTATTGATCTGCGTGTTTTCTTGATACCATCTGTTTTCTTGAAAGCACAAACTATTGTACTGAAGTGCTGTGCGTTTTTAAACGCCTTTTTCTCTTTTACCTAAATGAAATATTTTGCTGTCAAGGAAAGTTCCTCAACAATGACAGCGTAGAGCGGCTTATCTACTACAGGATCTTCTAGTCAGCAAAGACTGAGATTATTGAACTAGCAGTGGTTGCTATGGTATTAAACTTGCAATACCGAGTCTTTTATTAGATACCACGAAAGGTTCGGAAGCTGTCCATTCTCTTTACAATCGCTGGGGAATCAAGTTCAAATCCCACCTTGTCTCCTGAACACGGTTGAACTCATAAAAGCTCTGATTATTAGAAGAGAAAATAGAATTTATGAAATGAACAGCAAAAACGAGATTCCAATAAAGTTCCATCAAATACTAATAAATAGTTACATGTATGACGAATGTAACTGTATCTAATATTTCTTGAACATTTATCCATTTAAAGTAACAATGAACCACTCTTATTTGTAATTTTTGGCCTTTACCTAGTCCATTGAAAGTATTTTGTTATACCTGTTCAAAATGCCTGTTGTCAATATCAATGTCAAGTTCGATATACCTGTACCTGTGAACAATTCATATTTCCTGAAATATCTCAATCAGTCTACAGTAAGTAGCTGTGATAGTTGTTGCATTAGAATACAGAATTATTAGTGTCTATGTTTTTGATATTAGGACAGTAGGAGGGTTTGAATAGTTTATCAAAAGACAACTGGGTAGGGTGACATCACTTGGTCCTTAAAAATGGTGTGCTTTATCAACTCACAATAGGACTTAGGAGCTGAGTGCATTTCTGGCAGATCAGCAGAAATATTGCAGGGTTCTTAAAGGTTTTGCTGCCACCGATGTATGCCATGCAGCCGCTGGATCACTTCCAAGGATCCTGCATGATCCCCTTGCCATGGCGGCTGCCACCGGGTACAGAGGTGACAGACCGGTGAATGGATCTTCTAGCTAGTAAGAACCCAGAAGCGACGTGTATTACAACACTTGTGGTTTTACCTGTCACTTTTTCTGGCTAATGTGGAGTGAAGGGGAGTGCAGGGGATACATCAGGAGTCCAGATTAAAGGGAACCTGTTGCTATAAATATACTATCACATAATGGGCTATGGAGATTGAGAGGGTACAGGAGTTCTGCTTCCTAAGAACAATAATTAGGGTGGACAGGGCATATTTCTCATCTGGTGGGCAAGGCATCAGAGACTGTATTTTTTGAGGAAGCGGTGGAAGGCAGGCTTTTCAGAGCAGGTCCTTAATAGCTTTATAGAAGCTGTTTACTGAGTATTGAGGAATTGGGGGAGGGGAGGTACCTTTTGAGAGTGATAAATCTATTGAAAGATACTTCACATCCTGGTAATGTTCTGTATACATTGCTACCTTCTGGTAGGCAGTATAGGAGTATTTGCTCAGGTATCACCAGGTTGCGGAATAGTTTCTTTCTTTGATCTGCACAGCTCTTGAACTCTAGAGGTGTTGTAGAATAAACTGATTGGGAGTTATTTATTAATTTTGAAATGCGTGCTGTTTTGGTTAAGCGTTTTTATGTTGGGTGTGGAATTCTTTTTTTTACCAGTTTTCCATCCGACCTATTGCCAATGACAGGCGAACGGGAACTCTCCCATCTTGGGTGGATGTCATATGACGTCCTCTCAGTCAAAAAAAAAAAATTAAACATTTTTTTTTCTGCATATTGTCACCAGTCAGTGTACGTGATCACCGCCACGTTATATAATGACACTGTACTACACTGGTGACAGTATGTTAAAAAAAATGTGAAAAAACAAGTTTTAAAAATTTCTTCATATTCCAAAGAATTAAGTCCAAAAATTTTGCCACACCTCTTACGAAGTACCTTGGCAGTCTACTTTCCAAAAAGGTGTCATTTGGGGGGTGTTTGTACTGTCCTGGCGTTTATGAGCCTCAAGAAATGAAATAGGCCATCAGTACATCAGGATCAATTTTCAGATATATAGCCCATGGTTTGTGGACTCTATAACTTTCCTACAGACTAAATATTATACACTAATTTGAGTTATTTTCACCAAAGAAACACAGCAGAATACATTTTGGCCTAATTTATTTGCAAAATGTTATAACAGAAAAAAAGAAAAACATGTTTTTTTTTAAATTTTTTATTTAGCTTTTTGTTATTTAGCATTTTTTAATTAAAATTTTAATTTATTTAGCAAAAAAATCTAGTGGGGATTAAATACCACCAAAGGAAATTTCTACTTGTATGAAAAAATGATAAAAAATTAATATGGGTACCGTGTTGCGTATCTGCGCAATTGTCATTCAAAGTTTGACAGTGCTGAAAGCTGAAAATTTGCCTAGACAGAAATCGGGTGAAAGCTCCCAGTATTGAAGTGGTTAAATACCACCAAAAGAAAACTCTGTCTAAAAAAAAGATAAAAATTTAATTTGGGTACAGTGTTGCATGAGTAATTGTCATTCAAAGTGTGACAGTGCTGAAAGCCCGGGGCAGGAAGGGTTTGAAAGTGTCCAGTATAGAAATGCTTAATGTGCGGGAGCTACATCTCTGTTTCATTTTATAATTGTTGTAAAATGAAAATACATTTTTTAATCTGATTCCTATTTCTATTGGTTTCCTAGGTGATAACAAGTTAAGGAAAGAAAAAAAAACCTTTAAAATTAAAGTTATACCCAAGTACCCTATTTTTCGCTCCATAAGACGCACCTGACCATAAGACGCACCTAGGTTTTAGAGGAGGAAAACAAGAAAAAAAAAATTCTGAACTAATGGACTGCAGACATAGTACAGGAGATGACCAGAGACTGCAGACATAGTACAGGAGGTGACCAGAGACTGCGGACACAGTACTGGGATGACCAGAGACTGCGGACACAGTACAGGGATGACCAGAGACTGCGGACACAGTACAGGAGATGACCAGAGACTGCGGACACAGTACAGGAGATGACCAGAGACTGCGGACACAGTACAGGGGATGACCAGAGACTGCGGACATAGTACAGGAGATGACCAGAGACTGCGGACATAGTACAGGAGATGACCAGAGACTGCGGACACAGTACAGGGGATGACCAGAGACTGCGGACACAGTACAGGAGATGACCAGAGACTGCGGACACAGTACAGGAGATGACCAGAGACTGCGGACATAGTACAGGAGATGACCAGAGACTGCGGACACAGTACAGGGGATGACCAGAGACTGCGGACACAGTACAGGAGATGACCAAAGACTGCGGACAGTACAGGAGATGACCAGAGACTGCGGACAGCACAGGGATGACCAGAGACTGCGGACAGCACAGGGATGACCAGAGACTGCGGACAGCACAGGGATGACCAGAGACTGGGGATAGTACAGGGGATGACTGCTGACCTTTGGGGAGGGGGGGAGCGGGTACCTGAATTTGACAGGTACCCGCTCTTACTTCCGCGGAGTTGTTCTTTCATCTTACCTGTTCCTCTATCCAGCCGCGCGCTGTCTTCCCGTCTTCTGTAATGGCGCTCAGCATGACAGCCGGGTGCCCAGTGCGCATGAGCGAGAAGCACTTGCGCTTTGCGATTGGTCCGGCGGTTTCTGGGATCTGTCATGTGTCCCAGGTGCCGCCTTACCATTCACAAAAAGCACCGCTTCTTGCGCATGCGCACTTGGCACCCGGCTGTCATGCCCACACTACAGAAGCCGGGAAGACAGCGCGCCGCTGGATAGAGGAACAGGTAAGATGAAAGAACAACTCCACGGAAGTGGGAGCGGGTACCTGTCAAATTCAGGTACCCGCTCCCCCTCCCTCCCCAAAGGTCAGCAGTCATCTCTATAAGGTCCCGCTGCAGAGCTGAGCGGCTGGCCCGGTATTCTGACACGGCGGCGGTGGAAATACCGGACCGGCCGCTCCATATTCGCTCCATAAGACGCACTGACATTTTCCCCCCTTTTTTGGGGGGAAAAAAAGTGCGTCTTATGGAGCGAAAAATACGGTACTTAAAACCCTCCCAAACAATTCTGACTCTTCCCCCCTGCCCCCACAGATACACGCATATGTACATAAGTGCACACAGGAGGACATCTACTGTATGTACAATAATATTGTTTGTGTTTCACAAGTTAAATATCACCATGCACGCAGGAATGAGAGCCACAAATCTAAAGCCATTGGGGACGGTTAACTCTAAACCAATGACCTGAAAGGTTTTAAAGCATCATCTATGGGCAATTTTGGGTACTGAAAACTTCACCATTTCACAGGCAATTTAAAGTGTTGACATGCTGTCAAAAAATGTGTAATATATTGCACTTATGTGCACTAAAATGAACTTTGTGTATTTTTTTCATGTACATTTGCACTTGATAAACTGTTGAACTAATATCATATGACATAAAAATTGGAACTACCACCATTTTATTCTCCAGGGTCTCAGCTTTTAGAAAATATATACTCTTTGGATATTTTAACTAATCTTTAGGCCTAAAATAATTATTTTAATGTGTGCAAAAAAACACAAGAACAGCTTGGCAGTGAAAGGTTTAAAGGATAAAACATGGGAACATGTACATATATGGTAGAGATGTTCTTCACACTTTTTCTTTTTTATTTGGCCTCAAATACACTTTAATCAATAATATTTTGTTGCTATTTAAAGAACAATTCCAATTCTTCTGATCTTGTGATCTGTGGATCATGTGGTCAAATAGAGTGTAGGATGTTAATTACAGTCACTTCCACATTCCACATTCCACATTCCACGTTACTCTCTATCAGCCTTTTAAAACCAGGGTTCCTTCAAAGGTTGCTAGGGGCTCCGTGAACAATTTATAACCAATGTAAGTTACCAGTGACAACAATTATCCTTTCAGCTCTCTATAGGGGGACATTCTCACTTCACACGCACCAGAAATCTTTTTTTTCTCATTCACCATCAATGTAAGAAGCATTCTTTCCATTGACTACCTGTGTAATGAAGCCCTTCTCCACTGACCACTAACTTAAAGGGGTCATTTTCCACTGACCACCAAAGTAGTGTAGCACTTAAAGTGTTACTAAACCCCCGGACCCAGAATTCAGTATATCTGATCTCCCACAGTACACAGAACATGGAAGTGCAGTTACTTTAGTAAATATAAACTGCTAAATAACTTTTCTCATCAGCAGTTAGAGCACTGCTGTGACTTCAGTGTCCAGCCGAGCACTGGTTAAAGCTTGGAGGAGTTTTCATTCTGCTCTAGGAGGATGCAGGACCTTTGACCTTTGTCTGGACAGTGCTGATTGGCCCACATTCCACTCTCCCAAGAAAAAAAACCCTTTCTAGCTATACACACCAAACTGAGCATGTGCAGAGAGACTCCACACAATACGTCTTATCAGGAGATAAGAGGGGGACACTGGTAGGAGGGGAGGATCAGAGAAGTCAGGATCAAACAGCCGTTTTACACATTGCGGAGGATTAACACCTTAGGTTCCACAGGGAGTATAACAAGCATTCTTTACTGCATATACAGACTAATTTTACTGTTGTGGGTTTAGTAACACTTTAAACTGACCACCAATGTTAAGGAGCACTACAAAGTTCACTGTGTGTAATTCACTTCAGTTTTTTAGTCTTAATTAAAGTAAAATAAAGCTGGCCATACATTATATAAGTTTCTTATTCAATTTCCTTTGGATTTACCTTCAACTATATAGTGCAAGAGCCTGCCTGATTGCATACAAATTGAAAGTATTCAGGTTTGAACTCATATTATATGGTTTTGGTAAAGCTAAAGGAAAATTGTACAAGAAAATTGTATAATGTATATGTAATGTATATCCAGTCTAAGACCGGCAATAGACAGAGCAATTTTCAGGAAAGAAAATTGCTCAATTCCCCCATCAACACAGTCAATGTTGATGGTGGAATCCCTCCTGCAGAGCCAGATCCCACCACGCCCCTGCCAGGAGGACACAGTGATTACCGCTAGTGGCTAGAAAAAAACTGAATGTAAAATCTGAAAGACTGTTTGATCCAAGTTGACCAATCAACCAACTTGGGTACATTCTGCCGGCCCATACATGGTTCGAATCTCAGCTGGTCCCTGCTGAACTGGCCAAGATTTGAACTGTCAATGACTGTCTTAAGAATAACAGGGCTTTAAATATGGCACTGGAGAAACAAAAAACACAATAACATACTCTACATAAGTATATGCTTGTTCAAATGATAGTTGTCTGATAAACATGTTTGATTGTTGTTACTAATTAGGACTGATACACTGGGGTTTATTTACTAAAGCTGGAGAGTCCAAAATCAGACTCTCTTCTGCATAGAAACCAATCAGCTTCCAGGTTTCATTGCCAAAGCTTCATTGAACAAGCTGAGGTTAGAAGCTGATTGGTTTCTATGCAGAAGGGAGTCTGATTTTGGACTCTCCAGCTTTAGTAAATAAACCCCACTATGTCTGTGATGACCTATTATACACTATATTGCCAAAAGTATTGGGACGCCTGCATTTACACATACATGAACTTTAATAGCATCCCAGTGTTAGTCCGAAGGGTTCAATATTGAGTTGGCCCACCCTTTGCAGCTATAACAGCTTCAACTCTTCTGGGAAGGCTGTCCACAAGTTTAGGAGTGTGTCTATGGCAATGTTTGACCATTCTTCCAGAGATTAGGCACGGATGTCGGACAAGAAGGCCTGGCTAGCAGGATCCGCTCTAATTCATGCCAAAGGTGTTCTATTGGGCTGAGGTCAGGACTCTGTGCAGGCCAGTCAAGTTCCTCCACCCAAAATTCGCTCATCCATGTCTTTATGGACCTTGCTTTGTGCACTGGTGCGCATTCATGTTGGTACAGAAAGGGGCCATCCCCAAACTGTTCCGACAAAGTTGGGAGCATGAAATTGTCCAAAATGTCTTGGTATGCTGGCACCTTAAGAGTTCCCTTCACTGGAACTAAGGTGCCAAGCCCAACCCCTGAAACACAAACCCACACCATAATTCCTCCTCCACCAAACTTTACACTTGGCACAATGCAGTCAGATAAGTACTATTGTCCTGGCAATCGGCAAACTCAGACACCTCCATCGAAATCCAGTGGTGGCGTGCTTTACACCACTGCATTCTACGTTTTGCATTGCACTTGGTGATGTAAGAATTGGATGCAGCTGCTTGGCCATGTAAACCCATTCTATAAAGCTCTCTACACATTGTTGTTGTGCTAATCTGAAGGCCACATGAAGTTTGGAGGTCTTTAGCTATTGACTCTGCAGACAGTTGGCGACTTCTGTGCACTGTGCGCTTCAGCATGCGCTGACCCCTCTCTGTCATTTTACGTGGCCTGCCACTTAGTGGCTGAGTTGCTTTTGTTCCCAGTTGCTTCCACTTTGTTATAATACCACTAACAGTTGACTGTGGAATATTTAGTAGCCAGGAAATTTCACAGATGGACTTATTGCACAGGTGGCAAACTATCACTGAACTCCTGAGAGCGCCCCATTCTTTCACAAATGTCTGTAGAAGCAGTCTGCATGCCTAGGGGCTTGATTTTATACACCTGTGGCCATGGAGGTGGTTGGAACATCTGAATCCAATGATTTAGAGGGGTGTCCCAATACTTTTGACAATATAGTGTATATCTCTATCTTAGATGTAGTGCCTACATGACTGTATTTATGCCAAGTGCCTGAGTGCTCGATTTTTTGTTTCTCCAGAACTGTATTTAAAACATTGTTATTCTTATAATTCTTCAATTTACGTATAATGATCATAGAACTGTGAGAATAAACTCACTTTATGTAATATCTTTATTTCTTTTGGATGTTATTTGTGTTATTTCATTATAATTACTGAAAGTAATTTTGTCATAAAGAGCAGCACTTGGGTGTCAAATATGCTGTATATGCCACAGTTTTTATTCTTTAATTGATTCTTATGTTCACAACTTACTGATCATGGTAATGTCCTGTGTTGTACAGATATGTAATAAATATTAGCAGGGGCTCACTGAGACCTAAATTTTATTTTAAGGGTTTATCCATGTAAAAAGGTAGAGAAAGGCTGCTGTAAGTGCTGGACAGGTATCTGGCAGGATGAGTATGACAAATGGACCCATAGGTCATGTTTTAGTGTAGTATTTTTAGGCCACATTCAGATGGGTGCTGCACAGACATAAACTCATGTCTAAACTTGACAGGCATACAAGTATCAAATTTTGCAATGTGGATGTATTTATGCATCCATTTCTGTAGACTGCCTGTTTGCAGCTTGGGGCAGATGCAGACACAAAAACAAATTCCTGTGCATGCAGTACAGGTGCTAGCATCCATCTGATGGAGGCCTAAATTGTTCTTTTTAATGTGATTTAGGTACCATGCAAAATGTACATTGAAGCAGTATTATACTAATTTTAAAGTCCAACTTTAGCCAATTTTTTTTCGATAACATGAGGAAGGTTTTGAATCTCTGTCAGATATTTTCTCATTTTCTGTCCTGGTGACAGAGGTCAAGGGAACAGGTATTGATGCTGGAATACATTGTTCATGTATTTTGCGCAACAACTACATTAGCCAGTAGATAGCAGTGTTTAAAAGTTTGTAGCTGCAACTATGATTATACTTTATGTCTTCTTCCTGAAAAAAGTTCCTGTTTCCTGTTTGTAGAGAAGCAGCAGAAAAACACACAAGGACTGTGTGCACTCTCTGTTCTATAGGGCTATATAAGAAATCTGTAACAGGTTATGAGCCCAGACACCCAATCATAGCCAGTGACAGCAAAAGAAGTGCACGATACAGAAACAGAAAGAAGATTGCAACAGAATAAAAGAACACAGCCACAACAAAGCTTTTTTTTGCAAACCTAACAAACCAAAACTACCAGTCTTGGAAATTCAAAATGAAAATGCTGCTAACAAAGAGAAGGTATGTGGAAATGTATCAATAAACACCATTTCTCTTAGCACAATCTCTCTTAGCATAGAAGACGTTCAAATCTTACATACAGGTGAAACTCAAAAAAAAAATTAGAATATCATGCAAAAGTTCATTTATTTCAGTAATGCAACTTAAAAGGTGAAACTAATATATGAGATAGACTCATTACATGCAAAGCAAGATAGTTCAAGTCGTGATTTGTCATAATTGTGATGATTATGGCTTACAGCTCATGAAAACCCCAAATCCACAATCTCAGAAAATTAGAATATTACATGCAATCAATAAAACAAGGATTGTACATAGAACAAAATCGGACCTCTGAAAAGTATAAGCATGCATATGTACTCAATACTTGGTTTGGGCCCCTTTTGCAGCAATTACTGCCTCAATGCGGCATGGCATGGAAGCTATTAGCCTGTGGCACTGCTGAGGTGTTATGGAAGACCAGGATGCTTCAATAGCGGCCTTCAGCTCTTCTGCATTGCTCGGTCTCATGTCTCTCATCTTTCTCTTGGCAACGTCCAATAGATTCTCTATAGGGTTCAGGTCAGGCGAGTTTGCTGGCCAATCAAGCAGAGTAATCCTACGGTCATTGAACCAAGTTTTGGTGCTTTTGGCAGTGTGGGCAGGTGTCAAGTCCTGCTGAAAAATGAAGTCAGCATCCCCATAATGCTCGTCTGTGGAAGGAAGCATGAAGTGCTCCAAAATCTCCTGGTAGACGGCTGCGTTGACCCTGGACTTAATGAAGCACAGTGGACCAACACCAGCAGATGACATGGCTCCCTAAATCAACACAGCCTGTGGAAACTTCACACTGGACTTCAAGCATCTTGCAGTGTGTTCCTCTCCATTCTTCCTCCATACTCTGGGTCCTTGGTTTCCAAATGAGATGCAAAAGTTCCTCTCATCAGAAAAGAGGACTTGGGACCACTGAGCAACAGACCAGGTCTGTTTTTCTTTAGCCCAGGTAAGACGCTTCAGACGTTGTTTGTTGTTTAGGAATGGCTTGAAAAGAGGAATACGACATTTGAAGCCCATGTCCTGGATCCGTCTGTGTGTGGTGGCTCTTGATGCACTGACTCCAGCCTCAGTCCACTCCTTGTGAAAGTCCCCAACACTTTTGAATGTCCTTTTCCTGACAATCCTCTTCAGGCTGCGGTCATTCCTGCTGCTTGTGCACCTTTTTCTTCCACAATTTTCCCTTCCACATAACTTTCTATTAATGTGCTTTGATACAGCACTTTTGGGAACATCCAACTTCTTTTGCAATTACCTTTTGAGGCTTTCCCTCCTTATGGAGGGTGTCAATGATGGTTTTCTGCACAACTGTCAGGTCAGCAGTCTTTCCCATGATTGGGATTACTACTGAACCAGACTGAGAGACCATTTAAAGGCTCAGGAACCCGTTGCAGGTGTTATGGCTTAATTAGCTGATTAGAGTGGGACACTTTCAGCCTAGAATATTGCACCTTTTCACAATATTCTAATTTTCTGAGATTGTGGATTTGGGGCTTTCATGAGCTATAAGCCATAATCATCACAATTATGACAAATCACAGCTTGAACTATCTTGCTTTGCATGTAATGATTCTATCTCATATATTAGTTTCACCTTTTAAGTTGCATTACTGAAATAAAAGAACTTTTGCACGATTTTCTAATTTTTCGAGTTTCATCTGTATATGTAAGTGTGAAACTCTTAAAGAAATGTGGGAAGGATTACAAAAGGTGCATGAAAGAGCTAATCTTAGTAATAAACTATATTTGATTAGAAAGCTATACCAAACCAAGACAATGAAAGGTCAAGATATGCAGGATTACATATAGCACACCCTGGAAATGGTTGAATGCTTGAGAGGCATAGGAGAAGAAATAAAAGATTTTCATGTTGCAGCACTATTACTTAGTGGTTTACCAGAAAGCTATCAAATGCTTGTCACAGCACTTGATTCATGTCCAGATGATGAACTGACATTGGAATATGTTAAAGGCAAGCTGATGGATGAGTATAAGAGTAAAACAAAAAGCAATAATAGTGACGGTGCTTCTGTTGTAGAGTCTGCTTTAAAGATGAAATATAAAAACAGTAACATGCAACAAGAAACACATGAATGCTTTGTGTCCAAAAAACAAAGTAATTTACAAGCAGATTTCAGATTCTGGAAAGCTAGAATTCAAAAACAAACGAAACTGCAAAAGCCAAAAAGCGTGAAGGAAGAAACAAATTTTTCCTTAGATAATGAACTTGTTTTTCAATCTAAAAGTTGCACCTCATCTTTGCAGGCATGGTGTGTTGAATCAGGAGCTATGAGTCACATTACAAATGACAGAAATTTCTTTATTCACCTTGACCAGAGTAAAACAGAAAATAAATCACCACAGCTAATGGGCAAATAATGGAATCAGAATGAAATCAGAAGGATTTGGTGTTTTCTTTGCTGTCCTATTTCTCAGAGTGTTGCCAGAAAAAAATGTCCTGTGTGTCCCTGCTCTTGAAACTAATATTTTGTCAGTAAAGAAGCTAATAAAACAATTCAATGCCCATCATGAAAGGGGATATCTTTCTTACAAAGGCTAAAATTACACATTTAAACTGCATTCACACATGGCACAGGCGACTTGGGCACAGAAGTCCTGTCATAATAAAGAAATTAACTGAGAATGACTATGCAAGTGGAATAAAAATGAGTCCATGTGCTCAAACAATGAAATGCACAAGCTGTATAAAAGGAAAAATGACAAGAAAAGCCTTTCCAAAGCAGAAAAACTTGAACAGTATTTGACCTAAGTAAGCAACAAATTTGGCAAAATGCTGAGTATATTGCAATGGAAATGAATATACAGGTAATAATATACAAGTGATTCTCAGAAAGTATGCCTTAATATTTCAAACTACTGTACCATACAGCCCAGAACAAAACAGGCTTGAAGAAAGAATGAACCATACTCTATGTGACAGTGGAAGAACCACGATGCTTGATGCAGATAGGCTAACCACATACTGCGGGGAGGCAATTATGATGGCATGCTAACTCCTAAATTGACTACCAGGTAAAACAACTGAGAAAACTACATATGAACTGTGGAATGGAAAAGCCCCAAATTTTAACCGTCTAAAAATTTTTGGAAGCAAATTCTATGTGCACATCCCAAAAGAAAAACAAACAAAATTGCATGCTCACACAAAGGAAGGTGTACTTGTGGGGTACAGTCAATGTGAAAAGGGATGCAGAAGTCTACACCAAGACACAAACAAGGTAGCCATCAGTAGAAGTGTAATTGTCGATGAAACTTCAGTGCGTTCAAAATTTCATGAATTAACACAAAGTCTTCAAACTGAAGAAAATTCCACATCAGTATCACATAAAGATAAGCAACAAAGTGACACAGAAATTAACACAGACAATCAAATTACTGTAAAAGTAGAAACCAGGCCACAAGAGGCTTTAATCAGGAAATCCACAAGAATCAATAAAAGCATCCCAGCCAAACGGCTATCCTATATTGCTTGCATAGCATTAAAACCAGAACCAGATTCATGGGATGAGATGCAAAGACTTCCAACCCATAAGAAAAGCAGTGGATCAGAGCTGTCAATGAAAAGATGATATCTCTTAGTGAACTGAAACAGATTTAGAGAACTGAATTCCGAAATGGGAATAATATTAGGAGTAGTTGTTGAGTGGGGGTGTTGGAATACATTGTTCATGTATTTTGTGCAACAACTATATTAACCAGTAGATGGCAGTGTTTAAGTTTGTAGCTGCATCTATGATTTTACTCTTTATCTTCCTGTTAGCAGAGCAGTAGATAAACACATGTGGACTGTGCACTGTCTATTCTGTAGGGCTATATACAGAATCTGTAACAATTGAAGACACATTTCTCTATTGGAGATAGAGAACATATTTAAAGTGAAGAGAGGTAAGGATAGAACCTCTGTAAGGTTTTCATTCCTGTCTGTGCCTTTGTGTCTTGGTGACCCATATTCTCCTAATTCATTGAATTGGTTTTACTTTCATTGAGGGAAAAAATAAATACAAATGATAATGTTTTGGCTGGTGTTGAGTTTCAAACAATTAATAACACAGCATGCCTTCTCGTAATGTGACAACAGTTGTTAGCAGTATCCTGAAAATGACTGAAGCAGTCTGCTGCAACATATCCTTCGAAACATGGGTATTGTATCTGCCATGGTAATCTTTTGTAACATGCTAATTAGATCTCCCTAATGTGGCATTTTCTTGTGTTGTCTAGCCATGTCTTGTATTATGTCAGCTTTCACTGATAACATAGATAACATGGCAGTCTAATGTAACATGGCAATACTTCTTTATTATGACAGGTCTCTATTGTGATCTGTCTTGTGACTAGGTTTATATTTCCAAAGGACATAGCTCCCAACTGTCCCTGGTTTTGAGGGACTGTTCCTCATTTGGAACAAAGTCCCTCTGTCCCTCTATCCTCCTTATTTGTCCCTCATTTTGGTCTGATCTATAAAGTTGTATATAAAATGCACAATATTTCTATCAAAAAGTATTTTACAGTGCTAAAACTTTCATTCAGTTTTTAAATTGCTGTGTTTGGATATTTCCAAGGTCAATATAAAGGAATAGTAGTGGTCAAAAAACTACTTGTGGGTTTAACCAACAATTTTTTGTGTGTAATTCTCCAATAAGGGGGGAGTGTCCTATGCCTACATACTTTTGCTAATAGGTGTCCCTTGTTCCCATCTCAGAAAGTTAGAAGGTATGGGTTGGGACAGGATAAAGTACATTATATGGCCACATTTATATAAACAGCCTTCCAAATGATTGAGTTCAACTGTTTTCAGTGAAGGGTACTGCTAAAATATACAAAACATTTTAGACAACAGTGTTCTTCCAAAATCTGGGGAATAGTTTAAGGGCCCTTTCTGTTCCAGCATAACTGTGCCATTGTGCACAAAGCCAGGTCTATACAGAAAGGTTTTGAATTGTTTGGTGTGGAGGAATTCAAGCAGCTTGCACAGAGCCCTAATATCAACTCTACTGAAGACCTTTAGAATGAATTAGGAAGTAAACTGTGAGTCAAGTCTTCTCAACCAACATCGGTACTTTATCTGACTTTATAAACATTCTTTTGGCTGAGTGGGCACAATTTCCCAAGGGAGTAGGGGTATCTCCAAATGAATGCCTATGTTCTGGAATGTCTAACAACTCATTTGCTGTTGGTGTGATGGTCAAGTATTCACACACCTTGGCTATATGGTGTAAAATTGGGATGCAGTTCATTGACACTGGCCTGGTGCAGGTGTATACTGTACAACAAGACCAATGCAGGTCTCTACACTTATTCACAGATGTGTAGTCTTGAATCTGGATCAGTGCCATGTGCTCTATAAGCCATCCCTCTGACATCTGGGAAATAATAGGATACTTATCATTGGTACATAAAATGATGGGCAATCCTTAGTATTTTTTAAATCAAAACCTAGCATTACTTGTGAACTGAGCATACACCAATTACGTTCAGTGCACAGTTGTCCTTAAGTAATAACACACAATTGTCTGTGAGTGGTGCTGAAGTCTGTTGAATAGACACAGCTCATACTTGTAGTCTACAGCCCACAGTGGGAGCGCTATGCTAGACTGACAATGCTGCTTGCATAAGCAGCATCTCGGGAGCATTGCCACTTAGGGCAAGAAGTGGAGCTATAGGTAATTGCAACAAACAAAACAAGTGGTAGGTAAACAAAAATGTAAAGTATTAGACTTAAATACACTTATATCCCTGGTTCACATCTGTTCGGTTATGCGGGCCGCGATTTGAATGGACTCCTGTGCCCCAGGACACGCAGGGAAGAAGTCTCTGCACTACTTTGGAAACCGAGGTTCCCAGTATGGTTGCAATTTCCAGTGTGGGTGGCTTGCCATTAGAATTAATTAAACAAACAAGATATACCTGCGCTCAAATCCTAATATCTAGTACATGCATTTATCCATCAGGTGCTAAAAGGGTGTAACCACATATTAACACTAGAAATTCTGAAGGACCCTCTGCACACTGATATATACCCTTTCCAGCAGACTGTGCAATAAAGAATAGGGATATTTGCTTCATACATATTGCAATACATGTTTAAGCTGCCCAACTGTGTCAAAGTAATCCTTCTATGGCCAGTCCTACTCTGCTCTGTCTACGCAAATGCTAGTAGCATTTGTGTAGGCAGAGTAGAGTAGGACTGGCCATAGAGGGATTACTTTGACTCAGTTGTCCATCTTAAACATGTATTGCAATATGTGTGAAGCAAATATTCCTATTCTTTATTGCACAGTCTGCTGGAAAGGGTATATATCAGTGTGCAGAGGGTCCTTCAGAATTTCTACAATTAGAATTAATGGCAGGTCCCGCATTCCTCTGTGTACGTGGTGCAGAAACAAGCATTTGCGCGGGTCCCGCAGCGGCACGACCTCAGATGTGAACCGAGGGTAAGGGCTCATTTGTATGAACATCCAGCAGGTGGAAAAAGCAGATAGCTCACCCATGGGTTTACCACCCCCACCCGACTGCCCTAAATACAGAAATGCAGCTGCTCATGGCTGTACACATGCTGCAGCAAAAAATAAAAGGCATGTTGCAATCTATGGGCATTACCATTCAAGTAAATGAGGTTGTGCTGCAGCTCCCCTGCAACCACATACAACGCAGGCAGCTGCAGCACTATAAGTAGGCATTTTGGGGGTTACAAGAAACTCTTAAAAACCCTCTGAAAAGCGATCCATCGCAGACTGCTTTACAGAAAGGTGACAATAATAGCCCCTGCATGTTTGAGCAAGCCCCTAGGGCTAATTTACATGGGTTTGACTAAGAATTTGGCTTAACTGAATACACTGTAAGTATTTATTAATGTGAACACAAGTTTATCAAATATATTATCAGTAGTATTACTGTTGTTTTTATTCATAGGCTTGTTATTATATGTTGATCAATGCAAAGAAATGCATCCATAAATGTATGGATTTCCTCACAGTGATTAGTTCTAAGTTTAATTTGATTTTCTGCTCCAGGAATAACACAATGTTAGTGGTTGTCAGACAACACCACAGATATCCTGAGGTTTACTAGTATATTTATATGTAGGCTCCCACTCTTTTTTTGAGAAAATATATATTTTCAGATCTTGCTAAAACAGATGCATGTACTTGCACTGATTATATCAGTTAAATTGTAACTAAAGGCAAAAGTTTTTTTCTAGTTTTGGATAGAGTATAGAGGGATTATGTTAGAAATTCTGTATATAGCCCTTCAGAACAGAGAATGCACAATGCACATGTGCTTTTCTGCTTTACTGCAACAAGGGAAAAGGAAACTTTATGCAAAGAAAACTCAGAGTATTCCACAGACACAGCTACACGCTTATGAACACTGCCATCTACTGGTTTAGGAGTATATCTCTGATGAATACTGATGTAGTTGTTGCACAAAATACATGCATACTGTATTCCAACACCCCTCACTCAACAACTACCCCTTGTCTTAATCCCATTTCAGATCTCAGTTCTATAAATATCCATGTCTGTAGTTCACTAAGAGATGTCATCTCTTTATCAGCAGCTCTGCTCCACTTTTTTTTTCCAATGGGTTGGAAGTCTTTGCATCTCATCCCATGAATCTGGCTCTGGTTTTAATGCTACATGATCAACATAGGATAGACATTTGGCTGGGATGCCTTTATTGCTTTTGCTGAATTTCCTGATTGCAGTCTCTTGGGGCCTGGTTTCTTCTTTTACAGTAATTGAATTGTTTGCATTAACTTCAATTTCTGTGGCATTCATGTGATACTGATGTGGAAATTCCCTCAGTTTGAATCATTTGCGTTAGACCATGAAATTTTGAAAAAACTGACGGTTCATCAACAATTACACTTCTACTGATGGTTACCTTGTTTAGAATGCTGTATCCCTTTAGAGATTCACTGTACACCAGAAGTACACCTTCCTTTGGGCAAGCATCCCATTTTGTACATTTTTCTTTTGGGATGTGCACATATGCTTTGCTTTCAAACCTTTTTAGATGGTTCCAATTCAGGGCCTCTCTATTCCACAGTTGATTTTGGAGATAGATTGTGGTCATAATTGCCTTCCCCCAGTATGTGGTTGGTATATCTGCATCAAACAGCATGGTTCTTTCCCTCTCACATAGAGTATGATTCTTTCTTTCTGCAAACCTTGTTTTGTTCTGGGTTGTATTGTACAATAGTTTGAAATATTATGCCATGCTCTCTGAGAAATGCCTGTGTGTTATCACCTGTATATTCAGTTCCATTGTCTGTGCACAAAGTACTCTGCATTTTGCCATATTTGTTGCTTACTTGAGCCAAATACTGTTCAAGTTTCTCTGGGACTTCACTTTTGTTGCATAATAGATATAGTGCAGTGTATCTGGAGTAATCGACTATAAAAGTGAGACATTGCTTCTTCTTTCCTGGAGTAACTTTTTCCATTGGACAGCAGAGATCTGAATTAATTAAGTCCAGAGGTTTTTTTTTGTAGCTCTGCTGTTACTCTGCTTGGGAAAGGCTTTTATGTCATTTTTCCTTTTATACAGCTGGTGCATTTCATTGTTTGATCACATGGACTCATTTTTATTCCACTTGCATTATCATTTTCAGTTAATTTCCTAATTATGTCAGGCCTTCTGTGTCCAAGTCATCTGTACCATGTGTGAATGCAGTTTGCATTTTAGCCTTCGTGAGTAAGATATCCGCTTTTGTGATGGCACAGCTGTCACATTGAAAGGTCACTACATCACCTTGTTTTGTGAGCTTATTTACTGACAAAAATTAGTTTCAAGAGCAGGGACATATAGGACATTTTTCACAGGTATCTTTATGGTGACACTCCGGAAAATAGGACAGTAAAGAAAACCATCTCCAATTCCATCTGATTCCATTATTTGCACATTGCCTGGGGTGACTTTTTTCTGTTTTGCTCTTGTGAAGGTGAATAAAGACATTTCTGTTATTTGCCATGTGACTCATAGCTCCTGAATCAACACACCATTCTTGAAAAGATCAGGTGCAACTTTTGGATTGAAAAACATATGTTTATTATCTCAAGAAAAAATTGTTTCTTCCTGCACACTTTTGGCCTTTTGTAGTTTAGTTTGTTTTTGCACTCTAGCTTTCCAAATTCTGCAATCTGCTTTTAAATGACCTTATTTCTTGAACACAAAGCATTCACATGTTTTTTTTTTCACTGTTTTTATTCCTATTTTTGTTTTTAAAGCAGACTCTGCGATAGAAGCTCCGTCATTATTAATGCTTTCTGTTTTACGCTTATATTCATCCATAAGTTTGCCCTTAACCACTTGCCTACCAGGCACTTATACCCCCTTATTTACCAGGCCAATTTTCAGCTTTCAGCGCTGCCGCACTTTGATTGACAATTGCGCGGTCATGCAACATTGTACCCATATGAAATTTTGATCATTTTTTTCTCACAAATAGAGCTTTCTTTTGGTGGTATTTAATCGCCACTGGGCGCTTTACTTTTTGCGCTATAAATAAAAAAAGTGCAGAAAATTTGAAAAAAAAAAAGTTTCTTTGTTTCTATTATAAAATTTTTCAAACAGGTAATTTTTCTCCTTCACTGATGTGCGTTGATGAGGCAGCACTGATGGGCACTGATAGGCGGCACTGATGGGCACTGATAGGAAGCACTAAAGGGCACTGATAGGCAGTACTAATGAGGTGGCACGGATAGGCGGCACTGATAGACAGCACTAATGAGGTGTCACGGATAGGCGGCACTAATATGCAGCACTGATAGGCGGCACTGATAGGTGACACTGATGATGGGTACTGATAGACGGCACTGACTGGCATCACTGCTGGGCACTGACTGGCGGCACTGACTGGCACAACCGCTGGGCACTGACTGGTGGCACTGACTGGCAGCACTGCTGGGCTGCACTGGTGGGCGGCACTGGTGGGCAGCACTGGTGGGTGGGCACAGGTGGGTGGCACTGGTGGGCACAGGTGGGTGGGCACAGGTGGGTGGCACTGCTGGGCACAGGTAAGTGGCACTTCTGGGCACAGGTGTGTGACACTGCAGAGTGGCACAGGTGGGTGCACTGCTGGGCACAGGTGGGTGCACTGCTGGGCACAGGTGGGTGATCTGCTGGGCACAGGTGGGCGGAGCTAGTGGGCGCACTGCTGGGCACAGGTGGGCGGAACTTGCGGGTGGCACTGCTGGGCACCGATCATCAGGGCACTGATCATCAGTGCCCTGATGATCGGTGCCGATCCCCGCTCTGACAACTGCCGGTTCTCGGCAGTACTTTCCTCACGATCTGACAGCGTGAGGAAAGTGCAGCCGAGAACCGGCACTTGCATTTCCCTCTGATCAGCGTGTCATTGGACACCGCTGATCACGTGGTAAAAGGCCGCTGTGATTGGCCTTTTACCACAACACGTGATCAGTTGTGTCCTGGGGCGCGCAGGAGAGCGCGTTCTGGGAGTACGTCATATGACGTCCACTCAGAACTGGCCGGCCGCAGTGCAGCCGTCATTCGGCTATCTGCGGTCGGCAACTAGTTAACGTATTCCAATGTCAGTTCATCATCTGGACATGCCTCAAGTGCTGTGACAAGCATTTGATAACTTTCTGGTAAACCACTAAGTATTAGTGATGTTACATGAAAATCTTTTATTTCTTCTCAAATACCTCTTAAGAGTTCAGCCATTTCCAAGGTGTGTTTTATGTAATCCTGCATATCCTGGTCTTTCATCAGCTTGGCTTAGTATAGCTTTCTAATCAAATACAGTATATTGCTGAGATGAACTCTTTTATGTACCTTCTGCAATCCTTGCCACATTTATTTAGCAGTTTTGCACTTACAGTATATATCATTTGATTATCTTCTATTCTAAGGGAGATTGTGCTCTGAGCATTTTCATCTTGAATTTCCAAGACTGGTAGTTCTGGTTTGTCAGATTTGCAAATGAAAGCTTTGTTGCAGCTGTGTTGCTGGCTATGTTTTTCTGTTCCGTTGCAGTCTTCCTTATGTCGCTGTATCTTGCACTTATGTAGCCAATTATGACTGGGCCCATAACTTGTTGGAAATTCTGTATATAGCCCTACAGAACAGACAGTGCACAGTCC
Source organism: Staurois parvus (assembly GCF_062004578.1). NCBI lineage: Eukaryota > Metazoa > Chordata > Amphibia > Anura > Ranidae > Staurois > Staurois parvus. The sequence continues at coordinate 557,852 of NW_028318422.1, forward strand.
ACATCTGCTTTACTGCAACAAGGATACAGGAAACTTTATTCAGAGAAACGACATAAAGTATACTATAGATTCAGCTACAAATTTATAAACACTGCTATCTACTGGTTGAAGAATATATATCTACCTAATACTGATGTAGTTGTTGCACAAAATACATGAACATTGAATTCCAACAGATTAGAACACCTGTTAGTTCTTATTGCAGTCTTTGCCGCCGTTATGGAGATATACCCTCTCTATTGGTCCTGTTTACCATTATCATCAAAAGTGAAAGTAAATGAAAATCCCAAATTTTGGGTTGACATCAGAACAATAACAGAGGGGAAATCTTCCAATGGGGACACTAGTTCTGGTGACCTTTGTGACACACTGTAATTCCCTCACTTTCAAGGGATTTCCTCTTCTTGTTTTGGCTATGGGACAGGAAGTAAAGGGAAATCTCCCCAATGGGACACAGATGGCAAAACACTGATGGGGGTTATAGCCCTCCCGTACTCTATCAAAAACGATAAAAAAATGTTTTGTCTTTAGTTACACCTTAAATACAGTGAAATATCATTGTAACTCCTGTCATTTTGTAATTGCCCTTCAGGCAAAACTACTCCTTAAAAAGCTCTCTTTTAGTACCATTTTCTTAGCTTTTGTATGCATTTTATTTAATGTGGACCTGAACTAAAATATAGGTTTCCTGTCTCATAGGGCACATTTATAAATGTTAATTGTCTTTTAGCAGTATCCTGATAAATAACTTTTTTTTATTTCCTTCTGAAATTAGCAGTTCATTTCCTTTAGATAGTTGATATATCTGCATTATGAGATCATCTAAAGCACCATATCTCTGACTGCTAGTCTCACAATGGATGGAGTGTGCTTTGGTGGTGTCTCTCCTATGCTGCTCACAGAAAGCTTTACCTTAGTACCTGCAGTGCAAGAATCTCTTTGCTTTTGCTTTATTCATTCTGTGTATCTGTTCTACATCCAAATGTTCTGATGCTTCTTAAATATTCCTCCACCAGTCATCAGAGGTGGCAGTTCTGATTTGAGGAAGCAATGTCTTACTCCTCTACCAAGATGGCCACCTCCACACAGAGACACAGAGGTTGATTTACTAAGGACAAATAGACTGTTTGCAAGGGAATTTTCCCCAGAGCTTAGTGAATGAGGTGAAGCTCTGCTGACTTCCATGATACCATCATGTGCAAGTAAAAAAGACAAAAAATCCTCCTGCACTCTTATGTTAGACAGAAAGATATATAAATATTAAAAAGCAGCTAGCATCCTACCCTGTACCATATAGGTCTTGAATCACATAAACATAATAATGATGCAGCGCTAATTAAAAATAATGCGCAAGTAATTTTTGTTTTTATTTTCCTTGCATGCGATTAGTTTTTCTTTGCAAAGTGAATCTTCATCAAATTTACTTGTTTCACAAAAGTTCTGGGGAAATTCCCGTGAACAACCTATTTGTCTTTAGTAAATCAACCCCACAGCATGCAATAAGGCATAGTAAGTCAGTAGAAGGGAAAAGATTAGCTGCGGGGAACCTGCTGGCAATACTGGTTACTAGTGCATTTCCATTCACTTTTCTTCTTCATTTCAGCCCCTTTTTAAAGGTTTAAAGCCTAACTCCACATTTAATGTCCATTTAAAGAGTGTATTTGTGTCAAGGTGGCTCAAATGAACTATTTACTGCATTAACAGGTGTGCCTGCTGGGTGCACTGTATTACCTGTATGTATGATCAGCTACATACAGTACGCAATGTGGTGTTTTCCCTCAGCAGGCTGGGAAAGTGTCATCGAACTCAGAGTCTGAGTGCTGCTATCAACTAAGGGTATAAAAACACAGGTAACAAGGCAATGTGAACAATCTGACAATTACCTGCAATGATCTGATCTAGTTGTCTAGTACTAAACAAGAATTTACGATGTTTGGAAGCACTCAGTGTATGCACAGGAACATTTATGTTACATTGCATCAACCCATGAATTTTCTATGGAAGGCATGTGTCATGTCCTCAACCAAGTGGGAAAGAAGGTTGCAGGATGGGCAATTATTTTTCCACCTGTTGTTGTAGGTGAGACACCAGCCTAAAATGGGTTAGGTTGCAAAGACCTCAATGAGCAGGTGTATCTGTATGAGGTTTTTGACACATCATTTTACATAAAGTAATTATGCAATCATACAGGCTAGTTTACTTCTATGACTAAGCATATCCACTGCTTTTGCTTGTCTTCGTGATTTTCTAAAGCTGTACAACAGGGCTGCAATGAATCTTGTGAAAAGGTCTCGGAAGCCTTTGACTAGGAGACATAATGGTTTCATAAAAATAATTTTTTTATATATACTATAAAATATATATACTGCTAGGTTTGGGTTTCATTTCCATTATTCCGTGTTTGAAGATTTTTGATAAGATCCTTATTCATTGGTTGATTTTTGTAGTTTTAACAGAACACCTGGCATCCAGAATTATTCATAGCTAGTAAAGATACCCTCTTGACCAAGTAGAAATGTCCTACTTGCAAGTTGTACTACTATTGTAGGCAGTTAATTAAAATGTAATTCCAGTTAATCATAAGGCTAAACCTACCATTACCCTCATTCTAAGACAATTCTATCTACCCTGTGAAAGAAAAGATATCTATACTTACTTATTCTGAAGTCGTTCCAGATTGGTCACATGTTTGGGTCCAACCATCAGCTTTAGTGTAGAGGAGGGACAGTGGACAACAGCTGCCCCATAGTAAGTCACAGGCTCTGCAGCCATTTTCTCTGCCTCTCCTCTACACTGTGACCGAATTAGAGTGGCTTCAGAATAGGTAAGTACAGGCATAATTTCTTTCACAGGGTAGAATGCAGGTGGAAATAGGTTTAGCCTTGGTTAGAATTCAACTGAAATTACACTTTAAGATAAGACAGTGAGATAACAATCTATTAAAATAAAGTTGTTAGTCTAATCATAAGACAATAGGTAATGGTCATAGAATGTATCAATGGTTATAAGATTAGTTATACAAGAATAGGTATGTAAGTGACTGAAAAACTGCATCAAGTTGTCAATGTTTTGAGCTTCATCAATTGACCTTGTGTACAGTAAATGATAAGCAAGGCTAAGCAAGAATGTAGGTGTGATCTACTGAAACTAGCACTACCCCTTTTCAAACTTTGAATGATCTTGATCTGCATAGTCAAGGTCCATACCAGAATCTTCCTTGTCAGGCTGTGTGCATTATTTCAAGGCGCATGACTCCACAATGCATTCTTCCTAGATGTATGACCCTGCTAATTGCTGAACTATATAGAGCACCGTGAATGTGTTATGGTTGCCTAAGCCCTGGTTCACACTGGATCTGACTTTGAAATCGTGGGACTTCACTTGAAGTCATATGATTTCAAAGTTGGATGGCAATGGGACTTGGGGTGTGACTTGACAGACATCTGTGAGACTTCATACACAGATGTCTATGCAAGTCGCACCCCAAATCGGCAAAAATAGGGCAGTAACTACTTGTTTAAATGGTGCAATACTGACTCACCGATTAGAACAGTTCCATTGCCTATCATTGCATGCGATTTGTCATGCAATTTGAACTGTCAAATCCCTTGACACTTCGCATCAGTGTGAACCAGGGCTAATAGGTCTTAAATTTCAGCATACCGAAAATTGATATAATTGTACAGTATATACTGTATATTCCAGCAGAGTGGCTTATTTTTCTTGAGAAGGAATTTTTGTTTGTTTAAGCGTTCCTCAATATCTAACAGCAGGCTTCCAGCTAATGAGGGTGATTTTGTGGTACAATAACAGATAGTTTAATGAAGCTTCCAAATCCTCAAGAACCATTTCAAACCATTAAAAAAATTAATTTATCCTTCCCCGTTGCCCCTAAATTCATAAATTATGCCTTTCCTGGCCTTAGCCAAATAACTATAACTTGAAAAATTATCAACTCTCGTCAGTAGGGCATACCCAAGGTCCACAAACTGAAGATGTAAATGCAACACAACTTAAAACTACACAAATGGATCATTGAAAATCTGTATTTTGGTGTCTGCTAACTCTTGACAGGTGATACTAAAGATTCACACTCAACCGTTACAGATAAAAGCCCAAATTCAGACCTAGATTATTATTATTATTAATAATAATACATTTTTTTTTACAAATGTACAGTTTACCTATTACATATGTTTACTGTTTTATTTGTCAAAAAATGTGTAATTCTAGCCTATATACTGTTTTCTTGTGTCAGCAATTTAGCTTTCTGTGTCCATTTTCCTTCTGTAGCTCATTCATTGGATAATCAATCAGTATCATTGCTTCTTTCAAATTAGCAGCGAGGTGATCCAGGAAGCTGTAAATCTAAAGCCAGAAACTGTAGAAAAATCTTCATTGCTGTGGAGTGTGGTAGAACTATGTAAATAAAAAGACTGTACACAATTACAAATCCTTACAAATCCTTAAAACAATAAACTGTGTATTTAAATGTTTGCCTTGAGTTCTACTTTTAATATTAAATGTACAGTATGCCCTGATTCATCATGCCGCAGTGGCACTTACAGCATGCTAAACAGTGTTCAAGGCATGCTAAAATAGTATATTGATGGAAGGCCACTGGAGTGTACCTTAAAGTGGTAGAAAGTCTCTTTTTTTTAACTTAAATCAAGGCACTGTAAATATCTACGAAACGTGCGCAATTTAGGAGTTATTTACTTGTGTAGCAGCATCGGCATGCACTGGCCATTCCTTTAGAGCTGTGTGCCGTAAAATCTGACTCCTGCGCACATGCGTGGGAGTGACGTCATCGTGGCTCGGCCATTCCAGCTGCCGGAGCCCGCAAACCTGGAAGAAGGACCAAGTGAAGATGAAAGCCCTTTCAGTGGTGACAGCACGCCGCTGGAGGGCTTCATTTTAAGGTAAGTTTCAAGTAATGTGCTAATATGCGATGCATACTAGCACAGTGTGATATTGTCTTCCAGGGGAAAGTTTTTTTAATTATTTGTTTGAATGATTGGGTTTACTGCTGCTTTAAGTGCGATAGCTTAAAAATTCAAGAAAGTAACCCATAACAAGCTGGCTTAAAATAACCAAGCACATTAATCTGTTTTGCTCAACTTGGTCAAAATGATGGTTCTTTTATTAAAAAAATACAACATTCTAAATTATTAGAAGGATATGTCACATGCTTTGGGTATGAAAAAATATGTATTTTTTTTCTTAAATTCAGAATAGGTATGACTGTGAACAATATAAATACTTAACCTTTTCCACTGCCTGCACTGCCAAATAATCACCCTGTTCACAAGTTCACCCTGTTCACTAAAGTCAGCTGGGAAACCAACACCTTCTTGATCCACCATAGCACTCAGTATATACTCCAATCAATCACCAGGTCACTATTGGATATAGTATTGACATGAATGTCAGAGGGAGAAACCATTGAGCAATGCAAAAAATCTACCTTAAAAAATGCCTGTTTACCAGTGGATGTCAGCAAAGGTATTTGGAAATGTTTCTGTTAACAATAGGGTCATTTTAAGCAACATTTACTGATTTTTGAACATAATATCCACTCATTTTTCTTTACATTCCAGCAAAATGTGTAATATCTAGAAATATTAAATATATTTACAGGATTTTTACTTCTAAGGAATATTTTCTAAATCAAGGTAGTTTTTACTATTGCTATAACATCTATTTTACCACCTGCTATTATATTCCAGGGCTGAAAAGTTTCTTTTAAAGTTACTTGCAGTGGCCTTGAATACATTTGAGTAAGGCAGACATATTTCTAGAGAAAACTATTTTTCTATAGCTTTGCCCATACTGAGCTGTCGCATATTTCACTGCAGAAAAGAACAAGGCTTGCAAGGTTTATAAATTCCTGGGGAAAAAGTGTAGTGATTTAGGAACATTTAACTTGAGGGATATAAAATTCGAGACCAGAAAATGGAATAATCTGCATAATAGCACAAAAAATCTCTAGGTGTCCTTTAAAAAGACATAGACATAAAGATGTAAGGACAGTTGAAATGTACAGTGCATGCTCACTATATACAGGATATATATATATAGATATAATAAAGCTATGTTCACTATCACTCTAATCCCATGACTACAGAATACTCTATGATGCTGATTCATTCATTAATGCACTTTAATAGGCACTTGTTTCATAACTAGTCTTGAGACAAGCTGTGTCATAATTAGATTATACAGCGGGTAAAATAAGTATTGAACACGTCAACATTTTTCTAGGTAAATATATTTATAAAGGTGCTATTGACATTAAATTTTCTCCACATGTCGGTAACAACCCATGCAATCCATACAAAGAAATCAAAGCGATTAAGTTTAGAAACTAACTTATGTGTAATAAAATGGAATAACACAGGGAAAAAGTATTGAACACATGAAGAAAGGGAGGTGTATAAAGGCATGGAAAGCCAAGACACCAGCTGAAATATCTCAGTAATTAGAAAGCAACCCTGCCCCTTCTCACTGCAAAATAATATCAGCTGGTTCGGTCTCAACTGATGGCCTATAAGGTGTCTCATTACAAGAAGCATCTCATGATGGGTAAAAGCAAAGAGCTCTCTCAAGACCTTCACAATCTTATTGTTGATGGCATTGGTTACAGATGGATTTCCAAACTTCTGAATGTTCCAGTGAGCACTGTTGCAGTCATAATCCAGAAGTGGAAAGTGAACATCATTCACCATAAACCAGCCATAACCAGGTGCTCCTTGAAAGATTTATGACAGAGGAGTGAAAAAAACTATCAAAAGTGTTGTCCAAGAGCCAAGGACCACCTGTGGAGAGCTTCAGAAGACCTGGAATTAGCAGGTACAATTGTTTCAAAGAAAACAATAAGTAATGCACTCAAATACCATGGCCTGTATGCACGCTCACCACGCAAGATTCCATTGCTGAAGAAAAAGTATGTTGAAGCGCGTTTAAAATTGCAGCACAACATTTAGACAAGCCTGTGAAATACTGGGAGAATAAAGTCTGGTCAGATGCAGGGGCCGACTGACCATTTGGAAACTCGGGCACTGCCCGAGGGCCCGGGGTCAGTAGGGGCACCATGAGATGCCCCTGGTACCTTTTTGATAGGCTTTTTTGAGTTTGGGTAAGGACACAGGGGCCCCATGATCCCCTACTGCCCGGGGGCCCCATGAGTTGTCAGTCCACCCCTGGTCAGATGAGACCAAAATTGAACTCTTTGGATGCCATAATACACACAATGTTTGGAGTTCAGATGGCACTGCACATGACTCCAAAAGCACCATACCAACAGTGAAATTTGGAGGTGGGGACATCATGGCGTGGGGCTGTTTTTCAGCATACGGTACTGGCAAAATGTTATTGAAGGAAGGAGAAATGAAAAAATGTACCAAGGCTTTCTTGATAAAAATTTGTTGCCATCTACCAGGATGATGAAGATGAAATGAGGGAGGACGTTTCAGCAAGACAATGATCCCAAACACAAAGCCAAGGAAACGCTCAACTGGTTTCAAAGAAAGAAAATAAAGCTGCTAGAATGGCCCATCCAATCACCCGACTTGAATCCAATAGAAAATCTATGGAAAGAACTAAAGATAAGAGTTCATAGAAGAGGCCCATGGAACCTTCAAGATTTGAAGACTGTGTGGAAGAATGGGCCAAAATCACACCTGAGCAATGCATGCCACTAGTTTCTCCATATAGGAGGCGTCTTGAAGCTGTCATTACTAACAAAAGATTTTGTGCCAAGTATTAAATACATTTCAGTTAGTGTGTTCAATACTTTTTCCCTGTGTCATTCCATTTTATTACACATAACTTAATTTCTGAACTTTCTGAGTGGGCAACTTGAAATAATAATCTTATTTACGAAGCACTGTGTGTGTTAGGTTGCGTATTACAACTGAAAATAGTTACTTTCTCACTCTAATCTAATCAGAGTTCCTGACCATTGTTAGCCCTGTCTTTGTCTCGTTTCCATTTCTGCTGACTCTGCTGGGTTCTACCTTCTCACGGTAACCTGCTTTTTACTTTACTGGCTCACTTCGGCATTTTTCTAGGTATTCCTACAAATCTCATTCCTGGATGCCTTTGCTATCTTCAGTATCACCACAGACTTACAGATGTGCTTATATGTTTGTATACCCTTGGTGTGTAAAACTGTTAGCCACTTTTGCTGTACCAATGCCACAGAACAGGGCACTTAAAAAATACCAAATAGTAGACAGAAAAGCTTCAAAACATCTGCAACAAAATCATTTAAAGTACTGACAGTAAAAGTAAACAACATTATGATCAAAATCGAAATAGCTATATTTACAGAGGAGTCAACAAGGCCGATGAAGAGAAGAACAGAGCCTTACCTCTGCTGTTTTGGGGACGTGTGAGCTATTTTGTAATTTAGTCAAAATTGATTGCAAGGTGAATGCAACATATTATTAACAAAATTGGAGCAATACTTGTATTTAATGGCCCAAAAGATGTGCATTAGGTACATTTAGGGGAGTGTTTATAAAATATTTGTTGGACAAGTGTCAGCTGACCTATGATTTTCATCTCCATCTAATGATCAAAATGTGGTACATTTTTCTACAATACCTCAATCCAAAAACAGACTGCATTTGGTCACTAGATGGAGCTGATGATCATAGGAAGTTTTAGTATCAGAGAAAATACAGGGGAACATTTGTGCAGCCTTGATGCATGCTTATGACATTTGTGCAATGAATGTTTTATAAATAGACCTGTTAGAATTTGTAATTTTTTATAATACTGTTTTTGTAATGATTGTTTTTGGTTTGAGATTGAACACTAGTTCCCCCAAATTTTAGCAGTTTTCTGATGTTTATTTGGGTTCATATTTCCAGATTGGACCAGGATTCCCTGCATGTACTGCATGTATTGCAGTGAAAAAAATGGATAGCTATACAATTATATTGCACTGGCAAAAATGTATCTTTTCTGGACATTTAACAGGAAGCTGCAATGCATGTTGATTGTTTATTTCAGAAACTACCCTAACTTTGTGTCACATACCCCAAATTTAAAACACTTGAAGAAAAATAAATTGAAAGTTAGCCAGTCAAACAGTTTAGATGAAATTAGGAAAGTAACTGACTGCTAAAGGCCTTTCTTCATTTTTCCTTTTTCTTTAAATTATTACATTCAAAACCAGGAGAACTGAAAACCAGCGATAGGACCCCAACATTTTTAGCTGCTTCCCCACCACAGGGAAAATAAATATAGGTGCAATTCTAATATATTTAGAAGTGTCAAGGACTCCTCAAATTAAAACAATGTCCTTTTTATACTGAAATAAAACTTGGCACAGAAAAAAAAGAACAGATTTATTTTTTACTTAATTCGGCACAGTTAAAATAAAATGCATATCTATATGTGTATACATGGAGAATGTTTAAGTAAATGGATAGCATTCTTCAACAAATACTACCCAGTAACATAATGACAGAAATAATTACAATAAACTCTAAGTCATAAACAGAGCAGACAACAGCATTTTCTTTGCAATGTACATTTTGAATCATTTTTAAGTACAACTTTAAATACAAATAAAGGCTAAACATTCAGGTTTAGCATTTCTTTTCAATCTTTAAAGGAACATATCCTTAAATATATGAGGAATAAAGCAATATTTTTGCACTTTCTGCACTCTTAAGTACACAACCATAAAAAAATAACCAATTACCTTTTGTGAAGCTATTTGTTTATGCACATTTTTGTATATAGTAGCAACGATTTATTAAGGTCACTCATAGTCTTTCTTTGAAACTGCCTTAAACCAAAAATATTTATATATATATAGAGAGAGAGAGAAAGAGAGAAAGTGTGATAGAGAGCTTAAAAGTGCATCTGGTGGATGAAAATCAGAGTTACATATAGAAGATCCATGGTGTGCAAATTCGGTAATCCAGAGTTGGTTCCCGGTTGGTACATTCGACACTGTGATTTTGACTTAACTTTTTTTGAGCAGGGAATCCTCTTTTTGTTTGGGACGGTGGAAGGTTCAACTGAATCAAAAACATTATTTTGATTCAACTTAGTTAAAGAGTTATCTACTTTGCTTGTGAATGTTCCAAAAGGGGAGTAATTAATAGGCTTATATGTTTTGTTTTTTTTAGGGTCAGCATTACCAATGATTTTTGTCTTTGAAATATTTTCTTTGTCTTTGACTGGGATATTTGGCAAGACTCTGCTCGTATGAGAAGATGGGCCAGACTTAGCATTTGTTCCAGTAATTAGGGATTTATCGACTGGAGGTTGACAGCAGCTGTCTGCAATCTCTTCGCCCTTGACTCCAAATAGGCCTGTTCTCATTTGATGGAAAGAAGTATTGGCACATCCATCAAGATCTGTGATGACTAGTTTTTTAAGGTCCTTCCCAGCAAGGTTTGGTGGAACATAACACTCCAGCTCTGATGATGAGCCTTTGAATGCTTTCAACCAGTTCCACAGGGATTTAGCTCTGCAGTCACAGATCCACTGGTTTGCATTTAAACGTAGATATTGAAGGGAGACTAAAGGTGACAGTATTTCTCCCTTGAGAATGGTTAAGTTGTTACTAAACAAGTAGAGAGTTGTTACTTTCTTAAGATCATGAAAAGTTCTGCGATGGACATAATCCAGCCTGTTTTGATGAACCAGTAATCTGTCTAAATTTATGAGGCCACTAAATACATTTTCAGATAGGGTACTGAGTTTGTTACCATGAAGAAATAAGTAAGTGAGGTTCCCCAGATCCACAAATGTTTCATCATGCAAGAAATAAAGGTTGTTATCATGAAGATAGAGGTACTGCAAAGAGAAAAGGCCTTGGAAGATTCCAAGAGGTAAGTCCTGCAGACCACAGCGATTGAGGTGTAAAGTATGTAAGTGAACAAGACCTCGAAATGTGAGCGGAGCGACAGATCTGAGGTTATAGTTGTCACTCATGTCTAGTTCTTCCAGTTTTGTTAATCCATAAAGTGCTCCAGACTCTATATGACTGATATTGTTTGAATGGATCCATAGAATAGTAAGGTTCTGGCAGGAGGTGAAGCTAGTTGCCCTTACAAATGTTATTTTGTTATTGTGAAGAAAAATACGCTGAGTCTGTGTTGGAATGTATAAAGGGATGGCAGTCAGTCTTTGCTGTGAACAACTGAAGGTGATTTTCGGTTCATTGTAGCATAGGCAGGATTCCGGGCAACATTCCACTTTAAATATGTAGATTATGCAGCAAGTAATGAGTAAGAGCAGCTTAGCGCCTGGAAAAGAAATGATAGAAATGTGTTAATGTACTTAATCTTAATCTATTGTTCATACTTCTATATAGATTATGATAGCATTTGCAAATTAAGTTACTATATTATTGTGCATTCTTGAGTAGTGCAAAGGTTTTTAGGTATTTTCAGAATATCATTTACTACTTGGTTAAAAGGGTCACTTTACCTCTGCTACATAAAGTATCTAGTCCTGAATAAAACAGTAAAATAATCAATCTTATATTTTTTGTTTAGCTTTGTATTTGTTTGATATACAGTATATTTAAAGGCATTTAAAATTGTTGCTGTGCCCTACCAGAAAATGTAATTTGATTATTGGCATGTCAATAATTAACTAACCAATGTTTAATCCGGACACTTTCACCCCCTTCCAGTCCAGGCCAATTTTCAGCTTTCAGTGCAATTGCACTTTGAATGCCAATTGGCGGGCATGCAACACTATACCCATATGAAATTTTTAGCATTTTTTGAGACAAATAAAACTTTCTTTTCGGGCTCTATAATCACTACTGGGATTTTTTATTTTTTTGCTATATAAATGAAAAAGACCAAAAATTTGGAAAAAAAAGTGTTTTTCTTATAAAATTTTGCAAATAAATAATCTTTCTGCATAAATTTTGGCCAAAATGTGTTCAGCTATTTTTTTTATTTAAAAAATAAAAAAAACCCAAATTAGTTTACAAAGAAAAATATTAGAATTTTTCAAATTTTATTTCACATTTTTATTTTATTTTTGTTTTTTTTTACATACTCTCACCCTAGCAGTACAGTGTCACCATAGTACTACTTGTAGGGGGTGATGAATTTTTTTTTTTTTTTACACTGATTGCTTTTATACCCACAACGGCTGTAAAAACAATAATTTTTCTTTCTCACTGGCTGCATTCCTGCAGCCATTGAGAAATACTGTTAGAGCTGTGATTGGCTGTTGTGAATAGCCTTGTACCATGTGACCTCTGTGATCATTCACAGATTTCACAAGTAGTAAACAATGATGTCAGGAAGTGACATCTTGTTTGCTACTGTTCATGTGATCACTGATTGGCCAATCAGTGATCACATGAATCTGGACCTCACACAGAGGTTCCGTACAGTGATCTGTGTTCATCTGTGGACACAGTGGGCACAGATCACGGTGTTGCGCGCTCCCAGGGGGTGCGCACAAGCAATGAATGCAGGGGATGTTTAGAAATGTCACCCCACATCGGCAGTGCTCCCATCCGGCTGTTTATCGGCATGGGCCTGATGGGAAGAGGTTAAGTATACACAGCATTAAAATTGTCTTCACATGTCCTACATGACAGCAAGCGGAATTTGAACATTATCAATTGGGCACAGTGGAAAATTTAAGACCATAAGTGCTTTATACAGAGGAGATGATCAGAATAATGGATTAATCAGAAACATTTATGGAGATGCTCCTAGAATCATATTTTGCAGTGGCTTAAAATGTTAAAATGCCATTTATACCATTAGACCATGCCTTAATCCAGCCATAGATGGATAGAATATCGGCCAGTTTAGCAGAGATTGAATCAACAATGACAGTGCTGATAACCATGCCCTTGCAACATCTTCTCATCCTACTGTAGTACAAGCCGGTCCAGCCTACATGAAGTTGACAACACTGATCTGTATTCAGGATCAGTGCAGTAGCAATATCATCCAATCACAGGAAGCTACATAAGGTCGACTTTAATGCCAGGATCATAAGGTACTTGTGAGAATTTGCAAAGGTATGACAGTAAGCAGCACTTTCTTTTTGTAATTGGAGGTCATAGTTCTACATTCAGAGTAAACTACAATGTAATATACCTAACACAGCAGTGATACAAACAACTGCATTCAACTGGAAATTTAGACAGAAGCTACTTATCTTACAAGTATTGTTTTTAACATCAAACCAATACAAACACACAGAGAACATGTAATTTTTTTTTTTTTGCAGAGAATGCTCTGGTTGATGGTTATCTCATTGGCCTTCCCTTTCCAAAATTGGAATGCCTTTTTATTGTTTGCTTTATGACTATTGCTTATTTTGTGGGTAACTTGGACTGTTCTGTATTCTCATTACATTCTATAATGCCAATAATACTCAAAAATATTTTAATTGTAGTAATACTATTAAAACTGGGAAAAAGAAAAATAGATGTGTAAGTGTAGAATCAGCCCATGGTTACTAATCTCTTTTCATCCTTTATTCTCTGGAAAAAATGAAACAAAGAATATGATATGTAAATAGGGGCAACATCACAACTTTTGTTCTAATCCTCTTTTCTCTAGTTTTAAAATCCAAAAATGTACCCTTTTTTTACCTTGTCAGTAAAACTTGCCACATTGAGATCTCTTTTTGTTGTGGTACAGCAAGATATTTGAGTTATCTACTGTATGTATGTATGTATGTAACATGCTTGCAATTTCATCCAGAGCTAGTCAGCCTCAGACTAGCAATGCCCTACTAAACTAATGGAGCTATGAAAACTGTTAAAAAAATGTGTTTCTCACAACAAATTGAATGGCTAAAGTAAAACACATCACTTTACTACCAGTTTTCAGACATTAATACTCTAGGGAATTAAAAAAATGATTACTGCAGTTGTACAGGTTTTCACTTCTTACAATAAATAATAATATATAAATAATATAATAAATATCTTTAACGAATGATATAACTGTGAGATTCAATAAGGTGTCTAGTAGGAAGAGCAGAAAATGTCAATAAAATAAGATAAAATAGAGCCTCTCACTAAGTAAGATCCATTTCAAGTGAAACAATAACAGATCCACACCTTTGTGAAATTTATGTTTGTGAACAGAAAATTGTGATTATGCAATTATCACAATATACAATTATTAATGCAGGTAAAACACAGCTTATGGGTCTCTAATAGATTTTTCAGCAGTGTGTTTACCTTTCAAAGTTTTTCACACTGCTAAAGCTAAACTGCAGTTTTAATTTAAAAAATGCAAAAATTAAAACTCAACTGCTCTGCAGTAGTGAAAAGAATTGCAGCTCAAAATGCAATAGTCACTTTCTCCTAGATGATGTACCCATCAGACTTACTGCTCTGCTTCCAGTACAGGCCCTAGTCCAGGTTGAATGATGCTCAGCATCATTCAACCCACTTTCTGTGAGCCCAGGACATCAAGAAAATGCTCTCTGGGCTGCGTCATCAAGCCACTAGGGCAGGGGCGTATTTACCACAAGGCAAACAAGGCATTTGCTTAGGGCGGCAATTTTCGGGGGGCAGCACACAGGAAGAAAGGGCACATGCCGCACATGGACCAGGTGGGATCTGAAAGAGACTGCAGGCTGCTTGATGGTGTATGCAGAGTCTGACTCTTGTTTCCAGGGATATCTGGAGCTGTGAAGGCGAGTGTCTTTTTCTCTTCCTGGGAAGGGGGGGTGGAGGTGGTTGTATGTTAGTGGAAGGCTCTCTCAGGTGGGGGTTGGGGGTAATGTTTGTTGGTCAAAGTCAGGCTCTCTCCACGGTGGGGGGGGGGAAGTTGAGGGTAAGATTGGTGGTGTTGGTTGATGCCAGGCTCTCTCCCCTGGGGTGGGGGGGACTCCAATTTTTTTGTTGCCCAGGGCAGCACAAAACCAAAATACACCACTGCACCAGGGTTTACAGGAGAATGTTCCAGGAAACAGTGCCATGTTTTTAGTCTTTAGGAAAATTAGGATCAATGATGTCACACAAGGAGGAAGTGGACTTGTGATGCCACACAACCAGACCAAGGACCTTTGGAAAAAGGAATGCATATGAATTAAGAAAAAAATGGCTGCCAAAAATGGGATGCTAATCTAGTATCTTCCGAGAAACTGTATGCTGGTGTATATAAAGAGGGCCTCCGCTAGCTAATTTTATATATAGTCAGGTGATGGGTTTAACAATGTTTTCTTGCATTCAAAACTCTAGGTCCAGACAGGAGTGGCTACTAAAGGGTCAACACACTAACTGAAATATGAACAAATTTTCTGATAAAATGTGCCTTTACCATTATATTCAAGAAATTATTTTCATTGGCCAATTTGTTTAATATCTCATCCTACTATACCAGCTCCAAACATGGGGACAATGAGTGGTGTGGAGACAGAAAAAAACAGAGTGGTGGTACTGTTCCTGATGTTTTCTCACTATTTTCAAAAGCAGGATACAGTTCAGGATCCAAGAGGCATAGTGATAATACCATTGTCTCACATTGCCTGGGATAAATTCTTCCTCTTTTGCTAGAAACAGTCCTCTTTGCACCAAATTAATTCTTCATACACATATCAAATCTGCTAATGCTTCATACACATGTTAAATGTGGATTCTGGTGAGCATTGCAAGTGCTATGACCAGATAGAGTGTAAGGGTACTCTTTGACAAGGGCCGCACAGTATCATAAAGGACTCCATCTACCACCTCTGCCTGTGTTTGATGCTGCAGGTTTATTTTAGTATTAACAGTCCATTTGTCAAGCTTTTGAGGGGCTACACCCTTCTTCAAAGTCCAAGAGAAATTGTTCCCGTTGACCTGTGTTTTCCTTATAATCCAAATAGCCAACTGCTTCTTCATGTAACTATAGACAGTATCTTCCATTCTGCATAGGTAATTATAGCTGTATCAGTGTACTTACCCATATGGAAGAAAAATATTTTTGAAATATACTTTTGAAAAATTCTTCCTAAATATATTGACATATTTTTGAAATGCTACAATTTTAGCCATATTCAATATATTTCAATATATATATATATATATATATATATATATATATATACTGCATGTTGAGATGTGTTTCTTCTATTACAAAATATATGAAAAATATTTTTGAAAATATATATTTTTTAAATATATTCTTCAGATTTTTATTTAACATATAAAAAAGTAATTTTAACATTTTTTTTACATATATTTGTAAATGCATTCCACTAGATTTGTATTTTTAAAGACATACAGTATATTTGAAATGTATTTTTAAAAATATTTTTCATATATCTTGTAATAAAAATGAATTTCAACATGCAGTATATATATATATATATATATATATATATATTGAAATATATTGAATGTGGGCAAAATTGTAGCATTTCAAATATATGTCAATATATTTGGGAAGAATATTTTTAAAATATATTTCAAATATATTTTTCTTCCATATGGGTACAGGTATACCAGCAAAGTTGAATAATGTATGTGATCCTTTTTATTGACTTCAACATTTCATTTTGTAGGAAATGTTTCCAGGGGTCCAGTACTGCTTGGACCAAAAAGAACTGGGTAGACCCCAAAAGCATGTCCTGAATTTTAATTGTTAGTGCATATAATAAAAAAGTATCATGCACAATACTGAAATGTGCACTTATATGGATAAACCACTTACATGTGCTGCAGGTCAAGTCATTTTGATTCTTTCTAACCTAATAATATGCAGATGTTATTCATACAAAGGTTTAGTTTTCAATTTAAAGAATATGTAATTCCAGTATTTCGTATTTCTGATATGTGGCTGCTGTACCATGTACTTGTATGAAAAAGTTCCTTTTGTATAACTTCCTTTGTGTGAAATCCCTGGTGTTCCTGACAGTCAATCCCTTTGCTTTCCTATTAAAAACTGACCACACTAGGCTGGAGTACACATCATGGTCAGTTCTCTAGCTGACCTTCTCCTCTTATGCAGCTGAATACAGAGGGAATGTGATCACTTATAAAAAAAGGGAAAATGTATTTATACTTTTTTGTCTATTTTTTTATATCTATACACAAATGTTTTGCTTGTTAAACTATTTTAAACGTAATGGGCTGTTTTACAAGGTGAGGGTTTACAATCACTTTAAAGCAGAGGTAATAACACTAGAATACACTGTTCGGCAGAGGAAATTCTGGTACATGCATTTATCCATTTATAAAAATTAAATATTTTTAAAAATTTGTGAAAGTACCATAAACATATCTTCTAACATAAAGTCACATGTTTATGCTAGTCTGCTTCTATTTCAAGGCTAGAAGCTGGAAACACTACAAAGGATATAGTCACATAACAGGAGGGGATTTTTGCTGCAAAATACTTAAAAGGAATAACATGGAAGCTCAGTTCACAAGGATAAACACCAGGAAATGGTCCTTATTTAAAAAAGTGACAGTTATGTTCAGTTGAGTTCAATGAGATTTTGAGTCCCATGGCTGAAAATACAGATCCTTATCCTTGTGTAAAATGAATTTTGAAAATTACAGTCACACTGCTGAAAATAAAGATTCTTATCCGTGTGTAAAATTTCCAGCATTGAGACTACACTGTCAGTCAGCCTCTATGAAGAGTGGGAGATGTACTCATGTTACTGGAGGGGTCTATCTCCATTACACACTTTGAACTGCAGAATGACTGCCATTTTATTGTTTTGCCACCATCACGGTTTATATTAAAGGATTACTAAACCCACAACAGTAAAATCAGTCTGTATATGCAGTAAAGCATGCTTGTTATACTCACTGTTGAACCTAAGGGGTTAATCCTCTGCATTGTGTAAAAAGGCCATTTGATCCTGATTGCTCTGTTCCTCCCCTTGTTTAAGCAACCAGCTCTTATCTCCTGATAAGACAGACTGAATTTGCACATGCTCAGTTTGGTGTGTATTGCTGGAGAGGCTTTTTTTTTCTTGGGCGAGTACATGTGATCAGCACAGGGCCAGTCAGCACTGCCCAGATGGAGATCAGGGGTTTTGCATCCTCCTAGAGCAGAAAGAAAACTCCTACAAGCTTTAGCTAGTGCTTGGCTGAACACCGATAAAAGCCATAAGACTGCTCTAACCGCTGATGAGAAAAGGTATTTAGCAGTTTATATTTAGTAAAATAATTGTATTTCCACATTCTGTGTACTTTGGGAGACCAGATATAGTGAATGCAGGGTCCTGGGTTTAGTAACACTTTAAAGCGGAGTTCCACTCACTCTGTCAAAAAATAAAAGTCACCAGCTACAAAAACTGTAGCTGCTGACTTTTAAAAAACAGCCACTTACCTGTCCCTCGGTCCCACTGTGTGTCCCCCGCAGCCCGTTTCACCGGCCGTCCTGGATTCCAGGAGGCCGGCATCTTCAGTGTGAGCACCCGGCTGTGAGAGCTTGCGGCTTCACAGCCAGGTACCCACTGTGCATGCGCAAGTAGCGCTGCGCTTCATGAATGGTCCTGTAGTCTTCTGGGTCCTTATTTAAAAAAAAGTGACAGTTATGTTCAGTTGAGTTCAATGAGATTTTGAGTCCCATGGCTGAAAATACAGATCCTTATCCTGTCCCAAAAGACTACAGGGAGGGAGGACACCTTCCTAGGCGATCGGACCGGAAGTGGGAGTGGGTACCTGCCAAATTCGGGTACCTGCCAAATTCGGGTACCTGCTCCCCCCCGCCCCCCACAGGTGCCAATCCTTAATGGGGAGCTTAAAGCCGAATTTCCCATTTTGGGTGGAGCTCCACTTTAAGTATATCACCGTTTTAGGCAGTGTTTGAATAAAGAACTACTGTTTGTTCAAATATGTAGAAAAAGTCAAACATTTCCATGGAGTGTACTTAGTTTTTCACATGACTATATTTTAGATGTAGAATGTAGTTATACTAGCCCTTATCATAGTAGTATGCAAAAATAGGAATAATACTGTAGATTTCAACGATGTTGTAATAGGTTTGTAATCTGGACCCAGATGTAATGCCCGATATATGAAGACTGACTGATGCAGACCAATCCCGTAAAATTAGGCACATCGGTTAAGATATAGAATACGACAGATCAATAAAAAATGTTTTCTGTTTTAAGAATAATCCTACACAATATACTAAACATATAAAAACATAAAGAAAATAGTTTTCTCATTGAATGCATTGGTAATAGATGTGCATCACAAAGGAATAAAATCACATAAATAAATGATATAGCTGTTAATGTATCTAAGTCTTCAGACAAATCTTTCTGGTTATGTACACATTATAAAGTGTCAGCAAATACCGAAGCAGGCTGCAGTCGTATTGCCCCTGACTACTGTGAAAACTCAACGTTGTGAGATATGCTGGTACATCTTTTTTTTTCTGAACAAAAATGAAACCTGCTGCAACTTTATTTTCCCAATTATCTCTTTACCAGTATCCCCTGAGCACCAGCTCACATCCTGTGTTACAATCTTTGGTCCTGACCTACATTTTCTATGGGCTCCTTCTTTTTTTCTCTCTCTAGTTTAAACCTTGTAAAAGGAACAAGGTATTATCTTTGCAGGTTCAGCAGGGTCTCTCTACATTAGGAGGCAATCGATCACTGAGGGAGAAATGATCCGTCTTTCCTTCTTAAAACATGTTTATCTTGCACACATTTCTCCAAGGCAGAAATCAACACAAGTGATAAATAACAATACAGACTCTATAGTGATATATGGTTTATAGACCTAAGGAGTAATATCATGAAGATAGGGGAAGCAGCAGTTTGTTCTATACAAACATCCTACATTCTTGAGGGAAATATCTAGCATTTTATATGTATTTTTTATTAAGTTAAAGAAAAAAAAATTAAAAAGTAACATTCATTTTACATTTCTTAAATGAATATCTAATATTTCACATAATTGTTTCATTGTACATTTTCCTGCCAGCAGGTGGCACACTAGTCACGTTTTCATGTGCTTACCAGTCTAACCTTAAAATGGATTTTTCAGTAACCTTACTAGTCTGCGTGAATACATTTTTGATATGCCAAAAACTACAGAAACACTATCCTTTCCCAAAAAATGCCTCCTTTTATCATTAAATGCAGTCCCTGAGCTTCAGTCAAGTGACCATACAAATGATGCCCTTAACATGTCTCTCTGCTCCAGGCAGGAGTAAGCAATCCCTTACCCTAGGTTCACAACTAAGGGGTGGATTGACAACTCATTGGGCCCCCGGGCAATAGGGGATCATGGGGCCCCTGTGTCCTTGCCCAAACTCAAAATAGCCTATGAAAAATGTACCAGGGGCATCTCATGTGGCCTCCTACTGACCCCGGGCCCTCGGGCAGTGCCCGAGTTTCCAAATGGTCAGTCCGCCCCTGCTGCAGCATTTTGCAGAAACACAGTTACATAGTTAGTCTGGCTGAAAAATGACAAAAGTCCATCCAGTTCAACCATAGAAAAAAAAAAGTTACAATTCTACACTCACAGTTGATCCAGAGGAAGGCAAAAACCCCAGCAAAGCACGATCCAATTTGCTCCTGCAGGGACAAAAATTCCTTCCTGATCCCCCGAGAGGCAATCAGATATTCCCTGGACCAACTTTACCTATAAATACAGTACAGTCCATTTAACATGATTTTCTATGGGACAGGTTCACATCTCCGAGTTTTCCCCTGGAGCGTTTTTTGCAAAGGGTAAGGGACTTTTTTAACGCAAAAAGTTGCGTTTTTGTTTCTATGGACTTCAATGGAAACGCTGCAGAAAATCATGTATTGCGTTTTTGCTGCATTTTTATTGTGTTTTTGCCACATTTTTGAGGCATTTTGCGTTTTAAATCTGCCTAGCAATAAGAAAAATAGCAAAAAATTAAACCCGCCCTACACAAAAATGCAACACAAAATGGAATGCAGAAACGGCTCAAACGCAACCTGCATAGGTGTAAACATAGCCTTATGCCGGCCATACATGGGTCGAAATTCAACCACTTTTTTGGTGAAAATCGGACCTAAGAACAATCGGGTGATTTTTGCTCTGTTAGTGGGTCAATGGTACCGGCTGATTTTCGTGGTTCCTCCCCTTTTCGGTGATCGAGCATGTTGGAAAATTCGTGAAAAACGACCGATTTTCGACTCAATGATGGTCAAATCGTACGATCGTTTTTTCCGAAAAGAATATGCGCATGAGCTGTGACCTGGAAGGAACAGAAGTTTCCCCTGTTATATGGGGTGAACTTTATGACTTGGTCGGCCCATTTTCGAAATCATTGATGGCACCATCTGATTACCAAGCAAACAATGTTTTCGATTTTCGGACGAAAAATCATTCTAAATTCAACCCATGTATGGCCTGCATTAGTTTCCCTTTCCCCAGACTGCAAAATCGTAACTTTGTAGGAAGGCACAAGTTGAAAGACTACAGCAGAGACTGATTTGTGTTGGGCATTTGTGAATTGCACAGGCACCAGGATTTAGTTGAACCAGCTCAACCAAAGTGACCCTGGATGATGCTAGAACAAAATGGTGCCATCTTTCTGTAGAGAAAAGCAAAGCAAAGGCATTGTTAGTGGGGAGTACTGTGATAGGTAAAAAAATAGCTGTAAGCAAAATACTTAAAGTGGTTGTAAAGGCTGAAGGTTTTTTACCTTCAAGCATTCTATGCATGAAGATAAAAAATCTTCTGTGTGCAGCAGCTCCCCCCAGCCCCCCTAATACTTACCTGAGCCACATTGAGATCCAGCGATGTGAAGGACAGCCTCGCCTGTCCCGGGTCTCTGCCTCCTCATTGGCCGAGACAGCAAGTGGGAGCCATTGGCTTCCGCTGCTGTCAATCATACCCAGTCAGCCAGTGAGGAAAGAGAGTGGGCGGTGCCAAGCCGCAGCCACGCGTGTGAATGGACACACAGAGCAGCGGGTGCCCCATAGCAAGCTGCTTGCTGTGGGGGCACCCTACAGACAGGAGGTGCCAGGAAAGCCTGTGGGGGACCCGAGAAGAGGAGGATCCGGCCTGCTCTGTGCAAAACCACTGCATACAATAGGTAAATATAGACATGTTTGTTATTTTACAAAAAAACAAAAAAATACAAAATTAACCTTCAGAATCACTTTAAACAATACTTAGTGTGCACCCACTTAACAAATTAGAAAATATATGCATAGCCTGTATAACCAAACCAAAATTACATACACGGCTAAGGAGTGAGAGGAAGGACTTATCACCAATTGTTGTGTTCAATTAGAAATTGTCACAAAGGAAAAGCTACTACTATCAATAAACTACTTTCTCTAGAAAATCCACAATGCCTTTTAAAAAACCATTGTCATTGGTGTCCCTTACATCAACCGCTTTTGTGCTGCCCTATAGCAGAAATACTGCTACAGGGCAGCACAGGTTTGCAAAATCAAGTATATATACGTGATTTTGCAGTTCCGGGTAGGGGGCCCTACCCGTGCCGCACTGTCAATCACCGGTGATTCCCAGCTGGCACCTGGCGATCTCTGAGTATTACCGACGGGGGAGAGACCTGTATGTAAACAATACAGATCTCTCCCCTGTTAGCTGCTGCACTCTGCTTTGTATGGCTCTTCATAACACAGCCATACAAAGCAGTGTGCTTACAGTGTAAAGCATACATAACTCACACAGTAAAACAACACACAGTTAACCCTTTGATCGCCCCTGATGTTAACCCTTTCCTGCCCAGTGCCAATAGTACAGTGTCAGTGCTTTTTATTAGCACTGATCACTGTATTGGTGTCACTGGGGATGTCAGTGACACGAAAAAAAAAAAACCTCTCTAGCAATACACACCAGACTGTGCATGTGCAGAGTGACTCCACACAATATGTCTTATCAGGAGCTAAGAGGGGGACATTGGAAGAAGAGGAGGATCAGAGAAGTCAGGATCAAACTGCCTTTTTACAGAATGCAGAGGATTAACCCCTTAGGTTCCACAGTGAGTATAACAAACATGCTTTACTGCATATACAGACTGATTTTACTGTTTAGTAACACTTTCATTAAAAACACAAAGACAATTAGTCTTTGCAATCGTTTATTTAAAATTCCAATAGATGTAAAAGAGTACTGTGGAAAACGTAAGTCCCTGTGTGTCTGTGAATGCTTTGCCTGCTTGTGCCTATGTGGGACCTAATAACTGTGCAGTTCTCAACCAGGCATACAAACACTAAACCAACAGACACAGGGATTGTGGGATATATAGTTTTCTTCCCAGAAAGTGTCAGGTCTCACACTACAGACATAGGCCATACATTAACCTGTGCAGTGCCATACTGACCCAAATTGAAATTGCTGACAGAGGAATGTTAAAGATTTCCTCTATTATATGCTGTGTGTACAAGGCAACAAATTACATCATGAAACTACCTGGTCAATGCAAGTCTTATGCAGGTGGAAACACAAGGTGCATGTAGTAATGTTACCGTGCCTTTAATTTCATCTTTTTGAGCCTTTTTTGTGAATTTTCAAGTGTGCTTCGGATCACTATTATGTTGAAAGATCCATTTCCACTTTACCTTTTAGATACGATACAGAATTCACAGTTGACTTGATAATGGCAAGCTTCCCAGTCCCTAAAGCAGCAAGGAAATCCCAAACCATAATATTTCCACTACCATGCGTCACATGTGCTAAGAAGTTCTCCTCCTGAGATGCTGTCTTCGCTTTGCCTCAAACATGTCTACTGTTACTGTGGCCAAACAACTCTATATTTGGTTTATCATTCCACAACATATTGTTCTAGCATTCAATGGGATACTGTAGTTTTGCTCTTATGTTCCTTTTGGACATCAAAGACTTTTTCTGGCACACCTTTTAATCAGGTGAAAATTGGTGCAATCTTTTCCTAAGTGTAGATGCATACACTTTGACACCAACTGTTGTAATAGTTATCTACAGATCCTGTAATGAGTCTTGGAGATATTTTCAGCATCAAATAGTCATCTCTTGGGTTAACTTTGATGAGCCAGCAAAGCCTGGACATGTTAGCAGTCATTGGAAATCTACTCCACTAGGAGGATATTTTTGCTTATAGTGAAATGATTGGTTTCAAATAATTTGGGAACCTTTTTAAATTCCTTGCCAGACTTATTGGCATCCACAACTTTCTTTCTGAGGGCCTTAGAGAGCTTGTTTGACCATGTCATGATACCACAAACATCAATAATAAAAAGAACACCAGAAAGGTTTAAATAGAACAGGTTCCACTTGACTACTCGCCAAGGGAGCTCTAATCTTTACCACCTAACCTGGGAGACCTGATACAATTTCATAAGATTGAAGTGGTGGTAAATACTTAGGCAGGCCTTACATGATTAATTTTTTTCTCATTTAACAAGTGAGTTGAATGAAAAAAAAAATAAACCAGTGAACCACTCTTGCTGAGCTGATGTATTTTTCTAGCGATAAGCATTCCAGGCTGGCAGAATACAATAATAAGTGTTGTCAGCTGTAGCCGGTGGCACTGATTGTTTGCAAAAAACCCAACAGGCTGGTTGTACACAAGTTGATCAATAGATCGACTTATGTACAACCAGCTAGCACATACATGGATTGAAATTTGGCATGTCTCTGTAGAAGCAAACAAATTTTGATCCATGAATGGTCAGTTTTATTTTTTTCACTTGACGAATCTGCTATTTCATTACTTAAGATTCTGAGAATGAATATACCATTTAATTGTTTTCTGGTTTTTCTTCCCCCTCTTTCCTTACTTTATGTTTTAACACCTTTATTTATTCAAAAGTTACATAGAACAATATATGCAAGAATAAAGCATAGAAGGGTGTAAAGATAACCAAATATCAATAGCAGCTGCTAGACAACAAAGTCTTCTTATCAAAAATTTGCATATAAAAATAGATTGGAGTTCTCCTTTAAACTGTTAGAGTTCAGTAGGTTTAACTATGAAATATGCATATTGGCTTTCTCATTTATAGTAAGTTAGTTTGTCTGAGATTGACTCCTGGAACTAAGAGGTGAAAGTCTGCTCCCTAAAATCTGTGCATTTCTACCCAGAATTAATCTATTTCTACAAGATGATATAAAGTTGGTGGTGTAATGTGCATTTACACCGGGCAGGCAGCTCACATAAACAGAAGGGCCACTAGGGGCAACTGGGACCACAAAACAGGCCAACCAACCCAATCATATCTTCTTTTTTTTAATCTATTTTTTCTCCTTTCATCATAAAAAACAAACACCAACAAACCATACATGCAATACTCACCACGCAGGGCTTTACAAAACAAAACAAAAAACAAACAAAAGAAAACAAAAAGAAAATGACAAAAAAAGGAGAGGAAATATCCCACCCAACTATCATAACATCTTTAAAACATAATAATATATTAATGGAGAGCTACAGCCATAAAATGACCATATCTATAACTAATAATTGAAACATAATGTATATGGGAACAAAAATATCGTATTTCCCCAAGCGTAGACACCAGTGTCTGAAACAAAAAAAAAAAAATTAAAAATACATAATAAACCTACTCATTACTCATTGAATTTCTTAAAAAATAATGTATGTTTTTCAAAGGAGATAAGCTTGTTGAGATAAAAAATCCAGGTAGATAACGTAGGCGGATATTGGGAGGTCCACCTAAGGGCAATTTGTCTGTGGGCCACAAAAAGTGCCCGCAGAATAGTAGTCACCATCAGGGGCATGTATAACAAAGAATCTACATAGCCCAATAAACAAGTGAGTGGTTCAACAGGAATATTCACATCCAAAAGCCCATTAAGCGTTACAACCACCTCCTCCCAGTATCTCTGGAGTTTAGGACACCACCACAAAAGATGTATTAGAGTACCAAAATTACCACATTTAGCACAAGCTGGGTCAGACTTAAGACCTCTGGTGTGGAGAAATTCAGGGGTTCTATACACCCCATGGAGAATAAAAATCTGTGTTAATCTGTGTGATGAAGAAAGAGACACCAAAGGGAGAGACTGAAGAATCTTCCCCCAGATTTCCTCTGAAATGGACCCAATATCCTGTTCCCATCCTGCTTTACACAGAACCAGGAACTTCAATAAAAAGGTCTTTAATAAATCTGAATAGATGTCCGAAAAGAGTCCCTTAGTTGATGTTGCTTGAACTATTCTGTCCAGCATCAGGGTGGGGGAAAAAAAGCACTACTGTAGAAGAGAATTGAGCTAGAAACGCATGACGAAGTTGAAGAAACTAATAAAACCACCTTTGATGTAAAAAAACTCTATCCTCAATTGCTCAAACGTTTTGAGCGTTCCATTATCATAATGTTGTACTAATATGGAAAACCCTTGCTCTTTCCCATCTCTGAAAGCCCTGAAGAACAAAATGTTCAGGAAGCTTATCATTTCTCCATATTATAGTATATTCAGTGGAATTAGAGATTCCAATCATTTTCTTAGTATCCTCCCACACCTTGCACATTAACGCTATTGTAGGCATGGCAGTTTATGAAACACCCCTCAATGCCCCTTCCAGGACATGCAATGGTGGCCATCCCCTTAAACATATGGGAAAACAGTTGGCAAGCAGCCCTGGGAGGTCTCTCAGTTTCCCACCAAGGGACTGCAATTGAGCCACACAAAATATAGGGTTAGGTACTGCTAATCCTCCAGCATCAATGGGATATTGTAGTGTCTCTAATTATAAAGGGGGGCCTTCTTTATCCAAATTAAATCCCCGAATATGCTATTGATCTTAATAAAAATCGGTAAAGGTATCCAAACAGGGGAATTATATAAAAAATATAGTAGGGGCATCCAAATCATCTTGAGTAAGTTAACATGGCCTACCAAAGAAAGAGATAGCTTACTCCAAGTTTTACTTTAATCTTAAAATCTAGACAACAGTGGTGCAATATTGTTTTGAAATGAATACCCAAAATGAAGTAGATATTATTACCCCCTAATATTTCATGGATGATACAACTCAACGTAGGCGGATATTGGGAGGTCCACCTAAGGGCAATTTGTCTGTGGGCCACAAAAAGTGCCCGCAGAATAGTAGTCACCATCAGGGGCATGTATAACAAAGAATCTACATAGCCCAATAAACAAGTGAGTGGTTCAACAGGAATATTCACATCCAAAAGCCCATTAAGCGTTACAACCACCTCCTCCCAGTATCTCTGGAGTTTAGGACACAACCACAAAAGATGTATTAGAGTACCAAAATTACCACATTTAGCACAAGCTGGGTCAGACTTAAGACCTCTGGTGTGGAGAAATTCAGGGGTTCTATACACCCCATGGAGAATAAAAATCTGTGTTAATCTGTGTGATGAAGAAAGAGACACCAAAGGGAGAGACTGAAGAATCTTCCCCCAGATTTCCTCTGAAATGGACCCAATATCCTGTTCCCATCCTGCTTTACACAGAACCAGGAACTTCAATAAAAAGGTCTTTAATAAATCTGAATAGATGTCCGAAAAGAGTCCCTTAGTTGATGTTGCTTGAACTATTCTGTCCAGCATCAGGGTGGGGGAAAAAAAGCACTTCTGTAGAAGAGAATTGAGCTAGAAACGCATGACGAAGTTGAAGAAACTAATAAAACCACCTTTGATGTAAAAAAACTCTATCCTCAATTGCTCAAACGTTTTGAGCGTTCCATTATCATAATGTTGTACTAATATGGAAAACCCTTGCTCTTTCCCATCTCTGAAAGCCCTGAAGAACAAAATGTTCAGGAAGCTTATCATTTCTCCATATTATAGTATATTCAGTGGAATTAGAGATTCCAATCATTTTCTTAGTATCCTCCCACACCTTGCACATTAACGCTATTGTAGGCATGGCAGTTTATGAAACACCCCTCAATGCCCCTTCCAGGACATGCAATGGTGGCCATCCCCTTAAACATATGGGAAAACAGTTGGCAAGCAGCCCTGGGAGGTCTCTCAGTTTCCCACCAAGGGACTGCAATTGAGCCACACAAAATATAGGGTTAGGTACTGCTAATCCTCCAGCATCAATGGGATATTGTAGTGTCTCTAATTATAAAGGGGGGCCTTCTTTATCCAAATTAAATCCCCGAATATGCTATTGATCTTAATAAAAATCGGTAAAGGTATCCAAACAGGGGAATTATATAAAAAATATAGTAGGGGCATCCAAATCATCTTGAGTAAGTTAACATGGCCTACCAAAGAAAGAGATAGCTTACTCCAAGTTTTACTTTAATCTTAAAATCTAGACAACAGTGGTGCAATATTGTTTTGAAATGAATACCCAAAATGAAGTAGATATTATTACCCCCTAATATTTCATGGATGATACAACTCAACGTAGGCGGATATTGGGAGGTCCACCTAAGGGCAATTTGTCTGTGGGCCACAAAAATCATCTTGAGTAAGTTAACATGGCCTACCAAAGAAAGAGATAGCTTACTCCAAGTTTTACTTTAATCTTAAAATCTAGACAACAGTGGTGCAATATTGTCTTGAAATGAATACCCAAAATGAAGTAGATATTATTACCCCCTAATATTTCATGGATGATACAACTCTTAAATAGCAGAGTGTAGATGGTAAGGAAATTATTGACCATTTAAATTTTACGTATCATGTGTTACAGTATATCACCCTTATCTGAAGGTACTGTTTGGATGAAAATTTAATGTTGCCTGTCCAAATATGTTGAAAAGATCAACAATTTCTATGTACTTACTTTTTCATATGACTATAGCTCAGAAGCAGGGGCGGGCTGACAACTTATTGGGCCCCCGGGCAATAGGGGATCATGGGGCCCCTGTGTCCTTGCCCAAACTCAAAAAAGCCTATGAAAAAGGTACCAGGGGCATCTCATAGGGCCCCCTACTGACCCCGGGCCCTCGGGCAGTGCCCGAGTTTCCCAATGGTCAGTCCGCCCCTGCTCAGAAGAGTAGAAAAACTTGAAAGGTGTCTATGGAGGAATACTGTTACCACCCTTGGACAGGGTGCATGTTAGTACCACAGAACACCCCCTCTCCTTCGGGAAAGTGGTCTTGAGGTAGTTGAGAGAGATAGCTGGGAACAACAGTCACCGTAAACAGGGAACACAGGACATTGTCAGCTCACACAATTTCTGGCAGGATCACAGGTATTTTTTATGCACTTATTGAACATATATAACATACATATTTAAATTATACATTTAACAGACCAGTGGGGAGCAAATTAAAGACGATTGATTTTACTGTTTACATACACCTAAAGAAGTATTGGTAACATTTTTAAATCCTTATGCAATCCCCCAGGGGACCTAATGCATGGATCATTTGACACTGTTCTGATCCAAGTCTTCATTTAGTAAGAAAATTAATTATTGTTCTATGTTTCTACTGGTTTAATTTTCACCCCTGGCAGAAGCCCAATTTACAAGTCTTCCTATTGGAGAGTTACAGCACAGCACTGAGCATCTTTTTATAGAGAAATGCTCTTCTAATCAAATTTTCTATTTTTCATGCAGGATTTTGCTGTCTGTCTGCAGGAGCCAGGAGCTCAGTGTTATCAGGGCGGTGATTGATCTTTTGCAGGCAGAGTAATAACTGGTAGCTTGTATTGCTGTCATTTTGTTGTTAAGAATGGCGAGCACCATCACTCACAATCACACAAGCCTCTAGATATTACTATGACTGCAAAAGACCAATCATTGTCCTGATGACACTGAGCAAAAAGTCAGCCTGTAAATGGGCTACTATGTTTGCAGGCTGCTTCAGACACTGAGTGGGCAGCCAGCAGAGTTAGCCCCTGAATGCAGCCATGAAGCCACTGTGTCTGCAAAGAGTCCTCTAGAAGAAAAAAGATGTCCTACCTGCCAAGGTCCCCTTCTCAGCCAGTCCCCAACATCATCTAGCCACTGTTACCACCTCCTCTCCTCTGTGTGCTGGTCAGGGCTGGCGCTAGACTATTTTGCATCCTAGGCAAGACCACCTAATTGCACCCCCCCTCCAAAAAAAAAAGAAAAAAAGCTTCAAATAAAAATTCAAAACAAAACTCCACACAGAGCTAATCCTTCCCAACATTAGCTCCGTATGGAAACTGACTGGAGAACTGGAAGGAAGCACGGCTTGTACAGCAGCTCATTGGCTGGATACCTCTTCTTTACGGATTGCCTGAAGTTTGCAGGAGACGACTTGGTCTCTGGCCAACATCATCAAATCCTATCTGGGACAGTGACACCAGGACTAAAGTGATGTTTTACACGCTGCTTCTGGATCATTAATAGGAAAGGGAGATCAGTGAAAAGGTGTTTGCTGAACTCCCTTCCTTCTACTGGTGGCACCCACCATCCAGGTCCCAAGGTCTACTTTTGGGAGTGCAGGGAAGCATGGCAGAGCACGGGGGGTGGGGGGGTGTAAGCGATCTGGAGGCTGCACAGCTATTGGATCATTGACACCTGACAATCAACCTGTCAGACTTACACACACTAAATGAGATGCTTCCTGTTCTTATTTACACTTGTGTTTGAGGGACAGCTAAGCCACACTTTACTGTGCCCTCAATCACTCCCCATTATGCTGCAAGGGGTTTTACACAACACCCCACCGCTGTTGCCTTACTACGGTGGCAGTGCCTTTGCAGCAAAATGGGGAGTGGTTGGGGGATGGTAAAGTGGCTCAGCCATACATTTTTAATGTCCCTTAAACACAAGTGTAAATGGGAGCTAACAGGAATCATCTCACTGTGCTTATGTAATTATGATAATGATCACACAGTACAGAAGGTGCTGTATGTATGTCTGTCAGTGTCTCTGTCTGTGCCTTTAGAAAACAGAAATTGTGAGCTTGCCTTTGCACCGGGTTCCCATTGCTGCCTATGCCCTTGGCCACCTCTCTGTTGAACCACCTGCAGCTGCTGGGCAACAGCCTTGCCTTTGCCTATCGTCCTCCAGTGGAGTAAGGGATAATCACTCTGCTAGTGAAAGGCTGTGAGCAGGTGGCCGGACATCACTGATCAGCATTGCAAAACACAGCGTGACTTTAGCCACCTGCACACAAAATTAACAAAAGTTTCCTCCTCTGCTCCATGCCACTTGGGCCCCTCTGGTGAACTGATGGGGCCCAGGGAAAATACAATTAATGCTAAAGCTGTACTGCCCTCTTGGTGCTCCGGACCATGCCTGCGCCCTAGGTGGCTTCCTACTTTTCCTAGTGGTAGCACCGGCCCTGGTGCTGGTCCATCACGAACCCCTCAACTTTGTGTAGCTGTCACTCAGTCCGAATTAAAAGTCCATATGCTTGCAACAGAGTGGGCAAACAACAATGGGAGTAGGAGGTGAAGAAAAGCTGTCCAACCACACTGCTCAGCAACCATCACACAGATCAGAACAGGATCGAGTACTTCAAGCGCTAGGTCCACTGGGGGGATTCCATAAGGATTTAAAGTTTGAACTGATATTGCTTCTTTAACAACAGATTTGCAGGGTGTAAAATGCCTTTGTGTTTCATTTAGTCACTCTCCTAGAACTAACTAATGTTAATAGCAAATATGCATATGGAAATATGCTGCATAGTCATTCTTTGAATAACAAGTCTAAACGCTGGTCTTTGAATATAATAATACAATGGCTTACACTACTTGTTTGACATTTGTCTGTAATCTGAAGGGACAGTCTCATTACATATTTTTTCCACGGAGGTTTTGTCCCTGAGAGTGTTTCTGGTTTTTACAGATAACTGTAGAGCACAAAGAAAGTATTTCTGTGCAGTTGATTTGTGCACTTCTTGATATCGGCCTCCACCATTTACTCAAGATGATTTCTTCAAACAGTTTTATTACGGTTATGTGCCATTGTCAGTCATATTACAGAGAGCACATGCTCATGTGTGTCTAGTCTATATTAGAAATGATTTAGACAGATGCATCTGCTCAGTAAAATGTTTCTGTAAATGATACTGAAATTCTAAAGTAATTCTGTCTCAAACCAGTGCAATTCAAACCAAGCATAGGATGAAAAAATGCCTAAGTAAAGGTTATATTCCATTAAAACTGCATGTCGAAAGGATAAGTAGATCTAGAGATATAGGCAGCTCAAAAGTATGCTGGTTGTGACGTTTGCTTCTTAAGTCTGCCTATTGGACCTTTATTGTGACTGGAGACCTTGCTGACCAATAGGGAAACTTGTGACAAGGAGCAGGGGCGAAGTTCAATTTTTATTGGAAATCTTGAGAGTTGCATACTGTTTCAGCAGTCTATAGCTCAGCTCTGGTTATTTTTAAAATTGATTTTTATGGGAAGTAACCTCAGTTTATATATTTTGCAACATAACATTAGACCAGGGGCGGACTGACCATTTGGAAACTTGGGCACTACCCGAGGGCCCGGGGTCAGTAGAGGGCCCCATGAGATTTCCCTGGTACCTTTTTCATAGGCTTTTTTGAGTTTGGGCAAGGACACAGGGGCCCCATGATCCCCTATTGCCTGGGGGCCCCATGAGTTGTCAGTCCGCCCCTGCATTCGACTGAATGTTCCTGGTTTCTGACAGGCTATATTAAATCCCTTCTTAGTTCAAAAGACTATTCTTAGTCGACAATGAAATATAGTATTTGGTAAAACAAACTGCGAATTCTTGCTTATCCCTATAGTTTCTGATGTGAGACACCAGTTAGTAGTGAAAGTCTTATGTCTTTCTAGAGTATATTTTGATCTATTAAAGGTTTATCAGTAAATTCAATACTATACCAGCAGAATTAAAAAATAATCTGTTACCTAAGTAATGCTTAACTTGCCAGCTATATAAGAAAATGTATAGGAAAATAATTTGTACCTGTGTTTTCAATACCCATTTATGGGAAGATAAAATAAATAAACAGGAATGTGCTTTTCACATGATTGGATAATCAAAGTGAATCTTCATTCAATTTATTGAGCAAAGATTCTTAACTCTTTTAGTATATCAGTCTCAAAGTGTTATTATGTCTGTGTTAGTATGTTATTATGCTTTTTAACCCTTTTTCTTGTGTATTTATTATTACAGGTACTTGAAGTATATAATACTGTCAATTTAGGCATCACTTTACATATATATGGACCATTCACATCAGTCCCTGCCCTCAACCTTAGGTGCCTAACTCACATACAGTACATATGTATATACACATGCTAGAGCCAATTTAGACAGGAGCCAATTAACCTTCCAGCATGTCTATTGCCTACTTCATGGGACTGCTATGTACTGTTACCAGAAGACAGCATGGAAAGTGTTAACCATTCCTTGTTCATTGCTTTTTTAGCACTGATCACTGTAATGGTGTCACTGGGGTGTCATTGACACCAAGTTAGTTCCCCTCCAGTGTCAGAATGTCTGCCGCAGTCCCGCTAAAATTCGCTGATCGCCACCATTACTAGTAGAAATAAAAAAAATCCCATTATCTATACAGCCATTTGTAAATGCAATTAATTTACACGTATTAGGATTTTTTTTTAGCAAAGACATGTTGCAGAATACATTTTGGCCTAAATTTATGATGAAATTTGATTTTTAAATTTTTTTTACTGGACATGTTTAACAGCAAAAAGTCCAAAATATAGTTTTTTCTCAAAATTGTCAGTCTTTTTTTGCTTATAGTGCAAAAAAATAAAAAAACGCACAGACGATCAAATACCACCAAAAAAAAGCTAAATTCGTGGGAAAAAAGGATATAAATTTCATTTGGGTGCAGTGTTGCATGACTGCGCAATTCTCAGTTAAAGTAACGCAGCGCCGTAACGCAAAAAATGGCCTGGTCATGAAGGGGGGTAAATCCTCAGGAGCACAATAGATTAAAGTGAGCCTAAGGAAAAGTTTATAGAGTGCATCTATCAAGGAGACGGTGGATAGGGAGATGACAGACAGTTATTTATGGTAAATAGAGACATGCACTGGGCAGCCCTTCTGAGAGTATGAAGCAGACTCTGGGTGGAGGAGAGAAGAGACAAGAAGGCGCTTCTAAGTGCAGTGAGTCCAATAGGCTATAAAAAGTACAGTTAAAAATGCTTACAAAATAGAAGAATTTACAGGTTCATCAATGGTACATTAATATACGGGGTTCTTCTCACTGTATAGCAGCCCAGTCATGAAGAAGGAGCATTTACGCATGCTCCGAAATGTGTCACCACCCCAGGCTAACGTCACCTCCGTCTTGCACTCCATTTGGACAGCATGCATTCCAGTGTGCGCTCCAGTGTTCCCGGAAGAGCAATGGCCATCTTGGCACCACACTATAAGCTCCCTCTGCAGCTGCTGGCCGGCACAGCGGGGTGCTACACAGTAAGAAGAGCCCCGCACATTGACGTACCATTGATGAGCCTGTAAATTCTTCTATTTTGTAAGTACTTATTAAAGCCTATTAGACTGACTGCAATTAGAAGTGCCTTCTTGTCTATTCTCTTTAAAGTGAACCTGTGGCTACATTATGCACACTAAAGCATTAACATTTTCTGAACAAGCAGTAAAAGCACTTTAACATAAGTCCTCATTCACCTCTGTAGTTATAGGCATTCTGGAGAAATTCACCCAGACCTCTAATGTAAACACTCATCAGATGTTGATAAGCTGTTAGAAAACAACTAAAAAAGAACTTTAGAGTCGTTTTTAATGATCTCTGAGGATACTTCATAGTACAAGCAACTTGATCTGAGCACAGGTTCACTTACCAGTTTTCTATACATACTCTGGTATTATCATTCACTAGAAAAAAAGATGTTCTTCTGTAATGCAACATGTACAGTATTTATCTTTAGAAATATTGAGGAGCTTGGTAAGGGAAGCAAAATCTTAGATCTGTGCAATCTGTACATCATTAAATGAACAAGGAATGGTTAACACTTTCCATGCTTTCATATCATTGATGAGCTTTTCAGTTTTCCTACAGTCAAGACAAATACATGCATTAATATTTCAGCAGCCAAATTAAAAGAAATCCCAGTTGAATAAAACATATTTTGAGGACTCATGAAACAGTACTGCATTGTTCTGTGCAGTTCTGCAACCAGATGGACGTTACTATAGAGTGGTGGGCTTTATTATCAATAAATGTCTGAAATAAGAGTTGTTTGTGTTGCCCTGCGGCAACCAGTCAGTTTTATTCTGTAAATATTTAAGTGTAGCTTTACATGTAATTGCTATTTGTTATAAAACAATGAAGGGTATTTACAGGGCTGAGATTTCAAAGTGTATCTCTAGACAAAACTATTTTTTGTTTGTTTTGCATAAAGTGGGGAAGGGTTATACCCGCAGTAAAGTTTTTTTCATGGTTGTCTATGCCTTCATTGTGGAGATTCACCACTCTTTATGTACTGGTGACCACTGTCAACAAGAAAGAAAATGAGAGGAAATTTAAATTTTTAAAGCTGTCACCCAAACAAGCGTAAAGGCACACTGTCCAATGAGGATACGTGAGACAACTGTCTAAAAGGGGGAAATCCCCTCACTTTGGAAGATTCCCTCTAGCTTCTTGTTGTGTCTCTTAACAGGAAGTGAAGGGAATTTTCCCCTAGTGGACTATGACAGCAAAAGAGAAAACCCCAAAAATAATAACTTGGCAGGAATTTAGGAATTTTAACACTTCCTTATTCTATCAAAAACAACGACAACAAAAAATTGGCTATACAACGTTGTATAGAATCTAAATTTGACCATACATGTGCCAATTTGTGAAGCTTAACTGGGCAATAAATTAACAGTTTCAATACAATTTTTTTGAAGGAATAAACTGAAATGAGGTTGGCACAGAAAAAAATACTGTGTTAGTTTCATTGAAGGTCCATCAAAACCAACAATTTTATGTTTAGATAAAATACACCTTTAGTGGAGTTAGCAAGGGTTAGAACACCTTACAATGTTTTGATAGCTGTCTATGGGGGGTATTTACTAAATCTGGAGCACTCAGATACTGGTGCAGCTGTGCATGGTAGCCAATCAGCTTCTAACTTCAGCTTGTTCAATTAAGCTTTGACAATAAAACCTGGACAGTGATTGGTTTCTATGCAGAGCTGTACCAGATTTTTCCAGTTTTAGTAACCCCCCCCCCCCCTTTCTCTTCTAGTTACATCCACACATCCAATTTCCTGTACACACCCAATTTCTTGTACAGGGCTTACAGTGGTTGGCCCAATCCCTGTGTGCTGGCATGTGCATAAGTGTCATCATCCTGTGCTGGCCAATGAAGATGGATGAAAACCAGCACTCAGGAGAAGATGCCAATGCCGGAAAGGGTCCATTGGAAAGGTGAGTGTTAACCCTTTAGTTTAATTTTAAAGATGCAAAATCATCTGAATTGTCCAAACAAATATAATCCTAAATAAATTTGCTGCTATTGTAAGTATTTATCATATATGTATATAGTATGGTGCCGGAAAATTACAACCTCACTAGGAACATACCCAAAGATAGGAACAGTGCCACCATTTAAAAGAAAATCTGGCCTCAAACATCACATATTAATTTTAGAAACCTTAAAATGTGCATTTAGGCTTGTGTCAATAGGCTTTGGGCTTGTGTCCATGGGATGTTTTTGCCATTAGGTTAGGAACAATACTCACCTCTGATCCTGCAATGTGTTGTCCCAGAGCTTCCCGCCTGGCCGCTGACATCTTTGGGTGGCTGGCTTCCATGTCCTGAACGCCGGCTGCTGTCATTGGCCTGGCGGGGATGATGTCACTCGTGCACATGCATGGGAGTTCAGTCAAATTCGGCATTGCCGAATTTGTACAGTGAGCTGCACCTGTGTGGCTCACTGTACAGGGGTGGGCAGGAAGGCAGGTAGCTTTAATGCTTTAATACAAAGCATGTCTCTTCTGCATTAAAACACATTTGTTGCAGACAGAAGTCCACCATCCACAGACCCATAAATTCTTCTTTTGAAATACTGTAAATTGAGAGAGGGGATTCCTTCAGTGTTATTTTGTGCAGACATCTGATGTCAAATGGAATACTTGCAATCCCAGAAACCCTATATAAAGAGCAGACAGATGCAGACATTAGACATATGTAATGTTTTGGCCACAGGATTACAAGCGTCACCCAATGGAAGGGAGGCAAAGTGGATATTTTAATATAAAACATTATGTTTTATCTCTTGTAGTCCTCCTTTGGTGTGAGAAGTTTGCCCTGCTAGCCATGTGTCTCTCCTATGCATTGCTAATTGGCAATACCTCCACCCAACTCAATATAAATTTAGGCCTTCCTAAGGAGAAGCACAGCCAGGGGTAGCAGTGGCAACTATCATCTTGGATAAAGTATTGATCTTAGATTAAGTGTTGAGCATTGCACTTTGGCTCTGCATCATCTGAATAACTCTTCTCTATCCCATCACAGGTAAATTTCTGCAAGCAATATCCATCTGTACGATTGCCCATGCCATGTATGAATGCTAATTTGCCCTGCACTGCTATATGGTAAATGTCTGCGACCAATATCCATCTGTACTATCGCCCATGCCATGTATGAATGCGAATTCACCCTGCACTGCTATATGGTAAATGTCTGCAAGCAATATCCATCTGTACTATCACCCATGCCATGTATGAATGCTAATTCACCCTGCACTGCTATACGATAAATGTCTGCAAGCAATATCCATCTGTACTATTGCCCATGCCATGTATGAATGGTAATTCACCCTGCACTGTTATATGGTAATCTATAGTGCTTTTAAAATCCACCTCTAACTGAAGCTGATTTATAACTATAAATGTTCTTTTGGTAATTCTTACTGCTTCCAAAATCTTTAACTTTGTTCATATTACTGTGTTGTTAATTTTGCTCTTATTGTCGAACCCAAATTTATGAGCCGATCCTAATCTTTACAACTCCTCATGCTCTCTTGTTGTCTCTTGTAGTCCTCCTTTGGTGTGAGAAGTTTGCCCTGCTGGCCATGTGTCTCTCCTATGCATTCATAATTGATCAATTGGCAATACCCCCACCCAACTCAGTACAAATTTAGGCCTTCCTTAGGGGAAGAACAGCCAGAGGTAGCATCCGCAACTATCATCTTGGATAAATTATTGATCTTGGATTAAGTATTGAACATTGCACTTTGGCTCTGCACTTCAGCGAATGCACAAAGTGAGAAGCCCCAGCAGACAACTTCAAAGACTAAACAGACTGAAGGTGACCTGTTACCCCATCCAGCTCTTTCAGCTTTTACCCAGTCTGCTTCTTCATCTCACGACTCTGTAACATGCACTCCCTACTCCTCCTTCTCACAGTTGGAGCCTCTCTCTTCAAACTCTCCTTTACCCCTCTTCTCCACCCCACAGCTTATGTATATCACCCTCACTCCTGTGTTCACCTTATTACTGTACTCATCAGCTTCTGCTAATTTTGAACTCACATACTAATAAAACCTTCAGGACACTGGGACCTGTCCCTCCATATAAGTTATACTCCCATATTACCTCTCTCACCCTTTTGCTTCTCCTAACATCTGGAGACATTTCCCCAAATCCTGGGTCGCCATCTTTTTCCTTTAACCAACACACTCAGCACCACCTGTCCTCTAACAGCAGCCGCAATCCACACAATCTGGTTACTATTCCTCTTCTTCCTAGAACCAGCATTCTCTTTTCATGTGCCCTTTGGAGTCCGCTCTGTCTGTAAAAAAATCAGCTCTGTCCATGACCTTTTTTCACAAACTCCTTTAACCTACTTGCAATTATGGAAATCTGGCATCATGAATCTGACTTTCCCTCGCCTGCTGCCCTCCCCATGGTGGTCTCCTCTGGACTCACTCTCCCAGGCCTATTGGATGGAAAGGAGGTGGAGTTGGAATCCTATCCCCTCAAAGCACTTTTCAGGTCCTTCATTTACCTCCCTCTCTGTCCCTCTGCTCATTTGAAGTTCACTGTATTCGTCTGTACTCTCCAGTTTTTTGTACTCTTCAAGAATTGCTGCAATCTATCGGCCTCCTGGACTGGTATCAAGGTTCTTTGATGACTTCTCTGCCTGGCTGCCTTAGTTTCTCTCTTCTGAAATTCCCACAATTATTCTTGGTGACTTCAACATCCTTGTTAATCTTAACACTCCTGCTACCTTTAAACCACTTCTTTTGACCTAAAATAATGGACACATGCTTCTATTCACGCTAATGGTAACTGTCTCGACCTTGTATTCTCCTACCTATGCACTTCTTGCAACTTCACCAATTTTCCTTTTCCTCTCTCTGATCACTCCTTTATTAGCTTCACTCTCTCCCTGGCTTCCTCCTCCTTGTCTTCCAACTACTGAACAGTTACTCGTAGAAACCTTCAGTATCTTAACCCTTCTCTTCTTTTTTGGGCAACAGATTGTCTCTATGACAAAATCTCAGCCCTGTCCTGCCCCAACCTGGCTACTTCTATCTACAACAGTTCACTGTCATCTTCCGTGGACACTTTGTTCCCCCTCACTACACACAGAATTAGGCCCTGACTGCTACAGCCCTGGCAAACAGACAATACCAGATGGCTCAAAAAACATAGCTGTGCTCTTGTGCATTGATGGCGTAAGACTAAGACCCAGCAAGAGTTTGACCAATATAAATCTGCCCTTCAAAAATACAATTCCTGTCTCCACACTGCCAAACAGACCTATTTTATCACTCTCATTAACGCCCTTTAATGCAATCCCCATCAACTCTTTTCTACCTTTAACTCTCTACTTCATTATTATTATTATTATACAGGATTTATATAGCGCCAACAGTTTGCTCAGCGCTGTACATTATAATGGGAGAGAGTACACGAGACAGTACAGTAACAATACGATTCAATACATGAGGAGTTCGAGGGCCCTGCTCCTTGGAGCTTACAATCTAGGAGGGAGGGGATAGTGGTACAGGGGGAAATAGCTGTGGGGGATGAAGTGGTAGGAAGAGTGGAGGAGTTCAGTAATTAGCTGAGGGCGGGGTAGGCTTCCCTGAAGAGATAGGTTTTCAGAGTGCACCTAAAGGTGAGGAGAGTAGGTGATAGTCTGATGGATTGGGGTAGGGAGTTCCAGAGGATGGGGGAAGCCCTGGAGAAGTACTGGGAACGGGCATGGGAGGAGGAGACCAGGGAACTAGAGAGTAGGAGGTGAGGAGCGGAGAGTACGTTTTGGGTGGTATTTGGATACCAGATTGGTGATGTAGTTTGGGGCAGTATTATGAACAGCTTTATAAGTCAATGTTAGCATTTTGAATTTTATCCATTGGGCAATCGGGAGCCAGTGGAGGGATTGGCAAAGAGGGGTGGCGGATACGGAGCGGTTAGTAAGGTGGATGAGTCTGGCTGCAGCATTCAAGATAGACTGAAGCGGGGATAGCCTGTGGTGGGGTAAGCCGATAAGGAGGGAGTTACAGTAGTCAAGGCGTGATACAATGAGGGAGTGAATGAGTTGCTTGGTGGTTTCCGGGGTTAGGAACGGACGTATTTTGGAGATGTTGTGGAGGTGAAGTCTACATGAGTTTGTCAGCGAATGGACCTGGGGCTGGAAGGACAGATTAGAGTCTAGGATGACACATAGTATTCTGGCTTGAGAGGAGGGACTGATGGTGGTGTTGTTGGTCTTGATAGAGAAGTCAGGAGGGGGGCGCGGGCTGGGGGGAAAACTAGGAGCTCAGTTTTGGAAAGATTTTGTTTGAGGAAGTGGAGTGACATTCAATCCGATATGTGGCTCAGTAGGCTTGTGATACGGGCGGAGACTGAAGCGGTGAGGTGAGGAGTAGAGAAATAGATTTGCGTGTTGTCGGCATAGAGATGGTAGTTGAAGCCATGAGAGTGTATCAGTTGGCCAAGGGAGGAGGTGTAGATGGAGAAGAGAAGGGGCCCGAGGACAGAACCTTGAGGTTCTGTCCTTCATCCTTCTTTACCTCCACCCACTAACTCACTCACTGTCCAGGAGATTGCTAATCACTTCAAAAATAAGACAATTCGTGATGAGTCCACCACTGTACAGATATCTCCCTCACCTTACACTCCTTATCCACCTGCACAATCTATACTTACCTTGTTTAACCCAGCTACTCTAGAGGAGGTTGGTAAACAGTTTTCAAAAGCTCACCTAACCACCTGTCCCCTGGACTCTGTTTCCTCGCAAATACTATGGTCACCCTCTGGCTCTATCCTTCACTCTTTAACTAATATCTTCAATCTCTCCCTTTCTACTGGCATCTTCCTTAACTATCTAAAACATACGCTAGTCACACCCATACTTAAAAAGGCCTCACTGGACCCCACCAATCTTGGCAACCTAAGACCCATCTCTTTGCTCCCTCTTGCCTCTAAACTCCTTGAACGTCTAGTCGACAACCGGCTAAGCTACCACCTTATTGAGAATAA
The DNA here is from genome assembly GCF_062004578.1 of Staurois parvus. Taxonomy (NCBI): domain Eukaryota; kingdom Metazoa; phylum Chordata; class Amphibia; order Anura; family Ranidae; genus Staurois; species Staurois parvus. Next base: position 599,090 of record NW_028318422.1, read on the forward strand.
CCTTCTCAATCCCTTTCAGTTTGGATTTCACCCACAACACTCCTCAGAAACTGCTCTCATAAAACTCACAAACTGCTTACTAACCGCTAAAACCAATGGTCACTATTCCATACTCTTACTCTTGGACCTCTCTGCTGCCTTTGACACAGATTACCACCCCCTCCTCCTCATAAAACTCTATTTACTTGGTCTCTGTGACTGTACTCTCCGTTGATTCGAATCTTACCTCTCTCACCGCACCTTCAGTGTCACTTACAACTCTACTTCCTCCTCTCCTGCTCTTCTTACTGTTGGGGTCCGACAAAATTTCTGTCCTTGCACCTCTCCTATTCTTGATCTACACTTCTTCCTTGGGTCAGCTGATAGCTTCTCATGGTTTCCAATACCATTTCTATACTGATGACACACAGATCTATATCTCTACTCCTCAGCTCACTCCATCAGTTTCCTCATGTATCTCCAACCAACCTCTTTGATCCTCCCAAGACCTTCTGCTCTCCAGTTCTTGTGTCACCTCCTCCCATGCTCACCTCCAGGACTTCTCCCGAGCTTCTCCCATACTATGGAGATCCCTAACCCAATCTGTCCGGCTATCTCCTAATCAATCCACCTTTAGATGATCCCTGAAAACCTCTCTTTAAAGAAGCCTATCCTGTTTCTAACTAGTAAACTGCCTTTTATTTCCTCCATCAGCTCATCCCCCACAGCCATTACCTTTTGTATCACTCAACCCTTCCTCCTAGATTGTAAGCTCTAACGAGCAGGGCCCTCTGTTTCCTCTTGTATCAAATTGTATTGTAACTGTAATGTCTACCTTCATTTTGTAAACCGCTGCACAAACTGTTGGCACTATATAAATCCTGTATAATAATAATAATTAAAAAAAATGTTTTACAGTGACTGTTATTAAT